>NW_027412088.1:87973138-88601971 GCF_047663935.1 Musca autumnalis
GCGAAGGGAAATATGTTTCCGACATTTCGCTCAGAATTCGTATCGAAATTGGAAGAAAAACGTTGGTATTTTCGAAGGGAAATTTACTTCCGACATGTTCTCCGAAATCGGAACGAAATCTGAACGAATTCCCCTACGAAAAATCGTATAGAAATCGAACGAAATCTGAACGAATTTTCTTCCGAAATTGTTTAGATGTGCCGGACATCCGATATTTGGTTTGCTGGGTTTCTACATGCAGGTATTGCACATCTTGTTGTGCTGACGCACCGATAAATTCTACGCCTGCCCATGGATATGGGCCCCAGGACGGCCTTTTGGCAGGTTTAAATATTCTTCCATTGCGCACGCAGAGAAAAAATATTTTTCGCTTTTGTTCAAACAACAATATCTATTTTTGTTCCAACAATTCATTTGTTTTGCTCAAGTATTGCAATTGCAAATACAAAAACAACAACGTTTGCTCCAAACATACAAAACAAAAACAACTTGCGAAATTCCTCGATATTGTAAAAATCATTGACAATACCTATGGTAGGAACTATCATAATCTAGAATTTTTACAAAAACTTTTGTCAGCCCAGAAAACCTGTTACTGAATATTTTGATTTGATCGTATATAATTCTCATATACACTTTTCACATAACTTTGGTATAAATGTCACGTATAATATTATGAGCATTGACAAACACTACACGCAGAGAAAAAATATTTTTTAACTGGTGGTGGGCAAAATTTTATTTTGGCTGGCACCAAATAATTTTTGTGGCGCACATTTTATTTTAAAGGCGATAATGTAAAACAACAACAAATCACAAAATCTTGATATAAGGTAATATTTTCATAATAATCTGATGCTCAATCCAACCACAATCTGCCTAATTTTCTCATTTTGACAAATGAAGTGCCAAAACGTTTGTAAATTTTGTTTAATTTTCATTTAAAAGAATGGTATTAAATTCGTATAAACGGATCCCAATGTTGGGGTAGGTGCTTAGAGGATGGGCGCAATGGAATAGTTAGTTATGTTTCTTCATTCAATTTGTTGCCTTTTTAGTTAAACCTGGCAAACCCTGGCCATGTGTTGTGTTTGTCAATAATCAAAAAATTATACGAGAAAACGTATATGAGAATTATATATGGTCAAATCAAAAATGTCAGTAACAGGTTTTTTGGGCTGACAATAATTTTTGTAAAAATTCTAGATTATGATAGTTCCTACACACAGAAAAAATGGCCTCTCTAACATATGTCCCAAACATATTTTGCAGCAAACATATATTTGTTTGCAAGCAGTCCCAAACATAACAACGCCTTTCATAAAGCAAACAAAATTACTGGTTTTTCTGAGAGATTAAAAAAAAATCAATTTTGTCGAGTTTTTGTTTTTATTGACTAACAACCACCACACACCACCAAACAAAGCAGAGACAAATTTTGCTGATTTTTATTTATTAATTCCTTTATTTTGTAATATTGTAACTTACCGTTTCTTCTAAAGATTTTCATTGTAGTTTTTATCGTTTTGTAAGCATAGCAGAACAATATGAATAATATGTACATACATGTTGAGTCTACCAGCGCTAGGTTGAGATATTAGTATTGCCTTTATATTAAAGAAATTACAAATTTGTAGTTGCGAAGTATTTGACTATACGAACTTTGTTTTTTTCGACACCAAACGCACTGTAGTTGTTTGGTTTGTCGGTTTGTCAGTCTACTAACAACAATTGTTGCGACAGCGGTAGTTGTTGTGTGTGTGTGGTTTGTTGATAAAGTCTCAATGTGAGACGATGGTGGGGGTTGTAGTATTGTCCCAGCAAACTAAATGTCTGATGTCCGACAAGTCTGAACAATTTCGGAAGCAAAGTCGTTCAGATTTCGTTACGATTTCTAAACGATTTTTCGGACAGGAAATAGTTCAGATTTTGTACAGATTTCGTTCCGATTTCGGAACGAATGTCGGAAAGAAATTTCCTTTCCGAATTTCCCAAGGATTTTCTTCAGATTTCGTTACGAAATCGGACCGAAATCGATCCGATGTCGCTCCGACATTTCGTTCCGAAATTATGTCAACCACTTCATACAACTTTCGTTAAGATATCGTTACGATTTCGGATGTATCGTCCGAATTTTGTTCCGATTTCGTTACGATGTCGGTACGATTGGTTTGCTGGGGTGGTTTGTTGATACATTGTCAATGTGATGCTGAGACGATGAGAACGATGAAAATGTAGGGAATACCAGCCCAGCAAACCAATTGTACCGACATCGGAACAATGCACATGCACAAAGCTCTTTATTATAAACCAGCACTCCGCAGCTGCGAGAGCCCTGTTGTTACTCTCTTTGACCAAAATCCTCTCCACCCATAAAAAATATGTTCTAACATAAAAAATATGTTGGTACCCAAACATATTAAATTGAGATATGTTACAAAATATTGCAAACATATATTTGTTTGGACACAAACAAATTATGTTTGGATACAAACATATATTTGTTTGCAATCAGTCCCAAACAAATATTTGTTTGGATCCAAATATATTTCTAACATATCTTTATCTGCGTGCATCATAGGTATCGTCAATGATTTTTACAATATTGAGGAATTTTGCAAGTCGTTTTTGTTTTGTATCTTTGAAGCAAAAGATGGTATTTTTAGATTTGCAATTGCAATACTTGAACAAAACAAATGAATTGTTGGAACAAATGTAGATATTCCCAGCAAAATTTGAAGGAAGGGGTTCCATGCGATGACGTGATTTCATGGCATCTGTTGCATTGATTCAAACGAAGTCGTGAAAGATCCGATCTTTTCATTAGCCTTTGAACCTGCAAAGGAAGTCGTGAAAGATCCGATCTTTTCATCAGCATTTGAACCCATTCCATCGATCCAATAGAGACGAATTTTGTGTTTTTATTTATACACATTTTTCTAAATATATAAGATTAATTATTTACAATAGGTTTGATGTTGTCGGAGACTCGAAATCACAAACAACTTTGTTAAAACTCTCGTCGTAATGATAATGTCATTGTAAAGGGTTGGTGAAAATTACATGCCAAAGCATTGGTGGAAATGATATGCCAAAGCATTGGTAAAAATGACATGTCAAAGCATTGGTGTAAATAACATGCTTTGGGTCCAAAAATGAATAGCATCTTTTGGGGTCCACGCTCATATAAAATTCATCGATGAAGATGCTAAAAAGATGACATGCCAGATCACTTGCACCCATGATTGAATGGCATCTTTGGCATCGAACATTTTGCTGGGTTGTTGTTCCAACAAAAGCGACGGCTGGCGCCACATAGCTTACCACAGACCGGCCTATTGCTTAAAAAAATATTAACTTCAAAATTCAATAGTTTTACGTCTACATATTTTGTAAATGTATGCAAAAAAATTGATATTTTATATAACATAACTATCGATTATAGCCTTTCTTACGTATCTAGAATAACTATAACTGACAACAATGCATCCATACTGTAAACAATTTTTTTATAATTGTTGAACATTTTAATTTTCCACATCTAATAATAAAAGCGAGAAATGTTCTCAAGTAAATTACTCAATGTTTGATATCATTACCAATATCATATTCATTACTACCCAGTAAAATGTTCGATGCCAAAGATGACATTCAATCATGGGTGCAAGTGATCTAGCATGTCATCTTTTTAGCATCTTCATCGATGAATTTTATATGAGCGTGGACCCCAAAAGATGACGTTCTTTTCTGGATTCTAAGCATGTCATTTTAACCAATGCGTTGACATGTCATTTCCACCAATGCTTTGGCATGTCATTTCCACCAATGATTTGACATGTCATTTTCACCCATGCTTTGACATGTCATTTTAACCAATGCTTTGGCATGTCATTTTCACCAACCCCTTGGCATGAAATTTTCATATTGTTTGGAAAATGGAAAGGCTCTTTATTAATTCAAACGAATTCATGAAATAACTACAATTAATTTATCAGTTTAGTTTTTCAAAAGTTTACATCCAAAATTGCAATGTAATCACCACCGCTGCAACGCAAAAGATTACTTCCTCCGTTCTCCGCAACTGATATTCTTTCATCTTACAAAAGGTTTTTTCAATTATCTTCCCATCACCAGTTCAGATTTCGACATGGACTCCAAATGCACTCCTTTAAGTATTTTTATTTCGTAAATTACTTTTATTTTATAACAACATTTTGGTAATTTATACTCTTTTGTTTAGTGACGGAAATATGTAGGGATCTACAACCCGGCTTGCTTTAGGGATCTCTAAGAACAAAATGTAACGAACGGGGAGGAGAGACTTTTTATGGAAAATACCATTTATGCTTAATTAATTTATTTTTAATTGTTTCTTTCCAAAAGTAGTTTCTTCTTTATTTTCAGATTCTTGTTCCTTTTCGTTTCGGACTTTTTTTCAAATTCCAAGAAGCGAGATTTGATTGATTTCATTCTATGTCAGATTTAGAACAGACAAGGGAACTTTTAAAATAGCAATGTGTTCAGTCCGATTCTATTTTTAGCTCGATGGTTGGGACTTCATATAATACCAATTGTTTAGAAGTTTTAGTTGTTTGATATGCAGGAAATGTAAGACAACATCACGACGACAGTTCTAACAACTTTGGTCTGTTCCAGAAACTGCAAGAATCTACTTATTTTTACTACGATAACAATTTTTCCTTTATGTTATCGGAAAAATAGTAAAAATTAGTAGATTTTTGCAGTACTGGAACATACCAAAATGAAAATAAACAGGTGTGTAAATAAAAACACAAACATCATATCTATTGGATCGATGGAATGGGTACAAATGCTGATGAAAAGATCGGATCTTTCACGACTTCCTTTGCATTGGTTCAAATCCTAATGAAAAGATCGGATCTTCCACGACTTCCTTTGAACCAATGCAAAAGATGACATGAAATCACGTCATCGCAAAGAACCCCTTCCGTCAAATTTTGCTGGGTACCTATAAAACAGATAGTCAACTGGCCAATTGGAAATAAATCACTCATCGATGACCATGTTTCTTCCCATACATTGTTTACACGCTACACATATGCAGCCGTTGCGAAGGTTAAAATTAAAATATGCGGGCCCTCTACAAGGCCTCTGTTACATGTACACAATTGTGGCTAATATTGTTATTTAAAAAAAAAATAATAATTCTCAACCAACCCCCTATGCTCTGGACACTGTTATATCTATTTAACTCAATTACACGAGACAACTGTTCACAAATAGTATAATACAATACGTACTTTAATGGAAAAGGAATATAGAGAGGAGTTAGAGATAATATTAGATAAAAACTCAAATTGAGGCACACCACAAAAGCAATGCTTTGTGGTCACTATAGAACAGGGACGAGCTTCTTTGCTTAGATCGTATACTGAGGGCGCCCACTGAGTTGTTTTTGCATTTGCTTCTCTCTCTCACGTACAGTGTAAATGAATGAAAACAGACAAAAACATAATGTGGTTGTTGCTTTTTTCACTCATACGTTCATACATGTCTTCGCTTTGGTTGTATTTCTGTGGTCGTCGCTGCTATAGAAAGTCAATAACCAAACTCCATTATGACATTGATGCTCAAATAGAGAAAATGATGACAAAATATACGAAATACATGCAATGGAATTATCACGGCGCACAATGGTTCAAAATTCTATATTCCAGGACCAAATCCAATTTTTTTTGTCTTCGCTGATTTTTATTTTATATACGGTATTCGATAGTAAACATGTTGAAACTAAGAAAAACAAAATATTGGGTCAAAATATTGGAACGTGTGGGCGTGATTCGCATCTAAAGACGACAATTTTAGCACATTTTGGATGATGCGTAATGTTTGCAAATTTCTCAGTTTGGACCAAATTGGTTGCCCCCATTTCAGAGATACATACAATTTTAGTGAAATTTGAAATATGACGAAGCCCAAATTTGGACCAAATCGATTGATCGGTTAGAGAGTTATCGTGCGCTCCATCCACTACCTATGGTGCCATAGGCGATTTTTACACCTTTCGGGCTGCTGTCTCAAGAAGTATGGACTTGCCCCTGAAAAAACTTTTTACCATCGTAATTGAGGCAGCAATGGCAAGTTTATTCAACAAAAATCAAAATGATTCGAGAGCTGGTCTTGAAGTGAACTTATCTGAAATTTTGTGTGGGTAGTACTCGATGTAGTGGACAAATATAGTCCATATTCGGACCTGATCTATATCTGGTACATATATTAGGATGGTAGAAATATTACGACTTAGAAAATGTGGACCAAATCGGTCACTCCCTTCAAGGGTTATCGTGCGCACAATTTTTTCGAACATTTTTGGACTTTTATGGGGGAGGTACCTAAAGGAGTGGACCGATATGGTTTATCTTCGAATTTAAACTGCGTTCGGACAAAATATTACGAAGGCAAAATTTTGGACCGAATCGGCAGATCCCCCGTTTGAGAGTTATCGTGCGCTCCAACCACTACACACGGTGTCGTTAGGGTTTTTTGCACCTTTCGGGCTGCTTTCTCAAGAAGTATGGACTTGCCCCTGAAAAAAACTTTACCGTCGTAATTGAGGCAGCAAATGCAAGTTGCTTCAACAAATCAAAGTGATTCGAGGGCCAAATTTTGAACCAAATAGGTTCATCGTGCGCTACAGCCAGCCAGACAGACATACGGACGGACATTGCCAAATTGTCTGAAACGCGTTTCGTCCAAATATTAGAGTTGGGTAATCTAGTTCCTAGTTCCTTGTACTAGTTCCAAAACGTATGATAGTAAGTATACGCAGTTTGTTCAAAGAAAAAATGTGGGCCATTGGAACTGCGAAGTGAACTAGATGGTTAGGTTAAGGGACACGCAGCTGTCGTGTTGGACAGCTACTCCACTCGGAGACCTTATGGTGAGACCTCGGAGACCTAGGGTGGCTTGATTGAGTTATCGATTTCGATGTCGTTTGACTCAGATCCGCCACGCGCCAGTTCATCCGCTTTTCATTTCCCTCGATGTCGCAGTGCCCCGGGACCCAGCACAAGGAAACGATTGATCTTAGGGCTTCCAAGTCTTTCCTGCAGTGCAAGACCGCAGCAGACTTGATTGAGTTGGATCTAAGTGATTTTAGGGCCACTTGACTATCCATATAGATAGTCACCGGTCCAGCTATGACCCCTTCCATGTTTTTTTATCAACTCTGCTGCTTTCGTGACCGCAAAGTTTTCGGGTTGGAAGACGCTACAGTTTTCGCTTAGCTTGTAGGAGAGCCGTAAGTTGAAGGTATCGCTGTAGACGCCCGCTCCTGTTCCCCTTTCCATCTTGGAGCCATCGGTATAAACCTCTATACCGGGTAGAAGTGGGGAGTTGTGGGTCCAGGCCTCTCTATCAGGTATCCGAACTTCAATTTCGTCGAAGTGTAATTGTGGTGATATATAGTCACTTATTAATTCCGTTCCCACTGATAGTCCAGATCGTCGTAAAATAGCAGTATGGCCGTAGTCGAAGTTGCGTCATAAGCTTATCTCCTTGTAAACTCTTGCACCACGAGATTCATCAGATGAAGATCCAGTAATACATTGAGGACAGCCTGTGGAGTGCTTTTCATGGCACCGGTAATTAAGAGAGATGCCGCTCTTTGAACGGTATTTATTTTGTGGAGAAGGGATGTCTTACTCAATGCATTCCACCATGCCAATGAACCATAAGTAAGAATAGGGCGAACTATTGTCGTAAAAATCCAGTGGATGACCTGTGGTTTCAATCCCCAATTCTTGCCAATAGAGTTCTTGCATGAATAAAGGGCTATAAGACCTCGACACGTTCTTCGACATTCCTTTTCCACGTTAGTTGATGGTCCTGGATAATACCGAGGTACTTGGCCTCTAGAGAGAGCTTTAGGGCCACTCCATCCAGCGTTGGTAGGGTGAATGATGACTCTCGCTTCCCCCGTGGCTCGGTTGCACATAGGTGGATCGGCTGAGCGATCTGGTGCATCCATGCAGTTGGGAAAGTGAGTTTTGGCTAGGAGATCGAAAGTTTCTAGACCGGAGTTAGTCCACGTGCCATCATCCCGTTTGATACTGCCGATGGATTTAGGGTCCTTCGACAGTACTCTACGAAACCTGGCTACATCCTTTACTGCCTCTATAGACTCGCTAAAGCAGACCCATGATCTGCGTTTAGCCTTCTTTATTTCGCTGTTGTACTTATTGAAAGATACTTCGTAGTTCTCCCAATCTGTGGACAACTTCGTTTTGTTGGCTTTGTTATAGAGCCTTCTGCAGTCTTTCTGAGATTAGCCAGATCTTTCGACCACCAGACCGGTTGACATCTTCTGCCTGGGTAAGTAAGTGGGCAGGCGGTCTCATAACTGTCCACCAAAACCTCTGTCACGTGCTTCACTGCACTATTAAACTCTGTGGCTGTTTGGGTGTAGCGTGATACCCCCAGCTTGGATTTCTAAATAGCGTGGCTGTCGAATACCATTAACGGAGACTTGGAAGAATATCTTCCGATGATCCGAAAAGGAACATTCTTCCGATACCCTCCAGTCACTGATAAGGGATTCGTCTTTGTTGATGAGGGTTATATCTATAACCTCCCCCTAGATTCTATTTTGAAAAGTATATTCGTTTCCTCTGTTGCATATTCTAAGAGTATGTTTTAAGATATGCTCGAATACGGACTCACCTCTGGAATATGTGTCGCTGCTGCCCCAGTGGAAATGGTGAGCATTGGCATCACATCCTAGGATGATGAGGCAAGTGCTACCCATCTCTTTGACGAGCTTCTTCACCTCCTTGCCCGGTGGGTCAGGGCTCTCGAATGGCATGTATATGGACGAGAATATGGTGGCTCTCTGGGAGCTGCATTCCATCCTTACATCAGTAATATCCCCTCCGCGAAAATTAGAAAGAAATATTAGTTGAAGACTCTTCTTAGCAACTACACAGGTTCTTATCTTGTCCCCGTTGGGTGTGGCGAAGGTGGTGTAGTTGCTATCGCTTAATCCAGCAACCTTATTTTTGTATAAATAAGGCTCCTGGATCAAGACGATTTGCAGTGATGCAGATTAATCTGCATTATGTGAAGCGGCTGCTTCCGTTCCTCCACTACTTTCGTCCTAGGCGGAATCTGAGCCATCCTAGACCAAAATGTAGTTTGCCCTCACGAGTCCTTAGGTAATCTTACCCCAAAGTGTCTATTGACACCCTGATGGCAACACCTCCATTCTCTGTATTGTGGCTAACCAGATTCCATGTGCTGGTCCGAAGATTTTGGGGTTTGAGGCTCCCCTTTGCCTGAGAACACGATGTCACGCAGACGAGTTTCGATAAGTAGCCATCGATCCTCTCTGATTACCCAATCATGTTCAGATCTATCGATGACCGCTGCCCGAAGCTCGTCCGACACCATCGGTATGCTCGTTCTTTTCCCCATGCTGTTGCCCTTAAGATGAGAACCGGAAGATTCCTTGTGGCCCAAGTTAGCTTGTGAGGCTGAACTGGCTGAGGCATCTTTCCTGTTCCCGGTCTTAGGGCAACCGCATGGGGAGGTATAGATTTTGGGTTGCTGACTTGGAGTGGGTCTCTTAGTGAACTAGATAGTTCCATATAGTTCCTTTGGCACAACTCTACCTACCAAATATACTTGGTAGGTATATACCATTATTTCGATTAGGCACATTTTGCCATGCTGTAATAATTTAAAAAATGTTAAATGGACGGGACGTGTACAAAAGTATATACGGGCTGAAAAAGGACACACTCAGTCATGATTCTGCGAAAACGAAACTTTGTTCCCTTAAAATTCTAGTCCACTAAAGTTGGAATAAAATTTAGTACCTGAGGAAAAATAAAATAGCTCACTTCGTGTAAACGCTACGGTAATTTATTGAAATGGGTGTTAAGGCAACAATCTACCAAACTACAAACAAACTTTCAACCTAAAAAAACAATGAAAGCTATATCTGTTATAGTTATATAGACTGAATAGTAAACAGCGAACATTTAGGCATGATTCTTCAAAATACATACATACATACATACGTCATATGGAGCTATGTTAAAACATGAATAGACAGACATACAAGATATAAACTAATTGAAGGTGATACTTTTATGAAATAAAATAATCTGAAAATTAGAAATTTATTATAATAATCGATTTGGAGAACTTTAGAATATAGTAAAGGGGTACACATAGGAGAGAAAATATTTTGTTAATGCATTTACAAACTTAGTATAATTTTGCAGAATTTGCAAAATACAGAGATAATGCAATTTCGGCAGTTACCAAGCAAATTATATCTTCATTTACTGAAGCGTGTGTCTCTTCCCGGACAGTCCTTAAATATTAAAGTACGACTCAATTTATAAACCAACTATGAGTAAAAGAGTACTTCCTACAAAACACTCAATCCTCCACAATATCCTCCAACAGCAAAGACAACTGTTGCTTCATTTGATTTTCCAACCAAGATTGTTGCATGGCGAGTGTGAGCATGTGAGTTGCCCACAAACGTGTGGAAATATCTCTCCCAATTACTAACTTAATCTTATTCATGTATTCTTAGTATAAGTATCCAGCCACACACACCCCCAAATCAAACAAACCTTTAGCACCAACACTTTCGTGTGTGCATTTTGTATTCCTTTGCCTTGCGCTCTGAGTTGTGCTCTGCTGCTCCACAATCAAATCCGAACCTACTTCAATGAAAAGCAACAAGAGAAGCACCCAAGAGACAAAAACAATAACAATTCAATGTATCCCAAATAGCAAAACAGAGACTACACTAACACCGTCTTACTACACAATCCAATTGCATTTATGACAATGTTGCCATATGCGAAGGAGAAATAAATAGAAATAAAATGGGGAAAAGATAAAAAATCCCAATAATATTTCATGAACTATTATCAAATATTATTATTTTTTTCTATATTTCAGGTATGCTTAGTGTTGTCAGATTTTCGATTATCATTTGAAAACATATAATAAAGGTAAGTCTAATGGTTATCTTGGAAATCTAAGTCGTAACAAGTGAAACCTAATAATGATAAATTATTTCTAACGAGACCAATACTACGGTTTAATTTGCCATATCGACTGGATTTCAAATGTCAAATCAAATAAATCCTCGGATACACTGTTGAATTGACATTTCATCTTCATTAGATTTTTTCGTATATATAAATCTACTATAATAGCTTCTTAAAGAGTTTGTAATATCACTGCAATAGTTGAGAAGTACGGGTAACAACTTTTTAAGAATTCCTGCCGAAATCTCCATAGCATAATTGTCGTATTTGTTACTGTAGTGGACGTGCAATTCGACATGATGCGCGTAAAACAAAAAAAAAAAACATCCAAGTATCAAAAGGATTAGGGCTATATATTTAATTGATATATCGAAAACGGATTACGTTAATAAAATACTCTATTTATCCCATAATAGAAGGATTTTTGATAAAGTTTATCAGATAATATTTCGAAGAGTATGGATTCCACCAAGAAACTAGCAATAGGGACAACAACCTCTGGTAAAATGGTAATAAGATCGGAAACCAGTCCTTGAGTTTCATTTCATCCAAAAATCAAATCTAGATTTTGTGAAACAGACTTGTCGTCTAAAGCTTTTGGAAACTTGGGAGCCTCAGGAAAAATACTGATACCGTTATTATAATATGGATTACGGAACTGCCTACTGCATATCTTTTGTGAAATGCCCTTAAAGTATGTTTTTGTGAGTGTATTCAAAGTGCACCGATACATCTTATCTTCGAACTCAATCTAATTTTGAAAGAAAAATTGCGCTATAGAAAGGTTGAAAATTATCGGGTCCTCTGAATGCATAAGCGTTTTTATTCGGTGGCCGTAGGGTTTTTACAGCTTTCTGTTGTAACCAAAACCACTGCAAACATAACCTGTTGTCATTTTGAAAGCAATCAATAAATTGAAGTTAAGCGGACATTTTTAAACATTTGTGGGGAAGGTACCCTTTTTATTATTGCAGGAAAAATTAAATAATAGGTTTGATTATCCAAAGGATAAAATATCTCCTCTCAACACATATACGCTGAGACAATCAATCATTACGTCAAAGTCAGCAACATCTTTGGGGTCGAAAATTTCTGGCCGCAGGCTTTTATGAAAAGAAATTTAGTTAATCGGATTTGATGTTTACAATTTTTTACGAGTTGACTCCCTCATGTAGTTGAGCCTCATCCCAATTTCCCTCTTTGTCATTTAAGTCAGGCCTTTACCATTACACTATTCAGTGATAGCCGTGACTACTTCAGTTTATCAAAGTCGTTATTAGAATTTGGGGTGGGGAATTCCCGTCTCGGGTTTTCCCGGCACACATATTTTCATGTATTTTTTGTTTAATAGTTATTTAATGATAGAAATACAGTGAAGTAGCGATTATTCATGCCCCGATAATTCATAATTCTCGATAATTCGTAACAAACTGCGCGTCCCTTGTAAAAATCCCGATAATTCGTAAAAAGTACATACATTTTAGTCCCCTTGATAGTTCGTATTTTTCTGGAATTTGAAGTCTATATAACCACGCGTAATTTTTTTTAGTTGGCCCCGTTAATGAATAGCTATAGTCTGAAAGATTTCCAACACAACATTTAATTTTTTGGAACCATTTTCGGTGATCGATTCGAATTGTTGTTTTCCAAAATTTTTGTATGCAATAACTATATAATGTGTAAGTGTCTTTGTTTTTCCATAAAAATAAAATAAAATGTTTGTAAGATTCGTTTTTTTTAGCCACAATAATGAACCCGCAAGTTTTTCTAATCGATTGAAAAAATAAAAATAATTATATTATAAAATAATTATAATTTCGTGAAAAAACACCTAATACACTTAAGACCAGCCGTGTAAAACTACTTTGTAAATTGATTTGTTCTATGTTCGAGACGCTCTTCGAACCATAAGATAAAGGTAACATATCGTTGAGCAACAAAAACAAATAGAATCAGACAGCACTCGTTGATATGAAGGAAGTTTTTCTGGAACGCACATGGGGAACAGATATTTTACATAACCACCGCAAATTAGTCAGAAAGAATTGGTTTTTTACAACATACTTGTAGATATTCTCGAACAGCTGCCTTATAAGATTTATTGATACTTTCATTCAAGATGTTCGAATATACATTGCTATTTTACCCTGCTATTTTATGCAACTCTATTTTTGTCCGATTCATGTCAACTGGGAATATTTTTGGCTTCTGATTAAATTGCAATCGAAACTTATCACATATGCAAAATTTATGCATTTTACATACGTTCTACGGGGACGTGTCGTTCATGTGTAAAGTTTCATACCCCCAACGAAGACTTAATACCAAATTTCAGCCATGTCGGTAGGATATTCAGGCCACAAGTCCGTGCATATGGTTTTGCATATGCTCATATGTTAAGCAAAAATGTAAAAATATGTCAAAATATGCAAGATATGTAATATATGCAAAAATTTGCTGGACCTAATTCGTTTTATTTTGTGATAAAACTAGTTTCTGTCTAATCAGATTTTCTCTACGACCATCCTAACCATATATGTATTTGTACAGGATTCCGAGCTATATAAACTATACAAAGACATGAATATAGTTAAACGTATCGAGATGCAACGATTGCGTTGGCTAGGCCATATCATGAGAATGAGCGATGATGAACCCGCTAAAAAGGCGTTTGAATACATGCCACATGGCGGTGCACGCAGAATCGGCAGGCCTAAGCTTCGATGGAGCATACAAGTGGATGAAGAAATGAAAAGGCGCGGTATTCCAAAAAGTCAATCCAAAAACAGAGAGGAATGGAGATCTTTTCTTAGTTCGGTCTATGGAACAAATGTTCTGTAATGGCCAACTAAGTAAGTATAGGATTCCGCTATCTACTAATCGATAACTAACAATACAACTATAAATAGAGGAGCCAATTCGGTTTGAAAATGTAGGTAAAAACGTCAAAATATCTGAAATCGGGTAGTCCCGTTATAAGGGGCTATACCAAAAGCGTAGATCGATGCACAGTGGGACAAAATAGTGATCTAGCGTGCAGAAAATAAAAATTTAGATAAGAATAGATAAGAATAGCTTTAAAATTTGCAAATTTGTATTTTTATATACTTTTTCTGTTATAGCTCCGATATTTTGCAGATTTCTGCCATATTACCCAACCGAAATGGCTAAAATTTGGTATGTAGTCTTAGTTGGGGGGACGAATTATTCTGGCAGAGAATTGCCGGTACAGATCCACGTTTTGACATAGCCCCCATAGAAAGGTACCGCCCGATATTGATAATTTTAAAGGTTTTGGCCACATTATACAACATTAGATCATATCTAAAAAAGTGAGATTCGGGATTTAGTCTTCGATGAGAGTATAAAACAGTCCGACTGAGAATTATCGGTATAGGTCTACGTTTTGATATAGCCCCCATAGAACGATATCGCCCGATTTTCGGTATTTTTAAAGTTTCAGCCACCTCATTCAACCGAAACGGCTGAAATCTGGTTTGGATATACACAATTTGTGACGTAGGGTATAATAAGAGTTCAAAAATCACCCCATCGAGTTCTTGTATTTATCAGTTTATTTGGAGACGCTTTATATATAATAATGCAGGAAATTTTTTGAGAGGTTATTCTAGATAATATATATAAAAAATAAAAAATATCTCGATCCGATCTGATCCGATTTTGTACTTTACCCCTATTTTAATTGCAGAAATGGAATAAATTGGAAGTTACATATAACTAACCAGTAACATCTAAATAAACATAACCTATGGCTTAAAACCCCTGTTTAATTTAGTTAAATACCTTTACGATAAACCAAAAATACCAAAGATTCGACAATAATATGTTCACAGACAGCACACGCCTATCGCAATTTTGCAAAATAAAAAACATCATCGTGAACACTGTAGCAAATGTCTATGTTAAATGCACCGTTATTCCGTTCCGACTAATCAATTCCAATTATTGTAAATGCCGTTAAGTACAGTCAACCCTCTAGTTTAATACTGTACTATAGGTTCATAGCTTCTTTGAATTCCATTTTTCGATTTTCTGCACGCTAGATCGGTATTTTTTCCCACTGTGTTATGTAGCGCTTCTTGAACTTGGCCTTCCTGCAAACAAAAGAAGCATCTGTGCAAAATTTCTATTTCAATTTGTTTGGATGATTTCTTTAGTGGTTACTACTGACGGGTGGACAGACGATGGGCATGCATATATCGACTCAGAATTTTATCCTGATCAAGAATAATATATACTTTATAGGGCTTCCTATACTTGTTTCTGTGGAGTCTTTTCCAATTCGTCGCATTTTCTGTATACTGTACCATCTCTATGGCAGTGGATAGGCCACACACTTCGAAAAGATGCTGGTAGCATCTCCAGATGTGCCCTAGATTGGAACCCCCAAGGCGCAAGGCGTGGCGCAGAATAGTTTCTATGGAACTTAAAAGATTAAACACGTCCTGGCAAGAAGTTAAATTTATATTTAATAATAGAGAAGAATGGAATTTTCTTGTAAATGCTCTATGTTCCCAGGTGGAATGAATAAAGGAAAAAAACCATCTCTATGAAAAATCCGAACATTAATATAATATTAATATAATAATAATGGATTCGCAAAACTTGATTTCAAAATTTTTATAACCTACACCATTATGTGGGGAGGGTATTATAGTTGGTTTTGGCCAAAAAGTTTGTACCACATCGAAATAATACCAAAATTAATGTCTCGACGAGCTTAGTCGATCTGGCTATGTGTGTCCGTCCGTCTGTCCATCTAAACCTTGTAATCACGCTGCAGGTCGCAATGTTAATCCGATCGTCACCAAATTTTGGGTGTTGATGAAGGTCCCGGAGGGGAAGAAGCCTATTGATTTTGGTGATGGTCGGAAATATTCAGGGGTCGGAATGGGCAAAAAACTTATTTGGAGAAAAAGTAAACATTTTATTTCAAAGATAATGAAAGTAAAAGATATCACCTTTGCAAGGATGTAACTTTTCATTTTTGCGATTTTAATAATAATGACGAATATCACAACTTTGGTTGGGGAGATATCGCAGTAGTCGGTAATGCATCGCATTTTTTAATTTGTTTGTAATCACGCTACACGTCGCAATTTTGATTGGATCGGAAATGTTGGGTGTTAATGGGGGTCACACAGAGGAAAAAAACCTATTGATTTTGGTAATGGTCGGATATTATTCAGGGGTCGGAATTTGAAGAAAAAAAAATTATTTGGAGAAAAGGCCAACGTTTTAATTTAAAGCAAATATCTCTCCTTCTGACAAGGAAAATGGAAAATATCACCTTTACAACGATGTGAAGTAAGTTATCATAGTTGTCACACTACAGGTCGGAATTATGATCTGATCCTCACGATCAGAGAAAGAAGCCTATTGATGGTTGGCGTATATCCCACTTTTCCATTTTTATACCCTCCACCATAGTATGGAGGGTATATTAAGTTTGTCATTCCGTTTGTAACACATCGAACTAATCATTTGCGACCCTATAAAGTATATATATATTCTTGATTACGATAAAATTCTAAGACGATCCAGCCATGTCCGTCTGTCCGTCCGTCCGTCTGTCCGTCTTTTGTAATCACTCTAGCATCCGCAATAATTGAGATAGAGTGCTGAAATTTTGCACCCGATAGTCTTTTTTTCCATAGGCAGGTCAACTTCGAAGATATAACGGTACCATGTAACGGTACCTCCGGATTTGAGGTATTTTGACGTTCTTCGCCACATTTACAGACCGAATTAGCTATAATTTGGCACTTAGGGTTCGTGGAGGCCAAGAAACATATCTACAAAAAAATATGTATATAGGTCCAGGTTTTGGTATAGCCCCCATATAACGGTACCTCCCGATTTGAGGTATTTTCACGTTCTTCGCCACATTTGCAGACCGAATTAGCTATAATTTGGCATTTAGGATTCCTGGGGGCAAACAACATATTTACAAAAAATATGTATATAGGACCAAGTTTTGATATAGCCCCCATATAACGGTAACCCCTCGATTTACGGTATAATTTGACATTTAGGGTTCTTAAGTGTCAATAAACTTATATAACAAAACTTGTGGACAGAGGTCCACGTTTTGGTGTAGCCCCCATATAACGGTACCCCAGATTTACGGTATTTTGACGTATTTGGCTACATTTACAGTCCGATTTAGCTATAAATTGACATTTAGGGTTCTTATGTGTCAATAAACTTATATAACAAAACTAGTGGACATAGGTCCATGTTTTGGAATAGCCCCCATATAACGTTACCGCCCGATTTCAGGTATTTTGACGTTTTAAGTCACATTTCTAGACCGAATTAGCTATAATTTGGTATTTAGGGTTCGTAGTGACCAAAAAACGTATATTCGAAAAAAAATTATGAACATAGGTCCATGTTTTGGTATAGCCCCATATAACGGTACCTCCCAATTTTCAGTAATTTGGAATTTTAGCTACAATTTTTAACCGAACTAACTGTAATTTGACATTTGAAGGTTGTAGTGGTCACCACACATCTACATCAACAATTTTCAACATAGCCCCAATATAAAGATACCTCCCGATTTTCGGTACTTTGAGATTTTACTTAAAACGTAAGTCCATTTTTTGGTATAGCCCCAAAACAAACCTCCCGATTTTCGTACCTTAGCTTTATTTTTTGGACGAACTTTCTGTAATTTGAAATTTGAGAGCCAACAAAAATTCTGCAACAAAAGTTGTTCCCACGTTATGTACCCATTTTCGGTGTTTTGAGGATTTTACCTAAAATTTTTAACCGAATTAGGAGCTATTTGACATTAAAGGCTCCCATCAAAAACTGTCAACATAGGTCCATGTTTTATTATAACCCCTTTATAACGGTACCTCCCAATTTCTAGCCCACTAAAAATTGTCAACATACATAGTTAGATATAGGCACCATAAAAAAGAGCCTCCAGAATGAAGCATTTTATGTACATTATCTGACATTTTAACCTATCCACTTAAAGTTGGGGACAGGAATGAAAACTAATTATTCCACTTTAGTTCAAAATATTTTATGGTGGAGGGTATGAAAAGTTCGGCCCGGCCAAACTTAACGCTTTTTACTTGTTTTATTTGAGTTGTACTGGCGATGCACTTAAATGCGTTTTAACAAAATTGACCTGTATTAATGAAGACATTCAGAGCAAAGGCGCTAAGATATCCCAATTTTAATATTTTGAATTTTACCAGTCAAAAACTTATGCACAGGGGTAGTGGTGTAGGGTATCACATAGTCGACCCCGACCCGACTATAGCCTTGGCGCATTTGTTTCGCCACAAGTTTATCATTAGTTCGCTACATTTTACGGGTTTTAAAGGCAATTCCCCAGGTAACACCAGGTTAAGATCAATGTCCACTTGAGATGTATGAGGACCCAAGATTCATTTTGGACTTTAATATGTTAAAGACTATCTGGAACATTCGTTGTTATCTTCCAGTAACTACTCCAACCAATATTCCTCTTTCCATGTTAATAATTTCATCAGTCTTTAAATGAACAATACAAGTGAATGTATCTCACATTCCCACTTTTAATAATACAGTGGCAACGCCTGCCCATCCATCCATTCATTGGTTTGCTCCACAAGAGTTTGTTGTTGTTAATTTTGTGGCGCGTGTATGTGGCATTCAGTTTATGAGCATGACCGCAAGTGTAGTGGTGTATTTCCACTTCTCCTTTAGAATCTGGGAGTGTGTGTGCCATTGTATCTGTCGGTGGTTGTCCGAGCGTAAACGACCCACCATCATCACTCGCTTAGCTCGTCGACTCAATGTTCAACGTGCGCCTGATACTCATTTTCAGTCCGGTTTTGTATTTGTCAACGATCGCAACCAGGCTATCCAACTACCAGAAATTAAACTCTTTTTTCGTTTAAACGCTGCTGTGTATATGGTGTCGGATTTGAACGAACCTACGATTGCTACGACTATTTTGCGTTGATTGTGCGCCGGTTTCCATTGTCAGTGTGTAGTTTTCTTCTGATAGTCTTCTGTTCTATACGCAGTCATCGCAAGTCAGTCAGTTACAATAAAACGTCAATTTTCCATTTTGCCGCCGTTTTCTGTTTTCTGCGATAAGAACCGCAACGTTTTGTGCAATTGCTACGCCGTGTTGTGCGGGTTTTTTGAATAATACCGACGGCTATCGTTTTGTTTAGATAGCCGGTGTGGTCTGCAAAACAAAAAGTTCATTTAAATTACTGAATTTTTAATATTTGAAAAACCTGAGAAGTGTTGCTGTTTTTTTTTTATTATCAAGGCTTGACAACAGAATTTGAGCAGTGTTGTGGTGTTGTGTTCTGAGTGGACTTTGAATATTTCTGGTTTTTTGTTTGCCACCACATTTTAACGATAAAGAAAATTGAAAACGAAAAATAAGAAGAAGAATCTGATAATTGTGCATAAATTATTCAATTTAAATAATTATAATTGCATATGTGACACATCTTTCTAAATATACCGATGAAATTTTCCCTCACTTCTGAAATATTGAATTATTCAAAACAATCAGCTGCAGTGCGATAAGAAATTAAACGTAATTAAATTTGTGAAAAAGAACAACAAAAACTGCTGCACAACCAACCAACTTACGGTTACGATCGATTGAAGAAGAAAAAAAACGACGATCCAAACAAACAACAAGTAAGATTTTTTTTATAATATTGCTCACATTGCTTAATACGTGCTTTATATTTATAGTTAATATATTATATATGACAACAACTGTGAATTTTCTCAGAATTCTGAAATAAAATATTGATTGTTATTTATCTACAATAATACAAACAGTAATTAATATATAGTCCCAATATTGACATAATTTAATTTTATAGGTTTTGAGGCGTGTTTCTTTAAGGCAATTTGAAGCCAAATTAGTTGGAATTACTACGAAAATTTAGGCTAGAAAGCTTATATACACATTGATACGACCAAAAATGTGCCTCATCGAAATAACGGGTTTAGACCCCAATTATGTTTGGACGAAATTCGTTTTAGACAATTTGGAGTCGAGTTAGCCATGTCCGCATGGCTGTCTGTCTGGCTGGTGCGCACGATAACTCTCGAACGGATCAACCGATTCGAACCAAACGGTATCGTAATATTTTGTCCAAACTTAGTTTAAGTTCGAAGATGGGCCATATCGGTCCACTGCTTCGGGTACCTTCCCCACAAAAGTTCAAAATTTGTCTGTAAAATGGTATGAACGATAACACTCGAAGGGAGCAATCGATTTGGTCCAAACTTTGCACATCGTATTATTCCTTCCTGAAGTAGAACGGGTTCCAATATGGACTATATTGGGGTGGGCCAAGGTACCTTCGTATAAAGTGAAGTTTAAGAGCTCCTCTCGGATCATTTTGAAATTTATTTCAGTAACTTGTCCTTGCGGCTCCCTTTACGACGGTACATTTTTTTCTTGAGCAAGTCCATACTTCCTGAGATATTGGCCTAAAAGTTCCAAGAAACCCTGACGGCACCAACCAAAATGGCAAATCCGCAAGATAATTCTCGCAGGGAGTTTCTGATTGGTGCATATTCTATTATTTCATCCAGTCATGTATCCGGTTGGAATATTAACTATATCGATCGAGGTTTAAGAGCTCCTCCCGGATCGTTTTGAAATTTGTTTCAGTAAGTTGTCCTTGTGGCTCCCTTTATAAAGGTACAATTTTTTTCTTGCGCAATTCCATACTTCCTGAGATATTTGCCTAAATGTTATAAGAAACCCTGAGGGCACCGACCAAATGGCAAAACCGCAAGATAATTTTCTCAGGGAGTTTCTTATTGGTGCAGACTTTGCACATTATACTATTTCATCCAGTCATCTTTCAGGTAGGAATATGGGCTATATCGGTCACGCCTTCGGGTACCTTCCACACAAAATTCGAAAAAAAGTGAAGTTTAAGAGCTCCTTTCGCATCGTTTAGATTCTTTTTCAGTAGGTTGTTCTAGCGGCCTCATTTACAACGGTACAATCTGTTTCCGGAGTAAGTCAATATTTCCTGAGATAAGGGTCCAAGCTCCAAAACCCAACTGGCACATACTAAAATGGCTATTGTGCAAGATAACTCTAAAATTTTTTCAAAAATTTCTTTCAAACTTAGTTTAACGTAATTTAATATTTCGAGTCCTTTATGAAGAAATACGGTTACTAAAAATGTTTGGTACGTGTTTGGTATATGCTAACGATGGGTGTCACCGTGGTGCAATGGTATGCACGCCCGCCTTGCACGCAGAAGGTCGGGGGTTCGATTCCTCGGCCAGGCAACATCTAACATTTTTCAACGGTGGCAAAATACCCCTCAGTAATGTTAGCGACATTTCCTGAGTATTTCAGCCTTGAAAAACTTCTCCACAAGTGGTGTCTTAAGACACGCCGTTCGGACTCGGCGATAAACAGTAGGTCCCATATCATTGAGCTAAATATGAATCGGGGTGCACTCATTGATATGAGAGAAGTCTCCCTTGTCCCGTACGTATGGGATGTTGTGGAACAATGCTTTTGCATATGCTAACGATTTGGTATAGCCCCACATTACGGTACATACAGATTTTAAAGCAAACTCGTGATACAAAATGAATATATTTTATATACGGCATAATTGTTGTGTTTGGTTTTGTTTTTTTTTTTTTTTTTTTTTGTCTGTGGCTGAGGTTATATCTCCGTCAGCACAGCTCACTGATACTTTCTTACTTGTAGGCCACATTCCAAATTTCATTGAAATCGGACATATATTGCGTTTTTGGTGCATCAAATACTTGAAATCGGACGGAAATATATATGGGAGCTATATCCAAATTTGAACCGATTTCGATATATTTTGGCACATTTAGTTATAGGCCTAATTCCGTCACACATTCAAAATTTCATTGAAATTGGACATACATATCGTGTTTGGTGCATAGAGTACATGAAATCGGCCGAAAATATATATGGGAGCTATATCCAAATCTGAAACGATTTCAATATATTTTGGAAAATTTTTTTCTAGGCCAAATTCCGTCACACATTCCAAATTTGGAGATTGTATCTGTAACCGTTCATCAGATATCTGAATACAAAATCTAAATTTCTTGGAGGTACCTCCGATGCTGATCTCCGGATCGGCGCGGAATTTCAAAATTTAATATATCCTATTTTAGCTCCAGACGATGGTGCAATATACACTCAAATTTTCTGTTCAGTGGTTTTCGAGTCCATAAATTACAAAAAAAAAAAAAAACGAACAAACATATAAACATTTTCCTCTTTTACGAGGGCGGTTCAGAAACTTCTTAGCCTATCAATGAAAGAGAATAGTTAGTTTTTCAAAAATATTTTTATTTTTCAATATAATCTCCTGAAACTTCAATACACTTAGTCCAACGCTTTTCTAGCAATTCTATCCCTTGATTAAAATAGTTTTCCTCAAGGTCTTCGAAATAGTGGTTTACAACTGTAATTGCATCTTCATTTGAGGTAAAACGCTTGCCAGCAAGGAATTTTTTTAGATTTGGGAACAAGTAAAAGTCTCTGGGAGCTAAATCAGAAGAATAAGGTGGGTGGTCAAGCAACTCATACCTTAATTCGTTGATTTTAGCCATTGTTAAAACACTCTTGTGCGCTGGTGCGTTGTCTCGATGAAAAATTATTTTTTTGTGTTGTAAGCCAGGACGTTTTTCTCGAATTTGTACATTTAATTGATCCAAAAGGTTGCAATAGTACTCTGAATTTATTGTTTTACCCTTTTGCAGATAGTCAATCAATAAAATACCTTTGAAGTCCCAAAAAACCGTTGCCATAACCTTACCAGCCGATTGAATTGTTTTTGCCTTCTTTGGGGCACTTCCTCCAGCTTCAGTCCATTGTTTGGATTGTTCTTTTGTCTCTGGAGTATAGTGGTGGATCCATGTCTCATCAACAGTTATGAAACGACGCTTAAAATCCATTTTATTTCGCTTAAAACGATCCAAACAAGCTTGACAGCACGTATTTCTAATTTTTCCATTGTAAAAAAATTGCGGATGCGTCTTTTTTGAACACCTGTTTCTATATGAAGGAGTTGCCAGATCGAAACAAAATTTAACATGTGTTCATAACAGAGATGGAAGTTTCCAAAACACTTAACTTTTTTCTGTTTACACCGCGCTTTTTGTGCTAGGCTAAGAAGTTTCCGAACTGCCTCGTATATACATACATATGTACATATATAGATTTATTTTTGCTTTCAAGTTTCAGTTTGGTAGCAATTTGGTTTATAGTCGTGTTATCGTCTTAACCTGCTTTATGAGGATTTATTTGACGCATATGCAGAGGAATTGACCATTATATTTACTGAATTTACTAAATCCAATACTATGTAACTTACTATTTAACAGATTCAATTTAATACATTTAATACACATTATTTGTAAAATTTTCCAAAGAAAATCATATGAAATCCATTCTATTTTTCTATTTCCATTCTATTTGCTTAATTATATTTATTCGCTGCACAATAAATATTTACTTTATTATTTCGATTTAAAATGCAAAATTAATTCGTAAAAACTACTGCGACTTTTGGTACTATTCAAAAACAATTTTTTGTACATAAACAGGTGTTATATGACCATTTTATGTCGGATTAAAACAATCCAGTCGTGTGGGCATTTTACTTTGTATGGCGAATCTGGACGGACGGAAGAAGCAAATAAATATTCATAAAAAATGTGTTCGGCAAAGTTCTGCGAAAAGCTTATCCTAAGTGTAATCGTTTCATGGAGACTTTTATAATTTGTGGTCCGGAAATATGTATTGTCAAAACATACATTACGGCATTTTTGTAAGATTCCTTCTCCAAGAGGGTTTCAACCAAATTACTTACATAATTAGCTTATTTCGGACAAGATAAATATCTTATTTCAAATATAGAAAACTACAAAAACTTCTGATGACGGCGACTCATTAAAGTACTTAATGGTACAAATAATTATTGTCGGTTTACAAAGTCGAAGACAAAAAAAAAAACTGGGAAGTTCGGTCTACGTATAAATATTTCACATTATGCCACCGAAAAGGTTGACATTTGGTATTTAATCTTCGAAATCACTGATCTAGCGGCGCGAAAGTTAAAAAATCAATGTATAAAATTGCGAAATGTTTTCCATTTTATCGATTACAGGTGCTCTGCTGACTAAAATTTTGTTTTTACTTTATTGTTGTTGTAAATATTCTCTAGCTATTCACTATCTAATGTAAGAAAATTTGCGTCATCAGATTTTAAGAAAATTGTTGCAAAATATCTAACTGCATATTTGATTAATTGTTAAACGAATTCTTAATAAAACTAAATAAAGTTTATTTTTAATGAATAGGGGAGGGTGTAAGTTAAACTAAAAAAAAAATTGTTTGCGACCTGGAATTACAAGTTATATAGCAATTAATTTTCCAAAATTATTATTTTTCTTGTATTTTAGTGTAATATAATTTTGTTGAATGTAGCGTAACTACAAAAGCTCTGTAATGTCCGGTTCATTAATTTTTTAACAAATTAGACTGGACTCCATAGTTTCCGAATAACTAAAATTTGGCTACAACTAGCCGCAAATCAGCAAGAAAGAAAAATAATAACTTTGGAAAATTTATTGCTATATCACGGTGCTCTTGAAACAATTTTAAATGGAACGTGCTTACACCTCGGAAGTTTTTGCGGATTCTGAAACTGCAATGTTTATAGATGAGAAAAATCAAAAAACAAAAAATCGCCGGAGCGCTTTTTAAATAAATCGTGATTTAAGTTAACATTTTTACGGGTTGTTTAGGTTTTCACGATTTTGCTTAGAAACCGCAAGTTTTATCAAAATAGGACTACAGAAAATGTTGTAGCTATAAAAATTCTCTACAAGATTGGCTCTTATGGTATTGTAGTTGGTTTTACCGTTTTTAAGATATAGAAGTTCAAATTGGGACAATTCAATTCTGTGTGGCCCCCTTAAAAAACAATGTCATGACTGCAAATTCCCAACTTAAACTTATATATCTAATAAAACGTTACAACTTAGGATAAGTTACTTAGGTCAGTCTTGTAGAGAATTTTCACAGCTTTAAGATTTCCTCAGGTCCCATATCGATAAGACTTACCGTATTCAAGCAAAATCGCGAAACCCTAACAAAAAAACCTAAAAATGTAAACTGAGCTTCTTTATCTCAAAAATTGTACAGGCTGGGAACAAATGATAAAGGTCAATCCTCTAGAGAATTTTCACAGTTACAACATTTTCTTTAGCTCCATTTCGATTGGACTTGCGGTTTCCAAGCAAAATCGTGAAAACCTAAAAAGCACCTAAAAATGTGGATTTTGGCCGCGATTTATTTAAAAATCCCTACAGCGCACTGTGGGCGAAATCCAAATCTAGCGGGGAAAAATTAATAACTCCTAAACTAATTGAGGTAACCGGCTATTATTTGGTACAGATGTTACTCATTTGTATAGGTATGATTACACTTGGTATATCCCCCATACAAATGTCCTACTTTATATTACGTATTTTCATGTAGAAATGGGTTTATAAAATTGTTTATGTATGGTTTTGATGTCTCGTCTTACAACAACAAGCAGCTGGTGAGCAAGTCCAGAACCAACAATGACAACAAAGGTAGCAGCGATGACTATAGTTGAAATGATAGTATATATAAAAGGCCGTCTTTTCACACTTTATGATCGTGAATTTTGGGTTGTTTATTTAATTTCTTGTGAATCCAACAAGATACAAATTTCCAGGTTATAATTTTAATTATTAGCTGATCCATAATGGCGGCGATCTCAACAACGAATAGATTAATTCTAATACTAGAATAAAGTATGCATATACATAAGTGTAAGTAAGGTTTAACGAGTATCTCATAATCCACAAAATTTCCCTCGTTTTATTGCAATGACCACAAGAATCGTCTTATCAGCCAGGGTTGCCATTAATTTTGTTTACGCTCTACATCTGAGCTTCCGAACCACAACAGTTTATAACATGAAAAAAGGCAAAAAAAGGCAGACGAAATTTTGGGAGCGTGTGTTTCTCAAAAGTTGCACTTTACTCAAAATGTTTTAAGTAGAAAAAATCTCATATAAATATTTAAAGATTTTTTTTCAGAATATTTACAACATCAAATAATGCTACAATTATTTTTTAATAAGCACTACTTCCAAACTATCTGAAAAAATTAAATTACGGTCATATTTATATTTATTTGTCCATATTACTTGTCAATATGCAAGTCATCACAAAAAGTCGATTTTATCACTTGCAAAAAAACTCCTAGTAAATGTACCGTTATAGTGGAAAATAACCGTTAAACGCAATACTAATTGTTATTTTTAGGTCCAGTATGTTTGGAAAAATACTGCATCAATGATTTTTTCTTAGCTCTTGGTCAGTTGTCGGACTTTTTCCCCGCTAGATTTGAATTTCGCCCACAGTGCAGCGATTATTTCTTGTTTTTGGATTTTTCTCATCTATGAATACTGCTGTTTCAGAATTCACAAAAACTTTCCCTGTGTAAGCGGTTTTCATCAAAAGTTAGTTAAGGCGCACCCTTCATGACATTGTTTTATAAGGGGGCGGTACAGTCAGTGCATTGTCCCAATTTGAACTTCTATATCTCAAAAGTAGTAAAAACTACGAAAATACCATAAAGATTAATCTTGTAGAAAATTTTCATGGCTACAACATTTTATTTAGTCCCATTTTGATAGGACTTGCGGTTTCTAAGCAAAATCGTGAAAACCTAAACAACCCCTAAAAATGTCAACTTAAATCGCGATTTATTTAAAAAGCGCTCCGGCAATTTTTTTTGTTTTTTGATTTTTCTCATATATGAACATTGTAGTTTCAGAATCCGCAAAAACTTCCTAGGTGTAAGCACCTTCCATTTAAAATTGTTTCAAGAAAACAATGTAGCTTAAACAAATGCTTAAAATCAGGAGGTGCCTAAAAAGGAGCTTGACCCAAATTTATACCTATCTCCACAATTTTTGGTGGAAAAGTTTAGTGACCACTATGAACCGTAAGTACCTAAAATTAAAATTAATTTGGAAGGAAAATGCGGCGTAAATTCCCAAAATACCGAAAATCGGGAAGTACCGTTATATGGGGGCTATACCAAAATATTAGCCGATGTTGTTCATATTTTGTCCGTTATTACCCACGGATCCAGACTGAGTTTTTACAACATTTCAGAAACATATATCCATTCGTCTGAAAGTTATTAATTTCGTGCCGATAGATCAGTGATTTCGACCACTGTGCAAGGGTGCAAAATATTCCAACAGAGAATTCTTGGTATAGATCCAGTGTTATTATATCTGGTGAACTAGTTCAGTACCATACTTCGTTTGCGTATGAGTTATTTCATAAAAACAAAGAGATAATATTACTCATACGCAGTTCTTTCACACAAACTACCGATGTCCACTGAACTATATGTACATTGAACTAGGTCGTTCAAACGAACTAGATTTTAACAACTCTAGTCCACGTCTTGATAGAACGGTTACGTCCGATTTTCGACATTTTAAAGGTTTTAGTCACATTATCCAATCGAAAAGGTATATAAAACATTCCTACAGATTCTGTAAGAGGTACCATCCGATTAGCGATTTCATTTATTATAGTAACTTGGAACTGCTCCGAAAACTCGTTTTGGAAAATATTTTGGTGGTTTCTCTTTAATAAACAAGTAGGAAAAGCGTTAAGTTCGGTCGGGCCGAACTTTTTATACCCTCCGCCACAAATTTCAGCTATTTCGGTGGATTAATGTGGCCACAACCTTCAAAATACCAAAAATCGAAAGGTACAGTTCTATGGGAGCTATATGATGGCGTGGACCTATACCTACGAATTTCTGGGGGAAAGTTTTATACCCCAAACAAAGACTAAATACCAAATTTCAGCCATCTCGGTGTGATAATGAGGCCAAAACCTTCAAAATATCGAAAATCGGGAGATATCGTCCTATATCAAAACGTGGAACTACATAAACATTTTATGGTAGAAATGTTTCTTAGCCTCTGGAAACACAAAATACAAAGTTACAACCGATTCTTTGGTCAAATGGGTCTAATACATCCAAAATATATTAAAATGACGTGTACTTTATATGGGGCGTTATATGGGGGCTATACCAAAACGTGGACCTATATAAACCAACTTTGCTAGGAATATTTTTTGGCCTCTGGAGACACAAAATACCAAATTACAATCAATTCGGTGGTAAAATGAGACAAATATCTTAAAAATTCCTTAAAACGACGACGCGTCACGCGTCATTTTGTATGGGGGCTATACGAAAGCGTGGACCTACATAGCCCGCTTTCAATACCAAAAGTCCTACGTACAAATAATAGATTTTCCCAAAATTTCATCCACCTACGTCAATCCGTTCGCACGCTAGAGTGATTTCCACAGACGGACAGACAGACAGACGGACGGATATGGCTATATCGATGTAGAATTACACGCTGATCAAGAATATATCAGGAATATTGTCAATTATTTCATATTCCATTTCAGGAAAAAAGGATAAATTTTTTTCGCGCTACATCAACGATTTTTGATATGTAGGTTAAGAAAAAAAATTCCGAGTACGAATCTGGTCGCGAGCCAATTTTTGGTTGTTGCGGACAAAAGTTATGGCGCTTTTATTTCGCTTTTTAAGAAAGAAAATATTATAAAAACGCTAATTATTTTAATGAGCACAATTGTTACAAAAAAGTTCTCTCGAAGTTACTTCAGCGAGTAGATTGCATAATACCTGCAAAATGTTACACAGAATTCGCGGAATGTACAAAAAATTGATAAATTATTGAATATAATTCTACTTTTTTTCAAAATTAAGGCCCATTTAGTGGTCATAAAATTACAAAAAAAATTATTGTGGATCCAAACTTCACGGCAAATCAAATGAGACTACAATCATACAGATTGGTGTTATAGTTTGGATGTTACAGCCAAAATAAGTACATATTTCGGTCAAAAAAATAATTTTTTGTTTAAAAAAATATTTTTCACATGCATTATGTAGTAGAAAATATTGTAAAAATTTATAGGAATACTTCCTTCATTTTGCTTAAATCTCCCAACAAAATAGACGGATTTTGCTTTCTTGACATTCATATTAAAGCTTTCCCATTGGGGAAGCTAATTGGGTTGATGGGGATATATGTCAAAGCTTCTGAAATGGAAATAGAGGTCAAATAACCCATTTTTATTTATATGCATTTTTAAATACGTGTAAATCGCGTAATTATCAAAATCAGTTTGTCCGCATGTGATTTTCATGTACAGTAATACCGTATCTTTTAATTTGAATATAGTTTTCGAAATTTAATTTGGTGGCTAAGATGTAGCATCGGCTGCATCTTAGTGCCTAAAAACCTATATAACGTCGCTAACTTGCGCGGAGTGCGTTGCTTTTTGTCCGCATCCGATTTCAGTGTCCACCATAAAAATCTACATCGATATATATCTATTTCAAGGCGGTCAACGAAGAACCGTGGATGTAGCATCACACACTATTTTTTGGGATAAAATTAATGTAGCTCCCTTATCAGTGAAGTTTTCAAATCTCTGTTTCCGCTAAAACGAAGATGCTGTATTAGTTGTTTCATTGCAGTGGAAACGAACCGCAGAAAACGCGATAAAATACGCGATATTTCCAAAAAAAAATTTTAGGTCATTTTTCTACTTTGGATTTTCTTGTAACTCGCGTTTTAGTGGATGGATTTTCACGGAGAAAGATTTATTAGATCCGGAACGTAAAAAACTAAAATGTGCAATCAAGTACGAGGAAATCGAATGACAATTGTAAAAATTAGGCCCGAATAATATGATTTTTAGAAAAATATTCACACAAAATTTCGTCATTTCGATACATATTTCTGTGAAGCTGTGGAGGCTACATTCACGATATACGTATCAAAAAGCTCAGAATCGCAAGTACTATAATCCTATTAAAGCCTTTTTGAAAAATCTGTTTGCGGAACGCGACTAGAAGAAAATGTCAAAAAACACTGTAAATTTGGCTTCAAAATGTCAGCGTCGTTTATTGGTAGACGCTGATGAAATTTTGAAAAGTTATACATTAGTGAGATTATCCTTATTTAGTTGGCTTCTACTTTTACTTTGACAGGAAAATCGTGAGAAGTGTGGTTTACTCACAAATCGAGAGAAAACAAAAAAAGACACGTTGGCTTCAACCCATTTTTACCCATTTTCTAACATAAATATAGCCACAGCTTCCACGCAAATTAACTTTTGAGGCCAATATTTTTTGCCACGTCCAAAAACATTTCATTTTATTCATAAACATTTAATTTGTATAATATACAATCACAAGTCGCGTGTTCTAAAAGGGTAAACCTTGGCTTCAGCTATGTTAAATTTTCAAAAATATTGGTGATATATAGTTTGTGGGGTCTACAATTATTATTTCGAGTAGTTACAAATGTAGTGACAAACTTAATATACCCCCATACTATGGTGGAGGGTATAAAAATTTAAGGAGGATTTCCCCACAGTGGAAAATACATTATTATTAAAGTAATTCGGCAGAAAAATGTGATTAAAATTACTTCGGGGTGGCGTTCATTAACTGATATTTTCAGTTCTCACTTATTTTGCCTCTCCCCCGTCCATAATGCATTAGCATTGTGATTAGTGGTTAAATGTTGTTGTTGGTAGACTGTTTTTCCCGCCATTACTTCCTGTATAATTGCAGAATATTTTCTCCATTTTTTTTTCGTTAAATCCTATTCGGTTTGAATATTTGAAAAATACCTTAAATACCAAATTATGGACCCATATTGAACATTTTTGGAGGGGAGGTTTACTAAGCGATAAGAACTCTTGGTAGCGGCGTACAACCAATTTGGTTGAGCAATGTGTTGGTAACAGTAAAATACCACAATTCACGATGGTTCGTGAAAACTTGGACCTAGGACTGCAACATTTTTGTTAGAGTAATTTTAGGTCACTAGGACCCATTGATAAAAATTTCAGTTCGATATATTATCTAGAACGATTTTTGTCACACCTTTCTTGAAAGTGCTACCACTGTGCTATGTAGGCAGGTCTCTAACACATGTCTCAACGAGCTGAGTCGATCTAGAATTTTTATGCAACCCCTTTTTTGGTCCGATTCATGTCAAAATTTGGGACTGGGCATATTTTTGGCTTCTGATTAAATTGCAATCGATGCAAAATGCTTAAATTTTGCATATGAAAAAAAGAATAGGTGCATATGTAAAATTTATGCATTTTACATATTTGTGTGTACAATTTTTCTTTTTAAATTCCACCATATTTGATTCGGTTTGTTTTTTTTTTCTTACTTCTTTTCTTATCATTTAAATGAAAAAATAAAATTTTGCTTACAGCAAATCATCAATATTTTTCTTCAAAACTATACATTGAATTTTGTTTCGATGTCTCAATTATTTTCATAAATCGATTTATAATGTGTCATATTTCTTCTGACAGCCCCACATTTCTTACATAATTAATGCAAACACAAACTTCATTCGACTGATAAGATTTTTTCTTATAAAGATTTTTTTGTAATATGTAAATCTCAAGTGGTTTCTATTGGTGCTGATGATGGAAACATGCATCTGCTGTATTGAACGAACACTGTGTCCAGTATGCTTCCCCAGACAGAGGATTGTTCTTATCAGCAACTGAACATCTTCCGTGCAGCATTAGTAGAACATTTCCATTGGCATCCGAAAAAATTGAGACATTTTTCAGCCGTACTATTTATATTGGTGATAAAATGAAGTATGTGATCATTGCTACTACAATTGAATGTAGATTAAAAGATTTTGTCGATAGATTGAATGGAAACTGTATATTTTATGAAAAAATAAAGAGGTACGGGAAAATGTAAGCGTTTTGATAAAATAAAAGTTTTCTATTCATTAATGAGATATTCCATGTGATTTTTTCAATAAGTCGATATACATACACACCCGCTCATCTGAATAGTTTTGAAATTTGTTCATTGTATATGTTAACGTCTCTTCAGCTGTGTTTGAATTACAGGTCCAACATTCGCAAGAAAAATCATAACGATGTTGCCATATTTTCAGAAAATATCCCTGTTTTAATAAAAATGTACCAAATTTTGCCCAGTTTTTTGCTTTAATTTAGTAAAATGGAATATTCCGGTAAATCCTACAAAAAGTTTGACCCAATTTATTGGGTACGTGGGTTCAAATCTCAAGCTGGAAAAGCTACCAAGAACTTTCATATAAAGTCAAGAAATATTCCAACAAAAAATTTTTATAGCCCTGCTTTAAATGACTTTCTGATTTCGTAAGACCCCTGCTGAGCTTCTTAAATTATTTGAGATCAAACATCAAGTGTAGGCCATAATATTAGGGTTGATAATGTACAAATGTCATTGGAAATATTTGGTATTTTGGCTTACGCTTCATTATTTAACTAACCTTGCAGGTTAAATTTAAATATTATAATGCTCATAACTCCACTACAGTTGACCACATGTATCACAAATCGGCCTGAAAGAATGCCTCTTTGACGATAAATAACGTAGAAAACTGTAATTCAGATTTAGCATAAAGGGGTATGATATCCTCAGCTATTATACCGACCGAGGGGGCCATCCGACCAGCGTTGCCGACAGTTTTTGATCGGAAATCGTCAAATCGTCAACAAAATTTGGAAAATCGTCAAAAATCGTCAACATAGTCCAAAACTAGGTTTGGTTATCGCTTAATGTGAATTTTTCGCTTATAGTACGATGTACGACCCACAGCAGTAAAAGCTTTGTTCCTTTACTTTTTTAATGGTAAAAGTTGTAAAAGAGAAAACTGTCACATATTCGTCCAACCAGTGTAGAAAAATCAGTTTTACCATTTTTTACCCGAAGAAATTTGTCTGGTAGCCTGTGGTAGAAGAGAACGCCATTTTTGTCCTCTCTCCTCTTAAAAATTGCTTCTAGTTTTAAGATTTTTCTGGGGTTAAAGAAAGCGTTGGAGGTTAAACATGGTAAGAAATGGTAAAAATTGTAACCTCAGGGAAGTAAATGAACACAACTACGGCTAAATTAATCTTACTTAAATACCGCCATAAAAAGCTTTCACCAGATGAGAATTTCCCCTATAGCTATCGAGTTTGCAAGAATGCAGCAAAGTAAATACACTTTCAGTTTTGAATGACTGCTTTGCTCAAATATTCATGACTGACGAACTGACCTCTTAAAGAGCGCAGGAAGCTGTTTAACAATCCAGTTAACAATTAACAATCCTAAAAGAAAATTTTCAACTGATATAATTCGAATGTGAGGCAAAAAAATATAAATATAGCCAATCTGGCTGAAAATTGCTAAGAACACTAATAAAGCTCATAAAATCGAGTTAGCAACATTGTTTTCTTTAAATTCTTTCGTTAAATTTTGGTTAAATAATAGTTATCCTAATTTATTTCATGCAATTTTGGCTATCGTGAAAAATCGTCATTTCAGGGCATAAAATCGTCAAATCGTCATTTTCCAATTTTGGGCCAAAAAATCGTCAAAATGACGATAAATCGTCAAATTCGGCAACACTGCATCCAACCCTATAACGTAGGGAACGCGTATACCCCAGAGGTATAGCAGTTTCAGAGGAATTCAATTACAAAGTTAAAATTTGAGTTTTTTCATATTTTGCATCAAAATATGAGTATTTTTGAGTTTTTCATATATGCCTACCATTAAAAAAAGGCCAAACACCAATAAACAAACCATAAAAAATATGAAAAAATAATTTTTTTTTTTTTAAATTTGTTGAAACATTTTTTTTAAAAAAAATTATTTTTTTTTTCAAAATTATAAAAAAATACTCCTTGGGTTTTCATAAAATTCATATAACTCTTATATAAAAAATGTGTACAAAAGCTATAATTTATATGGGAAACGTTATGGAAAAAAAAACATTTCTACCCATGTAATTTCACACAAATAAAAAAGTGTTAAACGGACGGTACAGGACGGGCACAAAAGTATATATGGGCTGAAAGAGGACACTCTCGGACATCATTCTGTGGAAAATGAACTTTGTTCCAAGCTCTTCCCTAAAAGCTCTAGTCTACTAAATTTGGAATTTCACTAAAATTTAGTACCTGACAAAAAATAAAATACGTTAATTAATTGAAACGCTTCTTAAAGACAGCAATTCTACCTACCTAACAAAAAAAACAATTAACACAATATCTGTTATACTATTTCTTTCTTCAAAAATTTGCAAAAATGACGTATTTTCCAAAATCGCGAAAAAAAATTGTCGTGCTTAAGAGCACGCCACGCCCACACCTTCTAATATGTTGTCCTAATTTTTTGGTTTTCTTAGTTTCAATATGTTTACTATGAAATTCCGTATAAAATTAACAATCGGTGACGACAAAAAATTGGGGGTTTGGACAGGAAAATTGATTCTTGAACCACTGTGCGTCCTCAGGAAATGGTCCATACTCAATTTGGCGATTTGCTCACCGAAATTACTTAAAAATGCACTTGCACTTTTGTTTCATAATTTTTTATAAGAAATAGTTTTTCGATTTATTAAAAAAAATGGAGTGGCGCGGGCAATTGGTATGTCAGCATGCCATGATTTATTTTTCATAATATTTTACATAACAATTGTGATATTTTTCTCTTTAAAAACATGCAAAAAACTCTCATTGTTTTCATGTAATTTTAATCGGAAAGAAGTGTTTTTTATGGAATTTTCAACATTATTTTTTTATTTTCCGTGGACATTTTTTTTTTTTTTTTTTTTTTTGAAATGTTCGTCATAACCCAACTTAGGTTTTTATGCAAAGAAAATTTTACCACGCCCACTTTTTCAATTTTCAATTTTAATATTTTCTACAAAAACTACTGAACTTATTTTCCTGAAATCACCAGGGAATGTACAGCGATGGCCCCCGGTGAAAATAGGCTACATATTTTGTTGAATTTCGGAAGGGGCGGGGTACTTCCACTATAACCCATTTCTTTAAAAACGCTATCTAAATAAATAAAAAATCAAATGTCGTTCGTTGGTAATAACATCATTTGGGAACGGCTGCACCAATTTTGATAATCCTTTTTTAACCCTTTGTGGCCCGATGGTGCCTGTGGGCAGTTTTGCATGTTTGTGCATGCGTATTTCCCACACCGTTTGAGATATTTATATGTGGGTGTCGATAGCTTGATTTCAGAAGAATAAAAAAAATGGAAATAACTTTCAAAATAAAAAGCTATATTGGCGAAGTTATGCTTGTTTAAGTATAAGTAGTCGAGCAAAATTTTGGACATGAAATATTTTAGTGATTTTATAAAATGCCCTTAAATGTCAAGTGAATTGACAAATTGCAGCCCACATTTTTTGAAAAATCTTACTGAGACGTTGATCTAATAAAATAAAAAAACAAACATACAATTTACAGTTCCAATCAGCAGTTATAATTTTTTGAAATTTGAAAGTTGCCTGTGGACGACATTGGGCCATTGTGGCAATAAAGTGGTTACATTAGTGATAGATGAAATGCTAGATAGTGGTATTCCATCAAGTACAAAAGGTCATTGGGTTATTCGGGCTTGTGGAAATTGTTGTATTTATATCATTATTCGAAGATTGGACTTGAATTAAGAGAATATTGACACATTTTTGGTAGAATATACATGTTGCATATTAGGGATTTGTAAGATATCAAACGGATATCTGTTCAAATATCGATGATGATAATTTTATGTATTGGATGAAGGGCAACATTATCTGGTTTAGGTCTGCATACAAAATAGAAAATATTTTTCAAACGCTCCTTCTCTGAAAAATGTCAATATGAGCATTTAAAATTATATGTACACCATCAATACGTCGAAATTGACTAATTTGTGAACAATATATGATAGATAAAGACCAATTTTCCATTCCATTTCCATCAATTTTCCTCTAGAATTAAACAAACTCATAAGTTTATGATTTTCCACATCATGAATAATAAAAATATAACGGTAATACAAAGACTTAGGAAACAAACATTGTTAATTTTTATAACCACAATGTCCCAATCAATGAACGGAAACAAACAAAACGATTCCCGTACCAATCACACAAACCCACAAACTTTTCAGCTTCTCTGAATCGTTTCATTCCACAACCAAAACAAAAACACAAACTTTTCAACGTAAAAAGATAGAAACCGTACGATTGCTGAATTGTAACTTCGACTATGCTTTGCTGAGTTGTTTCATTCACCACCGAAACGAGAAGTATTTTTGGGAAACGTTTGCCGTGCGTATTGTCAATGACACACTCAGACACACACACACATGTGATTGCTTAACAACCCTATAAGCTAGCATCAGCATACCACAGTGAATTTTATCAACCACCAAACGTTTTTGATTTATTCACATGTGTTTGGTACTATTCGGTTTTCTATCTGCTCTTGTGGAGTTGAGTACTTTTCGCTTTTCGCTTTGTTTGCACTCATGAATGTAAACAAAACAAAACTAAACAGCGAGCTCGGCCAACGTGGGTTATGTTTCGTTTTGTATTGTTCCTATTAAAAATACGAAACGAAACGATTGGAAATGTTATTTAAAGTATTTTTACGTACTCTGGTCCCAATGTTGCCCACTTTTGGTAACTCCCTAACCACAAGGAATTGATAAGAATTTTTTTTGCAGAGGACTTATTTTTGAGACTACTAATCATTATAAATATGAAAAATATTTTTATCTCTAGGGAAAAAAATTCGGAGTTCAAAAAGTTAATGTTCGCCATAACCCAACTTAGGGTTTTATGCAAAGAATATTTGAAACCGTCCACTTTTACGCCCACTTTTTTTATTTGCAATTTTATTCGTTTCTACAAAAACTACAGAACCGATTTTCCTGAAATTGTCAGGGAATGTACAGGGTTGGCCGCCGGTGAAAATAGGCTACAAATTATGTTTCGGAAGGGCGGGGTACTTCCCGTATACCCTATTTTTAAAAATTCTACATTTACAATAATTACGAATGTATCGCTTTGGAAATTAATTTGCGAGACAATTGTGGTTGTATCTCCGACCTTACCCACTTTTTTAAGACCCAAAGACTTGACCGCGCCCACTTTTTAAAATATGTTAACCTAAACCGATTTTTTCCGACATTTTCAGGGAATGTACAGGGATTGGCCACGCTGAAAATAGGATGCATATTTTCTTGGATTTCGTAATTGGCGGGGTACTTCCCTTTGCCATATTTAAAAAAACGCTGTATCTTAATGAATAAAAATCAAATGCCGTCATAAGCCAACTTAGGTTTTTATGGAATGAAAATTTTACCACGCACACTTTTTTCAAATTCCAATTTAAATTTTTTCTACCAAAAATACTGAACCGATTTTCCTGAAATTTCAAGGAATGTAGAGGGATGGCCTCCAAAAAACAGGCTACATATTTTATGCGATATTTAAAGCAAAAACGCTCTATTTGCCAAAATTACGGATTAATCTACAATCTAGCTACTTCTTTGGGACCCGACCACGCCTGTTTTTTAAATATGTATGTTATATCTCCAATGCTACTGAACCGATTTCCATCAAATTTACAGCAAAAGCTCAATGTTTGCTGTAGTTATGTATACTTTATGAATTTCGGAGGATGTGGTGTAACTTCCCCACGCCTTTCTTTTAATCGCTATATCTATAAGCCAAAGTTATGACTATATCGGTTTCAGCATAAATTTTGGGAGGCAATGGAGTTGTGTGTACCCTAGTTACATATTTGGAGCCAAAATACCGGATCACGACCACTTTTTTAAATATGTTATATCTTGAAAACAGATGACCACGCCCACTCTTTTCAATATATTATTTTTACTAAACTACTGAACTTAATTTCATGAAATTTTCAGAAAATGTTCGGGAATGTCCCGTGGTCTGAAATGATATATATATATATTTGTAGACGAATTTCGGCGGCCTACTGTTTTGTAATCGCTATATTTGCTAAACATATGAGTACATGGGCTTGCAAATTAATTTTCGAGACAATGGTGGTTGCGCCCCCGATCAAGAAAAACAATATATTTACAAATTTTCTTAAATGGTGAGGTTCAACGGTCCATTAGCCATGAACAACTAAAACATATAAGTCTCAGTAAACGGGAGAATTCGACTTAACAATTTTTTAATCCTAAACAGAATAATTAATAAATCCTAAACAGAATCAATTGGCGAAAAAAATCCGACAAAGTCCGTAAGAGAAAAGAAGGGTTACAGACAAAATCTATTGATAAATTTAAAATCCTCCTCGGTTTGACAATGTACCGAAGAAGTGAGGTAGAAAATACCTATTTGTGAATTGTCAAGCATAAAGTCCATAAAAATCCGTCATTAAAACACATTATGACGGTCTAGCAACGCGGGCAGGGGTCTGCTAGTTATTAATAAAATAATGGTACAGATCTTTTGAATAGACCAATAAACATTATAGATACAAATGAAAGCAAAAAATGTTGGACATTTTACTCCTTAATGGATGTTTAGGTTTGCGGGGCTTCACCCAAAAGCAATGAACAGAAACAAACAAAACGATTCCCGTACCAATCACACAAAGCCACAAACTTTTCAGCTTCTCTGAATCGTTTCATTTTCACAACCAAAACAAAACCACAAACTTTTCAATGTAAAAAGATGAAACTGTACGATTGCTGAAATGTTCTTCGGCTATGCTTTGCCGAGTTGTTTCATTCACCACCCAAACAAAAAGAATGTTTGGCAAACGTTTGCTGTGCGTTATGGTCAATGACACACTCAGGCACACACATGTGATTGCTTAACAACCCTATAAGTTCCCTGTCGGACTTTTATTAACCAGTTGATAAAATGATTGATAATAGATCGATAATTTTTAAACTGACTAAAAACTGGCTGAAAAGTTATCTAGAGATGAACCACTTTGACCAGAACAAATTTTCGGCAATTGTCCATGTCTAGATAACTTTTCGACCAATATAAAGTTAGTCGAAAAGTTATCTAGAGATTAACCACTCTGAAAACAGAGACATGTACAGTCTGCAAAGTATTTGTGTTGGTCGAAGAAATAAGGCACAAATGTATAAATAATTCGCACTTGCTTTTTCTTAATATTCTTCGTATAAATGCAGCATCCAGTTATAGAATACAGTGTTGATGGACTGAACATATTCGTACATATTACTCATATTATTCTGGATTTAAAAAGGAACACAAAGGAAATATACAAATTTGACCCTTCTTCTCTCTAACAAAAAAAGAGAGAGACAAAGAGAGGGAGAGAGAGAATATGAAAAGTCAAAAATAGAAAACACACAGAAACAAAAATTGTTTTTTTTTACATTATGTTTTAAACTGACTAAAAATAGGCAAAAAAAAGTTAGTTTATTATCAGTCGAAAAGTTATCTGGCATTGGACAATACTGACTACTCAGGCGCTCATCGCCTTGTAAAATTGGTCAGTTGGCATAAGGCAAAATTATCGATAAAATGCCACTTATGTTTAAAAAAAGCTAGCTTTATGTTAGCTTTAAATCGGCCACAGTCTCTACAGGGTTAGCATCAGCATACCACAGTGAATTTTATCAACCACAAACGTTTTTGATTTATTCACATGTGTTTGGTACTATTCGGTTTTCTATCTGCTCTTGTGGAGTCGAGTACTTTTCGCTTTTCGTTTTGTTCGCACTGACGAATGTAAACAAAACGAAACTAAACAGCGAGCTCGGCCAACGTGGGTTATGTTTCGTTTTGTATTGTTCCTATGGAAAATACGAAACGATACGATTGGAAATGTTATTTAAAGTATTTTTACGTACGCTGCCCAAAAGTGGACCTATGTTGACAGTTTTTGTGTTGTAATTTTTGTTTCTAGCCCTTAAAATACCTAATATGAGGAAACCCGTCATATGGGGGCTATACCAAAACGCGATCCCACGTTGCTAATATTTCGAACAGAGGTTTTCTATCTACGAAGAACATAAAATGCCACAAAAAAAAAATACGACCAAATACTTTGGAAAATGTGTCTGTAACATTTTAAATATGTCCTATCGGCCGGTACCGTTCAATGGGGGCTATACCAAAACTCGAACCTATATTGAAAATATTTGATACATACGTTTTCTATTCGCTGAAAACTTAATATACCAATTTGCAGCAAAATCGATTGAAAAATTTATGTAAAACGTAAAAACGGCATCTGCTGTTACATGAGCGCTGCACGAAACCTCTGGTCTATGTGGCCCAATTTCACAAAGGACCCGTTATATAATGATGCGTTAATATTAATGTGAATTTATTTAAAAATTTTGCCTATTAGGGCAAAGATCATTTTAATATTAATTTTAATTAATTTCTCTTTGGAGTCGAGCTTAATGATCAAACATTTTTTTGCAAGTGAAAAAGAAAAGCCGAAAGCCACCACTATGTGACCTTGTTTCGCTGTTGGTAGCAGCTCATCAGACACAGCGGCTGTGGATTGGCTTCTCTGTCATCGAATTGTTTCATATCAGAAGACACTTAACTCCCTTCATAACAGCGAACCGAATATTATTGAGCCGCTCATAAAAACACTTCTTAAAATTCAACTAAATGAATAAGGCGATAAGTCGATTCTTTTTATGATGATTCTTGTCTCTTAATAAGCGATAATCTGAGCGAATGGTTTATATTTTGTCATATCATAAAAGCCCATAAAAAACTATGACATTCTTTTTCTTACTTAGCTCCCCAGCTCATCTTTCAAGCATTTAACGATCTTCATTATCAGCAGAGAGCGGCACAACATTGATGGAAATTGAAAACAAAACTGTGGACAATAATGATGAACAACAACTGATTATCTTTAAGAGCGACACACACACGCCACACAAAAGAGAAGGGGAGAAACAAAATATATCGTGGTGGCGGCATCATTATGCTAAGGCTCTTCATCCATTACCAAACGCATGCAGTTCGGGGTTCATGTTTTTTCGTTTTTTTTTATTTTTTGTGGGAAATTTATGCGTTTAATGAACTGCAAATGCATATCAACAACTGAGGCTCTTCAGCCGTTAAGCATTTATGCCATCATCTTAGATATGTCGCCGAAGATAAGAGTTTGAGGAAATCCACGCTTTAAACTAAACGCTCTAAACAGCTACTTAAAAAACCAAAGTAGGGATATTTATGCGGTAGTTAACTCCTCCTTGCCGCAGCAGTCACTCACACACAATATATGTATTATGAATGCCTGGTCTTTATTCTAAGTTGTTATGCTATAAGATTCTTGTTTGGTTATTGCGAATGACTGACCAACTGGCTGGCTGGTCAGAAGACAACATGCTGTTGGTGTTGTTGCTGTTGTTGTTACCACATTAAATTCGCAATAACTTGCAAATATTCACTGAGCCTTAGCGCGGCGTCATCACATATGGGGAATAAACCTTAATTTTTGTTTGCCAAACAAGCTATGTGACATGACAGACAAAGTTTTCTTCTGTTGTGCTGTTGTAGGAAAAATTTCCCTGTTGGAAATCATCCATCCAACTAACCAACCAACAATCGTCTCTTCTCAGCAAATTCAAAACGACAGCTTAGCTGGATATTACACCCCCCGTGTACCGACTTTGAACTAAGTAACTGGTTCTAGAAGTTTGCAATGCCATTGGAATTGCATTGCAGCGAGTGAGTGAATGAATGACTGTCTGACTTAATGTCTGTCCTTATATTTGGATGTCTACACGGAGGCTTTTTCGCCGACGCCTGTTTGTGGTGTCTCTTTTTTTTGTGGTGTGTGACCAACCGATCGACAAACAGGCAGGCAGGCAGTTAACATTTTTGCCGAAACCGTGTTAACATTGTTAGCAAAATCTACAAAAACAACAACTACATACAACAAAAACACTATTGTTTTTAACTTCTAAAACATGATGTTGTTGCTGCTGTTGTTGTTTCCTTGTAAAAGATTTTTTATTTATTTTTTGAGAAATTAATGTCGTTAATTTTTTTTATATATTCATACTAGCAAATGCCCACTACTTCGTATGCGGAAAGGAAACGAAATATATATAAACAATATTTTTTTACGGCAATGTTGAATACTGGAGATTCTGTTGTACTAAGACGTATTTTTATTACCAATATTTTTTCGATTGTAGTCAGAATTAAAAAAAAAAAAATCTGCCATATCGCATCTCTACACAGCTACCATATTTTTTATTTCAAATTTCTAAAACTACGTATTATATTGCAAATTTCACATTTGACTCCTGGTTTCACCCCTTCACTAACACAGCATTCCCTTCCAGTACGAATTTCCAAACACTAAACTTTATCTCACCTCTTCACAACAACAATCACGCACATTCACAATTCAAGGTTCTAGCTTTAGCGGTTTCGCCCAGAACCCGAATAGGTCCGTTAAATTTTCGGCATTCAAAATGGCCATAAAAATCCACGTTTTTTAAAAGAAGAACAAATGTATATTGTCCAATTTTCTTTAAATTTGGACCTTGAATACTCAGTGGATATAAAAGTTTAATTTAAAAAATCTCCACTTCAATCCACGTTTATTAGAAGAGATATTTTGAAGATTTAGAGTATTTTGAAGATCTTCTGCACATTTTACAACCGACATTCGGAATTTGTGGCATGAAAGTTTAGAAAACTTCTTTACCAAAAATTTTACTTAATGTGCACGGGTATGTCAAGCGTATATAACGGAAAAATTTTTGAAGGCATTTCAATTGAGGATTTTTTAATATCAGGGGGTAAATACCTTCTAGTTAACAAAATTGTCGCATCGGACCACGTTTTCAAATTTACATACCAAAGTGGTCAGAACAAAAAAACATTTTTTGAAAAGATACTTCACGTTTCACTACTTAATTTCAGTACATTATTTAGAAACTCTTTGGCGTTAACATCAAATCAATGGCGTTAACATCAAATCCAGCTCTTCAAATCCAAATCATACTAAACTCACTACCATTGAGGACTTTTCGACCTTTGGTACATTTTTCTTACTCTTCATCAGTGACCCCCATTCCAAATTTCAGGATTCAGGCCCTATTCGTTAACCCATATCCAAATTGTACTATATTTAGTACCATGTAGTACTTTTCCTATACTTTTAATTCGAATTTCCAAAAACCTTTCTTTTTTACTCTCCATCAGTGACCTTAATTCCAAATTTCAGGATTCCAGCTCTATTCGATCACCCAAACGAAAATTGTACTAAATTTTGTACCATTTATTACATTTCGTACACTTATATTTCGAATTCCAAAAACCTTTCATTTTTACTCTTCATCAGTTATCCTCATTTCAAATTTCAGGATTCCAGCCCTATCCATTCACCCAAATCCAAATTGTACTAAATTTAGTACCATTAAGTACTTTTCGTTCACTTACAGTTCGAATTTCTAAAAACCTTTCTTTGCTACTCTCCATCAGTGACCCTCATTCCAAATGTCTGTATTCTTGCTCAATCCGTTCACCCAAATCAAAATTGTACTAAATTTAGTACCATTTAGTACTTTTCGTACCATTATAGTTCGAATTTCCAAAAACCTTTAATTGTTACTCTTCATCAGTGACCCTCATTCCAAATGTTTGTATTCCAGCTCTATCCGTTCACCCAAATCCAAATTGTACTAAATTTAGTACAATTTAGTACTATTAGTGCACTTATAATTCGAATTTCCAAAAATTTTTTTTGTTACTCTCCACAATTGACCCTAATTTCAAATTTCAGGATTCCACCTCCATCCGTTCACACAAATCCAAATTGTACTAAATTTAGTACCATTTAGTACTTTTCGTACCCTTGTAGTTCGAATTTCCAAAAATCCTTTGGTACATCTTCCTAACTCTCCATCAGTGACCCTCATTCCAATTCAGAATTCTAAATCTTACCGTTTGCCTAATACAAACAGTACCATATTTAGTACCTTTTGGTACTTTTCGTACCCTTTCAGTTCGAATTTCGAAAAATCCAGCCTTATCTCACCCCTACACACCAACAGCAACCCACACCAAAAATTTAAAGTTTCTAGCTTCAGCCGTTTCGTCTGGGCGTTGATGAATCAGTCAGTCAATCAGTCATTCACTCTCCTCACTATTCTTTTATATACAGTGGCTCCAAGCGAAAGTCGTACACCTAATGACATTTTTTTAATTGACTTATATCTCCGATACAAAAAGGGATATGAAGAAAGTATTTACGCAGCTTTATAGTGTATTTAGTCGACAATTTAGAAACACGATATAATAAAATAATCAACCCGTTTACATTGTTATAAAATTAAAATATCTGAAATACTAAGAATTTTAGGACCAAGCGAAAGTCGTACAGCAATTACAAAGACAAAATATTTATTAATATAAATCGTCCTTCGGCATATTTCTGGTTTCAGTTGATTTCTGCAATCGATTTAGAATATTTTTGACCAGTTTTGAACAGCTGAAGTTTAAAATATGTCGCTGTTTGTTTGGAAAATCTCTCCTATAAAGATGTCTGGAAGTATAAGTCTTCTGGAGACATTTTCCATTTATAGAACCACTATAGACGATTTATTGTTCAAGCTTGGACTACAGTCCAGCCAACCCATGTTATTGAAACAATTATTTAATACCAGTGGTCGCAAATAATAAGCTTTTATGCTTGAAGTCAGAGTTTTGGCAGAAAGAACAACGCTTACCTTGACCAATACATTATTCGACAGGTAGTGAGAACTAATTTTAATTATAAAATCTCACAGTTTGATTCCCAATGACTTCAGAAAAATTATAAAACAAAGATTCAAATCTGAAAAATAAGCCCCACACACCCACAAATACACTGATGCGTTATGTTCTATTATTCGTGTATTAGACATGAAGCAATTTGTGGGATTTTTCACAATGTAATGTCAGGTTTCGGACAGAACTTGTTGGATCTATGAAAATTACACTCTTTTAATAAAATTTATGCATTCATCGCTATTGTTTTGATATTCTAAACATCGCTCTTGGATAAATTTATGTATAGCTTTTTTGCGACTTTTTTTATCACCAATTGACAAGGTATTTATGTTGTAAAAATTTGAGTGCACATTGGAAAAATAAGCTTCCAAATATTTTTCTCAATCGATTAGAGTGTCGGGACACTAAAAATGAACTCATTTTGCACTTCGTGTATTAAACTATCCAAAAGAAAATATTGTTTTTTTAATGTTTTAGTTATTTTAAATATTTCATATGGGTTTTTTTTTCTTATTAGTAGACATCAAGGTATTGAATAGCTTTGCAGTTTTAATTTTCGATATCTGCTGAATCTAAAAAAAATTGTTTTTGTAAAGTTAAACAAATAATTTTCTCATGTTGTTTCATAAAAATAATTTTTATTTCATTTTTACGCTTCTTTCCCATTTAACCTGATACAAGTTTCCAGAATGGACCCTGTCAATTGTAAAGAAGCGCAGATGTTACGCTAAATCGATCGTAGGATTTAACAAAAAACAGGAACATTTACTAGAATTAATTATTTTAACAAATAGTTTGTCTTTATAATTGCTGTACGACTTTCGCTTGGTGCTAAAATTCTTAGTATTTTAGCTAATTTAATTTTTCAACAATGTAAACGGGTTGATTATTTTATTATATCATGTTTCTAAATTGTCGACTAAATGCACTAAAAGGCTGCGTAAATACTTTCTTCATATCCCATTTTGTGCCGGAGATATAAGTCAATTAAAAAAATTTCATTAGGTGTACGACTTTCGCTTGGAGCCACTGTATATAGATTAATCCGAGGGGAATCAAAAGATCTGCTAGATGCTCTGTAGAACAGAAAGAAATTATAGCTGCAGAAGCATTAAACTACCCATAAAGAAGTAAAAAAATTCACTTGGCTTTGCCAAAAGATATTCACCCTCCGCCTATTACATAAAAAAGATGCAAATCCAAATCATTCAACCCTGACGTCTCTAAAATATATTGATTTAAGTCATAAGTGATAATGCGGCTAAAACATACCGAAAATCGGGAGGTACCGTACTATGTGGGCTATATGAAGGCGTGGACCTATACCGACAAATTAAGACCAAATACCAAATTTCAGCTATTTCGGTGGAATGTTGAGGCCACAATCTTCAAAATACCGGAAATAGGGAGGTACCGTTCAATGTGGGCTATACTAAGGCGTGGACCTATACGTTTAATACCGCAAATGAAAACCAAATGCGAAATTTCAGCCATTTCGCCTGAATATTCTGGCCACAACCTTCAAAATACCGAAAATCGGGAGGTACCGTTCTATGGGGTACCGTTCAATGGGGGCTATATAAAAACATGGACCGAGATAGCCCATTTGCAATACCAAACATCCTAGCAGTAATAGAAACTTCTATACCAAATTACTAGACAGCGGAATCCTATGCAAATGCATATATGGTTAGGATGGTCGTAGAGAAAATCTGATTAAACAGAAACTCGTTTTATCACAAAATAAAACGGATTATTCCCAGACATTTTTGCATATTTTGACATATTTGCATAAAATGAGCATATGCAAAACCATATGCAAGGAGTTGCGGCCTCAATATCCCAACGAAATGGCTGAAATTTGGTATTAAGTCTTTGTTGGTAGTATGAAGCTTTTCTCCGGAAATTTGTCGGCATAGCTCCGCCTCTTTTTATAGCCCACATAGAACAGTACCTCACGATTTCGGTATAGGTCCAGCCCTTCATATCGCCCCCATAGAACGATACCTTCCGACTTTCGGTATTTTGAAGGTTCTCTATTTTGTTGACTTGTCTGAAGAGAATTTTAAACAGAAACATTGTACTCACAACATTTTTGTACCTATTATTGAAATATTTGTTGCATAAGAAAATTTATGCACTTTGCATAATTTTGCATATGTCATATGTCTCGATTGCAATTTAATCAGAAACCAAAAATATGCCCAGCCCCAAAATTTGGCATGAATCGGACCAAAAATAGGGGTTGCATAAAAAATTGCCAGCTATATCTGATTTCAACAGATGTCATTTCAAATGTCAAATGACGCCTGGCAAAACGTCGTATTTATTAGGCCAGAGACTTATCTACCAGCCCTCGTTTACCAATATACTGTATCTTCGCATTTTACGAAGTTTGAAGGAACTATTTGGACCAAATCGAGTACTATCTTCGAGAGGCACTAGTCATTTTAAGTATGGATGTGCCCCTGAAAAGTATTATATCGTTGTAATAGGGGCCGCAAGGAGTACTTCCTATAAATATTTCAAGATAATCTGTGAGACATGTCCATTAATTTCTATGTCTCGAAGAAATATTTCATTGTGCCAAATTTAGACTAAATCGAATAAATCCTTCTAGCGTTGTCCTGCGTAAAAAATTTGAACTTTTGTGGAGAAGGTAACCGACTGAGTGAGCCGATGGCCATCTTCGAACTTGATGTAAGTTTGAAAAAAAAAATATGTTGATCCGTTATCGTACGCACCAGCTAGCCAGACATGCAGATGACTGACTGGGTTAAATCTTGAGAATTGCACACTTCAATTCCCTCCCCTGCAACCCGAAAAATTATATCGTTGTATTTAGGATCCCTAGGCCAAATTTTTCTGACCGATCCAATGCAAAGACTTAAACTATATCTAAGTGAAATGGGGGATTTGCCTCTGATCACCGTGCAAATTTACCAGAGCTCATTCGTCTTGCTCTCGGGGTACTATATAATCTACCGGTGATTAAAACACGCACATCTCTTCTAATCTGAAAGTGACAGCCATTCTATCCTTCTTTCTGGACTTGAGAATGATTTAACCGTTGTTCACAATTTACTCAATCCTGTGTCAATGTTGCATTGATTCAGATTGCCTAGCCACGGACAACATGTCCGTTAATGGTCGCCTACTAGCCAAAATCTCTCCCAAGTTCTCTAAATCTTGACTCTACAGGGATCGTACGACGAAACTCACCACTCTAATTTTCTAGTCCCGTCGCCTCTACTGGAAAGCACATATGCATCGATTGGCTGCAGTTGTGATCATGTCCCGGAAATTCTCTCAGCTACCCGAGGATCTGTGGGAATGGACAGCTCTCTGATGTGGTGATTGGTAAATTATATGAACCCTTGTCAATCAGCGTTTCCATGGTTCAGAAAAGTGCGGCTGTCAGAGATTATGAAGTCGGATGGTCTGCTTATGGAGAGGATTATTAGAAGATGGTCTGAGCCAAGGGAAATGACGGCTTGCCAGGACATGTCATTTATCAGACCTGGTGCTACAATGGCGATGTCTAGCGAGCTGTGGCAATCTCCTCTTATCCTCATAGGAGCGTCTTCATTCACCGTGGGAATGTGGAGCTATCAATTTGCTCGGTCAACGATGTACCTCTCTGTGCATTGCCTAGGACGGAATGCCGAATCTCAAGGTGAGCAGACGGCTATTTTCCTTTAAAAGCGAACATAAATCAGGCATATCAAAAGAGGTGTAGTTTGCTTTGTGGAACCGCTTCCAAAACGGATAAAATCGCTCACTAAAGTTGTTCTGATGTATATTTGAGTCTAGTAGACGTTTTGTTCACTGATGAACTTCTTTGGTAGATTTTTTATGTGTCGTAAATGTTCGATAAGTTCGACCCATAGTGACGATGGGTTTGGTTATTTCATCTTTATAACTGCGTATATCAGTTAATATCTCCTCTCATAGCTGTGTGAGCATAGCTGGAATACCAAACTCAGACATAACTTGGAATGCCTTTGCCTAAACAGGAAAATGGCAGATTTTCCTCAACAGAAAAGGTGTAGCCTGATTCTTGCTTGTAGAGAAGTTTTAAATGGTTAGAGAGTGTTAGCCAGCATTTCGGGTAGATGCTTAATATCCTTTAACAAATCTGTCCTTTTCGTACATGGCGCATGTGTGTGTATTTCGTGAGAAGACGATCCATGTCCGGTTTTATTATTTCATTTGTAACACCTCAAACAGTAATAATTAAAGACACAGACTTATTGACATGCAGATAGACAAGAAGTCTCCAGAAATGTTTACCATGGACGTACCTAAGCTTTAGATGGCAGTTAACATCACCCACTGTATGTCTGTTTGCATCGAGAGGGTGAAAGAGGGACGTTTGTATAAAAAATACGAAGAAAGTGGACAACCTAAAAAAAGAACATCAAGTTTTGTCATTTACAAACAACAACATGGAACATGGCAAATCTTTTTGCGGTTTTCTTCTTGTTATTTTTTTTTCTTGTTTGCTGTTTTTGTTTTACATTTCCACAGAACGTGAACTAAGAAATTTACAGAAATCGCTAAGCCGCCGCTGCAAGAGAAGCGAAACAAAAACCTACAAAACATTTTTTATGTTTGGATTGTAGCAATTTTTTATTTGCATTGAAGCTACGAAATATTTACACAACCAAAACAAAAACAACAACAACAGATCTCCTCCAGAAACAACAACATGACAATGACAAAGAAAACACCAGAAGAAACTACCAAAAGGAAATGAACACCAAAACATTCAGTCAGTCAGCCAGCCGGCGAGCCACTACGAGAAGAACAACCAGCCTTAACTCTGTACCGCAAACAAAAAGTCCAGACTTAAACAAGAACTGACAAATCTCTGGATTTCTTCAAGATAGAGTCAAATGATGTTGGTGTTACTGTTGTCATTGTCGTCGTTGTCGTTTTCCAAGTCGCCTTGTCCTGGTGATGGAGGTGGCGGCGGTGGTGTTGTTCTTTTTTTGCTTTGCAACATTGGAAGCTTCAGTGAAATAATAAAAAAGTCAACATTGATACATATGTGCAACACGTAGCACAAGGTCCAAACTTTACCTATCCCACAACCAACAACAACAACTTCAGCACTACTCGGCCAAAAGGAAATCAGTTTTACAGACAGCAGCCAGCAGCAGCAGTTAACAAACAAGCCAAAACGACAACAATTCGGCGGTGGCGGCTCAAGAAGAAAATTACGCAAAAGCGCAGGCGCAACATGGTGCTGCCGTTAAAACTGAGCGCGCATTCAAATCCAAATTACTGCCTCTTGTTGTGGCATTTGTAATCTTACCTTCGTGCCAGCCTCCCTCTCCTTGTTATTTGTTGCTGTTGTTAGATCTGAATACTAAGGAGTTTTTATGTTGCTGTTGAGTTTGGAGGAAGTTTCTGAGTGTTGTCGTTGTTTTCGGTTTCCATTTTTTGTTGTTGTTACTCTTGCGGATTCTTTGTTGATGACTTGTAGTTATTTGAAAATCTGTTCATTTTTCTTTACAAGCACACACACACTCGGCTCACACTCTTGCCTTGGCTGATTTCCCTAACTAAGCGTTCAATTTTAAAACATTAGGCCACAGAAAGACGACGACAATTCCAAACGTTGCAAAAAAACGTCACTTAAATAAGTGGTTGGGTAAAAACAAATTCAAATTAACATCTCGACAGGAGAAGAAGAAGGTTTACACGCAGAATATTTTATCCAATATTTATTCTGAAAGAAAGGGTGATTCTATAAACTTTTTCTGAAAGAAACGGTGCTTCTATAGGCCATTTCGGAAAGAAAGGGTGCTTCTATAGACTCCTCCTGAAAGAGTGTTTCTGTAGATCCTTTATGAAAGAAAGGGTGGTTCTATAGACCCTTTATGAAACAATGGGACCTACTATAGATCCTTCCGGAAAGTAAGGGTGCTTCTATAGACCCTTTCGGAAAGAAATGGTGCTTCTATAAACCGTTTCGGAAAGAAAGGGTGCTTCTATAGACCCTTTCGGAAAGAAAGGATGCTTCTATCGGCCCTTTCGGAAAGAAAGGGTGCTTCTATAGACCCTTTCGGAAAGAATGGGTGCTTCTATATACCCTTTCGGAAAGAAAGGGTGCTTCTATAGAACCTTTAGGAGACAAAAGTTGCTTCTATAGAACCTTTAGGGGAAAAAAGTTGCTTCTATCGACCCTTTCGGAAAGAAAGGGTGCTTCTATAGACCCTTTCGGAAAGAATGGGTGCTTCTATATACCCTTTCGGAAAGAAAGGGTGCTTCTATAGAACCTTTAGGAGAAAAAAGTTGCTTCTATAGACCCTTTCGGATAGAAAGGGTGCTTCTATAGAACCTTTAGGAGAAAAAAGTTGATTTAATAGACCCTTTCGGAAAGAAAGGGTGCTTCTATAGGCCCTTTCGGAAAGAATGTGTGCTTCTATAGACCCTTTCAGAAAGAATTTAAGCTTCTATCGACCCTTTTGGAAAGACAGGGTGCTTCTATCGACCCTTGCAGAAAGAAAGGATACTTCTATAGACCCTTTCGGAAAGAAAAGGTGCTTCTATAGACCCTTTCGGAAAGAAAGGATGCTTCTATAGACCCTTTCGGAAAGACAGTGTGCTTCTGTAGACCCTTTCGGAAAGAAATGGTGTTTCTATAGACCATTTCGGAAAGAATGGGTGCTTCTATAGAACCTTTCGGAGAGAAAGGGTGCTGCTATAGAAAGGGTACCTCTATAGACCCTTTCGGAAAGAAAGGGTGCTTCTATCGACCCTTTCGGAAAGAATGGGTGCTTCTATAGGCCCTTTCGGAAAGAATTTGTGCTTCTATAGACCCTTTCAGAAAGAATTTAAGCTTCTATCGACCCTTGCAGAAAGAAAGGATACTTCTATAGACCCTTTCAGAAAGAAAAGGTGCTTCTATAGACCCTTTCGGAAAGAAAGGATGCTTCTATTGACCATTTCGGAAAGAAAGGGTGCTTCTATAGACCCTTTCGTAAAGAAAGGATGCTTCTATAGACCCTTTCGTAAAGAAAGGGTGCTTCTATAGACCCTTTCGTAAAGAAAGGGTGCTTCTATAGGACATTTAGGAGTGAAAGGTTGCTTCTATATACCCTTTCGTAAAGAAAGGGTGCTTCTATAGGACATTTAGGAGTGAAAGGTTGCTTATATAGATCCTTTCGGAAAGAAAGGGTGCTTCTATAGACCCTTTCGGAAAGAAAGGGTGCTTCTATAGATCCTTTCGGAATGAAAGGGTGCTTCTATAGACCCTATCGGAAAGAAAGAGTGCTTCTGTAGATCCTTTCGGAAAGAAAGGGTGCATCTATAGACCCTTTTGGAAAGAAAGGGTACTTCTATAGACCCTTTCGGAAAGAAAGGGTGCTTCTATAGACTCTTTCGGAAAGAAAGGGTGCTTCTATAGACCCTTTCGGAAAGAAAGGGTGCTTCTATAGACCCATTCGGAAAGAATGGGTGCTTCTATAGAACCTTTCGGAGAGAAAGGGAAGAAAGGGTGCTTCTATGGACCCTTAATGAAAAAAGGATGCTTCTATAGACCCTTTCGGAAAGAAAGGGTGTTTATATAGACCCTTTCCGAAAGAAAGGTTGCTTCTATAAACCCTTTCCGAAAGAAAGGTTGCTTCTATAGACCCTTACTGAAATAAAGGGTGCACCTATAGACCCTTAATGAAAGAAAGGGTGCACCTATGGACCCTTAATGAAAGAAGGGTGCACCTATAGACACTTACTGAAAGATCCTTACACATATAGATCCTTACTGAAAGAAAGGGTGCACATATAGAAAGAAAGGGGGTTCTGTACACCCTTTCTAAAAGAAAGCGTGCTTCTGTAGAAAGAAAGGACGCTTCTATAGATCCTTTCGGAAAGATACGGTGCTTCTATAGACCCTTTCGGAAAGAAAGGGTGCTTCTACAGACCCTTTCGGAAAGAAAGGGTGCTTCTATAGATCCTTTCTGAAGGAAAGGGTGCTTCTATAGACCCTGGCGGAAAAAAGGGTGCTTCTATAGACCCTATCGAAAAGAAAGGGTGCTTCTATAGACCCTATCGAAAAGAAAGGGTGTTTCTATAGACCTTTTCGGAAAGAAAGGGTGCTTCTATAGACCCTTACTGAATAGACACTAACTGAAAGAAAGGGTGCATCCATAGACCCTTATTGAAAGAAAGGCTGCTTCCATAGACCCATTCTGGAAGAAAGGGTGCATCCATAGACCCTTATTGAAAGAAAGGCTGCTTCCATAGACCCATTCTGGAAGAAAGGGTGCATCCATAGACTCTTATTGAAAGAAAGGCTGCTTCCATAGACCCATTCTGGAAGAAAGGGTGCATCCATAGACCCTTATTGAAAGAAAGGCTGCTTCCATAGACCCATTCTGGAAGAAAGGGTGCATCCATAGACCCTTATTGAAAGAAAGGCTGCTTCCATAGACCCATTCTGAAAGAAAGGCTGCTTCTATAGACCCATTCTGAAAGAAAGGGATGTTTTACATCTGGGATTTATTTTCAAAACCTCACGCTGTTCGTCATTGTGCTCCTGAAAGCTCACTTTCGCTTGCAGTGATTGCTTTTCATTTTTCTCAAACGCAACTCTATATCCTATTTCGATATAAAATCTGTTCAATTTTTCCTCATTTTCTTTCGGTGTATCTTTCGCATCATTGTGATCATATCTGGTAAAAATCTACATTTCACCATCCCTCTCCTACCCAAATCACATCTTTTATTTTGTAGGTCATGCAATTTACGCTCTTGTCTTAACTTTTCCTACGTCTTTGTCTTTTTCTCCTTCGTCTTGTTTTCGGCTTCACATGAAAACTGATCAAGCAATTTCATTTATGTCAGGAATTTTTAAAATAACTCCAAGAATGGCAATTTCTGAAGACATATTAAGGCCTGCAGCAGAAGTAGGCAATTTTATTTGGATGTCTTTCTTTTTGTTATTGCGGGAATACGCAAAAACTAAAAAAGAGGAAATATTTCTTTCCTGAAAGATGTTGACAACTTATTTTGTTGTCAATTTAGAGGAATAATGTTGGTTGTTTTTGTAGTTAAGGCTGCAGTTGTTGAAAATCATTCCCATGTCCTATAATTTCATGAATTTTATAGGAAGTTGCTTCGGGTTATTTGTTTTATTATCACATTGACATTTTTTGGGGAAAAAAGTTCTCATAAAATACAGACATTTTGCAGATATTCTACACAATGTCAACAAAATGTGAAAATTTTATGACATCGCAGAGGGTCTAAATCTGAAGAAATGTATGCGATATTAATTTCAGAAATGTAAAATTTATAAGAAAGAATAAGTATAAATACGGATTATTTGTCAACTAGATTCGTTATAGAAAGCTTCCGCAGTTTTTAATGCAAGAAGATCCATCGATAACTCTGAGATGAGGCCTTGATCTTCTAAGAGAAAACCCACAGATTTTCTATGATCTTCTGTAAGAAGATCAGCTGATTTTCTTTCAGAAGAATATTTGTCTTCATTGCAGCCGTTTATCCATGGCTGTTCCGATAATTAATGATGCCATACAGAGAGACAGATGGAGAGAATGCGGCAATATTCGCAGGTTAAGCCATCACATCATGACGCTTTTTAGCTTCGGTTTTTGATCATTGACTGGCAAACAATAAATCCTCTAACAATCCCATCTGCAACATCGCCACACAACACCAACATCATCCTCTCTTTGTCGTAAATATAATAATCATCGTCATCATCACCGACAACGACGAAAAAGACGACAACGTGATCAATACTAGACGATCAATCTTTGATATGCTTTGCTATACGCCACACTCAACAGCACCTCATCCTCATCGCGTCATCAATAAATTGGTTATGGTCACTGTTATTTTATCCTTATTATCATTACATGGTACCAGATTTCAAAGCATTGCAGATTAAATAGTCTTCTCTCTATCTCCCTCCTCCAATTCGGATAGAAATGTTTCTTGAAGCCACATCACGTATTTGATTTTCTTTACAAAGAAAAAAGTGTTTCGTCGTTCAACGTTGTCGATGGTATGTCAGTACATTTTTTACTTTTTTTCTTTTCTTTCTGATATTGGTGCGCAGCAACAATGAGAGGGCCATATTGTGTCCTATGCGTGTAACTACAATTTATTTTTATAAGAGTTTAAGCTCATGTTCGACATTGATCTAAAAGATATATACAGCTTGGAACAGTGGGCATAAACTCTTGTCCAATAACCGTGATATTTCATAAGGGGACCCTTTCGGTTGTATATAGCCAGCCAATGAAGTTCGACTCTATTGCTAGTTGGTCTAGGATAACCCATTATTTCGTAATAATTTCTTCACTGGGATCGATATTCCATAGAAAGATACTTCTAAACAAAGTCGTCGACTTTGAATGAATTATCTACGAGAAGATACATGGGTTTTTTCTTCTTCTCTCACATAAGAAAAATCACAGAAAATCAACCGATCTTTTCATAGAAGACCAACCGATCTTTTCATAGAATATCAAGGGATCATCAGATAGAGGATCAACCTCAAAGAAGATAAACGGATCTTCCCAACGAAGATCAACCGATCTTCTCGTAGAATATCAACGGATCATCCGACAGAAGATCATTGGATCTTTCGATGGAAGATCAACGGATCTACCGACAGAAGATCAACCGATTTGTTTTAGAAGATAAACCGATTTTCTCTTAGAATATCAACAGATCTTCTCATAGAAGATCACCCGATCTTCCTATAGAAGGTCAATGGATCTTCCCAAAGAAAATTAGCGGATCTCCTCATCGAACATCGACAACGGATCTTCCGACAGAAGCTCAGCCGATCTTATCGTAGAATATCATTGGATATTTTCATAGAAGATCAGCGGATATTCCCTAAAAGATTAACCGATTTTCTCATAGAAAATAAACGGACCCTGTAATAGAAATAAACCGTTATTCTCATAGAAGATTAACGGATCTTCCCACAGAAGATCAACGGATCTTTCCATAGCCGATCAACCGATCTTCTGTTAGAGCATCAACCGATCTTTTCATAAAAGATCTAGAGGTCAACCGATCTTATCATAGAATGTCAACGGATCTTCCCATAGAAGATCAACCGATCTTCTCATAGAAGATTAATCGATCTTCTTATGGAAGATCCACAAATATTGTCATAGAAAATTAACCGATCTTCCACTAGGAGATCATTGTATTCTTCTCAAGTCATGTAATCGTCTGATACCAAATCAACGAATATTCGATATTATTTTTGATGATCTACCTTCCCATAGAAAATCAACCGATCTTCTCATTGAAGATTAACGGATCTTCCCACAGACGATCAACCGATCTTCTAATTGAAGATTAACCGATTTTCTCTTAGAAGATCAAGCGATCTTCTCATAAAAGATCAATGGATCTTCTCATTGAAGATCATCGGATCTTCTCGTAGAAGCTCAAACGATCTTCACATAGAACATCAACCGTACTTCTCAAAGAAGGGATCATCCGACAGAAAATCAACCGATTTGCTCATAAAAGTAAACGCATCTTCCGCATCAACCGATCTTTTCATAGAAGATAAATCGATCTTCTCATAGAAGAAAAGCGCATCTTCCCACAGAAAATCGACCGATCTTCTGATAGAAAATCAACCGACCTTCTCATTGAAGATTATCGGATCTTTCCACAGAAGTTTAATCGATATTCTCGTAGAAGATCATCGGATCTTCTCGTAGAAGATCAAACGATCTTCTTATAGAATATCAACTGTACTTCTCTTAGATGAGATGATCCGACAGAAGATCAACCGATCTTCTCGTAGAATATCAACGGATCCTCCCACAGAAGATCAACCGATCTTCACCGATCTTCTCATTGAAGATTAATCGATCTTCTCTTAGAAGATCAACCGATCTTCTCATAAAAGATCAACGGATCTTCTCATGGAAGATCAATCGATTTTCTTATAGAAAATCAACGCATCTTCTATAGGTAGATCAACTAATCTGCTCATACAAAAGCCGACATTGTCATTAAAAATAAACCGATCTCATTCGAAAATCTGCCTTGTTCTTCTCGATCTTCTCAAGTTAGGGATTTTCTGAAAAATAACTATTAATCTTTGAACTGAAAGAAGCCTTTATAGACGAGCGGAAGGGAGTTTTATATACTAGCTGAAGGGAGCATTTATAAACGATCTGAAAGGAGTATTTTTAGACCAGCTGAAGGGAGTCTTTTTAGACGAGCCTGAATACAGTCGTTATAATCGCAGACGGTAAAAAATGTGTAATACCAAATCTGATCACTTTTTCGATCACTGTTCACTTAAAACGTGTCATCATACTTTTGGGCTATTAGCCGACAGATGGTTGAACGTGTGTTATACCGTTCATCATCGTCGTCATCCTTCTTACGTTGCTTATTAAGGCAAAGCTTAGTAACCGACCGACCAACATGAAGAAAAATTACTGATCATACAATGGCTGTAATGCGTTAAAATCCATACATTATCCCCATGACGATCAATCAATTTGATCTTAGATCTTTGTTGTTGTTCTTGGTTTTGTCCACATCGTCGTCGTCGCCATACTCTTGCTGGCCAGATCATTATGCCAAACATTTTTGTACCTTCCATGAAACGAATAGTAAGTGGATGGATGAATGCTGAAATTAAGCTTAAATACACTTTTGCACCTTACCATACGGCTCAGCACGCTGACAGCTGACATATGTTTGGCTTGTGTAAAAGTCAAAGCTTCTGCTGGTGCTGCTGCTAGGATTACCTGACATGATCATGCCCATCATCCATATGATGATGGTGTTGGTCAAAACTATCGATCACTGACAGAGTGAATTGGCGTCGTTCTAGACGCTCATGTGGCGCACGTTTGCAAAAGAAATATTGCAAGAAAAAAAAACAGATTTTGTTGTTGATGTTCTTGTTGAAATTTGAAATATGTATGTATGTGTATTGTGGTCACATTGATTTCTTGTCCAGATGCTGGTTCCAATGATTATGATGTTGCTTTGCTTTGATCGAGAACGTGAAACAATTGCTACATAATTTAATATTGTGTCCTCTTTGTAATTCTTAAAATACTGTAATTTTCGTAGAGGTTTTTATTGTTGTTCTTATCGGATGTTTGGATAAAAGAGATCGGTCTTCTTATGAATGAATTCATCTTTAAACGTTTTAATCCTGATCTCCACTTACTTTTAATAATCTCCACGAAATTATAGTTTACAATGGAATATTACCTGCAATTACTGCCATCTCTTGTAGATTCTAATGGTTTTATGTAACTTAAGCAGATGACGGATCTACGGTGTGTAAGGAGCTGTAGAGAATTTTTGTAGACAAGCTATGGACTGACTGGAGGGAACATTTATAGACGAGCTGAAGGGAGTCTTTATGGACGAAATGATGGGAGGCTTTATAAACAAGCTGAAGGCAGTCTTAATAGACGAACTAAAGGGAGTCTTTATAAACCAGTTGAAGGATCTAAAGGGAGTCTTTATAGACGAGCTGAGAAAGGTTCCTACTTTTAAGGTGAAGCTAGTCTTTACTGGTGTGATGGAAAGTGTTAATGGAGCCTTTGTAGTCGAGCTGAGAGAGTCTTTATAGACGAGCTAAAGGCAATCTTTATAGACGAGCTGAAGGAAGTCTTTATAGACAAACTGAGGTGAGTCCATACATTAGGGTGACGCGAGTTTTTACTGGAGTGATTTTAGTTTTTTAGTCTTTATTGGCGGGCTTAAGGGAGCCTTTATGGACAAGCTCATATGAGTTTTTGATGCTATCAAATCAGTTTTATAGCCAATTAACTGCCACAACTATTTTAGGGACTCTTTCTTCTTAACTATCCCCTAAAAATGGAAATAAAACTGGGATGTTCGCCCATTTCGCAACTGTTTTAATGTCTGTCAATCTGATTTTTATAGATCTTCACACAGAAGATCGGCGGATATTATATTATCTTCTCACAGAAAATCAACAGGTCTTCCCATAAAATATCAATCGATATTCTCATAAAAGACCAACGGATCTTCTCATAGAGGATCAAACGATCTTCTCATAGAAGATCAACGGATCTTCCCACAGAATATTAACCGATCTTCCCACAGAAGATCAACCGATCTTCTCATTGTAAAATAACCGATCTTCCCATAGAAGAACAACCGATCTTCTTAAAAATTACCGACGAATCTTCCCATAAAATATCTTCTTATTGAAGATCAACCGATATTCTTATAGATGATCAACGAATCATCCCACAAAAAATCAACCGATCTTCCTATAGAAGAACAAGAGGTCCTCCTATAGAAGATCAAATGATCTTATCACAGAAGAAGTCCCAATCTTCTCATAGATGATCAGCGGATCAACGGTTCTTCCCATAGAAGATAAACGGTTCTTCTCACAGAAGATGAACCGCACTTCTCATAAGAGAATAACCGGTCTTCCCACAGAAGATCAACCGAAGATCATAGTAGAATAACCGAAGAACATAGAAGAACAAGCGATCTTCTTATAAAATACCAATGGATCTTCCCATAGAATATCTTCATATTGAAGATCAACCGATATTCTTATAGATGATGAACAAATCTTCACACAGAAGATCAACCGATCTTTCTATAGAAGAACAAGAGGTCCTTCTATAGAAGATCTTCTCATAGAAGATGTCACAATCCTCTCATAGAAGATCGATCTTCTTATAAAAGACCAACGGATCCAACGGATCTTTCCATAGAAGATCAAACGATCTTCTCATCAACGGCCTTCCCACAGAAGATCAACGGATATTCCCATAGAAGATCTTCGAATTGAATATCAACCGCTGTTCTCATAATAGATTATTCGAGAAGATTGGAGAAGATCCACCAATGTTCTCAGATTAATCGAGAATATCGGAGAAGATCAATCGATATTCTTACGGATGATCAACGGATCTTCCCACAGAAGATCAACCGATATTCTCATAGATGATGCAACAATACTCTCATAGAAGATCAAAGAATCATAGAAGATCAACCGATCTTCTTTTAAAAGACCAACGGATCTTCCCATGAAGATCAACCGATGTTTTCATATTAGATTAATTGAGAATATCGGAGAAGATCAATCGATATTCTTATAGATGATCAACGGATCTTCCCACAGAAGATCAACCGATATTCTCATAAATGATGATGAAGATCACCCTGTGATGGTAGATTAACTGATCTGTTCGTCGAAGATCCACGAATCTTTTTAATGATGATCAACCGACATTCTCATATTAGATTAACCGATCTTCTCATGGATGATTAACGAATCTTCTGATAGAAGATCTGATTTTCTTATACAAAACCAACGGATCTTATAGAAGATCAAACTTTCTTCTCATCAACGGATCTTCCCACAGCAGACCAACGGATATTACCATAGAAGATCTTCGAATTGAAGATCAACCCATGTTCTCATAATAGATTATTCGAGAAGATTGGAGAAGATCCACTGAGAAGATCAACCGATATTATTATAGCTGATCAACGGATCTTCCCACAGAAAATCAACCGATCTTCCTTCCCATAGAAGAACAAAAGGTCTTCCCATAAAAGATCAACTGATCTTCTTACACAAACCAACGGATCTTCTCATAGATGATCAAACGATCTTCTCATCAACGGATCTTCCCACAGAAGATCAACCGATCTTGTCATGGTAGATTAACTATCTTCTCCTAGAATATCAACGGATTTTCCAATAGACGATCACCTGATCTTCTCATGGTAGATAAACCGATCTTCGAAACCTGCCCAAACCAATCTTGTCATGGTCGATGAACCGATCTTCTCATAGAAGATCAACAGATCTTCCCACAGACGATAAGCTGATCTTCTTATGGTATATAAACCGATCTTCTCATAAAAAATCACCGCCTTTTTAAAGAGTCCGACCAAAAAACGTATGTGTTACGTGCAAGAGGGGCCCAAAGTTCCACGGTATCTTTCATCGGAGAAGGTGCAGCCTGTATCATACCACCTTGGCTGCTTTAAAGTCTCATGCAAGGCAACTATATTCATAATGCATATCACGGTGATGGAATTTTAAGCACATTTACCATTGATTTACATATCCAACGGTGGCAAAAAAGCGACATTTCTCGAGTATTTAAGCCATGTCCTTCGAACTTGAGCTAATATGAATCGAGGGGCCCTCTTTGATACGAGAGATGTGTCTGTTGTCCCTTCGGTAATGTTTGTGGGTACATGTATGTATATCATAACACCATTCGGCCAAGTAAAAGCCCACTAAAAGAGGTGTCGTTCTATGTTCGTTAAGCGACAGAAAAAAAGAGATTCCAAATCAGTGTCTGAAATTATTTAAAATCAAAATTATTTCATGAGAAATAGTTATTAAAGTTACTAATACCCTAGACAGACGGCAGCGTTAATTTGCATTAACTGGCTTAATTCAAATTAATTCGTGCATTATCCACATTCTTAATGCACAAAATCAAAGGGAATTTAAACTAAATTTAGGTATTTCAATATGGCAATACTGTAGAAGAGACCCCATATTCATGTAAGGGAGAGGGCATATGCATGCTCTGAGACACAATTTACATAGCAAACAACAACAAAACAGTTGTTTACCAGCAATCAGCTGTTTCGTAAATGCAGAAACTGTCGTCTGTCACGATAAAATTAAATGCAGTTCTTAATGCAAATTAACGCTGCCGTATGTTTAAGGTCTAACGCTATGTCTAATCGTAAGCTATTTCAACAATTCTAAGAGGTAAACGATCTCCTTTTCCCATGTAGATCTTTGTTGGTCTATCCCATTGCAAATCTTTAAATAATCTAGAATGCCTGGGTTGATCATCTAAAATAATTACCAACAGTTTCATTGTACTGAAAGTGAAATGTTACGAGTATCCGGTGCGCCATTATTTTGTTTCACTTTAATTTTATTTGAATTTATTTAATTTTTTCTTCTTTATTTTTTTATTTATATTTTTGTGGTCAATTAACATTCAGAATTCTTTTTTGTGTGATTTATTTAATTTAATTATGATAATTAAAGCGATTTGTTTGCTTTTGTTATGAGCAATGAAAATGATAAGGCTGAATTGACACTTTTTTCATTTGTATTGAATAATTTAAAGCTTAGGCGTCGCCACGATGTGTGTCGCCGACGCCTCTCTTGCAAAACACTGATAATAAAAATAATACGCAAAGTATTTAAAAGATTAAAGTCTATTAAGACAGATTTTAGATTAGTTTAATTGTGCTGTTTTTTTTACTATTAAAGGTATATACAATATTGATTGCAAAAAAATGTTTATTTAATGTTTTTTATTTTTTCATTTTGTAAATAAACAAATCTGCGAATTTTGTATTTGATGCTACTTTGTATTATCAAACAAAGTGTATGAATAAAATAGGGAAAGCACAGTTGGGAATTTTTATGTGAATGAGAAGTGTGAGGGGAGTTGTAGTAGAAGTTTGAAATGTAATAAGCTTCCCCACCTCTTTCAATTAGCCCGAGATGGCTACGTACAGTGCTGCTCAAATCATTTGCAACTCAGATGCCTATTTCACATTTAATCTATTTATACCCTCTGTCTTTAGGCTAACGAGGGTATATACACTTTGATACGACCAAAGCTGAGCCTCATAGAAATAACGGTTTCAAACCCCATGTATATTTGGGCGAAATTCATTTCAGCCAATTTGGAATCGATTTAGCCATGTCCGTCAGTCTGTCTGTCTGACTGGTGCTCCCGATAACTCTAGAACGGATCAACCGATTCGAACCAAATACCGTAATATTTTGTCCAAACTTAGCTTAAGTTCGAAGATGGGCCATATCGGTATACTCCTTCGAATACCTCCCCCACAAAACTTCAATATTTCTACCACCATATGGAGGGTATAATTAAATTTGTCATTCCGTTTGTAACACATCGAAATATTCGTCGGAGACCCTATAAAGTATATTATTGATCAGCATAAAATTCTATGTCGATTTAATCATGTCCGTCTGTCCGTCCGTCCGTCTGTCTGTCTGTTGAAATCAAGATACAGCTCGCAATTTTAAAGATAGAGAGTCAAAATTTGGTACAGAAGTTTTTATTACTTGCAGGATGGTTGGTATTGAAAATGGGATATATCGGTCCAAGTTTTGATATAGCCCCCATAGAACGGGACGATTTTATACGTACGTAGTCTCCTTTGGGGGTATAAAATCGTCCCCCAGAATTTTGTCGGTATCGGTCCACACCTTCATATAGCCCCCATTGAACAGTACCTCCCGATTTTCGGTATTTTTAAGATTTTAGCTTCATTATCCTACCAAAATGGCTGAAATTTGGTACGTAGTCTTCTTTACGGGTATAAAACTTTCCCCCCAGAATTTTGTCGGTATCGGTCCACACCTTTATATAATCGGTACCTCTCGATTTTCGGTATTTTGAAGGTTTTAGCTTCATTATCACACCGAAATGGCTGAAATTTGGTACTTAGTCTACGTTGGTGGTATAAAACTTTCCCCCAGAACTTTGTCGATATCGGTCCATGCCTTCATATAGCCCCCATAGAACGTTACATCCCGATTTTCGGTATTTTGCACGTTGTGGCCTCAATATTCCACCGAAATGGCTGAAATATGGTATTTAGACTTCGTTGGGGGTACTCAAACTTCCCCATTAAATTTGTCGGTATAAGTCCAAGCCTTCATATAGTCCCCATGGAAAGGTACCTCCCGATTTTTCGTATTTTGAAGGTTGTGTCTTCAATATTCCACCAAAATGGCTGAAATTTGGTATTTAGTCTTCAATGTGATATAAAACTGTTCGCCAGAAATATGTCTGTACAGGTCCACGCTTTCATATTGCCCCATTTCTGACTAAAATTCGTCGGTATAGGTCCACGTTTCGATATAGCCCCCATAGAACGGTACCTCCGGATTTTCGTAATACTGAAGATTGTGACGTCAATATCCAACCGAAATGGCTGAAATTCGTTATTTCGTCTTCCAAGAGTAATAAAATATTCCAGAAGAGTATTATCAGTATAGGTCCACGTCTTCCTATATCCCCATAGAAGCTTACTTCTTGATTTTCAGTATTTTTTAGTTTTAGCCACATTCTCTTGACGTAGGGGATGGAAGATACCAAACAACGGTCCTGACCGGTTTTAACATGGCAAAGCCCAGGATTTATCTTGGTCCCTCTTTCATCTCAAGTGGACACTGACCTCCCCGTGGTGTCACCTGGGGAACTGCCTTTAACACCCGTTAAAGGTAGTGAGCTAACATGTGCCGAGCGTTCTCCCATAAGAACGTTAAAAACTTGGGTTTGGGCGTCGGGTTAGTAACCCTCCCTTGAAAAAAACAGCATACTATGAAAAAACGAAAGAAAAGAAAAACAACCCCCTCTAAAGTTGAAAACCCCCGCAAACGTTTTAAGGACCATGATCTGCGAATCTGCACCTGGAATGTTCGCACTCTTTATAGAGAAGGTGCAGTTTGCGCATTGGCAGATGTACTTGACAAATACAAAGCTGATATTAATGCCATACAGGAAATACGATGGATTGGGAAGGCGTCACAACAACACCTAAAGGTGACGCACTGTATTATAGCTGCCATGGCGTAAAGCATGAGTATGGTTGCGGATTTGTAGTTAGTCGGAGACTAAAACATCTGGTATCCAGCTTCACTCCAGTGAATGAAAGACTTGCTGCAATTCGAATAAAAGCAAAATTCTTCAACATCAGCTTTATTTGCGCTCATGCTCCCACTGAAGAAAAGGACGAACAGACCAAAGATATATTTTACGAGCGCTTAGAAGAAACATATGACAGTTGCCCTGCCCATGACATTAAAATCATTCTAGGCGATTTTAATGCCAAAATTGGAAAGGAGAATATCTTTGGCCCAACAGTCGGGAAATTCAGCCTCCACAGTGAAACATCTGACAATGGTATGAGGCTAATAGACTTTGCAGCTGCAAAAAACATGGTAGTTAGCAGTACCAGATTTAATCATCTCGATATTCATAAGGGCACCTGGCTGTCTCCAGATCAGAAAACAAGAAATCAAATTGATCATGTTGTGATAGATGGAAGACATTCATCGAGCGTGTTGGATGTACGATCGTTCCGAGGCGCAAACATTGATTCGGACCACTACCTTGTTGCAGCAAAGGTACGCACCCGCTTAAACGTAGCAAATAAATTACGAACAGACACAACACGAAAGTTAGACATCGGTAAGCTGCAATCACAATAGATAGCCACAGCATATTCCACTCAACTATCCCAATAGTTTAATCAAAGCACTCCTCATCCCGATAACATATCAGCGTAATGGCAAAGCATTGCCCACTCCATGCAAACAGCCGCAAAATCCATACTTGGATACCAGAGACCTCCACCAAGGAATCCATGGTATGATGAGGAGTGTCGTGCTGCCACCGAAGAGAAAAATGCGGCATATAAGGCTACTTTACAATCCGTAGCAACGCGTAGCGCACGAGAGAGATACAGGGAGAAAAGGAGAGAGGAGAAACGTCTTTTCCGCAGGAAAAAGAGAGAGATGGAAAAGCGGGAGTGTGAAAAAATCGAGATGTACAGGAGCCAGAATGAAGTCCGAAAATTCTACCAAAGAGTCAAGCATCAAACTGATGGCTTTGGTACAGGCACATCCTCCTGTAGAGACCAGCAAGGTAATTTGGTAACTGATACAGATAGTGTACTCAGGATATGGAAAGAACATTTTTCAAATCTGTTGGTATCCAATAGCAGCGAAGACGACGAAGATACCACAGTCCCAATCCCAGAAGATGGTATTGAATGTATACCGCCCAGCCAAGATGAGGTAAAGACAGCAATAAATCGGCTGAAGAATAATAAGGCAGCAGGGGCCGATGGCTTACCAGCCGAGCTGTTCAAAACCGGAGGCGACACGCTGATAAGGTGTATTCATCAGCTAGTTAGCACCATCTGGCAGGAAGAACGAGTACCCGACGATTGGAACCTGAGTATCCTGTGCCCCGTCCACAAGAAGGGAGATAAGACTGTATGCTCTAACTATAGGGGCATAAGTCTACTCCCTATTGCCTACAAGATCGTGTCAGGGATATTGTGCGAACGACTAAAGCCAATGGTCAACGAGATTATTGGACCATACCAATGCGGCTTTAGACCTGGCAAGTCCACCATTGACCAGATATTTACCCTGCGGCAAATCCTGGAGAAGACCCAAGAGATGCTGATCGACACCTACCACCTTTTTGTCGATTATAAAGCAGCCTTCGACAGTCCGCTGCGCTCAAAGGTATTCCAAGCCATGTCTGAATTTGGTATTCCCGCAAAGCTCATCCGGCTTTGTAAAATGACTTTAACTGACACGAGGTCCTCAGTTAAAATAGGAAAGAACCTCTCCGAAGAGTTTGGTACCAAAAGAGGTTTCAGACAAGGAGACAGCCTTTCGTGTGATCTCTTTAACATCCTGCTGGAAAAGTTATACGAGAGGCAAACGTCAAAAGAAGTGGCACAATCTACACCAATAGTCACATGTTACTTGCTTATGCTGATGATATAGACATCATAGGCCGATCAGTAAAAGAAGTAACTGATACCTTTATGAAGGTCGAAGGAGAATCTGCTAAAGTGGGTCTGGCAGTAAACGGTGATTGAGCTCGGACCGACTGTGGTAGTTGGTTCCTTTAATATTGAGGTAGTAAAAGACTTCGTCTACCTCGGCACCTCCGTAAACACAACAAACGACATCAGTTGTGAAATAAAAAGAAGAATTGTATTGGCCAACAGATGCTACTTTGGTTTAAGTAAGCAGTTTAAAAACAAAGCCACATATCGTCAAACAAAAATAACGCTCTACAAAACACTGATACTACCCGTGCTGATGTATGGCTCCGAAGCCTGGATACTTGCGCAAGCAGACATGGCAGTGTTTGGTGTGTTTGAGAGAAAAATTCTTCGAAAAATCGACGGACCAATCTGCGTTGACGGTGAATATCGACGTAGCATGAACCACGAGCTGTATCTGCTGTACAACGACATCAATATTGTTAAACGTATCGAGATGCAGCGATTGCGTTGGCTAGGCCATATCATAAGAATGAGCGATGATGACCCCGCTAAAAAGGTGTATAAACACGGACCGCTTCGCGGTGCACGCAGAATTGGCAGGCCAAGGAATAGATGGCGCAAACAAGTGGATGATGAGATGAAAAGGCGCGGTATTCCAGAAAGCGAAGCAACAAATAGAGGGAATTGGAGATCTTTTCTTAGTTCGGCCTATAGAACAAATGTTCTGTAATGGACCAGCTAAGTAAGTAAGTAAGCCACATTCTCTTACCGAAATATAGGAAATTTGGCATTTAGTCTTCTTTGAGCCTAAAAACTTTCCGTCAGAAATTTATCGGTATAGATCGACGTTTTGAAATAGCCCCCATAGAATGGTGCCTCACATTGTTTTACCGAAATTGCTGAAATTTAGTATTAAGTCTTCTTCATACACGAAAGGAAACAAATTATTCCATTTTACTTCAATACAACTTGTGATGGAGGGTATAACAAGTTCGGCCCGGCCGAACTTAACGCCATTCTTACTTGTTTTCTGTAAAATGGTGTGAAAGATAGCTCTCGAAGGATGCAATCGATTTTGTTCAAACTTTGCACATCGTATTATTCCTTCCAGATACAAAATTCGGATAAATTTAAGCTTAAGAGCTCATCTTGAATCGTTTTGAAATTTTTTTCAGCAGGTTAGCCTTGCGGCTCCCATTACGACGTTACAATTTTTTTTGGTCGCAAGTCCATATTTCCTGAGATAATGAATGGCCTAAAAGTATTTGAATTTTTCATATTTTGCATCAAAATATGAACATTTTTGTGTTGTTCATATGTTCTAACTATTTATAAAAGGTCAAACCCCAATAAAAAAAACCATAAAAACACAAAAAATTAAATAAAATATTTTTTCAAAATACTCTTTGGGTTTTAATAAAACTCTTATAACGCTTATAAAAACTCATATATTAAAAAATGTCAATTTGTGTGAAAAAGCTATAATTTATATGGGAAACGGTATGGAAAAAACACACATTTTTACCCATGTAATTTCAAAATATTTAAAAAAGTTTTAAACGGACGGAACGGGATGGGTACAAAGTATATATGGGCAGAAAGAGGACACTCTCGGCATCATTCTGTGTAAACCGAACTTTGTTCCAAGATGTTCCATAAAACTTCTAGTCCACTAAACTTGAAATTTCACTAAAATTTAGTACCTGAGGAAAAATAAAATAGCTCACTTCGTGTAAACGCTACGGTAATTTATTAAAACTACTCTTAATGTCAACAATCTTACCTACCCACAAAGGGGAAATGTATGTTAAAAGTTGATTAAAACTCCTAACAAGCTCATTTGTAGTCCGATTGACGTAAAATTTGCCACAAACCATATTTTCGGTCTAATGACTAACTCTACAGAAAATAGTGAGAATTGGTCCTGATTTAGATACAGCGCCCATATATATTGGCACCAGAGTTTAGATAAATCATACACAAAAAACGCTATATATATTTGATTGAAGTGGAAACGATTACAGTAGCCGATGTCAAAGTATGTCTAATTTGATTCCAATCAGTTCAGATTTATATGTAGTCCCAATATATATATTAATTCCACAACAAGTAAAAAAGTATCAGTTGGCTTTGCCGACAGAGATATACCCTCAGCCTGTGTATATTGAAACAATTTTTTCCCAAAATAAGTATGTATTTAGGGGGTTTTAAAAATTTTGGGCGTTTGAACAGACAAAAATGTTGATTAGGATTAAAGATCAAAAGTTTTGCGGAGGAGATACTAAAAGGAATGGATCGACATTGACCGTTATGGAAGTGGATCTCCAGCCGCAACATATGGTGCCATTATGGGTTTTTACACTCTTCGGTCTGTTTGCTCAAGAAGTATGGACTTGCCCCTAAAAAACTTTTACCATCGCAGCGAATGCAAGTTGCTTCAACAAAAATCAAAGTGATTCGATATCAAGTCTTAAAGTGAACTTATCCGAAATTTTGTGTGGGAGGTACCGGATGGAGTTGACAAATATAGTCCATATTTGAACCTGATCTATATCTGGTAGATATATTAGGATGTGTAAAGTATAAACCAATTCGCCACTCCCTTCAAGAGTTACCGTACGAACAATTTTTCCGAAAATTTTTGAACTTTTGTGGGGGAGGTATCTGAAGGAGTGGACCGATATGGATTATCTTCTAACTTAAACTATGTTTGGATTACTAAGGCCAAATTTTGGACCGAATCGGCAGATCCGTTCGAGAGTTATCTTGCGCTCCAACCACCTTACACGGTGTCATAGGGTTCTTTTTTGCAACTTTCATGCTATTTTCTCAGGAAGTATGGACTTGCCCCTGATGAAACTTGTACAGTCGTATGGAGGGCAGTGAATACAACTTGCTAAAACAAAATTCAAAGCGATTCGAGAGATGGCCCTAAACTGAATTTTTCCGAAATTTTGTGTGGGAGGTACCCGAAGGAGTGGACCTATTGAGACCATATTGGAACCTCAAATTACTCTGATAGAAAGTTTACACTATACAAAGTATGGACCAAATCGGTCACTCCCTTCAAGAGTTATCGTGCGCACAAACTTTCCGAACATTTTCGAACTTTTGTGGGGGAGGTACCGGAAGGAGTGGACCGATGTAGCTCATCTTCGAACTTAAACTAAGTTTGGGCAAAATATTACGAAAGCCAAAATTTGAACCCAATCGGTTCATCCGTTCGAGAGTTATCGTGCGCTCCAGCCAGCAGGACAGACAGACAGACGGACGGACATGGCTAGATCGACTCCAAATTGTCTGAAACACATTTCGTCCAAACACACTTGGGGTCTAAAACCATTATTTCGATGAGGCACATTTTCATCGTATCAAAGTGTATATACCCTCCTTAGCCTAAAGGCTGAGGGTATAAAAACCACAATATACCTCAGATCACGAATATATTTGATTAAATGTATCCAACATTTCCAATACATAAATTACCTCACAACTATATAAAATGTGAAATGGTCATTTCAGTTGCAAATGTTTTGAGCAGCACTGTATACGTTGTGGAACGTTTGTCTGTCCAATCTGTGATTTTCACTGTTCCAATGATGAGAACTTATGCAACCCACTGCGCAGTAGGACAGGTTCGAATTATTACGGAGCATTACCTATAAAGTTCTTTTAGGAATATAGCCTCAAACTTCTCTGCATGTGTTCTTCGGTGTTCCTTTTCCATATTAGTCCATGGTCGAGCAACACACAAAAAAATGATCAGTCTCATGAGTAAACAACGCATTGGAAGTTTAAGAACGGGAAGCTTTGCACCTCGAAGCAAGCGACCATAGTCAGGTTTTCGGACATTTAATTCGAGACTCTCCCCGCGAATCCATTGAATTATAACTGGTCGTTTATTTAATTCAGAGTTGTATGATCTATTTGCTAGGGAAGCTATGATTCCTCGGAGGGCGGATAGGTCAATATACAATATATTTATTCAAATCCTTTTCGTAAAATTTTGCTCCATCCATAAATCTGGGTAATTTATTTTAGAATTAACATTTATTTTATAAATTGTATGTCCCATATCACAATGTAATACACCAAGAAGGAGAAGCCCCGCACACATGCACACAAATATCTTTATAATATTTTATTTTATCTCTTTCGTTCTATTACAAGTTTTGATTAAGAAAAGCCAAACAAATGTTTGGACATCAATATGTCGTCCATTCGATTACAGCTACAAATTGAATGGACAAACGAACGACTGACTGACTCCACCCATTTCGATTTTGATTTCAAACATTTTGTTGTAAAATGTAAAAGTGTCCTCAAAGTTTAATTTTTGGGTGCTTATGGTGTTGCTTGTGTGTTTTGCAGACAATCAATGTGGACATGTACTACTACGAGTGGTGAAATCAATGAATGAATGATGGACACTTTACACAACATGAACACAATTTTGAACAAGCCAAGAAGCCACAACAACTACAAGAAACAAAACTATTTTAAATAACCATTATAAAATCCGTACTCAAATCCCCCACCCTTCTTGTTGTTGCTATTAAAATAAATAGGAAATTTTTGACCAGTATGTGAAAGAGTTCTGCTTGAGCCGTTTGTCGTCGTCTTTGAAATAGTTGATTAGCCATCACTACAAATCTATCCCAACAAGGAAATGGAAAAAATATTATCTCAATGTTCTTATTTAATTAAATTGTAACACATTTACATACCTGCTTTGATTAGATATAGGTTTACGTTTACATTGTCTATTTTTGTGCAAGAGATTTTGACACAAAACCTGAAAGGGGAGGTTAATTTAATTGTGGTTATAAGCATTACTTTGTTCAAGAACATCGTTAATTCTTTTCTATATTTATAAGTCACATTATTTTGCGATGGAGATTAAAATAAGTATTAATTGAGGCATTAGCGTGAGCCTACTTATCTTAGAAATTGGGAGGGACTTATTCCGCATTATTCTTATTTTACACGCAATAGAAAAAGTATTTAAAGGAATATAAACGAAGATTGTCCAAATGTATATTCAAAATGGATGTCTGGTTTCTTCGTCGGCACAACTACGCCCACTTAACTCTGAACCACTAAACCTAACTGAATGAAAGTTTAGTTTTCTGCATTTGATGTTATATCTGCGCTTTGCGCGCCGATACCATCAACTTGGTCTTATCGCGTTTACTGCTAGGGTCACTTTAGCAGATTCTCCTTCTGCCTTACTTCGTTTACTGATCGACCCAAGATGTCAATATCGTCAGCATAAGCAAGTAACATGTGGCTATTTCTTTTGGCGTTTAATAGGTCACACGAAAGGCTGTCTCCTTGTCTAAAACCTCTTTTGGTAAGAAACTGTTCGGTCGGATTTGTCAGGTATAAAGCCGCACTGATAGGGTCCAAATATTTCATTGACCATAGGCTTTAGTCGCTCACACAATATGCAGACTTATGCCCCTGTAATTGGAGCACACAGTTTTATCTACCATCTTGTAGACTATACATAGGATGCTCGAGTTTTAATTGTCGGGTACGCGTTCTTCCTGCCAAATGGTGCTAACTAACTGATGCATACATATCAGCGTGTCGCCTCTGGTGTTGAACAGCTCGGCTGGTAAGGCTTTCGGCTCCTGCTGCCGTATTATTCTTCAGCCGGTTTATTAATGTCTTTATCTCATCTTGGCCGGTTAGTATACACTCAATACTATCTTCTGGGATTGGATCTGTGGAATCTTCGTTGTTTTCGTTACTATTGAATGCCAACAGTTTGGAAGAATGTTCTTTCCATATCCTGAGCACACAATATACACATATGTTCGTTCGTGTATTATTTTAGTTATCAGGTTCTTGTGCCTCTGTATCCAGACTCAAAAATTCTGCAACCTGCATTGGTTGCGTCCTTAAAAGGAATCAGGAGACAGGTGAGTGGGGTTAGCTGGGCAGCTAAACAAATGCAGTGTATCGTGTGGTCCCAATCCACATGCTGGGCATGTGTTGGGTATCTTGGCGTCAATTCGGGCCCAATATGAATTGAGGTGGCTGCATCGTCCGGATCTTAACTGGGCTAAAACCACTCGTGTTTGCCTTGGCAGCTGGCGTTCTTCTGTTGCGATGGATGAGGGGTGGTCTCCATGTACGGTATTCACACTGTATCTCTGTACTGCCTGCGCAACCATATCAGTGTGAATGCTATCCAAGCCTGCCTGATAGGCTCGTTGGTCGAGAGGTTCTCTTTTATACCGTTGGACCTCTCTCTCTCTCTCTCTACATCATGAAGATCTCTCCTGACGTGCCTGGGTGGAGGAAGCCTGTCCATTAAATCGTGACAGGGATGCTCACTGCGATAACACCTAAGTAGGTACTGCATCGACAACATCTTATTGTGTAGACGCATCGAGAGCTTTCGATAGAGATAAGAGCCACCATGACTGTTCGGTCGCACGGCCTTTTCTGGAAAACATCTTCTCATCGTGGGGAGGAGTAGTGCCTCTAAGATCTTTGCTACTGGCGACAGGAGTGAAATCGGCCTGTACGATTCACCTCTGCTGACATCCTTGCGAGGTTCAGTAGCGGTACCACCCCGCCAACTTTCCTGGCTTCTGGTATAATATGGGTGGCTAACGATAGGTTGAGGACACTTGTTAAATACTCAACTCCAGTTTCATCCAGTTGCTTAAGCATTACCATCAATATTCGGTGTGGGCCCAACGCTTTGGATAATTTGAAATTATTAAATTATTAATTATTAATTTCGCGTTTCGGATGGCATCTGCAACATCACTCATCGTAAATTGTGGTGCTCAACTTCTCGGCTGGAAGGGCTCTTCTTATACGGCTTAGCACACTTTTCTTCGCCCTATCACTCTCGGGGTGCTCTATGAACTGCCGGTTAAATAACACGCGCACCTCTTTGGGTCAGTTACTGTCACGCCGTTGAACGTAACTGCTGTTCTGTCGTCCTTGTTCTCCGGATTCAAGAGTGATTTAACCGTTGCCTACAATTTACTTAATCCTGCACCAATGTTGCATTACTTCAGGCTGTCTAGCCACTTTTTCCGCTTATCCAAATATGGATTTTTGTGCCTTTTTGCATGGAGTGGGCAATACTTTGCCACTTTGCTGTTTTGTTATCGGAACAAGGACCCAGCAAAAATTAGGATCCGTTAGTCATTATGATGGGTACAAAGTAATGTAAACAAAAATATCTACTTATATTACTCCTTACTAAGTAATGAGTACAGTGGCACAGAGCGTGTGCTTCCGACTACAAATCCTAGGGTTGTGTGTTCAACGCTCACCGTCGGCCGGGTATTTTTTGTTAACAACAAAAAGAACAGTTGGTGGTGCACTTGTTTAAGCACATATAAGTGTTTAAACAACCCTTAATATTAGAGCTGGCAAACTATCGATAGTCCGACTATGCTGTGGCTATCAGTTGTGATTGCAGCTACTTATGTCCAACTTTCGCATTGTGTCTGTTCGTTCCGTACCGTACAAGGTGGTGGTCTGAGTCGATGTTTGCTCCTCGGAACGATTTTACATCCAACACGCTCGATGAATGTCTTCCATCTATCACAACGTGGTCAATTGGATTTCTTGTTTTTTGGTCTGGAGAGAGACAGATACCCTGATGAATGTCGATATGCTTAAATCTGATACTGCTAACTACCAGGTTTAAGGATCATGGTCCTTTAAACGTTTACGGTGGTCGACAACTTTAGAGGGATTTCTTTTTTTTTTTCTTTTTTTCATAGTAGTGGAGGGATGGGTTACTAGCCCAACGCTCAACCCAAGTTTTTAACATTCTTATGGGTGAACGCGCGGCACATGTTAGCTCTCTACCTTTAACGATAGTTAAAAGCGGCTCCCAAGGTGACACCACGGGGAAGTCAGTGTCCAGTTGTGATGAAAAACGGCCAAGATAAGTCCCGCACTTTGCCATGTCGCTCAGGACTGTTGCTTGGTATCAATCATCCCCTACGTCATCCATCTCAGAAGTCTACCAAAAACTACTCAAGACAATTTTTTGAGCATTTCTGATACATACGCTGAATTTTATATTGTAATAAATAATGAAATGGGTGCCAAAAGAATCCCCTATTTAATGACCTTCGTACTTTAAGATTTATTTATAAATTCTTTATGTTGGGAACCTATGTCCCAAACAAAGTGAGTAACAACTTTTATGAAAATCAAAGCATTTTGCAAATGATTTTCAAGCAATCAAAAGATATTCCTAATGTCCTAGTGGATTAATAATAGGAACTGGATCATGTTCGCCATATCCAAAGGGTTTGTCGAACATAGTACCGCACTACTTATAAACAAGTTCTATTTGGCTAAAATATTCAGAAGGTTTGGCTAGTATTTTACTGAATGTTTTAACCACCGCTGAAAATGCGAAAAATCATTATAAATTTTTATTCGATTTACTCAACTTAATTAGCCTTGTGGAGGCAATATACCCCACACCGAATTTTCATATACATATATCTTCAAAAGAAAAAGATGTTGAAAATGACTTATCATCATCGTCTAACAACAACTCATTCCACATTTATTATAAAATCATTAGACGGTAATTATTGGCGCTGACGACTTGTCATAATGACAGTAATGAATAAATGTTGATATCTAATTCCATTTAAATGACTCTCTCTCTCTCGCTCGCTTCAAACATTGCAAATAAATGACTTAAATGTCAGACGTAAACAAATACTAAAGTTATAATTAAAAAATGGTTTATTAAATCAAATTGTGATACGATGCGGATGAGATGCCAAACGGGGGAAAGGAGGAGGGGTAATAATTGGCCAACAATAATTCCAAGTAAATTTACTCAAAGTATTTGCAAAATGAGACAACTGAGACCGGGGATATTTTGTAGATTTTTCATTGGCTTGACATTTTAATTACTCCGGCAATTTGTCCAATAAAAATGTTGCAAATATAACGACTGAAATATTTTATGTTATGATTCAGGTTGAGTGAGCAAGATAAGAAGATAAAGAGGGGATATGACAACTTGTTTGTAATTCAATTAAGAGTTAGACATTTTCAATTTAGTAAAGTAAAAAAGTTAAAAATTGATTGGTACATCAACAATACTGTACGGTCATTGGCTTATTAGAAGGAAGGGAAAGAGGAAGGGGGAGAGTTTTTCTCGTAAACAGGCAGACCAAATATACTGTGACTCCATGACATGGAACCTCCTCTCTATCACTGAGTCCGTATCGTATCGAACATAGAACGACATCACATATAGAAACATTTATATGACAGAAGTACTCAGTGATTGATTGTAAATTAACAGTACTCTGGGTTGTATAATTACGGACCAACATTTTGAGATGTTGTCTTGAATGGGTGGCGTAGGAATAAAAGATACCAACCAACGGCCCTGACCTTTAACATGGTAAATCGCACAAGTTTTGTTGGTCCCTATTTTATATCAAGTGGACACTGACCTCCCTGTGCTGTCACCTTTAAAACCCGCTAAAGGTAGTGACATATGAATCCACCCCTACAAAAATTCTATGTACTATGAAAAAAACAAACGTTTTGAGGTCCTTGATCTGCGAATCTGCATCTGGCGTCACAACAACACCTAAAGGTGACGCACTATATTATAGCAGCCGTAGTAAGTCGGAGGTTAAAACATCTGGTCGCAGCTTCACCCCGGTGAATGAAATGCGTTCGGATAAAAGCTAACTTTTTGAACACAAGTTTTATTTGCTCTCATGCTCCCGCTGAAGACAAATATGAACAGACCAAAGAGATATTTAACAAGTGCTTAGAAGCAACATATTACCGTTGATCTGCCCATGGCTTTAAAATTATTCTAGGCGATATTAATGTCAAAATTGTGAAGGAGAATATGTTGGGCCCAACAGTACTAACAGTCGGGAAATTTAGTCTCCACATCTGACAATGGGCTTAAGCATATCGACATTCTCCATACCAAAAACAAGAAATCAAATTGATCACGTTGTGATAGCTGGAAGCCATTAATCGAGCGTGTTGGATGTACAATCGTTCTGAGGAGCAAACATAGACTCGGACCACCATCTTGCAATCCCACGGCAGCGGGTTCTTTCATACCGGATTGACCCGGAACTACACAACATCATTGTTCCGGGCAGCGGCTGCCACCTCAGTGTACATATGTTTGTATTTGTTTCGTTTTTCTGTGTTGGGAGTAGCATATCCCGGAATGCCTGCTACGAATCCTTTTGGTCCGTGCCGGGACGGAGGAAAATCCAGGACCAATATATTTGTGCCACCCACATCCAGCCTTCGGTGAGATGCAATAGATGTCAGGAGTGGGTGCATCTAAGGGATTGCTCTGGACTTGTCCACGTGAGGGACTACGACAGGGACTATGTTGCTGCATGCTGTGTGAATACAGTCCCCAGTGAGTCGTCATTGGATTACGAAACTCCCTCGTCGTCTGATTATGAGACTCCCCCGCAGTCTCCTCGACAACAACCGCACGTGCAGCCTTTAACTCCAGCCGTTGTTGTCCCAATCCCGGAAAATGCATCCTTTTTGTAATTTAATTGCAATGGACACCGAGATCTAGGCAATAGTAGATTTCATAAGTCGGAGGAATATCAAGTTCGCTGCGGTGCAATAAACCAAGCTCAACAACAACTGTAGCTTACAACGTTGCGATGGTTACAACGTGCTAAGGAAAGATCGCAACAGAAGTGGAGGTGGGGGATTAGCTTTCCTATTGCACCAGTCTGTCCAATACAGACCTATCTCGCTTGAGCCTGTCTCTAATGACCCGTACATGGAATGTATGGGGGTAGCAGTCAGGTGTGGAACTGCCGAGATAGAGTTGCTGAACGTATATATCCCGCCTAGAAATAACTGTAACTCAGATTACGTGCCTAACATTAGCCCGCTTTTGGAAGGTCATAATCGTCTGGTCCTGGGGGACTTTAATGAGCATCATGAGATGTGGCATTCGGCCCTCGGAAACGACCAGAGAGGTACAGCGCTGGCTGAGCAGATTGACAGCTCTACGTTTTGCACGGTCAATGAGGACGCCCCTACCAGAATTAAAAGAGAGTGTCTCAGCTCGCCAGACATAACCATCGTGTCACCTGGTCTGACAAATGACGTTACCTGGCAACCCGTCATTTCCCTTGAATCAGAGCATCTCCCCATAATTGCCTCCATTAGCAGACCACCCGATTTCATTACCTCTGAACGCCGCACATTCGTCAATCATAAGAAAGCTGATTGGCCGGGTTTCAGAGAATTCACCAATCACCGCTTCAGAGAACTGCCCAATCCTTCTGATGTTCGGGTAGCGGAAAGGACGTTCCGAGACATCATCACTGCTGCAGCCGATCGCCATATCCCTGCTGGTCGAATACCCGAAGTAAGACCAAACATCCCAGAAGAGGCTTCGCCGAACCAACCCCAATGACCCCAGAGTCAGGGAGCTGACACACTGGAAGTTAACAGGCTGGTCGGCGAGCATAAGCGGAACAAGTGGTTAAATCATCTGAAGAGTTGCAACATTGGAGCCGGTATAGGTGAATTGTGGGCAACGGTTAAGTCACTCTCGAACCCTGGAAGAAGGGAAGATAGGGCCTCAGTCACGTTTGGCGACGTTACGTTGACTGAACGGAAGAGGTGCGCAAGTTGTTTCAATCGACAGTTTGTCGAGCACCCCGAGAGTGACAGGGCGAAGAGAAGAGTATTACGTCGCATCAGATCTTTTCCTGCCGAGGATGAACCACCACAATTTACAATGGATGATGTTGCCAATGCCATCAGGAACGCTAAATCATCCAAAGCGTTGGGCGCTGATGGAATCTCCATGGTAATACTGAAGCAGCTGGATGAGCCGAGAGTGGAGTATCTCACTAAAGTTCTCAACTTGTCGCTATCCACCCTCATTGTTCCCGAAATCTGGAAAATGGGCAGGGTGGTCCCACTACGGAAGCCCGGCATAGATGCCAGCTAAAGTGAATCGCACAGCTTGAGGCCTTAGTCTTCGCCAGTATCAGAAATAGCTATCTATTTGCCGATCATTAACATGGATTCCGCAAGCAGCACAGCACGACAACAGCGCTGCACGCCATTTGCACACATATTTGCCGGGGACTCAACTAGAGACCGCCGTGTGACAGAACAGTGATGGTGGCGCTTTGCCTTCGATATTGTCAGGCACTCCACGCTGTTTGAGGACATCGAGCAGGCAACCCTCCGGCCAAACTTGAAACGTTTGATAATAGATTATATGTGTGGACGCCAGTCATACGTGGAATTCAATAACAAGAAGTCAGGTACCTACCCTGATGACATCTGTGAGAGACTGAACTCCTATTTAACCGATCTTACCACCTTTCTTCACGCGAGGAATATGCAGATATCCGCCATTAAATCTTCAGCACTCTGTTCACCACATGGACGGCGCAGTATAGAAGAAAGTTGAATGTCGTGGTTGATGGTAGCAGAATTCCGAACACAAACTGCCCCAAAATTTTAGGGGTCACATTCGACCCTACATTGAAGTCGTGCGCGCACGCCACAGCTATCTGCGACAAACTGAAATGTAGGAACAAGGTCCTCAAAAGTCCCTTGCCGGCACAACTTGGGGTGCAGATAAAGAAACTTTTTTGGCCACATATAACGCGATAGATCGGTCTGTGGTAAGCTATGAGGCGCCAATTTGGTCCCCGAATTTATGTGTTACGCATCTGCATAAGATTCAAGCTTGTCAGAATGCCGCCTTGAGAACAGCAACAGGGTGTATCCTCAAGTCTTCAGTGCACCATCTATATGAGGAGGCAAAGATTCTACCAGTAAAGCAACACAATGATATGCTGTCGTTGGAGTATTTGCTCGGATGTTACCGCGAGAGCTATCCCAATCATCATCTGGTGGGTAGGCCCGACACATTCAGGCAAATCAAGGAGAATATCCACGATCTAGAGGCAGAGGTGTAAACATACAGGAGAGAACCCCTTGATAAATAGGCATATCAAGCAGACTTAAATAACATTCACACGTACGCAGTTGCTCGGAGTACATCCCCCGTCTATCGCAGATGAGGAGGGTCGGCTGTCACGACAAACCAGAGTAGCTTTGGCTAAACTACGCTCAGGGTATTGCAGTCGCTTAAATTCTTATTGGGCAAGTATCGATAGCACCGTGTAAAACATCTGCACAGTATGCGGAATGAGCCCGCACAACACACAGCATATTTTCAACTGCCCTGCCCAACCTATTCATCTAACTCCAGTGGATCTGTGATTACATCCCGATCCAGATTGAGCAGTAGAACGAACACACAAACCTACAATAATAAACACTGTTACAACAACAACAACAATACGCTGATGAGGTGTATGCATCAGCTAATTAGCACCATCTGCCAGGAAGAACCCGTACTCGGCGATTGGAATCTGAGCATCTGTGTGCTCTAATTATAGGGACATAAGTTTGCTGTATAATGCTAATAAATGCGACTAAAGCCCAAGGTCAACGAAATAATCGGACGATTCCATTGCGCCTTTAGACATGGCAAATCCACTATTAACAAGATATTGACCCTGCGGCAAATCCTAGAAAATATTTATAGAGCAGCCTTCAACAGTCCCTTACGTTCGAAGGTATTCCAAGCCATGTCTGAATTTGGTATCCCCGCAAAGCTCATTCGGCTTTGTCAGATGACTCTAACTGGTACTCAGTTAAAATATTAAAGACCTGCTACGAATAGTTCAGTAATAAAAGAGGGTTCAGATAAAGAGACAGCCTTTCGTGTGATCACTTCAAAATCCTGCTGGAAAAGGTTATACGAGATTCAAACCTCAAAAGAAATGGCACAATATACACCAATAGCCACGTGTTATACACAGTATAAGAAGTAACTGACAACTTTGAGAAGATTGAAATAAAATACCAAGCTACCATCAACACGAAATGCGTCCACAGAACTCGGACCAACTGTTTAAGTTGGTTCTTTAAATTATTAGTTTGAGACTTCGTCTTTCAGCCACGAAAAACTTCTCTAAAGACACGCCGTTTGGGCTCGGCGATAAACAGTAGGTCCATGTAATTGAGCTAATATTAATCGGGGTGCACTCATTGTATAAGAGAAGTCTCCCTTGTCCCTTCTGGGATGTTTGTGGAACAATTATTATTACAAAGACTTCGTCTACCTCGGCACTGTCGTAAACACAAGAAACAGCACCAGTTGTGAAATAAGAAGAAGAATTGTATTGTCCAACCGATGCTAATTTGGGTTAAGGGATTACCCCTAGTTGTGCACGCCAAAAAAACTTGTCTTTAAGCGAAACAGAATTTCAAAAAATAGATTTAAAAAAATTGTGAGCTGTCAAAGTCAAAATTTCGAATTTTAACGAAAAAAATTGACAGTTCTTTGTCCAAAATTTGGGCAACAAATTTTTAAAAAAATCTGTCTCGCGTAAAGACAAGCTTTTATGTATATAATAAGCTCACCAAGCCATATGAAGTTGGCACCTACTTCAAAAATGCCATTTCGATAAACACGCGTTTAAAGTTTCCACGCTACAAACAAATCACAAAAAATTGTCCCTTCCAATGCTCATATCTCAGGCAATTTTGCTCCGATCGTGTTGATTCTTTTTTTTGCGGCATACTCTATACTACCTGTACTTCAAAATAAGCCAATAATATTTTTTTCGATTTTTTGAAAGTGACAAGTAGAGGCTACCCCTTAAGTAAGCAGTTTAAAAACAAAACCACATTTCGTCAAACAAAAATAACACTACAAACACAGGCACTACCCGTGCTAATGTATGGTTCCGAAGCCAGTGCTTGGTGTGTTTGAGAGAAAAATTCTTCGAAAGGTCTAAAAGCCAATACATACCAAATAAATAAATTCGAGTCTTTTTTGATCCGACTGCACGATTAAAAAGCTGGAATATGAGCTCATTTTCTGATCATAAATGACTCCTTTGTCGTGAGGAAAACGTAACCTCAGGCGACTCTTCTAAACAAATCACAAATGAGTCTTCCTCTGCATTAGTTTCGAGTCATTTTTGCCCATTTTCTGATGGTATATAAAGGCTTTTTCGATTCGTATTTTAATCATTTATTGGTGATTTGTTGATTAATTTGGGACTCTTTTTCGAGTCGTTTTTGAGTCATGTTTATTATCGGTTATGATTCTTTAGGGAGTCATTTATGAGTCTTTTTATTAGATGAAAACATTAAAAGAATTTTCTTTTTATTCTTCTTTGTTGTTTTGTTCCTTTGCTGTGTTGTCTTTTCTGCTTTGCTATGACTTTTAATTATCCCCTTTACCTGAACATGTCTTGTGTTTGTCTATACTCTTAATATTATACGTTACATGTATATCAAAGTTTTGTAGAAAGTGTATATAAGAATTATTTTCAACAAAACACAAATAAAACAAAACAATCAGTATTTAATCACATATCTGTTCAAAATATGATCAGAAGATACATAATTATAATTTTCAAACACCTGGATGACCATGTTTTGATTAAGCATTTTTCAATCTTCTGATGATCGAAATGTGACAATAAATAACGAAAAAATAGTCACATTTTAAACGCCTAAATGATTTATTTGTGATTACTACACATTTGTTGTTGTATTTTAATTTGAACTCTTTTCAATCGTTACAGGGAGTCACTTTCGAGTCCCTTTCTGATCTTACAAGCGACTTGATCATTTTTTGATCACCAAAAGGACTCTAAAATGACCCCTCATTGTGATTTTTGAAAAAACAATCTTCCAAATGCTGGCTGGGTATATGTTGACGGCGAAAATCGACGTCGTACGAACTACTAGTTGTATCGGTTATACAACGACATCAGTATAGTTAAACGTATCGAGATACAACGCTTGTGCTGTCTAGGCCATATCATAAGAATGGGCAAACAAGAACCCGCTAAAAAGGCGTATAAATACGGGCCGCATGGCCGCAGAACTGGAAGGTCAACAAATAGAGAGGAATGGAAATATTTTCTGTAGAGGGCTAACTAAGTTCGTAAGACTCTTGAAATAAAATACTGCATTGCAAATTTAATATAAAGTGATATGACAACTAGGTTTTTGTACATCTAATACACATAAAGCAGAAGAGCATCTTACATAAAAATATAAAAAATCCCACCTATTCCGATGAGCGAGAGTGTATATTATACATTTTAAAGTTTTTCTTCTTAGACCACTTATAAAATATTCATGAATGAAATGGCCAGAACATCTATTGATTAACTTTTCTATAGTTTTTTTTTTCTAATTTTTTGCTTCATTATTTTTTTGTTTTGCAACTTTTCGCAGCCACCTACTGCTATTGTTATAGTCACTCTCAGTTTACCGTATTTTGTTTATAATACTTTGACTCGGTTTAAAAACTACTAAAACCCTTTCATTAATTTATTTTTATCTCTTTATTTTAATCTTTATTTTCAGTAACAACAGGAGGTGGCATTTGAATATTTTTTGTTGTTGGCATAGATTGCCAAAATAATCGAAAACCAAAACAAAAAATCATTTGTAGTGTGGGGCAAAGAAGCCGAAGTTAATGCTGTTCTATACCTGCCAAGTGGTGGTCTGTTTTCATTGATGAATTGCTTAGAGGATTGAAAATATATCAACTGCTATCTGAGATCATCATAGTAAAGGTAGTGTATGAGGTCTTTTATTTTTTAAACAAAGTTCTATTTTATTTTAGAAAATAAGTTATTTTCAGTAGACTGCAAATAGCAATAAAAATAATTTTGGGATGAAATTGTCGTTGAAAAGTGTCGTATAACAATTATTTAGCTTAACCAGGTCAATATCTGTAAATATTCGCAGAGTGATTTTTCTGAAATAGTATATCAAACGCTATAAGTAATACGCCTCATCTACTTTCCAAAATTCCCATACTACTTAGGTGACCCGTTACATAAAGACGTATAAGACGTAGACTTCCAAGAAGTATAGTCTCGATAATCCGGACGCTAGAATTTTTTACATTGTAGACTCTGTAATCCAAACATCACATATTTTTCTGACATCAATAATCCGGACATCAATATTTGTTTGTTTGCTATTTTGGGCATTATATTCTTATTTACTTCATTGACGTTTAAATTCTTAGCAATAACAATTTGTTTATATATAAGAAAAATTCAGTTTTTCAGAGTTTTCGGTCCAAATCTCGACGACTTTCTGGCTAGCCACAGTTGTCTCAGCTATACAGCCAGGAAGATATCGATATGGAACTAACTATCTGAAGCTATCGAATGAAGCAACAGTATTTAAAATCTAGTGCTTAGTTTGTTCCTAGTTCCCTGAAAAATCGGTCTTGCGTGTTATTTTCCTCTAAAGGAATTATTTCATTAGCGCTTCGATTAGTGTAAAACTCCCTCAGGAGAATCTAACGTATTCCAAGGATATTTTACCTAGCCAACGCAATCGTTCACCGTCAATGCCAATTGGGCCATAGATCTTTCGAAGAAACTAAAGCGTTAGTTTTGTTTGACGAGATGTGGATTAATTCTTAAATTGCTTGCTTAGCTTAAGTAGCATTGTATGTATCAATATTCACAGCTGGTGGGAGATCCGTGGATGTATTGCGCGCCAATACCATCAACTTGGTTTTATCGCCGTTCACTATCAGACCGACTTTAGAGAATTCTCTTTCGACCTGTTCAAGGTATCAGTTACTTCTTTTGCCGATGTCTATGTCGTCGGCATAAGCAAGTAGCAATTGGCTGTTCGTATATATTCTTCCACTTCTTTTGACTTTCGCATCTCGTATAACTTTTTCCGACAAGATGTTGAAGAGATCACACACAGGCCTTCTCCTTGTCTGATATGTGATTTTTTGATAGTGAGAGATTTTTTCTATTTTAGCTGAACTCCGAATATCAGTTAATGTCATCTTACAAAGCCGAATGAACTTTGCGGGAATACCAAAATCATACATGGATGGAAATACCGTTTAACTTTTAGGACTGTCGAAGGATGCTTTATAATCGAAAAAAGATGGTAGGTGTCGATCTGCATTTCTTGGGGTTTTTCCAGGATTTGTCTCAAAGTAAAAATCTGGTGGATTTGCTCGGTCCAAAACTGTACTGATATGGTCCAATTATTTCATTGACCATAGGCTTTAGTCGTTCACACAATATACCAGATACAATCTTATATGCAATAGAAAGCAGACTTATGCCTCTGTAATAGGAGCACACAGTCTTATCTTCCCTATATGCCGCATTTTTCTCTTCGGTATCAGCATGACACTCTTGGTCATACCATGGGTTCCTTGGTGGAGGTCTCTGGTATCCATGTATGGATTTTGCTTCGCCTGTTTGCATGGAGTGGACAATACTTTGCCCCTGTGCTTACAAGTTATCGGGACTCGGAGTGCTTTGATTAAGCAATTGGACCAGTTGAGTGGAATATCATATGGCTTTCTGTTGTGTTTGCAGCTTTGCAAAGTCCAACTTTCGTGTTGTGTCTCTTCGTACTTCGTATTTGCAACGTACATCCAACACGTTCGATGAATGTCTTCCGTCTATCGCAACGTTGTCAATTTGATTTCTTGTTCGTTGATCTGGAGACAGCCAGGTGCCCTTATGAATATAGAGATTCTTAAATCTGGTACTGCTAACTATCATGTTTATTTTTACCGCTGCGAAGAGTCTATCAGCCCATTCCATTGTCAGACATTTCGCTGTGGAGACTGATTCTCCCGACTGTTGGGCCAAAGATATTCTCCTTTCCAATTTTGGCATGAAAATCGCCTAGAATAATTTCAACGTTATGGGCAGGTCATATGTCTCTTCGAAGCGTTCGTAAAATATATATTTGGGAGCTGCTGTAGCAAGTCTTTTATTCACTGGGGTGAAGCTGGAGACCAGATGTTTTAACCTCCGACCAATTACAAAAGCGCAACAAATTCATTTAGGTGTTGTTGTGACGCCTTTCCCAATCCATCGTATTGGTCATGTATGGCCATTATATCGGCCTTGAACTTTCAAGTATATCTTCCAATGCGTAAACTGCACCTTCTCTATAAAGAGTGCGAACATTCCAGGTGTAGTAGTGCGATTCTCTAACACATTTTTTGAGGTACCGAAAAAAGTCGGTAAAATTAAAACTCAAATTATGAATGAAAATTAAAAAAAAAAAGTTGACAACACTGTTGCTATCGCTAAAATTTTGCAACTACTTTTTATTGGTCGCTAACTTACCGAATAATATAGTTAATTACCGAAATTATAAGGATTTAAATATTACCGATTTTTGTCGATAACTCAAAAAATGAATTAGAAAATCGCACTACAGATTCGCAGATCATAATCCTTAAAACGTTTGCGGACTTTGTCAACTTTAAAGGGGTTTTTTCTTTTCCTGTATTTTTTCATAGTAGGATGCTTTTTTCTAGAGATGCGTGACTAACTCGCCGCCCAAACCCATGCTTTTATCATTCTTATGGGTGAACGCGAGGCACATGTTAGCTAGGTGACACCACGGGGACGACCGTGTCGACTTGATACAAAAGAGGGACCAAGATAAGTCCTGGGCTTTACCTTGTTAAAGCCGGTCCGGACAGTTGCTTGGTATCTTTCTTACCTTACGTCACCCTAGGGGAAAATTTTCAAATTTGAAATATTTATGTATGTATGTATTTATACTCAACACATGCCCAGCATGTAGATTGGGAGCGTTCGATACGCTGCATTTATTTAACTGCCCAGCTTTATGGTCGCAGCCAGTCCAGGAATTTTTGAATATGACCACAGAGGAAACATGAACTGAAAAAGTGTTACGAAGGAACATATCTTCGTTGCTACAACAACAAGAACTAATTTGAAGAGTAGCTATATATGTCTCATTCCCTTTTTCGGTAGCAGCAAGCCAACCCTCAGGTACCCAAGTCCGAATATTCTGCAGCATGCAGGCGACAATACTTTGCCACTGCACTGGTATGTTATCGGAACGAGGAGTGCTTTCATAAGGAAATTGAATGGAATTCTATCCCACGGCAGCGGGTTATGGACCCGAAACCAAAATCGTGCGGCCAGCAGCTGTCGACCCAGAATCAAGCCTATGCTGTTGTGATTGAACTTTGCGATGACCAGAATTTCTGCTGTTCCCTTAAAAAATAGAAGTGGTCATCCCTATCAAAAAGCATCATCGCCTCTTTATTTTATAAAAAGGACACCTGAGCCTTTATGGACGACCAGTATGTTGCCTGTGAATAAGACCTGTATGTGACCCAAATAGGGTCTTTATACGTCATTTGAAACCGTATCTATAAAATCTAAGTCTGGGGGAAATTTTGTCCTGTTTATTCCAAATAGAACAATCAGGAAGTATTGTACACACACATCCTTTCCAGTTTTCACTCAGCTTCCTTTATTAAAATTGACTTCTTTCTGTCGGATATTGTGGTCATATTCTAGCTTAATGGCTGCCTTTGTGGCAACCAATTATGTTACAATGTGAAATCAATTCCAGATATTTGCCTTCTTCACTCACTCCTCAATTAAACTCCTCAGAAATAAAAACAACAACAACAAAGTCAGTTCTCTAAAGCCAACAAACAATGAAATTGTATTCCGCCCTGCCATTCAAGCTGCAATAATTCCTAATAACGGTTATTTGCAATGCTGTGGCGTTACTGGTAATGATGAAACTGCAATGCGGCTGGGCTGTGCGTTTGCGCAACATTTCAAATCTAAGGCAATCAGTTTTCCATTGTTTTTGTTTCTAACAAAAAACAACAACAACGAAGCCTAGATTTGATATGGACTAAGGAAAGGGAGTCTAACAAAACTGAAAACTTAAACCAAAAACTTTAAAGAAATCATTTTTGTGGGACGCTTTTTTCAACCACAGGCTAGCATTTAAGCCCTGAGTTAAATAATGCAGTATAATTTATACGCCTGCTACCAAGAGACAGAGAGAGAGGGAGGGAGAATAACGAAGAGGGTAAATTTAGCAGAATAAAGGGAGGAAGGTTGTACCCAAAAAAAGAAATCAAACTCAATTGAAAATCCCTCTTAAAAATCTTCTTTGGTTTCTTTCTTTTTTTTCTGAGTCATGGCGTACCAAAGTCTCTTCAATTTTTGTGGTCTATTACGAATAGTTGTAACCTTTTTTCCTTTACTAAAATCAAACCAATTGAATGCAGTGGCCCCAAGTGTGGTTTGGTGGCTAGGATATCCATCCAATGTTGCTTAGAGAAAGCCCATCTTAGGCTGTTGCAATTATTATTGTTGTGTGGCGGCGGCGGCGGTGGTGGCGTATCGCAACATTTTCTGCTTACAGTTGATTTTATTTGTTGTTGTTATTATTGTGTTTTATTGGACGTAATACCAACACGTACAAAGTTTTAGCCAAAAGGCACGCCTCTATCTCTAGTGTGCGATCTAGTTTAACGGCATGGCTTTGAACGGCGGCTAGGATGACGAAGACCAAAACGTCGTCGTCATCATCGTCCACAATGCAACCAACAATGCCAGATATGTGTGCTGAGCTAAAGTCTTACAATTGTTTTGGGGGATTTATATTAAAGTTTTTAGAAGAAGAAAAAAAACAGAATTCGGCTTAAAACTTGAGCATGGTTTGTTTTAGAGAAGTTGGTTTAATAAGTTGGTAAGGTGAAAGTGTCTGCTTAGATACCGGATTGACACGGAACCACGCAACACCCGGCCCGTGGTTGCCAACTCTGTGTACTCATGTTTGTATTTGTATTGGTTTACTGTGTTGGAACAGCATATCCGAGAATACCTGCCCCAGAACGGAGTAAAACCCAGGACCAATTTCGATGTGCCAAGTTTGCATTTTCTCATCCAACACATTTGAATTTCGGTGAGATGCAATAGATGCCGGGTGTTGGTACATCTCAATGGTTGTTCTAGACTCGTTCATGCGAGGGACTACAACATGGGCCATGTAGTTGTATGCTGTGCGAATCTAGTCCCCAGTGAATCGTCGCAGACACACCCTTTCTTTAAGAAAAGGTCTACAGAAGCACCCTTTGTTTCATAAAGGGTCTACAGAAGCACCCTTTGTTTCATAAAAGGTCTACAGAAGCACCCTTTGTTTCATAAAGGGTATACAGAAGCACCCTTTGTTTTAAAAAGGACATTCAGAAGCACCCTTTGTTTTAAAAAGGACATTCAGAAGCACCCTTTGTTTCAGAAAGGGTCTACAGAAGCAACCTTTGTTTCATAAAGGGTCTACAGAAGCACCCTTTGTTTTAGAAAGGGCATTTAGAAGCACCCTTTGTTTCAGAAAGGGTCTACAGCAGCAACCTTTGTTTCATAAAGGGTCTACAGCAGCAACCTTTGTTTCATAAAGGGTCTACAGAAGCACCCTTTGTTTTAGAAAGGGCATTTAGAAGCACCCTTTGTTTCAGAAAGGGTCTACAGAAGCACCCTTTGTTTCAGAAAGAGTCTACAGAAGCACCCTTTGTTTCAGAAAGGGCCTTTAGAAGCACCCTTTGGTTCAGAAAGTGCTTTTAGAAGCACTCTGCGTTTCAGAAAGGGCCTTTAGAAACACCCTTTGTTTCAGAAAGGGTGTACAGAAACACCCTTTGTTTCAGAAAGGGTCTACAGAAGCACCCTTTGTTTAAGAATGGGCCTTTAGGAGCACCCATTCTTTCACAAAGGGTCTAAAGAAGTACTCTTTGTTTCAGAAAGGGCCACAGAGGCACCCTTTGTTTCGGAAAGAGTCCACCCTTTGTTTCAGAAAAGGCCTTTAGAAGCACCCCTTGTTTCAGGAAGGGTCCACAGAAGTACCCTTTGTTTTAGAAAAGGCATTTAGAAGCACCCTTTGTTTCAGAAAGGGCCTTTAGAAGCACCCTTTGTTTCAGAAAGGGCTTTTAGAAGCACCCTTTTTTTCAGAAAGAGCCTTTAGAAACACCCTTTGTTTCAGAAAGGGTCTACAGAAGCACCATTTGTTTAAGAATGGGCCTTTAGGAGCACACATTCTTTCACAAAGGGTCTAAAGAAGCAAACTTTGTTTCAGAAAGGGCCTTTAGAAGCACCTTTGTTTCAGAAAGGGTCTACAGAAGCACCTTTGTTTCAGAAAGGGTCTACAGAAGACCCTTTGTTTCAGAAAGGGTCTACAGAAGACCCTTTGTTTCAGAAAGGATCTACAGAAGAACCCTTTGTTTGAGAAAGGGCATTTAGAAGCACCCTTTGTGTCAGATAGGGGCTATAGAAGCAACCTTTGTTTTACAAAGGGTCTATAGGATCACCCTTTGTTTCAGAAAGAGTATACAGAAGCACCCCTTGTTTCAGAAAGGGAATGTAGAAACACCCTTTGTTTCAGAAAGAGTCTACAGAAGCACCTTTTGTTTCTGAACTTGTCTACAGAATAAACACCTGCATGGATACAACTGAATATATCAGTTCCGACATTTTTCAACATTGAGTGAGTATGGATATGTAGAATGTAGTTTCAGTTACAAGTTGATACTGATACTTTTTCAAACAGGTATGATATGAGTTGGTATAGACAGAAAAAAAGGAACATATTTGTTTATATCTGGTTTGTACAAACTGATATAAATGGATATTGGTGTGATACAATAAGTATTTATTGTATGTAGCCCAAACAAAATAGGAATTGAAATTGAAAAATTCCCACAGAGCTTAATTTTGGTGGAAATGTAGGATTTGTCATTACAAATGAGGTCCTTAAAATCTCTGTTGATTCCATGCGTGCAAAGAAACTTATTCATGGTCATAGGTCATATTTTTGGGTTTTTTATATATCTCAAAATCTGTGAGCCTTACCAAAAAGTGACTAAAGCAAAAGACAACGACCGTAAAATTCTCTATAAGATATCGCATTCCTAAAAGTCACATAATAATTATGTGCACATATAAATCACCTATAACTTATTTGACCCGAAAGTCAGGATACCAAATCTGGTTAGACATGGTGCTACTGGACCGAGTACTACAAACCAAATCAAAAATGTGAATTTCGAATTTCTTCAGAATCATTCCATGGACCAATAACAAATTCTGCATTATGAAAACCATTAGGAATAACAAAATCGTTTAATTTGTTATGGAGGGTATATTATGTTTGTCATTCTGTTTGTAACTCCTGGAAATAATAATTTAAGATCATATCGACGCCTCCAAACAATAGTATGCTAAGTCGGCTTAGCATGTTTTCAAGTTCTTTACATTTTTATATTTAACGTCCTTTAACTTAAATTCTGTCAAATTTTGGTAATAATCGGGCAATCCGAACAGAAGTTATAAACTAATATTTACTTAGCATAGTACTGAAGTTCAAAAAAATTTCCACACTTTGAGAGCTTCTCCTGCAAAACTCACTTTTTAGACTTAGCATACTATTATTTGGAGGTGTCGATATAAAGTGTATATGTTCTTTATCGGCCTGCTTCTACACCGATATAGCCCCATGACTGTACTTCTGTGGAAATGACTTTAATGTCCGAAGTAAGTAGGTGGATAATACTTCGGTAAATGTATTGTAGGTCTATTCAGCTTGGAACAACCCCTACCTTACAAAGTGACGCGTCGTTTTAAGGGCTTTTGAAGGTATTATTCTCTTAAGGTCAATCCCGGACCAGAACAACAACATTTTCGGCGGTGGCGGCCTGAGTATTTCAGCCATGAAAACTTATTTACAAGTTGTGTCGTAAGATACTCCGTTCGGGCTCGGACTTGATATGGAAGAAGTATCCCTTTTCCCTTCCATGAAAACTTATTTACAAGTTGTGTCGTAAGATATTCCGTTCGGACTCGGCGATAAAAGTAGGTCCCATATCATTGTGCCAATATGAATCGCTGTGCACTCATTGATATGAAAGAAGTATGCCTTCTCCCTTCCGGGATGTTGTAGGAACATATAATATGTAAGTATTTGTTTAAACTAACCATAGGAAAGCAAATATGTTACTCTCTATATCTCCCTCTCTTTTTAATCAGTACCACACCAATTTAATACGTTCGCGGACGTGAATGCTATAGCATTCATTTTCATGGTGATGTAGGATGACGTGAATGCTATAGCATTCACTTCCAAAGTCAATTTTTCACTTCCAAAGTCAACTGAACCCAGAAAAACATTCGAATTGATGCGTTCAGTTATAACAATTCATGTCTTTAATATTTATTTATCCCCTAAATAATAAAAATGTTCAAAAATGTTATATTTTTATGAAATTTTCCTTAGAAGTTATTCACACAAGCCTGTTACACCTATAGTATCTGTTGGTATCTGTAGTATTTGAAAAATATCTGTTGTACAACAGATACTTGAGAACGAAAAAACAAATAAAGTTCTCACTCGTTCATATACAACACAGAACTGTTTCTAACAGTTATGTTATTGTGAGTATACACAACCCAAACAATATCATAACTGTTACACTCATTCCCACATTTATATCATATTATATCTGTTATGTATATGATATATCTGTTTTGTTGATATAAACAGTTATATCATTGCACGTGTTTACTACAGAAGCACCCTTTGTTTCAGAAAGGGTCTGCAGAAGCACGCTTTGCTCCAGATACGGTCTATAGAAGCACCATTTGTTTTAGAAAGGGTCTGTAGATGCCCCCTTTTTCGTGCTGATTAACAGATTGACTGCTCTACGTTTTGCACGGTCAATACGCCGCTATCAAAATTAGGGCAGAGTGTCACAGTTTGCCAGACATCGTGTCACCTGGTCTGACAAATGACGTCACATGGCAACCCGTCGTTTCTCTTTGATCAGACCATATCTCCCCACCCAATGTGAGACCAAAATTCCTAGCAGAGGCGACGGGATAAGCAAATGAGCGTGATTAGCTGTGTCGTGCAAACCCTAGTAATCTCAGAGTCAGAAATCTGACGCTGGAAGTTAACTGGTTGGCCGATGAACATAAGCGGAACCAGTGGTTAAATCGTCTGAAGAGTTGCAACATTTGAAAGAAGGAAGATAGTACCTCAGCCACGTTTGGCGACGTTACGCTGACTGATTCGAAGAGGTGCGCAAGTTATTTCAATCGATAGTTTGTCAAGCACCCCAGAAGTGACAGGGCGAGGAGATCGCATTAGATCTCTTTCGTATTGAGAAAGAACCACCCCAATATACAATGGATAATGTAGCGATTGTCATCAGGAACACTAAATCATCAAAAGCGTTGGTCCCTGATGTAATCTCCAAGTTATTTCAATCGACAGTTTTTCGATCTCCGAAATGGTTTAACCTCTACCTCTCCAGTATTCCCCCTCTAGACGGCATTGAGATCGTAACGTATGCGGATGATTGTAATATATTGGCGCCTGGTACCTTCGCTGTTGTCCTTTGTGAAAGACTGAACTCCTATTTGGCTGATCTTGATAACTTTTTCCAAGCGATTAATATGCAAAGAGCTGTCACTAAATCTACGGCCACTCTGTCCATCCCATTGACGACAGAGGTGAGAACAGATTTGAATTCCGGCCGAATAGCATGTTTACGTCGTCCACGCATGCCACAACTATCTGCGACAAGATGAGATAGAGGAAGGAGGTCCTCAAGTACCTAGGCAGCAGCAATTTGGGATGCATATGAATAAACCTTATTGACCACATATAACGCGATAGGTCGGTCTGTGGTAAGCTATATGGCGTCAGTTTGGTCCGCAAAATATAAGTGCAACGCGATGGAAAAACATACAAACCTGTCAGAATGCCACCCTGAGAACTGCAACTGAGTGCCTCCTCATGTCTTCAGTGGACCATTTATATGGGGAGACAAATATTCTTCCAATACAGCAACACAATGCTGTCGCTGTACATGCTCGTGTGTTACCGTGAGTGTCATCGTAATCACCATATTGTGGATAGGATCTCCCACCAAGGTATGCCAGGAGGGATTTTCATGATCTAGAAAAAGAGGTCCAACGTTACAAGAGAGAACGCCTAGATAAACAAGCCACCGCCGATATGTCTGATGAGCTTCTACCAACAGCGAAACCGGGTCACATAATGGTGGTTGTGTAGGTTCGAATCTTCGACTTTCCGTTTTCACTTGCAAAAAATATGCAATCATTAAGATCGACTCCAACGAGAAATTAATTAAAATCAACGTTTTGTTTTTTTCTGAACCGCGCGTAGTCTTTCGGAAGTTTTGTCAATTTTGCACAAATGGTTTGATCAGATTAGGCTCAAGTGTTTAGTACAGATGCACATTCATATCAGCTTCAATTTAAACATTTTATGGTTCTATTAGCGGTCCCTCTCCAATTGCAATTAATTGCTTTTACCCAATCCTCCCTCGTAACAATTATTTTACAAAGCAGTTCTCTAAATTTATAACTCCTTCCTTCTTTGTAGTTTTTCCTATTATTTGGGCATCTTTTTTTGTGGTTTTAAAAGCCTAGCCATAGCAACACTGTAAAAGATTGATCGTTGCGATGAAGTGTCTATTTGACTGTTGCAAGCAGCGGTTTTTCTAGCAAACCTATTTCCTAGGTTTTCTTTTTTTGTTTTCAGACTTTTTGCCCAGCTTCGATTTTCAACGGAATTTTCAAACAAAAAATAACAACAATAACTCGAATGGAAAAACAGTCTGGGATATTTTTTTGTTTTGGAAAAGTTTCGCCTTGATTTTCTTTTTACGCCAGTTTTCAGAGTTCAGTCGTCATTCTTTTTCGTTTTTTCATTGGTTTTATGTTGAAATGTTTGCAAAGGCTATCTCTAGAAACGGCTCAAAATAATCGCGTAGTGTTGAAAGGTGGTAGGCGTTGTAAATTACAATAAAATGAATATAATTGATGTAACTCATTGTCGTTACGACAATGACGGAAGGACGGGACAAGAGTGGTGATGACGAGAGGTTGATGGTGATGACGCTGACGAGTCTTCCTCCAACCACCATGAATGATAGATAATCTGAAATGTTGTTTTATTTTTAAATTCAACGAAATTTGAGTATAGTAAAATATGGTCATTAAAATAACTTTAAAACAAATTGTTAAGAAAGCAGGTGTTGATGTAGAAATTTGAATATTTTAGAATAGCAAATACTACTATAAACAAGCTACGTCCAACGAAGATTAACAAGGAGATATTGCACATACATATACCAATACCAAAATAAGCTGACCGATTCTTAGTGACGTACGTTTTGTTTCATAAGCTGAACTAAGGATAGATTTGAAAACGCATTGATATTCTACTACAGTGTTCACCAGCGAGCTGCTACTGAGAGCAAATTATCGTAACTTTCAATCCAAAACACACGGTAATGTATGCTCAGTTGCTCTCAGTACGGGCTCGCTGGTGAACACTGTTCTACTTCTTCCATTTTGGATGCCAAGTTTAGTGATATCAGCTTCAACTTGTTCTGGCCATCGGAGTTTTGACCTTCCCTTGGGGCATATACTCTCAAATGGCTCATCTTTTAGGAGAATGTGCCAGCAACATATCTTCAGTGTGGTATTTTACACAACGGTAATATATCCTGCCTTTATTCTGGAACATCCGGAACATCCCGAGTTCCTCACGCTCACGTTTTTCCTGCTCTTTCTTTGTTTTATTCTGAACTGCAGGGTTGCCCTGTATGCCGTGTTCTTCTCTACAGTAGCCTTACGGCATTCCTGTTCGCATCGTAGACTATTAGGTGGTGGTTTTGTGGTATCCAAGTATAGATTTTGCGGCAGTTTGAAGAGAGTATCCAATCTTTCCCATTGTGCTTCCATATTATCAGGGCATGGAATATGTTCCTTCGTATATTTCATTCAGTTATCTGGTTCCTTTGTTCCAACTCAAAAATTCTGGAACCTGAACTGCCTGCTTCCTTAAAGGATCAGCAGACCGGTGAGTGGAGTTAGCTGAGCAGCTAAACAAACGTAGCGTGTCGTGCGGACCCAATTCACATTCAGGGCATGTGTTAGGTGTCGTGTCATCAGTTCGGGTCCAATATTAATTGAGGCGGCTGCATCGTCCGGATCTTAACTGGTCTAAGACTTGTGTTTGGCCTTTGGGCCATTCCCTACAGTGGTAACACATAAGCAGGTATTGTACCAACATAACCTTGTTGTCTTGTTGTGCGAATACAGCGGTAAAATCTTCGTCTCCTCATTGAGATGACCCACTGAAGACATGCGTTGGCAGGCACCCTGTTGCAGTTCTCAGGGCGGCATTCTCATGTCTTCAGTGGACCATCTATATAAGGAAACAAAGATTCTTCCAGAATAGCAACACAATGCCATGCTTTCGTCACAGTACTTGTAACTGTGAGAGCCATCGTAATCACCATATGGTAGATAGGACCCCCCACCAAGGCATGTCAGGAGGGATCTTCATGATATAGAAAGAGAGGTCCAACGTTACAAGAGATCAACAAGCCTATCAAACGGGTTTAAGTAGTACACTGGCGCCGCGTTGCTTATCACAGACCGACCTATCGAGGTATATATTGACCACTTATGTTTCTTTATATACACCCCAAGTGCTGCCAGCTAGGGACTTTAGGACCTTGTACCAACATCTCAGCTTGTCACAGATAGTGTTGGGCAATCTCGTTCATTGAGCGGATCGATCTTTTTCATTCCGTTCACCAAAAAGATCCGGGTCGTTTAGTTCGTTCGTTGGCTCTTTTTCGTTCAACAATACATTTGAGTGTGTTATTTTCTTTTGAAGTCGTTCGTTCTCTGCTGCATATGACTCCGTCGTTCTTTTGAAAATGTTCGTTCACGAATGACACATTGTGTGCTAATGGGGGTGGTTTTGTTTCTGGATTTGATATGAAAGAACCAGATGAACGAATGATGCAAAAGAAAGATATGGCCGAGATGTGCTGTTACTGAGCGAGAGTAGCTCTCTGAATCATTGTTTGTTTTGTGTGGAAATTTGTGCTGTTTGCGCTAACGCAGCGTTTGTTTAGAGTTTGACTGCAAAACCAATGCATTTGTTTTTTTTTTTGCTTGCTTGTGTGTATGCAAAGCTAATGGTGGTGGTTTTGTTTTGTAAGCAACAATGACTCGTCCATCTAAATGAACGGTATAAAAGAATGAGCTGGATACGGATCCGTTCGTTCTTTTCACGGAATCGTTCCTTTGAACCGGTTCGTTCATGAACGACACAACTCTAGTCACAGATAGCTGTGGCATGCGTGGACGACGTAAACATGCTGTCGAATGTGACCCCTAGTCGGAATTCTGCTGCCATTGATCGTGACATTCAACTCAGTACTCATCTCTTCAGCTGTGTGATGAACAGAGTGGCCGTAGATAAATTGACGGATATTTGCGTATTCCTCAAGCGGAAAAAGGAGGTAAGATTGGTCAAATATAAGTTCAGCCTTTCAGAAATGACATCAGAGAAGGTAAAAGACGCCAATATCGTACAATGATCCACACACCTTACGATATGCCGTCTGGAGGAGGTGAAATACAGGAACGGTAAAGGTAAAACAGTTCAGATATCACCCCAGCCTGGGTAACTCCCTGTGTCATCTACGGGGCTTGCACTTCTTGTTCCTGAATTCTACTTACGACTGACGTCTACACATACATATAATTTATTATCCAACGTTTCAAACTTGGCAGGAAGTTTGTCTGCTCAATGTCCTCAATCAGCGCGGAGTGCTTGATAGTATCAAAGGATTTTAATAAGTCGAGCGCCATCAACACTGTCCTAACACACGGCTTATTCTGGTTGAGTCCTCGACAAATATGTGTGGAGATGACATGCAGCGCTGTTGTCATGCTGTGGTGCTTGCGGAACCACGCTGATAATCGGCAACTGGATAGCAATTTGCGACGCCGGGGAGGATTAAAGTCTCAAGGGTCTTTGCAACGGGCGACAAAAGCGAAATCAGTCTGTACGTTTAACCTTTGCTGGCATACTTGCCTGGCTTCAGTAGCGAGACGGCCCTGCCCATTCTCCAGACTTCGGTAACGATGTGGGTGGCTAGCGACCTGTTGAGAACTTTGGTGAGATATTGTCTAGCTGTTTCAGCCAGTCCCGACTCCGTTTGAGGACCAACAGGTACTGGTCGTCATGGTTACGAGATCGTACCAGAGACTTAATTCTGGGACCACGGGTACCTAGTCTGGTAGTTTGTGTCGGCCCCTTTGTGGGAGTATCATGGTGGTTGCGGTTGTACCCAAATCGAAGGTAGAGTGTCCGGAAGTCTTCATGGTTACGAGGTCGTACCAGAGACTTAATTCTGGAACCACGGGTACCATTTGCCCTAGGTCTGTAGTTGGTGTCGGCCCCTTTGTGGGAGTATCGTGGCGGTTGTACCCAAATCGAGGGTAGAGTCTCCGGCTTGAATGTGGAGTTGAAATAGAAAGACAGGAATTTTAGATGGGTTCCGCACCAAACCAAGGTGGTGAACAGGACCAAACACTTGAACACAATTGGTACCTCACAACGGTGCAAGGGTCGCTGATTGGTCGTATGTAACCAGTCTGTGTTGTGAGACTGCCGAGGGTTTAGACCGGAAGGTAGGTACCCACGTTAATCACGCTTTCGACCAACCTGTTAACTTCCAAGTGTCAGCTCCGTGACTCTGAGGTTGGCACGACGAAGCTCATCTTATTTACTCATACCTTCGCCTCTGCAGGAAATTTGGTCTCACCTCGGGTATTCGACCAGCAGGTACATGGCGAGCGGTTTTAGCAGTGATGAACGTCCGTTCTGCTAACCAAACATCTCTGAAGCGGTGATTAGCGAACTCTATGAAACTTCGCCAAATAGCTTTCCCATGATTGATGAAAGTGCGGTGTTCAAAGGTGATGAAATCGGACGGTCTGCAGATGGAGATAATTATGGGGAGACACGATGTTTACGTCTAGCGAAATGTGACACTCTCCGCTAACTCTGATAGGGTCGTTCTCAATGACCGTGCACTGCGTAGAGCTATCAATCTGCTCAGCCAATGCTGGACCACTCTGGTCGTTTCCGACGACCGAATGCCACAACTTATGATGTGCATTAAAGTTTCCCAAGACCAGACGGTTATGACCTACCAAAAGCGGTCTAATGCTAGACTTGTAACCTGAAATACATATATTTACCGGCGGGATGTATACGTTCAGCAAATCTACCTCGGCAATTCCACACTCTACTACCCCCTATACATTCCATGTACGGGTCATTAGGTTCAGGCTCAAGCGAGATAGGTCTGTATTGAACGGACTGTTGCAATAGAAAAGCCAATACGCCACCTCCACCATACATGAAGCGTTCTACTACATACATATTTCCGACGCACCGAATATACTCAAGAAATATAGTCAACATTACACCGAAAGGTTTAGTTACCACTGAGATATGTTGCCTTTTCGTAATGTCGAGAACATGATTTTCAGTGACAATGCTGACCACTTGTCATGTTAAATTGAGATTCGTTACTGACATATACATATCTAGATTCAAATGATGATTGCACATGAATAAGTATGTAATACACACTTTTACATTCTTAGCAACACAAATAAATATTAAAAATCCCGCTAATGGACAAATGGAAACAAACTATTTTAAAATATGCCGCATTGTCATAATTTGAAAGTCTAATTCAAAAAAAAAAATACAAAACAAATCTTATTTAAGTTTGTTCAAATTCAATTCTTTCAATAACTGGGAGTATTCAACACCGATCATGGATGACCATGAGAATTTTCTTCCATTTATGCTTAGAAATGGAGGGAATTGGTGGAGCAAATATTCCTTCAAAATTTATGACTTAGAAATGCCATGCCAAACACAAAACGCCACAAATAACCATTTCTATGGCGGTTACAAAGTTCCGGAAACACCTATTTTTTATGTTTGTTTATTTGCGTTGTAAGCTATTACCTATGGCACCTCTATATTTTCTATTCCACCTATGAAGACAGAGGCGAGTTATTTTTTTCCTTTCTTTTGTACACAAAAGCCTCTGAACGATAAACGTGTCTTATTTGCCTCATTGTAAAATCAGTTTTTTTTCTGTTTTTGCTTTGATTTTCTTTTGAAGAAAATTGCTCTTTTGTTATTATTCGTTGATTCAATCAATAACAGTTGAATAACGCCGCTGCGATCCGATTTGAGGCTAGCAAGAAAAAACACCTTTTATATGTGCGAACAAATCGTCGTCATACAAGAAACACGCAAAACATACAACACCACCACAGTGTATGTCGTTCATTCGTTCGTAGTTGTATAACAAAAAAAGATGGGGAGAGACAAGAAAAAAAGTCACATGTACCAAGCAAACTTTTAAAAACCAATAACAATGCCATTGCGACCATAGCCACTCCCCATAATACAAAATGATCGAAAAAAGAAATCATAGGATATTTCAATGTGAAAGAGGACAAAAAGACATGTCTTACATGCTTTTACTTACTTAAATTGCTTTTATACTAAAGAGGACGCTTTTTTCCATAAGCCGCCAAATCAAAAATAGATTTCCAAACGCACCGATCTTTTGGTTTTACTTCTCCAATTTTGGATATCCTGTTTTGTGATATCACCTTCAACATGGCCTTTCCCTCGGAGTGTTTGCCTTCTTTTGTGGTGTATACCGTCAAGTTGCTCTTATTCATATGCCATTCTGGTGGGGACATCTTTATCCATCCTGCTGACATGATCCAGGCAACGCAAACGTTACAGCTCCATACGTTTTACTATATCGATGTCGGCCGCCTGGTACAGTTCTAGGTACATACATCCATATTTGAAATATATGCATGTGAATGAAAAATATGAAAATTAAATGCGATTTCTTCTTTGTCCAATAAAATATTTCCATTCACATTTTTGTTTCAATTATAAATTTCCAATTATAAAATATATTTGGCATTTAATTTACTAAGAAGCGCCATTCCTTTAAGAAAACACAAAACTCTGATTTACTCACTCACTTTACCGTCAGCATTCAACGATTGTCTGGTTTTTTGAATCGCTGGTTTCATTTTTCATAAGGTCGTACTTCATGTGAGTTTTGGCAAAATTGTCATGGAGTCAAAGACAAAAATGTTTTCGGCTAAATTTTACTATAAGTCACCAAAGAAATAAAATCTCTATTTGCATTACTAAGGAAACATCGGCATCAATTTTGCAAAAAAAAACACGAAACTAAAGTAAGGGTGCAAGCTTCTACCATTTCTTACTTACTTAGCTGACCCATTACAGAACATTTGTTCCATAGGCCTAAGAAAAGATCTCCAATTCTCTCTATTTGTTGCTTCGCACCTTTTCATCTCTTCATCCAGTTGTTTGCGCCATCTATTCCTTGGCCTGCCAATTCTGCGTGTACCGCCAAACGGTTCGTATTTATACGCCTTTTTAGCGGATTCATTTTCGCCCATTCTTTTGATATGGCCTAGCCAACGCTATCGCTGAATCTCGATACGTTTAACTATATTGATGTCGTTGTATAGCAGATGCAGCTCGTGGTTCATGTGACGTCGATATTCACCGTCACGCAGATTGGTCCGTAGATCTTTCGAAGAATGTTTCTCTCAAACACACCAAGCACTGCCATGTCTGCACGGGTAGTATCAGTGTTTTGTAGAGCCTTATTTTTGTTTGACGAGATGTGGCTTTGTTTTTAAACTGATTATCCAAACCAAAGTAGCATCCCAGCAAAATGTTCGATGCCAAAGATGGCATTCAATCATGGGTGCAAGTGTTCTAGCATGTCATCTTTTTAGCATCTTCATCGATGAATTTTATATGAGCATGGACCCCAAAAGATGACGTTCTTTTCTGGATCCTAAGCATGTCATTTTAACCAATGCGTTGACATGTCATTTCCACCAATGCTTTGGCATGTCATTTCCACCAATGATTTGACATGTCATTTTCACCAATGCTTTGACACGTCATTTTCACCCATGCTTTGACATGTCATTTTAACCAATGCTTTGGCATGTCATTTTCACCAACCCCTTGGCATGAAATTTTCATGTCTTGTTTGGAAAATGGAAATGCTGTATTGAAATATGGTTTTCATGAAAAACAAAACTCTTTATTAATTCAAACGAATTCATGAAATAGCTACAATTAATTTATCAGTTTAGTTTTTCAAAAGTTTACATCCAAAATTGCAATGTAATCACCACCGCTGCAACGCAAAAGATTACTTCCTCCGTTCTCCGCAACTGATATTCTTTCATCTTACAAAAGGTTTTTTCAATTATCTTCCCATCACCAGTTCAGATTCCAACATGGACTCCAAATGCACTCCTTTAAGTATTTTTATTTCGTAAATTACTTTTATTTTATAATTTTGTTATTTTATAACAACATTTTGGTAATTTATACTCTTTTGTTTAGTGACGGAAATATGTAGGGATCTACAACCCGGCTTGCTTTAGGGATCTCTAAGAACAAAATGTAACGAACGGGGAGGAGAGACTTTTTATGGAAAATACCATTTATGCTTAATTAATTTATTTTTAATTGTTTCTTTCCAAAAGTAGTTTCTTCTTTATTTTCAGATTCTTGTCCCTTTTCGTTTCGGACTTTTTTTTCAAATTCCAAGAAGCGAGATTTGATTGATTTCATTCTATGTCAGATTTAGAACAGACAAGGGAACTTTTAAAATAGCAATGTGTGCAGTCCGCTTCTATTTTTAGCTCGATGGTTGGGACTTCATATAATACCAATTGTGTAGAAGTTTTAGTTGTTTGATATGCAGGAAATGTAAGACAACATCACGAAGACAGTTCTAACAACTTTGGTCTGTTCCAGAAACTGCAAGAATCTACTTATTTTTACTACGATAACAATTTTTCCTTTATGTTATCGGAAAAAATAGTAAAAATTAGTAGATTTTTGCAGTACTGGAACATACCAAAATGAAAATAAACAGGTGTGTAGATAAAAACACAAACATCATCTCTATTGGAGCGATGGAATGGGTACAAATGCTGATGAAAAGATCGGATCTTTCACGACTTCCTTTGAACCAATGCAAAAGATGACATGAAATCACGTCATCGCAAAGAACCCCTTCCGTCAAATTTTGCTGGGATCTGTTGGCCAATACAATTCTTCTTTTTATTTCATAACTGATGTCGTTTGTTGTGTTTACGGAGTTGCCGAGGTAGACGAAGTCTTTTACTACCTCAAAATTATAGGAACCAACTTCCACAGTTGGTCCAAACTCAATGAACGCATTGCGCGTCCACACCATCAACTTGGTCTTCTCACCGTTTACCACCAGACCCACTTTAGCAGATTCTCCTTCGACCTTCATAAAGGTATCAGTTACTTCTTTTACTGATCGTCCCATGATGTCTATATCATCAGCATAAGCAAGTAACATGTGCCTATTGGTGTAGATTGTGCCACTTCTTTTGACGTTTGTCTCACGTATAACCTTTTCCAGCAGGATTTTGAAGAGATCACACGAAAGGCTGTCTCCTTGTCTGAAACCTCTTTTGGTACAAAACTTTTCAGAGAGGTTCTTTTATATTTTAACTGAGGATCTCGTGTCAGTAAAAGTCATTTTACAAAGCCGGATGAGCTTTGCGGGGATACCAAATTCAGACATGGCTTGGAATACCTTTGCACGCAGCGGGCTGTCGAAGGCTGCTTTATAATCGACAAAAAAGTGGTAGGTGTCGATCTGCATCTCTTGGGTCTTCTCCAGGATTTGCCACAGGGTAAATAGTTGGTCAATGGTGGACTTGCCAGGTCTAAAGCTGCATTGGTATGGTCCAATTATCTCGTTGACCATAGGCTTTAGTCGTTCGCACTATATCCCTGACACGATCTTGTAGGCAATAGGGAGTAGACTTATGCCCCTATAGTTAGAGCATACAGTCTTATCTCCTCTCTTGTGAAGGGGGCACAGGATACTCAGGTTCCAATCGTCGGGTACCCGTTCCATATCCTGAGCACACTATCTGTATCAGTTACCAAATTACCTTGCTGGTCTCTACAGGAGGATGTGCCTGTACCAAAGCCATCAGTTTGATACTAAACTCTTTGGCTGGTTCCTGTACATCTCGATTTTTTCACACTCCCGCTTTTCCATCTCCCTCTTTTTCCTGCGGAAAAGACGTTTCTCCTCTCTCCTTTTCTCCCGATATCTCTATCGTGCGCTACGCGTTGCTACGGATTGTAAAGTAGCCCTATATGCCGCATTTTTCTCTTCGGTAGCAGCACGACACTCCTGAGCATATCATAGATTCCTTGGTGGAGGTCTCTGGTATCCAAGTATGGATTTTGCGAATGTTTGCAAGGAGTGGGCAATACTTTGCCATTGCGCTGATATGTTATCGGGATGAGGAGTGCTTTGATTAAGCAATTGGGCTAGTTGAGTGGAATATTCTGTGGCTATCTGTTGTGATTACAGTTTACCGATGTCTAACTTTCGTGTTGTGTCTGTTAGTACTTTGTTTGCTACGTTTAACCGGGTGCGTACCTTTGCTGCAACAAGGTAGTGGTCCGAGTCTATGTTTGCTCCTCGGAACGAACGCACATCCAACACGCTCGATGAATGTCTTCCATCTCACGGTGCTGTTGAATCAAATTTAAATGGAAGGTCCTTACACCGGGGAAGTTTTTGCTGATTCTGAAACTACAATGTTCATAGATGAGAAAAATTAAAAAATAAAAAAATTAAATAAATCGCGATTCAAATTGACATTTTTTGGGGTTGTTTAGTTTTTTGCGATTTTGCTTGGAAACCGCAAATCCTATCAAAATGGGAATAAAGAAAATGTTGTAGCTATCAAAATTCTCTACAAGATTGACGTTAATAATATTTTCGTAGGTTTTACAACTTTTGAGATATAGAAGTTGAAATTGGGACAATTCAAATTCAATTCAATTCTGTATCGTCTCCTTATAAAACAATGTCATGACTTCAATTTCCCAACTTAAACTTATATATCTAAAAAATGGTACAACCTAGGAAAAATTACATAAGCCAGTCTTGTAGAGAATTTTCACAGCTATAAGATTTTCTCAGGTCCCAATAATAAATGATAACATTATTTTCCGATTTTTGGCCAGGTTTTTCGGAAAATTGGACACTGTGCGCTGAAGGCATTGAAATCTCAATCCAATACCCCGGTTACACTTAACCGGATTAACCCAGGGGGTTGGGTTTCAAGTGCCAATTCCATAGCGCAAACGTCAAATAAATCCTCATGAAGTGGGTTATCCCGGCAAAAAACTCTAGTGTAACCGTACTGCAATATTTGACGACAAACAGCTTCAGAGCTTTGGGTATCAGACCGTTGTCCTCAAGAATGAATCTATAGAAATTACGTTGGTTGGACTCAAACTGAAAGATGGGAAAACTCAAACAATAGCAGAAGGACTCCAGAACGTATTAGACGTGTTCAGTCAGAGGGGATCAATTGTGATTACTTTTGGAAGAGAAAAATGTTGGAAGAGAAATGTCTTGCCACACCCAAATTCAGCATTATGTGCCTGATCGCGTTCTTCATGTTGTCATGGAAGATGAACTCCATGAGTCGACTAAATAACCAACCATGGAGTACTACTTTGTGCATGATTTGATGAGCAATTATGCTCAATTGAAAGTAGACTTCAGCTATGGTAAAACGATGCGGCGATGGTAGGCTGGAGCGACGACATGAAGTTTATCTTCCAGTTCATACGTGTTTGGCGGAGGACATTGAAAGGAATGAAATTCCTTTTGTAAAGTTCAAGCAGCTCTGAAACACTGGCAATGCAAGATGGAACCCTCGGGCATTCTATATTTGCTTGCGTTTATTCTGAAACCCGGAACAGGTTTCGTAAAATCTGTTCATTAATTTCTTGCCTATGGGCTGATCATTGGTTCAGTAGTCAATTGTTCCTGACGATTTTGAAGAACTTTATATTGCTCTGAATTACTACCCAGAAGCTCTCAAATGCTTGTAGAACCACTGGAAAATTTTTGAAATATGCGTTCAACAAAATGTATGACTTATACAACTCCTTCCGTCAAAAAGGACAGTCTCTCACTGAGATTTATCCTCTTTAACTAAGTGCTATTTGATTGCTCTCTAATATATGACAGAAACATTTTTCTATAAAATTCAAGAATTTTATGTTCTATCTGGAAAACCGCAACTATCGATGATAATAACTTAACAAAAGAAAGTAATCTTGCAGTCATTAACTCCTCCGTGTTTAGCCACCACAATATCTGACATTCCTAACTACTGATTCCATTCTTCCTGATTGTGCATTTTTCTAGTTTTGTACTACATAAATGTTCATCTTTTGCTAAGAAACATTCAATGTGCAGCCATAATGGCCCACCACAAATGGCAAATGGATGAAGTGCTCGCTAAGCAATGTAGTCTCGTGACTTTTTGTGCCGCGTTGAAACATTGTAGCTCGTAAAAAACAACTAACAACAGCAGCAGCAACAACAACAACAAAATTAAAACAATTAAATGTTTTGTTGTCGCCAATATTTGTACAACGTCAGAAAACAATTTCAACGACAACAGCAGCAACAACAACAAGACCGAACAACAAATTGTAGGACAAAAACTTACAAAGGCAACAATTTTATTTTATTTATTTTTTCAACTAAGGTTAGGTTTGTTGAATCCCTTTTAAACAGGTTATGAAATAAGATGGACTTAGTACAATGGGGATGGAAAATGATAACAATTTTGGTGAAGGTTGGTAAATTTATTTTCTGAGTAGTGCAGCGGTTCGGAGAAGAACTTGTCGAAGTAAATATCCGACCTGCATTAAAATGACAAAAATCAATCATTGTGAACAAATAAAGAAGAAGAAATATAAACCATTCTAATTTTTATGAACTCCCAAATGACCTGGACCTGAATTATCTGGATTCTTTATGAATAGATTGATTGGGATAGACGTTACAACAGAACACACCTAAAGGTAACTCACTGTATAATAATTACCGTGTAACAGGACATGAGTTTGACTGTGTGTTTGGAGTTAGCCGAACACAACAATATATCGTCTCCAAATTCAACTCTCAGTACCAAATTTAAGTATCTCCACATTCATAAGGACAACTGACTGTCTCCAGACCAGAAAACAAGAAATCAAATTGATCACTATGTGATACATGGAAGAGCTGATCGTTCCGAGGAACAAACATAGACTCGGAAAACCACCTTGTTGCAGCAAAGTTTCGTACCCGATTAAACGTAGTAAATAAAGTACGAACAGACACAACACGGAGCTACAGTATTTTCCACTCAACTGGATCAATTGCTTAATTAAAGCATTCTTCTTCCCGATAAAATAACAGCGCAAAGTATTACCCACTCCATGCAAACAACCGTAGCAAAATCAATACTTGGATACCAGAGACCTCCACCAAGGAACCTATGGTATGGCCAGGAGTGTCATGTTGCTACCGTAGAGCAAAATGTGACACGGGAGAGGTAACGGGAGAAAAGGCGGGAGAGAGAATCATCTTTTCCGCAGGAAATATGGAGAAATGGAAAAGCAGAAGTGTGAAAAAATGGAAATGTACAGGAGCCACAAATTCTACCAAAGAGTAAAACGTATGATAGCTTTGGTACAGGCACATCATCCTGGTACAGGTAGTGCGCATTTTTGCAAATTGTTAGTATCCAATACTAGCGAAGACGACGAAGACAACACATATCCAATCCCAGAAGATTGTATTGAATGTATATCGCCAGGTCTAGATGAGATAAATACAGCAATAAACCGGCTAAATAATAATAAGGCATCATGAGCCGATTAGTTACCAGCCGAGCTGTTCAAAACCGAAGGCGACACGCTGATAAATTGTCTGCAACAGCTAGTTAGCACCATCTGGCAGAAGGAAGGCGTACCCAACGACTTGAACCTGAGCATCCTGTTTCCCATCCCCAAGACAGGAGATAAGACTGTATGATCTAACCATAGAGGCATAAGTCTTCTGCCTATTACTTACAAGATAGTGTCAGGCATATTGTGCGAACGACTAAAGCCCACACGCAGAAAAATTTATGTTAGAAATATGTTTGGATCCAAACAAATATATGTTTGGGACCGGTTGCAAACAAATTAATGTTTGGATCCAAACATAATATGTTTGGGTCCAAACAAATATATGTTTGCAACATTTTGTAACATATCTCAATTTGATATGTTTGGGTAAAACATATTTTTTATGTTAGAACATTTTTTTCATGGGTGGAGAGAGGATGTTTGTCAACGAGAGTAATAACAGTGCTCTCGCGGCTGTGGATTGCTGTTTTATAATGAATAGTTGTGTGTATTGTATAATAGAAGACGTAGAAGCGAAGAAGGGGGCTTTGGTGGTGTGTATGCGACAAACTCGTGTGTTTCTTGTTTTGTTGTTAACCAACTTAGGAGGAGAAAAAGAAAAGAAGAAATGATATGAATTATATTTTATTTCTTTCTTCAGTGTTTTAGATGCCTTTGTAGAGTCAAGACGGTAAAGTGAGTGAATAAATCAGTGTTTTGTGTTTTCTTAAAGAAATTGTGCTTTTTAGTAAATTAAATGCCCAATACATTTTATAATTGAATCGGAAAGTTAAATGGAATTATTTTATTGGACAAGGAAGAAATCTCATTTAATATTGGTAATTACATACATACTTATGTATATTTGAAATATGGCATATCCATATTTATTTATTACATTACATAATCATTTCATTCTAGATGCCGATTCCCCGCTGATGATTTCAACTATGAGGACAATCAACTACGTTTCTATATATTTTTCTTTTTAAAAGTGTGACTATTTACAAATTATTTCAATCAGTTTTTCTTTTATTAAATTGTGTTATGTATTTCTTTGGAATTTTGTATGTACCTATGTGTTTGTTGTTCTTTTGCCTTCCAATAAACAACCTCAACATTTGTGTGTATACTATGGAGATAGCTAGTGAGTTCTGACTGAGAGCAAGTGAGCACACATTTTAAAGTGTTTTACATTGAATTTTACGCGCTTACTAAGAGCGCTCACTGGTGCATGTGTTTGTTTTTTTTTTGTGCCTTTTGGGTTTGTATTTTTTTGCACCCAAACATATAAAATGTTTGCACCCAAACATAAAATTGTTTCCACCCAAACATAAAATTGTTTGCACCCAAACATAAATATCTTTGCACCCAAACATAAATATCTTTGCACCCAAACATATATATGTTTGCACCCAAACATATATATGTTTGCACCCAAACATATATTTGTTTCCACCCAAACCTATATTTGTTTGCAGACCCAAACATATATTATGTTTGGGACTGTTGCAAACATATATATGTTTGCTGCAAAATATGTTTGGGACATATGTTAGAGAGGCCGATTTTTTTTTGAGTGCATGGTCAACGAAATAATTGGGCCATATCAATGCGGCTTTAGACCTGGCAAGTTCATCATTGACCAGATATTTACTCTGTGGCAAATCCTGGAGAAAACCAAAAATATGCAGATCGACACCTACCACCTTTTTGTCTATTATAAAGCAGCCTTCGACAACCCTCACGTTCAAAGGTATTCCAAGCCATATATGAATTTGGTATTCCCGCAAAGCTCATTCGACTCTGACTCTAACTGATACTTGGTCCTGAGTTAAAATAGGAAAGAACCTCTCCGAACAGTTCAGTACCAAAAGAGGTTTCAGACAGCTTTTCGTGTGATCTCTTCAACATTCTGCTGGAAAAGTTTATACGAGATGAAAACGTCAAAAGATATGGCACCAATAGCCCCATTTCGCTTTGCTTGCTTTGCTTATATTGACATCATGGGTCGATCAGTAAAAGAAGTAACTGATGACTTTAAGAAGATCGAAGGATAATCGGGCGGAATACGGCGACAAGACCAAGTTAATGGTGTCGGCGCGCAATGCGTCCTACAATTTTGAGATAGTTAAAGACTTCGCGTACCTCGGCTCCACCATAAACATAAAAAAACACAAAATCAGTTGTGAAATAAGAAGAAGAATTCTATTGGCCAACAGATGCCATATCTCGTCAAACAAAAATCACATTTTAGAAAACGCTGATACTACCCTTGCTCATGTATGGTTCCAAGGCATGGATACGAACAATGAACTGCTATACAACGACTTCAGTATAGTTTAACTATCGAGATACAAGGATTGCCTTGGCTAGGCCAGGTATACGAATTTTCGATGATGAACCCGCTAAAGAGGCGTATAAATACGGGGCATATAAATATGGCGGTACACCCAGAACTGGAAGGCCAAGGCTTCGATGTAGTAAACAAGTGGAAGACCAGGTCGAGGTCCAAATTGGAGAAATAAAGCTTATAGGACAAGTTTTCTGTAGAGGGTCAACTAAGTAAATCATTAGAAATACTAAAGTATTGACACGCTGATAATACCAAGTAACGCCCTCTACTGTGGGAAACTGTTCCTTTTTTATACCCTCAGCATTTATGCTAACGAGGTTATACACACTTTCATGCGGACAAAATGTGGTTGTAGACCCCACGTATGTTTGGACGAAATCCATTTCAGACAATTTGGAGTCGATTTAGCAATGTCCGTCAGTCTGTCTGGCTGGTGCGCACGATAACTTTCGAAAGGATGAACCGATTTGGTCCATAATTTGGCTTTCGCAATATTTTGCCCAAACTTAGTTTAAGTTCGAAAATAGGTCATATTGGTCCACTCCATCAGGTATCTCTTAACTCTTAAAGGTAGTAACCAATTTGGTCCATACTTTGCACATCGTGAAATTTCTACCAGACGTGGATGAGGTTCCAATATAGACTCTATCGGTCCACTCCTTCGAGTACCTCCCACACAAAATTTCGGAAAATTTCAGTTACCTGTTCTCGAATCGCTTAGATTTTTGTTATAGCAACTTGTATTTGCTGTCCCCATTACGGCAGTACAAGTTTTATCAGGGGCAAATCCATACTTCCTGAGAAAATAGTCCGAAAGGTTTGAAAAAACCTATGGCGCCATGTGTAGTGGTTGGAGCTCACGATAATTCCCCAACGGATCGGCCGATTCGGTCTAAAATTTGGCATTCAAAACATTTTGTCCAAACTTTGTTTAAGTTCGAAGATAGACAAATTGGTCCACTACTTCAGGTACCTCCCCCACAAAAGTTTGAAAATGTTCGGAAAAATTGTGTGCACGATAATTCTTTAAGGGAGTAACCGATTTGGTCCATACTTTTCGTATCGTAATATCTCTACGGGACATAGATGAGATTTCAATATGGACTATATAGGTTCACTGCTTCGAGTACTTTCCACCCAAAATTTGTGAAGAGTGCAGTTTAAGGCCAACTCTCAAATCGTTTTGCTTCTTCTTGTAACAACTTTTATTCGCTGCCTCCATTACGACAGTATACGTTTTTTTCAGGGGAAAGTCCATACTTCCTCAGAAAATAGTCATAAAGGTTTAAAATACCCCTATGTCACCATGTGTAGTGGTTGGAGCACACGATAACTCTCGAACGAATCAGCCGAATCGGTCCAAAATTTGGACTTCGCATCCTTTTAGTTTTTGTTGTAACAACTTGTATTCGCTTTCCCATTACGACGATACATGTTTTTTCAGGGGCAAGTCCTTACTTCTTGACATATTGGTCCAAAAGCTCCAAAGAAGCCTGCCGTAAGATAACCCTCGAAGGGAGAAACTGATTTGGTTCAAACGTTGTACATCGTATTGTATAGACGTCAGATGTATTGTATGTTTCTTCTTTCCTTTATGTCCGAGGCTGATGGTATATCTCTATCGGCAAAGCCGACTGATACTTTTTTTACTTGTTTAAGGGAAATATGTATATCTAATGCTGGAGGGTATAAAAAAACTCTCTTCGATGCTGATGATACCAATAGCGAAGAAGAAATGCTACACAAATAATCCCAAAAGATGGCATAGATGGTATGTGGCCCAGCCAAAATGAGGTCAAGACAGCATTACAACGTCTGACGAATAACGTAGCAGGTGCAGATCGTTTATGAGCCAAACTGTTTAAGATTGAAGACTACACCCTGAGAGGGTGTATGCATAAGTTAATTAAAATTATCTAGCGAGTGGAATGTATACCCAGTGGAACCTATGTATTATATGTCCGAGCAAAAACTTAGATGAGCATCATATCTCCTGCCCTCGATATGTTTGGAAAACCCCGTGTAAAACTGTTTTGCTTCAGACACTAATGTTGCAATGGTCAGAACGGTGAAATGTTTAAGCATCAATTCTCTTTCGGGTTTTGTTAAAACAATTAAAATTTTTATTTGTATAATCAGGGGAATCGTTTTTGACATGTTCCCTTTATGCTCGCTAACAGACTATCCCAACCTAAATATCCTCTCCCAATCGTATAACCCTTTCCTTGAATAGTTGTCATAAAAAACGAACTTGGTTAAACTTTAATTGCCGCAGATTTTCTGTTTCAAATGTTTGCTGTTGTTGTTTTTGTTGTCGTTGTCATCATCAACATCGTCAAAGACAAGTCCATGTTTTTGCTGTTGTTGCTATAAAAATTGATCTTCATTCATTAGACAAAACGTGATAGTGTTATACAAACAGCAAAACTAAATCTCGCTTTAGGGTATTGTAAACTAAAAAAGAAAAGAGGACGTAATATAACCTATAGAACCGTTCACTACTTGAAGGCTTTTAAGGGGCCCTTTGAATATAAAAGAAACCTTAATTGTTTATATTTTTTTAACTGCAATGACATTTTAACAACACAAAAAGTGTTGAGAGAGCCTTATATTTGGCAACGAAACAAAAACTCTGTACTTCTCCGCCTCTAATAAAATGTCTGGATAATCATACTAACCACCGCTTTTCTTTTAAAAATAATCTTAAAAAGAACAAAATTGACTTATAATGTGTTGAAATTATTGTAATTGTTTGCCTCAGCCTCAATACTTCTCATTTTATAACAAAAAATGATTAATGATCATCAATAATAGACCAAATTGACATGAAAGAGATCACTTGTTTAAAGAACTTTTTTCTCCATCATCTTATTCTTCTCTCTCTCTTTTTAAAGAAAATTATGTTGTTAATACCAAGAAAAAATATCGTCTTCATTTACCAGACATCTTCTAGCTTCTTAGGCAGTAATTTTCAATAGAAACTATTTTTTAATGAATAGCTAGAGTTCTCTCCTTTTTAACAATACCTGTCATTTCTAGCACGAAAGAGTCTTGAAATATTTTGATTGCAAATGACTGTGTTAATGGTCTGATTTGATTCAATGCTGTGGTTACTGATGAAGTTGTTGTTAATATCATTGATGAAAAGAACAGCAGGGATCTCAAACAATATGAGTCGAACAGAATGGTAATAACAACAAAAAATTTTCAAATTGTTTCTAGGCTATAAGCAAAATCGAAGTTAGTTTTTTTATATTATGTATGGATATCATTGGGACAGCTTTGAAGTTCTAAAAGTTTTGGAAACTTAAAACATGGGTGTTGTCCTTTATCGTCGAACATTTGCAGCAGTCGAACTGCAACATCTGTCTTTTTGTCAGTATTCACACCAACAATCATCCTAGTCTTTATATTCATTCTTGAGGACCATAGTCTGATATTCAAAGCTCCCAACTTCAACTTCTCCAGATAAAGCATGCTTATCCAGTACCATGGTGCGCCTTAACTGCTACAACATTTTTTTTTTTTTTATTTTTCTTCATCTATGAACATTATAGTTTCAGAACCCGCAAAAACTTTTCAGGTGTAAGCACCTTTCATTTAAAGTTTAAGGTAAGGTGCACCGTGGTATTCCTTCACCCGAAGAACTTCCTTGTACGAGGGCTGAACGATAACTATCTGGCCTAACAATGAAACGCGAATACCAAAAATGGTTTCATTGTTTTCTTAAAAAGTCTCCAGCATGATTTGTACGTTTTTTTCATGAGCTCAAACCAATTGTTAAACCCCTTTTCCGCCTTCGATTTACACACCTCCTACACATGGTTATTGAACGCATTTACAGCATCATCTGGCAGCAAAAATCGTTGACCACGCCTTTTCTTGATATGCAGGAATCAAATAAAGTGATTGGATTCCCAGTCAGGGCTGTATGGCGGATGACCCATCAATTCCACGTTTTGTCCGGTCAAACAGGCGATGTGTGAGAGCCCACCTTGTCATGATGCCGAATGATTCGTCTTATCGTATTCGTTTTTCGAATTTCTCAGGAGACTTCAGGCAAATAAATTGTAGTGTACCACTCAAACTTAACCGTCCTATATGTCTCAAACTGTATAGTCGCCACAGGGTCAGTTTTGCTGAAGATACAGGCGACCGTTTGATTCGAATTGCTTCTTACATGAACAACTTTCATTGGATTTGGCTCGCTTTCGAAGGCCCAAACGGCCGATTCCTGCTTTGTTTCGGGCTCCTAAACATAGATGCAAAATTCGTCGTCTGTAACGATCTTATAAACGTCGTTTGAAGCACAACGACCGTTTTTATTCACAAGTTCTTTGCACCAATCCACAAGAGCCTCTTTTTGAGTGCTTGTCCAATTTTGCTGGATCTAACGAGAAAAATTTGTTTTTGCGGCCAGGTGTTCATGCAATATCAAGTGTTAGTTGGGGGAAGAAATGCCAATGCTCTATCTCACGGTATATAACACGGGGGTCTAGCATTATCCGTTTACGCACGGCTTAATTTTTTTCTGGCACAACAGCCGATTTTGGGCTACCCTCACGACCTTCGTTTTTTGGCTAGTGTCGGTCACGACTGAATTCATTAAACCACTTAGCGCCAGAAAAAAATTTTTTGGAAAATTTTAAATTTTCTTATTGAATTCATTTTTTTTTTATTTTTAAGCATTTTTTAAAAAGTAAATTTTTTTCTTAAAATTTATAGTTTTTCCGGAATCGGGTGTCCGTTAAAACGGACAGTGGCAAAATCCACTACCGTAAATTTGTATGGGAAATTGGTGTTTTTTACAAATATGTATAAAGTAAACTTCATATTTAGTCGTACGCACAAAGCCAACTGTTTTATATTTTTAAAGATATTCTCTATCTTCTTCATTTTATAAAATATTTTTCATCGTACGCCCTAAAGAACGGCATGTTTACTTTATCCGTAATTGTAAAAAACATCAATTTCCCATACAAATTTACGGTAGTGGATTTTGCCACTGTCCGTTTAAACGGACAGCTATCTTTGCAGTGTAATACAGAAGAATTCTTGCTTTGTATTCACAATTTATGTTTTTAGAATAATACTTTCACATCTTTTCTAAATAATCTCTGCGTTGTATAAGTGTAACTTATCTAATTATGTGTTTTTAACCATTGTAAGAAAATCAAAAAATCACTTCACGAAAAGGGTTATTTTTGTGACCGAACCGCGAAAAACTACGCAGGTCAAATGTCAATTTATGAACGGGAAAAGACAGACATATGAGTAAACAATTAGAAAATACAAAAAACCCCGCGATAAAACACGTATCTAACTGTTTTTTACCTGCATTTTTGTGCACATTTTTTGCTGGCGTTTAAACGACCAGTGGCTTTAAGTGGGTTAAACCAGTATTTCATAGTGCTATAGGATGCCCGTTAATGAACATACAAAGATTTAATTTGATCGAAGCAACACGCGGTGTTGCCTAGGCCAGATAATTTTCACGCAGCCCTCGTATATAGTCTTATGGATTCCTGCCAAACTTCAATGCCATCAACGGAAAGCTGTGCTTTATGGGAAGACTGCTTTAAGATTATAACAAAGCAACTAGTAATGCCTGTTGGGTTACGCTTCCTTTTGCTCGTTGATGCTGCATATTCATCCTCACAAGGATTATAAAATGCCAAATTAAAGCTAGTTCAAATGAAATGTAGCAAAAATCCTCAAAATAAACCAAAACGTGGAGCGTTATAGCTCATATTCGAACTTGACCAGTCCTATAGACAAAATACACTCGGTTGCAAAAATATACCGTTCTAGCTCAATTTTTGCGGAAGCTAGAGTAATTAAGACCGATGGACATACGGGCATAACTAGATCGACTCAGAATTTTATCCTGATTAGGAATATATAAAGAAGAGATTTCCATTGCTTTCTTTCTTCAATTTGGAATACTGCGATTTTCAATCTCGTCTTCCACATGTTTACTCCATCGAAGCCTTAAGGGGTTATTACCACTTATTGAGCACGAAAAATTAAAATTTTCATGCATTTTTTACAAGAAATCTACCAATTTTTTTCAGAAGATTTTGTTTTCATCTGATAGATCACACCTTGATATACCTTCGAAATATTTTTCAGTGTTCTGATAAATGGCCGCCGACGAAACACTGTTTTTACTAAAGCAGCTTGCGGTGCCCACTGTAGCTCGAAAACGAATAAACCCATCAGCATATGTTCTTGGGGATAATTAAGAACCTAAATTCCAATTTACATATGCACATTAAATGATTTCGTTTTACGAAATCCTAGAATCAAATGAAGTGTATTTACATCTGTTTTTTGCGTCATTTGCTTACGCACACAATCGCACATACACACTTATACAATAACACAAACACACGCACAAAATATATTTATTCAGAGAAATAGGAATTTCACAACACAAATGTGTATCAAATAACTTAAATTAATTCTAAAAACATAAAAACATAATTTTTGCAAGTTTTTTAAACATTTATTTTCACTTTTGTCATCGTTTGAGTATTTTTGTTTTTCTACAACACACACAAACAAACAAAGACATCATAAAACAGTTGCATTTTTTGGTAGTTTATGACAAAAAAACTGGGCTGCTTATAATAGTACGGTGTTTTCGTGCGTTGTTTAGAATAAATGACGCAGCTATCGTCATTTATTTTTGTATGGTAAATGACGCAAAATGTTGCCTGTTTTAGCAAATAAATGACGAAACAGCTCCAAATGACGAAAAAGTTGCTAATGTAAATTGGACATAATAAGATTGTAGTTAAGCGAAATGGAATTAAACAAGTATGAAAGTATCACTCAACTGTGATGACGGAGATATACGCTCAGCCACAGACAAATAAAAACCAAACCAAACACAATAATTATGCCGTATATAAAATAAGTTGATTTTTGTATCACGATTTTGCTTTAAAGTGTGTATGTACCCTAATGTGCGACCATACCAAATCATTGATATGTGTATACCAAACATTTTTATTAACCAAAGGACTCGAAATATTAAATTTCGTTAGTCTAAGCACGGTGCGCCTTAACTAAATTTAAATGAAAGGTGCTTACACCTGGAAGTTTTTCGGGTTCTGAAACTAAAACAAACAAATCGCGGGGGGATTCTCAAATAAGTCGCGGTCAAAGTTCACATTTTAAGGGCTTTTTAAGGTTTTCACGAATTTGCTTGGAAACCATTTTAGTATGTGCTGACAGGGTTTTGGAGCTTTTGGGTCATTATCTTTGGAAGTATTGACTTACTCCGGAATCAAAACGATGCGAGAGAGGCTCTTAAACTTCACTTTATCCGAATTTTGTGTGGGGGGTACCCGAAGGTGTGGACCCATATAGTCTATATATTAACCTGATACATGACTGGATGAAATAAGACGATGTACAAAGTCTGCACCAATCAGAAACTCCCTGCGAGAATTATTTTACGGATTTGCCATTTTGAAGCATTTAGGACAATATCTCAGGAAGTATGGACTTGCGCAAGAAAAAAACTGTACCGTCGTAAACGGAGCCGCAAGGAAAACTTACTGAAAAAAATTCAAAACGATCAGAGAAGAGCTCTTAAACTTCAGTTTATCCGAATTTTGTGTGAGAGGTACCCGAAGGAGTGGACCGATAAAATCCATATTCCAACCTGATACAATACTGGATGAAATAATACGATGTGCAAAGTCTGCACCAATCGGAAACTCTCTGCGAGAATTATCTTTCAGATTTGCCGTTTTGTTTGGTGCCGTCGGGTTTCTTGGAGCTTTTAGGAGAATATCTCAGTAACTATGGACTTGCACAAGAAAAAAATTGTAAAGGAAGCCGCAAGGACAACTTACAGAAAAGATTTCAAAACGATGCGAGAGTAGCTCTTAATCTTCACTTTATCGTAATTTTGTGTTGGAGGTACCCAAAGGAATTGACCGAAATGGCTCATCTCCGAACTTAAACTAACTTTGGACAAAATATTACGATACCAAAAATTTGGTTCGAATCGGTTGATCCGTTCGAGAGTTAAGGTGCGCACCATCCAGACGGACGGACATGGCTAAATCGACTCTAAATTATCTGAAACGAATTTAATCCAAACATACTTGGGGTCTAAAACCGGTATTTCGATGAGGCACATTTGTGGTCGTATCAAAGTATACACACTAGTCTAAAGACTGAGGGTATAAAAATATCCATTTAAAAAAAATCTGAACTGTCTAATTCAATATTTTAAATTTAATTAAAAAATGGATAGTTTTTCGCCAAAAATCCGTCAAAACAAAATTAAAAAAAAAATAACCCCACAAAAACATATGGAGGTCGGATCATCCGTTTTCGAGCTACTGTGGCACCGCATTCCAGAATACCATTTTGAGAAAATCGCGTTTCAAACGTCGATGTTACAATGAATTTTCTCTTTCTCATATCTCAGCTAGTTTTTTACCAATCGACGGAAATTTTTGCAACATATTCTATTCTACCTGTACTTTAAAATGAGGCAATAAAAAATTGTTCGATTTTGAAAAATTTGTAAGTGGCCATAACCCTTTAAAAGCTTCCAGTGCAGCCCGTTTTTATACACCTTTTAAACGGGTTCTTCATCGCTCATTCATATGATATGGCCTAGCCAACGCAATCGATTAACTATACTGGTGTCCTTACATAGCAGATACAGTTAGTGGTTAATACGATGTCGATATTCACCGTCAACGCATATTCGGCCGTAGATCTTTAGTCGGTTAGTACAAGTACCCACGTTCCGAACCACACAATAGCCCGGGTAGTATCAGTATTTTGTAGGGCGTTAGCTTTGTTTGACGAGATGTGGCTTTACGAGGGCAGTTCGGAAACTTCTTAGCCTATCAATGAATGAGGATAGTTAGTTTTTCAAAAATATTTTTATTTTTCAATATAATCTCCTGAAACTTCAACACACTTAGTCCAACGCTTTTCTAGCAATTCTATTCCTTGATTAAAATAGTTTTCCTCAAGGTCTTCAAAATAGTGGTTTACAACTGTAATTGCATCTTCATTTGAGGTAAAACGCTTGCCAGCAAGGATTTTTTTTAGATTTGGGAACAAGTAAAAGTCACTGGGAGCTAAATCAGGAGAATAAGGTGGGTGGTCGTATTGTTAAATTGTTTACTTAGCCCAAAGTAGCATCTGTTGGCCAACAGAATTCTTCTTTTTATTTCACAACTGATGTTGTTTGTTGTGCTTATGACGGCGCCGAGGTAGACGAAGTCTTTTACTATCTCATAAAATGATTTTCGAAACCGTATTCTAAAACTTCAATACATTTAATGTCAAATATAAAACTAAACGTGCGATTTTCACCAAGTAAAAACCAAAAATGTGTTTACTTTACCTAAGCCCGGATTACGTTTCTTTGCATTTCCAAACGCTGACAACATTTATTTTCATATTAGACCTCGAATATTGGTACAGAAGGACTGCTATTAGCTATTTTCGTCTAAAATTCGGGAATAAATTGAAATAGTTAATCATATCTAGCACATTTTTCTTAATTATTTCAAATATTCGTCCGACTTTTTATTCATCAAAATTTTTAATAAAATTACCGTTATTTGTACATATTTCTATAGCAGAGGCATTCAAAAAGAAGGAAAGAACAAAAATCTGCGGTATTTTGCTTTGAAAATCCTTAAAAACTCCAAATATATAGTGCTTATAGGTGTACGAATACGAACTTTGCCACCCACACAGGCGCCATCTATAGGTAAATGACGGAATAAATTAAAAATTTGTTTTGTTATTCTTAAATCTTTCTTCGTTATGGTAATTCCCATAAATTATTTCATATTTGCACATAAAATATGGAATTAATAACGATTTTATTTATTTTTTAGGGGTGTACGAATATGAACTTTGCATACTCTACATATATGAAGTAATATGAGGATAAAATTAGTGAGGAACAAACAGTCATGTTGGTTATGTCGCCTCTATACTTTGATTTCATATACATAAATATCGACTTACAGTGACAATGAACGTAAACAAACAAAACGATTACCGTACCAATCACAAAACGCCACAAACTTTTCAGCTTCTCTGAATCGTTTCATTCTCACAACCAAAACAAAACAACAAACTTTTCAATGTAAAAAAATTAAAACTGTTCGATTGCTGAAATGTACTTCGGCTATGCTTTGCCGAGTTGTTTCATTCACCACCGAAACAAAAATAATTTTTGGCAAACATTTACTGTGCGAAATGATCAACGACACACTCAGACACACACATTTGATTGCTTAACAACCCTCCTATCGCTAACATCAACATACTGAACATCCCAGCAAACCAATCGCACCGACATCGTAACGAAATCGGAACAAAATTCGGACGATACGTCCTATATCTGATCCGAAATCGTAACGATATCTTAACGAAAGTTGTATGAAGTAGTTGAGATAATTTCGGAATGAAATGTCGGAGAGACATGGGATCGATTTCGGTCCGATTTCGTAACGAAATCTGAAGAAAATCCTTGGGAAATTCGGAAAGGATATTTCTTTCCGACATTCGTTCCGAAATGGGTACAAAATCTGAACTATTTCCTCTCCGAAAAATCGTTTAGAAATCCGAACGAAATCTGAACGACTTTGCTTCCGAAATTGTTCAGACGTGTCGGACCTCAGACATTTGGTTTGCTGGGATACTACGGTTGATGTGTTTGATGTTTTCAACCACCAAACGAATCATTCATTCATTGAATCGTTCATGTGTTTTGAACTTTTTCGTTTCCTATATGTTGCTGTGGAATTGAGAACTTTTCGCTATTCGTTTTGTTCGCACTCATGAATGTAAACAAAACTAAACAGCGAGTTCGGTCAACTTGGGTTATGTTTCGTTTTGTATTGTTCCTATGGAAAATACGAAACGATTGGAAATGTTATTTAAAGTATTTTTACGTGCACTGTACAGCGACTTCAAAAAATTTTCCAAAAATCTGAAAAATAAAAACTTTAAAAGCTTTTTGTGTGGAAGATTTTTCTATCAAACCACTTTTTTATTAAGATTTTATGTAATCTTAGGTAAAAACTCATCAAAATATCAAACAGGGATACGAGGTTGTAAAAAAGTCATAACCCTAATGTGGCTGTTTATATTGTTCCACTTCTTTTGACCTTCACATCTCGTATAACCTTTTCCAACATGATGTTGAAGAGATCACATGACAGGCCGTCTCCTTGGTTGAAACCTCTTTTGGTAGTAAACTCTTCGGAGAGGCTCTTTCCTATTTTAACTGAGGACCGAGTATCAGTTAATGTCATCTTACAAAGCCGAATGAGCTTTGCGGGAATACCAAAATCAGACATGACTTAAAATACCTTTGAACGTATAAGGCTGTCAAAGGCTGCTTTATAATCGACAAAAAATGGTTGTTGTCGATTTGCATTTCTTGGGTATTTTCCAGGATTTGTCTCAAGGTCAATGGTGGATTTGCCCGGTCTAAAGCATTGCCGACCAAGAAGAGTGCAGACAAAGATGTGAATGTATTAAAAACATTGGCAATTTATGTCAGTGTGTTAGTAAGTTTGCATGCACGCAAGCTACAAAACAACAAAAAATCAAAACATTTGCTCTCTCTTGTCCGCTCTTTCTTGGCGTTCGGGTCGTGTGAGTGTGATTTGCCGAAAAACTTCGTAAACGCAACAATACCAAAGAACAGGGATGGTCTAAAGCCGCACTGATATGGTCCAATTATTTCATTGACTATTGGCTTTAATCGTTCACATAATATCCCAGATACTATATTATATGCAATAGAGAGCAGACCTTCTTGTCGACGGGACATTAGATGCTCATGTTCCAATCGTCAGGTACGCGCTCTTCCTGTCAGATATGTAACTATCTGATGCATACACCTTGTCAGTGTGTCGCCTCCAGTTTTAAACAGCTCGGCTGGTAAGCCATTGGCTCCTTGTCTTCATGGCATGGACGCAAATAAAGCTCATGTTGAAAATTTTTTTTCTTTTGTACGAATTGTAGCAAGTCTTTCATTCACCGGGGTGAAGCTGGAGACCAGATGTTTTAACCTCCGACCAACTACATACAAATCCGCAACCAAACTCATGCTTTATATCATGGCAGCTATTATACAGTGTGTCACCTTTAGGTGCTGTTGCCATTCCCAATACATCGTATTTCCTGTATGGCATTAATATCAGCTTTGTATTTGTCAAGTACATCTGCCAATGCGCAAACTGCACCTTCTCTATGAAGAGCGCGAACATTCCAGGTGCAGATTCGCAGATCATGATCCTGAAAACGTTTGTGGGGGTAGTCAACTATGTTGTTATGTTGTTTTTTGGAGAGATGGGTCACTAGCCCAACGACCAACCCAAGTTTTTAACGTTATTATGGGTGAACGCGCGGCACATGTTAGCTCACTACCTTTAACGGGTGTTAATGACAGTGACGCCACCGAGAGGTTAGTGTCCACTTGAGATAAAAGTGGGACCAATATAAGTCCTGGTCATTATAATTGTTCCACAAACATCCCAGATGGGACAAGGGAGACTTCTCTCATATCAATGAGTGCACGCCGATTCATATTGGCTCAATGATATGGGACCTACTTTTTATTGCCGAGTCCGAACGGCGTGTCTTACGACACCACTTGTAGAGAAGTTTTTCATGGCTTAAATACTCAGGAAATGTCGCCAGCATTACTGAGGGGGAATTTTGCCACCGTTGAAAATTTGATGTTGCTTGGTCTGGGATTAGATCCGCAGACCTTCTGAGTGCAAGGCGGACGTGCTAACCATTCCACCACGGTGGCCCCCAAGTCCTGGTCATTACCATGTTAAAAACCGGCCAGGGCCGTTGCTTGGTATCTAGCTAGCTATTTTCCTAACTTTGCCATAAAAAAGTAGGGGAACACAATGACTGTTAACTGTTTGTTTCGCATTGTCTTACAATTGCACTTATTGTCATTCCAACTTGTCTTTTCAAAATCTATCAGATACATATGTATCTGACGGTCATTTGGTCAATTGATGAAATGATATTTTTATTAAATTAAAAAATGAGTGATCATTTTTGTTTCTTTTTATTGACTTGTGGGTTAGATCTCAACCAATTAAGGCGAAGAGTTATGAATGGTGGTGATGAGAGAGTCATTTCCATTCATTCATGTTCGAGTTAGACATGTGTTTAGTTTCCAATAACCAACAGATAGGCATCAGTCGTCATAATTGTTATAGTGTCTTCATTAATTTACAACAATTAACCAAAAGAAACAACAAGTGATCTATTAAATAAAATTTAATTAACTCAATTGATGTTGTTGACCAGACCGAAAAAGTCGTGGTGTTAATTTAATAAGGAAAATGGGAATTTTCTAATATAATAAAATTGTGAAGAAGAAAAGGGAAAGTAATACTGAAATGAAATGGAAATGGTAACAAATACGGAATATGGTCGTAGTATTGGATGCAGAGTGTAGAAAAGCTTATCAAGTTCGCAAGTCTTGCGGGTAGCACCAACTGAAGTATTAAGCTACTTAAATGAACCATTGATGCTAACTAAAGGTGTGGTTTTTTCCTATAGAATACTAACTTAAACATATCTTTTCATGCATTCTTTTCAACTGCAACAAGTAGATTATGCACTTTATTATATAGAGCTACAATTGTCTTCCTCAATTGTTTTCAGGTTAACATATCCCCACCCTTAGGTGGCAATATAGTCATTAAAATCAAACAAACAAAAACAAAAAAAATAACCAACTTCAGAATTTAACAATCCAATCTAGTTTATTATGTTGTTGCATTTTAATGTCCATGGCTATTCCATATGACATAAAGTATTCCATGCATGAGCAACCATTGTTGGTTGAGCTGGTTGGTTGGCGCACGTATTAACCCAAAACTCCTTCTTCGAGCATATCGAATAGAAATTATCCTCAACAACTCAAGAAGAAAAAAAAAAAACAAGCAGTCATCCCAATTGTTTAACAACAACAATTTCACCAACTACATAACAAGGCGCAACAAAAATATTCCCCAGAAATAGAAACGAAAAAAAATAGAAATCATGCTTCTCTTTGTTTTACCAAGCAAACAGAAAAAACCCCACAAACCCGAAAAAACAAACATCTATCCGAAACGACTATCGATCGACGATCCAAACTAAACAACAATAACATCTAAAATCATGGATGGATGCAGCAGCAGCAATTTAGCAAGGGATCATGCATGAATCTCGATTAGATATTCTACGAGAAATAATTTGAAAATGATGACAGTTAACGATATAAAGACGACAAAAAATAAAAACAATCGCGGCATACCCCCAACTACATAACCACAGAAAAAAAAAAACAAACAACAAAAATCAATATCACACGAGAAGGCTGAGAAGAGAGAACGCCACCGCATTGTAAACTAACAGTAGATGCAGTAAATAAATTATATTATGTTTTTTTTCGAGTATGCGGTAACAGTAGCGTAGGTGGTATTAAGTGGTGTAATTAAAATTCCTAAATTTACCACTCATCAAGATGGCTGTGACAAAAGGTTTATTCTGGAAGACGAAATCAAAAGAAACTTACCAGCTGGCCGTTATTCGATGGTACTCGAAATAACCATAGAAGTATAAAAATTACACTCTGTATGATACTGTTCGGTATTCTTTTTAACTGGAGTACCCAGGAAAATTCATTATATGTCCTTGACTCCCTCTATAGACTAGACTTAAGCAGATCCAAGATTTACGTTTAGCCTTATGTAGATGTTGTAGCAGTATATTTATTATATGTTTGTACGGGGATTTCTGTGTGAAATGCTGTGGTCATGTTGCTCATCAGTAAAAAATTTCAGTACATTTTCAGATTTTTTTGACTAACGGAGATATCGCGCCTTCAAAAAGTGGAACCTCGAACGTTTAGTCAAAAAAAAAAATTGAAAATATATTTAAATGTTTTGCTGATATCTGCATCACCACAGCAAATGTTTTGCGCGGTGTCATCGATCCTTGTCCTAAAGGAATTCAAACAGCTGCTCCATCCCGAGTGTAGTTGAGCCAAAACTACTCTGGCGTGTTGTGGCAGCTGACATTCCTCAGCTTAGATAGACGGGAATGTTCTTTGTGGACCGCATTCACACGATAGTTGTTTATGGCATGACTATCACTGTAACACCCGAGCAAGTGCTGCAAAGAAAGCATGCCATTGTGTCGCTGTATTGGAAGCATCTTTGTCTCCTCATGTAGATGGTCCACTGAAAACATGAGGAGGCAGTTCTCAGGACGGCATTCCGACAGGTTTGAATATTTTTCCATCGTGTCGCGAATCATACTGGCGCCACATAGTTTACCACAAACCCATCTATCTCCTTAATGAGCGTCTCCACATCATGGCCTTTTGGGTCAGGGCTTTTAAACAGCATGTAGAGATATGAGGAGATGGTGGTCTTGCGTAAGCGGTCTTCCATCTTTACTGCGGTGATACCGTGGAAATTGCGAAGGTGGTATAGCTACCATCGCGTAGCCCAACTACATTATTTTTGTCTAACTATTTGCATTATGTGAAGCGGAAGCGGCTTGCGTTCTTTTACTCAAACTACTGCATTCTTGATTTTATCTGAAGTAGATTCAACTATTTTACCTTCAACTCCTTCGACTTTGAGGGATGTTTTGACTGTGCAGTGGCAGAACTTGAAGTCAATGGAGGTGAGTCGTTCGCGTGGCGCTGAGTCAAGCCATCATCGCTCCTAATTTGTTCATTGTCGATGTTGGCGTTGAGCTTAGCTTGACCTCTTCGGTCATCGGGATGAGTGGAAGTTTATTAAATTCAGGATTTGTCCTCGGTAAATGAGGATATTTCCTATCAAATTCTGGATTGATTCTTTTTAATTTGCATTCTCTCCTCGAGATGGACGAGAGTTCCCTGCCGATGTACTTCCTGAGGTAGTTGATCGATTTACGATAACACGTCAGCAAGGAACCCTCGTCCATCTCGATGAGCCAACTAAGTCGCAGAGTTTGTTAAGGCGGTGGGAGCCTTTTCGATAGAGGTTTTGGTCGGGGTTCCATCCCTAGTAGCGTCCTGCCTCGGAAGGATAGTTTTATCGTTTACGGCCGATGTACAGTCCTTCTGGGTTTTCGACGGTCCTGGTTTCAAGTGATTAGTAATTTCCACTTAGGCCGAGGCCAGTTAAACGGCAACTAACATCGTCAGATAAACAGTATTCGGCCACATCACAAGCACTAAGCTGACTGAGACTCAAGCCACCATCCGCTTTAGAAGGGCTTAAAGTTACCTGTTTTGCTCAGCAAAACTGTCTTTGACAACTTCAACAAAGGGTACCCCTGATCCGCCCCCTGTCGGAACTACAGTCCCGTCAACGGGGGGCTGAATTTCATTCGTCATATTTTTTTCCAAATCATTGTCCATGGGTTATGTTGTCATCGTTAGGTTTTGGTCTTTTTTGGTTTAATTTTTATTTAATTTATTTGGATCATACGTCATTGATTTAATGGAGGGAGTGGAGGTCGACCATGGCCCTCCAGTACCATGACAAGGACTTGACAAATACATTGAGACACCCAGTTTTTAACGAGGCTCTGTTCTAATACAGTTGGTACCCTAACTGCAAACCATAGAACACCGATAGGCACGCGTTCGTCTGACACCCCGGCGTTAAGGGATCTCGAATTTGTAGAAGATTGCTACGTATTCGCTCACAATTTCGCTCGTTCAACACATCCAGAATATTGAATGAGAAGAAAATGGGGCTTTAAACCTCCGCATCGGGCCATGATTGTTATCTCTGATCTTCTAATCGAGGACAGCTGGATATGAGGTCGATAAGATGACTGTCTGAGAAGCAGACCTCTTCGTCAATTGATCTCCTTTACGGATGTGGTTTGGTTTAGGGGTATGTTCTTTAGTCTGCTTCTTCTTTGTTGCATTCGGCGTCGAAACAGAATTATATTTCGCCATAGGTTTGATCTTCCCGCCGCTTGTCGCCGCAGCTTCTTTAGAGGCTTTAGGGAATTAGGGTCTGTAAGGAAGTTCTTATCACCTGAAGCTCTCGTCGAGGTACATGAGGGTAAGTTCGTTCGAATTTTCTCATGTACCTGAGTTTACTTGTGATGAACAACGCCTCCTTGTCAGAATGAAGGTACATCACAGAACGTTTATGGTCATTTAGAGGCTTTAAGGATTCATGGTCTGGAAGGAACACGTTTTTAGTAATTTGTATCTTATACCTCCTTGGCAGGCCTGTCCTTAGAGTCATTGACTGTCATTGGAGTATCCTTGGATTCTCCATCGTCAGTCAATGTCTCTTGGTATTCTGCCTCTGAAGTTTATTACCAGAATGTGCCGTTATAGGGCCAGCTGCCTGTTAAACATCAGAATACATACTCCCTTCCTCCGGATCACCATGGTGTCCAGATTGATTAACATGTCCTTCGGGGTATGTAGAGGAATTCTCTATTTTGTTGCGTATAGGTCGTCCCCGCCCATAACTTCAGTCCTGTCAGCCGTAGACCGGCTCCCGCCCAATCTTGGCTTTATCGTTGTTCTTAGAGATCGTCGGATCATATATTCAATCAATAATATTATATGCACCCTCGACGAACCATGACTTGTGGTCTCACCAACACTTTTCGCCAGTGCTGGGTTGTTTAGGACGGCGCAGGATCTAAATAACCCAGTACTGGCGGAAAGTGCTGGTGAGACTACTTTTCCTTCTATGTATTTCTTCCTAATCGTAGTTGTTTGTTTAAAAGGAATTACCCCGATCCATTTTTGATCCACGGGGGATCTAAAGAATCCGCAATGTCCCCAATGTGACCAAAGGATTATATATTCTTTACTATGGACCTACAATAACATTACCCCATTTATTAGACCCTTTTGACCATATCTCTGTCAATAAATCCAATTGTGATTGGGTTTTTTTTCACTGCGCTTAAACGACACACATTCATGCAGAGACCGTTTGTCTGTCGCTATTTTTTGGAATAAATTTGGTAGGTACTATTTTTATAGTAAATCGTGCATTTTATTTGCCACAAAACCAGCAACCGAAATCAATAAAGGTAAAGCAGCTATGATCGGCTAAGAAGAAAAAAGATCTAGCCAAAAACTGCAATTCAAAGATTCAATACATTTGATACGAGTTGATGATGCCTAAAGTGGTGGTGGAATACTAGTGTGGGAGAGTCGGAGAGGTAACGGCATGAGGAGGAGAGAAAAATTGTATCTAAAATCTAAGTATGATTGTAAATATATTTCTATGCTGGCCAGTCCGCCAGCCAGCCAGTCAAACCAAGTTGCTAATGCTGATGTTTTATGAGGAATTGTATGTACGTGGCATGCCGCCATCATCATCATCAGCAGCGGCAGCATCATGCACCGAATAAAATGCCGAAAAAAACTTCACGGCACTCCATTCAGATGATCAGTGAACGATTGCCACGATGTTGCAGCCGCCGCCGTCACAGCGAGTTGTACTACAGTCTAAAAGAGATATTTTAATAGCTGTAGTTTTTTGTTGTTCTAGTGGCCGATTTTAGCCACAAAGAGAAGTAAAAGGAGGTGGGGGGTTTTCTGTTCATGACAATGATTAATAGATAGTAACGAAAGTTAAGCATTGCAGATTCAAGAAATTGATATTTTATTTACGAAAAAAATGTTTCCAATGCAACCATGCAACTGGTTAGCCGGAATGAAAAATCAACAATCAGCCTCCTTAATCATCATTCCAATTCTTGGCAAAATAGGCATTCCTGTTTATGATGAAATAATTTAAAAATCACTAGTCTTAGAGGAGTAGCTACTAAGGCGACCGACCAGCAACTAGAGAAGAGAAAAAACATACATTTAAATTAATTGACAACATGTATGCCTGCTGGCCAAGCCAGCCTGTTCGGTTCAGATCAGTTGAGTCTGCCTACTTGCCAGTTAGACGACAACAGTCAGTCAGTTTTACATGTGTCAACATGGTAATTTGACATTTAATAACATGGTTTTCTATGTTCGAATAGCCCGAAAAAAAGAAGCAGTAAAAGCTTTATGAACGGATGCCGGTGATGATGTTGAATGCCTTGAAATGGGGGAAACATCTCTCTGTAATTATTCTATTTCTATTCATGTTGTCTTCTTATTGATATTACAGGCAACGGAACGAACGGAACTGAAAACCGAAATCCTTTAATCAATAATTTCACCAGATATTACTTCCTTTGATGTTCATAAAATAGTTTATTAGAATCTGCGCACAGTGATTCCAAAACTTTTTATACTGGGCAAATGTCTGTAACTATTGAATGGATGAGTTCTTTTTGTTCGACTTCTTAGCATCACATTTAAAAGCCTCTATAAACATTAGTTGACGTAGCTGTAGGCAGATCAAGTCATAAGAAATCAAATCGGTAAGTATAGTGGGTATGTTGATAACCCACTATACTTACCATTAAAATTAGCTTCGGTAGAAATTGCCAAAAAATCCACGAACAGACCTTAAACTGCTTGAACTGTGGACCTTTGGTGGGGAGGTACCCTGAAAAGTCGACTGATATCTCCCATTTACGAACTTAAACTATGTTTGGGCTAAATATTACGAGATCCACAGTTTGGACCAAAACGGTTGCTCCGTTTAAAATAAATGGCGTGTGACATTTAAGAGAGAGTTTTTGAGGTCTTCTATTCTATAGAAGCCTTCTCTTATTCTATAGAAGCCTCCTACGGAGGTCTTCTATTCTATAGAAGCCTCCTATGGAGGTCTTCTATTCTATAGAAGCCTCCTACGAAGGTCTTCTATTCTATAGAAGCCTCCTACGGAGGTCTTCTATTCTATAGAAGCCTCCTACGGAGATCTTCTATTCTATAGAAGCCTCCTACGGAGGTCTTCTATCCTATAGAAGCCTCTTCTATTCTATAGAAGCCTCCTACGGAGGTCTTCTACTCTATAGAAGCCTCCTACGGAGGTCTTCTACTCTATAGAAGCCTCCTACGGAGGTCTTCTATTCTATAGAAGCCTCCTACGGAGGTCTTCTATTCTATAGAAGCCTCCTACGGAGGTTTTCTATTCTATAGAAGCTTCCTACGGAGGTCTTCTATTCTATAGAAGCCTCCTACGGAGGTCTTCTATTCTATAGAAGCCTCCTACGGAGGTCTTCTATTCTATAGAAGCCTCCTACGGAGGTCTTCTATTCTATAGAAGCCTCCTACGGAGGTCTTCTATTCTATAGAAGCCTCCTACGGAGGTCTTCTATTCTATAGAAGCCTCCTACGGAGGTCTTCTATTCTATAGAAGCCTCCTACGGAGGTCTTCTATTCTATAGAAGCATCCTACGGAGGTCTTCTATTCTATAGAAGCCTCCTACGGAGGTCTTCTATTCTATAGAAGCCTCCTACGGAGGTCTTCTATTCTATAGAAGCCTCCTACGGAGGTCTTCTATTCTATAGAAGCCTCCTACGGAGGTCTTCTATTCTATAGAAGCCTCCTACGGAGGTCTTCTATTCTATAGAAGCCTCCTACGGAGGTCTTCTATTCTATAGAAGCCTCCTACGGAGGTCTTCTATTCTATAGAAGCCTCCTACGGAGGTCTTCTATTCTATAGAAGCCTCCTACGGAGGTCTTCTATTCTATAGAAACCTCCTGCGGAGGTCTTCTATTCTATAGAAACCTCCTGCGGAGGTCTTTTATTCTATAGAAACCTCCTGCGGAGGTCTTCTATTCTATAGAAACCTCCTGCGGAGATCTTCTATTCTATAGAAACCTCCTGCGGATTTCTTTTATTCTATAGAAACCTCCTGCGGAGGTCTTCTATTCTATAGAAACCTCCTGCGGAGGTCTTCTATTCTATAGAAACCTCCTGCGGAGGTCTTCTATTCTATAGCAACCTTCTATGGAAGCCTTCAATTACCATTTATATCGGATTATATCTGCAACATCTTTCATCGTAAAATGTGGTGGTACCTCTTCGACTGAGAGGGCTCTTAAAGGGCCTTCGCATCTTTTGGAAAATATGGTCTAATTTGGGGTATTCGCGGGTATGTAGCGAGCGGCAACAGCTGTGGGGATGTCTCGGAAAATTCAGCTACCCGAGTATCTGAGGGACCAGGTTGTTTTCTGCAGCGGCAAATTTCTGGGGGGAGAGTTTTGCAGAACCACCTAAAATTAAATGCCAAATTCCAGCCATTTTGATGGCAATAATGAGGCTAACATCTTACAATTACCGAAAATCGGGAGATCGCGTCTTAGTTGGCCATAAATGAACGTGGACATGCACTGACAACTTTTTGCGGGACAGATTTGTAAACCCAGCGAAGACCAAATACCAAATTTCAGCCATTTGGCTGGCTAAAACCTTCAAAATTCCAAAAATCGGGAGGTACCGTTCTATGGCTACTATATCAAAACGTGGATCTGCCCCAAGGAATATTAAGTACTACATTTCAACCATTTCGGTGGGATAATGAGACTAAAATCTTACAAACACCGCAATTCGGAAGGTACGGTTTTATGGGGGGCTATATCAGAACGTGGACCTGCACCGAAAAATTTTCTGGGGGAGAGTTTTGTAGCCTCTTGGAATATCGTGGACCGATATAACTCATTTCAATACCAAACATCCTAGGAGTAATAGAAACTTCTGTACAAAATTTTAAACCTCTGTCTTAAATATTGCGAGATGTATTTTGATTTCAACAGACTGACGGTCGAAAGTATGGACGGACATGGTTATATTGACTTAGAATTTTATGTTGATCAAGAATATACTTTATAGGCTATCCAAAGAATATTTCGATGTGTTACAAACTGAATGACAATATATCATACCCTCAATAGTATGGTCTCCTTCTTCTTTTTCGTTTAACTCCTTGAGGAGCATAGGGCCTTAAGAGGTTTCTGAAACACTGTCTGAACATGAAGTGTTCCCTCCTAGACACGTGGAGCTTTCCGCAGTTGCGGGAGGATTTGGCATATGTCTGTGACCTCCTGGGTGAATTAAATTTCTTTCGGTTCTTTCTTTCATGTTTGATGACAAAATATGTCAGGATTTCTTCTTTGCTTATGAACACAAGGAAGAGCTCAGAAAACCTGGCACTCCACAAGGTCTAAGGACGAGCGAAAACTTCTTGGATGTCTGTGGGCGCCACCGTTGACCTATTGGGGCTCATCCGCTGCCATCCCTACTGCCTTGTCCGCCATAACAACGCAGATATCTGTAGATCATATTCCCTAAATACTTCGAGTTGGCTCTTACAGATATTTGGGTAGTGATGCAGGTATTTCTTTCATGCATCGAGTTAGGGTTATACCGCCCATGATCGGTCGCCAGATCCTCCTTTGCGTGAACAGAGGACACCAAGTCAGGAGTCGACAGTGGGTGAGGTTGACGTTTGAAGGGAATTGGTTATGTGAACAAATATAATTACTGATTCGTATTCGCATCACTCTTCCGATTGTTCGATTTTATGGTGGATTGTATAAAAAGGTCAAAGTCTTCTTCACCCTCCATTGTCGTTTTTTATAGAAGACATGACGTGTATTTAATAAAGGTCTTTGAAATTGTCATTAGACCGATCTTCTGTCAAAATTCATAAAATTAACAATACCTTCAGAAAACTCTTGTGGCTATAGCTGCTAAGGACGCTTTCCACTATATTAATATCTTTCAAATATGTAGACCTCTCTCTCCCACCTTCTTCCTGAAAGCTATTTGTACAACCAACTATGAGTAATCTACTACATTCAGAACTTTAAGGCTAATAACATTACCTAGCATCTAGAACTGAATCAACAACAAAAGTAGTTGGCCATTGTTGTAACTAGCAAACAACATGTTGTTGCTTGCTCCTACAGAATACCACTTAATTTTCTAGCCACAATACCTGGCACAAAAACAACAACAGCTAGCAAAGATCATTTGTTCTTTTGTGTTAACTTGTGGAGGATAAACAACAGCAGCAGAACATCAAACAATTGCTTGCCAAGAATGGTAGCGATGATGATGTTGTTGTTGATGGCTGATGAGTGAGTGTCTTGAAAGGAGTTGTGATTGTTGTAACAACACCAGAGCCACATAATGATTGATTGCCAATGGCATTTGACAAATGACGAGAGTACAACACTTTGAGCTTCAGGTTGTTGGTCGATCATTTCCTCTTCTTTTTCCTAAGCCTTCTAACAATAGCTGCTCCGAACATTACAAATCCATCAGTGGTGGTGTAAAGCCAAGAAAAGGTAAATAGCTAAGCGCGTACTAAAGTAGGAGGTGTTATAGCTGGCGGACGTTTGACTTGATGTAATTTACACCAAAGTTGTAAAGTGAATGAAAAACCAACCACAAAAACTGGGAACCTTTTGGAAAAATTCGAAATTGAGAAAAGCCATAATTTTCCCTCGGCCTTTGAATAGACAAAGGAGCCAATGAATGGCTTTTTGATTAGATTCTTAGCTTTTGAATAGTGTTTTTGTGTGTGTGTTTTTGTTCATTTTCCAAATATTTAATATCTTTATTGTGGCCTGACCATTGGACGATCACCATCATCATCCGAAGAAAAAGTAATCAGCATCGGATATGCCATACATCATAGCCATGATATGAGTAGATTGCATGCTTTCCCGAGGAAATTGTGATGATGATTATGGTGGCGGTGGTGTTTGGTTAGTTGGTGTTGCTGATGGCTTGTAGCCAACCATATGTTATTGCTGTTATTTGAGCAACACGCAAAACCAACCACAAATGCAGGGAAAAACAAAACCATGGAGGATAAAGGAAATTATTTATGGTCGACACTTTTATTGACCATTTATGTCAGATATTGTGCATAATTTCTATTAATAATGACAATAGTTGGCAATATTTATGAGATCATATCCTGACTGGTTAGCTGATTGGCTATTTATGTTGACCACGGTCCACATGGTCCATTTACTTGTAAGCACAGGTATAGGATTGCTTATTTACCGATACGATATCGTATGCTTGTTACAAAAAGAAAAAAACTCAACTTAAGCAAGACATTAATCATACCTTATGTCGTGTCGTGTTATTGTCACCGTTTGTATGGCAGCCATCCAATCGCTTTGTTTGTTGCTTTGGATAAAGAAATACGATTTTATAAAGTTATATGGCAGGCGGTAACTTTAGTTTACCGCGAAATTTAACAAGTGTACCGGACGAAATGAATTTGAATTTAAGTTTCGTCCTTGTAGGTCGTCACAATGGAACTGTATCTGGAGGCATCTTTATAGGAGTCTTTATAGACTTATAGACCTTCATACTTAGGAACTTCCCGAGATATGGGTCCTGACAAGTTTTTTATTATAAAGTGGGCGATATGGGTATCGTTTTACAGCTTATGGAGTGCACTATTTGGGGCGTAACCGACGTGTCCTTAAGCGAAAGTCTTAAATCCTGGCCGAAGGCCTGCTACTTCAATAAATCTTACAATTGAAGGGACAGTCTGTGCATTGCATCACAGTTGCACGCGTGATTCTGTAAGCAAGTGACTACACAGAAAAAAATTCATTCTATTTATGAATAGTGTACAAAAATTTTTTCCAATGTTCAGATTTTTGCATTTTATGAACCTAATTCATAAAGCAATAAATACAGGGAGTGGATTCTTGTTCTATGAAAATTTGAAATGAAAAATATTTTCTTTATAATTTTTTTCATTTGACAGTTTATTTCTTTATAAAAGTTTTCATTTCACATTTTCATAGAAAGAGAATTGAGCCCCTGCACAGAGGGGAAACTTGTGTTAAAAGTTGATCAAAAGCCCTAGAAAGCTCATTTATAGTCGGATTGATATAAAATTTTGCACAAAGCATATCTTCTGTAGAAGGATTAATCCTATAGAAAATAATGAAAATCGGTCCAGATTTGGATGCAGCTTCCATATATATTCGCATCTGATATGAGATAAAAATGCACCAAAATCACTGAAATTTGACATATGCAACCTGAACTAGCCTAAAAAAAACATTGAGCCAATTTTCAAACAAATTGGTACAGATGTATATATAGTCCCATATACATATATTTCATTCCAAATTTTATTTTTTGAAACTTACTGGAATTAAATTTTTCTCAATTCACATGAGATCAGCCGTGAATGTTTCTGAATAATGCAAACATATTTGATAGGTGTTGGTTTATTCTGATAAATAAGAGCCCCTGTTATAAGGCGGAACAAAATTTAGGGTTAGCAAACCTTGCAATTCCATATAAAAATATTTCATATTTTAGTTAAGAAAAATTAGATTTTTTCGGAATGGCGCAAATATGCGCAATTTTTTATGATTGAATCTGATATTTGAGACTCAAGCGCATAAAACATTAGAAGAAACTATGGTCGGGAAACGACGGGGAAATAGACTTTTTCACTATTGAAATTGTAGTAATCTTAAAAATTATCATAAAAAATTTTCATAAAACGGATATGTATCACCATTATTAAAGAGCGAAGATGTAAAATCAATCTGAACATTTTAAATGCTAATCTTGTTCGGAGACTGTACAAAAACAATAAACCTTGAAAAATATAAATTTTCGCGAAAATAATGTCATTTTAATGTTCACCTAATTTCTTAGTTTTCGAAAATTTACTTTTTGTTTTCAGTATGGCTGAGTTCAATCGACTGCTGCATTTGATTGGTTAATCTTACAAAGGATGGTTATAGCAAATGTAGAAAAGAGTCTGGTTGCCGTTTATCAACATTTTTTCATAAAAAAACGATTTTCATATTTTGAGTTTTGAGCAACTTTAGGCCTATGTTTCCCCTCTGTGCCCTGGTTTCTTTTTTTGAATGAAGCATAAACATGGTATATACATATGTCTATTCTATTTTGCAAAATATGAACCAATTCATTCATTTCAAAATAATTTCTTTAAGGGGTTGTCCCTAGTTGTGCTGACCAAAAAACTCAATTTTCATGATTTTTTCTGAGAAAACTACCACTATTTGTAGGTAAATCTTTTATTCATATGAAAAAGCACATCATCAAAATATTGCACAGTTTTGTGGTAAATGGCTACCTGCGAAACCCATTTTTTGTAAAAGCGTTTTGCGGTGCAAACGCTTGCTTGAAAACGAATGGGTCGATCTTCATATATTTTGGTGCGCGTTTTAAGAACCTAACAAAAATAGTGACCTTTAAAATTCAAAATATCGATTTTAACAAAAAAAAAAAAATGGACCGACTTCTGCTAAAAAGTCGGCCAAAAATTTTAAAAAATTCTATCTCGCTTAAAGACAAGGTTTTTGTGTATTTAATAAGCTCACCAAAATATACGATCGGTCTATTCGCTTTCGAGCTATCGTTGGCACCGACTTCAAAAATGGCATTTCGAGAGAAACGCTTTTTAAGTTTTTATTTCGGTTTACATGAATAAAAAATTTATATTTTTGGTAAAATTACAAGGAGTCATCTATTCCTCGTCCATACAGGAGCTCTTCCGCCGACGATGCAGCTTGTAAAATGGAAATTTGATGTTGCCTTCGCAACATTCTTCCTTCACGAGTGCACTCGGCCGCACGTCTCTCTGCCAGTGCAATTTGTGCTTGGTCGATTTTTTTAGCATATTCGTGTGCCACAGATCACTCCGATCGAGCTCAAATAAAATAGCAATGATTTTGTACCTTCGTTAAAAAGACCCATTGCAATGTAATCTGCTAAATTTACAACGAGTGCTCCACTTGAAAGGGTTTTGGGTAAATTTTCCAAATAAATTGATTGAAGCTTTCGTTGTCGCCCATATTGCCTCATGCATATCGTGAATTGAATTCGAATGGCGTCGAATTGCAAGTCCATAGTAGACAGTGAGCTTGTCATTCAATTTTCCTCTCAACATTCCTTTGCCTCCAAGCTTTTTGTTACTTTTCACTAAACTTCGAAGGCGGGACCCCATACGCTTTTGGACGTGTCCGATACATTCCTTCTTTGCGACTTCTACCTCGCCATATGGATTAGAATTTAATAGGCCAGTGTACGTCTTCCAGTCTCATTCATTGGTTTCAAGTGAATTCATTTCAGGAATTCCCAACAGGTAGCCATTGTGAGGTACATTAAAATTATGCAAAAAGAAGCGGTATAATAAACCAATAAAGTACGCCTTAACACACAGACCACTATGGGTTCCCCACTTTGAAAGGTCATATGAAATTTTTTGCGGCATACTCTATACTACCTGTACTTCAAAATAAGCCAAATTTTTTTTCGATTTTTTTCGAAATTGACAAGTAGGGATAACCCCTTAAAGCAAGAAAAATATTGTATAATGTTGTTTATGTACCATGCTTTTTGCGGAATCCATGCTGGTGTACGGCAACTGGGAAACTGTTTCTCATCATGGGAAGGAGTAGTGTTTCCAGGATCTTCGCTACTGGCGACAGGAGGCAAATCGACCTGTACAATTTACCTCTGCTGGCATAATAGTCTGGCTTCAGTATCGAGGCTACCCTGCCATCTTTCCAGGCTTCTGATACAATTTGGGTGGCTTACGAAATTGAGGACACTTGTCCATGTAGGGCCAACGCTGTGGATGATTTCACGTTTCGGATGACATCTGCAACATCGCTCATCGTTAATTGGGGTTTTACCTCCCTTTGTTGAGCGGACTCTTAGGACAGGACAGTTGAAAAGGTGCAGCGTGCCGCCCTGAATTGTAGCGCATGCCGGGCAGTTGTTTTGCACGGTATCATCGATCCTTGCCCTATAGGAATTCAGACAGCTTCACCATCCCGAGGCTAAAGCACAATTTCTTTAACCCTTCTTTGCATGATTTTTTCTTTTTTGTTCAAAAAAATCAAGGAGATAGAATTCATGCTCAAAATAATGGGAAAAATATTAAAAAAATTTTAGTATATGTTTTTAGCATAATTTTAGCAATAAACAATATGATGGAAATTTCCATCAACATGCAATGCCTGATCAGTAGCTTAGTATAGAAATAAAAGAACATTGAATATAAACAAAAGAGAATATTAGTGAATAGTTTTTATTTTTTGACAAATGAATTCAGTTATTTTTATTGGTACAGAATAAAAGTAAAAGAGAACATTCAATATTTTTAATGGTAATTAACAAAAAATTATACATATATTATTTTTTATCATGAAGTTAGTACAGAATGCAATTATAAGAGTATATCATTAGACATTGTTTATTCTTTATGATATTTAACAAAGCAATTATTATTTTTATTTAGGCACAAGTTTGCTCCACATTTACTGCAAGAAATTGTGGAATATCCATTACAGTTAGGATATTTGCAACGGAGTGACCCACCCACGTTTGGCCAATGTTCAGCACCATCTGTTCTTATATCTTTTGGGGGTGGGGGACATTTTGAAGCCCTTCTTTTATTGGTTCAAGCTCTTGTTCAAGACCGCTTGGGCGTCCTCGATTTGGTTCTTTACTTGTTCCTTTATTACAAAGAACAAAAGCCAATTCATTTCTGAACTGACTCATTGTAAGTAAATTTTTTTTCATGGTGATTACTTTCCATGGCATTTTTCCTATAAAGGACCCACGCATTTATTACTGAGAGATCCAGTAAGTGGAAATAGATACGCATATACCATTTTTTTGACCTAATTGTTATACGGTTTCTTCCCAAAAAACTATCCATAAGGTCTACACCTCCCATATGCTTATTGTACTCTTGTACAATAAATGGACAAGCTATTCCAATTTTTTCCTTTTTTGCCTTGTCATATCTGGAGACCTCAGTGAGAGGTAAAGCCCCAGCATAAGTGGATAGTAGAGTTACCACTTTATTATCCTTCCATGCAACACAACTCATGTCGACACCATTAAAATTTGATACTCTTTCTTCGAAGCTTCCTCTGGGAACAGATTTTTTCATAAAAGTTTTTCGATCTGGTAATTTACTATTTGGAATTCTGTTTTGTTGGATAGTTCCCACTGTGTGGATTCCTTTTTTTGCTAAAAAATAAACCAAAGGCAGCGAGGTATAAAAATTATCGAAGTATATAATGTGATTTTTCTCTCTTGGTACTTCCCGAAGTAAACGAACCACGACATTTCCTGTAGCACCAAGATCTGGCTCACCTGGATTTTTTTCTACATTTTCTTGTGCAGAGTAAACTTCAATTTTGTGTGCATATCCCATCAAGTTACATAGTACATATAACTTGAAGCCCCATTTGTGGGGTTTTTTAGGCAAATATTGCTTTAGGACATGTCCAATTTTTGTAGCACACATCTGTTCATCTACGCAAAGTCTTTGATCCTTTGGTATTGTATCAAATCTTTCGTTGAGGTGCTGTATTACAGGGCGGATTTTGTGAAGTCTGTCATGTTGTGGGTGTCCTACGGGCTTATGAAGATCATTATCATTGAAATGTAATGATAACTTAATTTTTTCAAATTTATTCAACGTCATTGTTGATGCGATTGGTCCATATCCAAACTGTGGAGACCAGTACGATCTAGTGCCGGGAAATTTCTGGACTGACATGTATAAAAGGATGCCAAAGAACTTGTTTATGTCCGACTCAGTAAAAAGTGTTGCTGAGTTCGGGTTTCCTTGTGTTATATACAAATTTGTTTCTTCTAATATTTTGTTGACAAAAGCATTGGTAAAAAAATGTGTGAAACATTGGTATGGGGTTTCTAGTTTACATATATCATCAGGGTAAGTAGCATTACCCATGAAAGTAACATTTTCTGCAACATATTCCAAGTTCTTTTTTTTCATATCAATTTTCTTTTATCTATGAGATTGGACTGTTGATCACTTACCCCCTCCTGAACAAGGGGAGCATCATTGTCAAGATTTTCATCGACAATATCATCAATTACAGTTTTCTCGACTTGATCATCTTCATCATTTTCTCCCTCTAGGTATCTTTCTAGTTCATCACCGTCGTGTATCTCATCATCAGAATCCTCATCATCAAAGCCATCTTCTGATAGCCAACCATCTTCCAATTGCTTTAAGTAAGCTTCAATTTGCTTATCATTTAAGGAATTCTAAAGTAGTAATAAATAATATACAACAGTAAAAAATTATTTTCCCATAGCTCAGGGGATAAGTAGTTGCATAGTGATGTGAAAATCCATCATTTAGAATTTCTTAAATTTAACACAAACTTTGTCAAAAACTGTTTTAAAAAGGCACAGAAACACAAACTACACACCTTTCTTTGACTCATTTTAATTTTTTTGACAACAATTTATCAATTATAATACAAAATAAAAAAATACGTAATCGTGCCTTTATCGCAATTACAAGAAACTGCAAAATTAGAACTTTCAGCTTGATTTACCGTTACTTACATGTGTTTATTTTTGACAACTTTGTTTTGTTTTTATGCAATGCACATTAAAATGTTATCCAGACATGATAAACATAAATTTTTAATTGCTTTTAATATATTTTTTGGGCATTCACTAATATGATGGAAATTTCCATCTATATGCAAAGAAGGGTTAAGAAAGGCAAAACACTGATTTATTCAATCACTTTACCGTCTTTACTCAACGATGTTCTCTAGAACACTGATAAAAAAGATCAACATAATTAATACCATTTTTTTCTTTTCCTCTTCGCTTGCTATGTTGGTTAACAACAACAAAGCACGAAAAACACGTGTTTTACGCATTACACCATGCACACAGCTCTTTGTTATAAACCAGGTATCGGCACTAATACAAACGCATTGTTTGCGGCCTCACGCATACGACTCTCTCGCGCTCTCTTCACAAACAGCGTGTGCGTTAATGCATTGCTAAAATTAAACATCATTGAAACAAGCGACAGCAGAACATTCTTCATTGACTTCTGAACGAAAACTGAGTGGTGGTTGTTCTGTTGTTATTCTCATCAAGGGCACGTGTGCCCCTTTTTGCCGGATGCTGTTATAAACCATTGTTCATCACCACTGGGCTCGCGAGCCGTGTCTGTGTGAACACACACAATCTCAATTGTGGTGAGTTTGAACGTTACTTTCACCACCGATCATCTTCTTTGTTTTAGCAATGAATTAACGCACACGATGTTTACCTAGAGAGGGATAGATAATTTTTTGTGTGTGGCCAACACAAACGGATCGGTTGCATTTGTAGTTGTTGGTGAACACCGTTATAAACTAGCATTCCGCAGCTGCGAGAGCCCTGTTGTTACTCCCTTTGACAAAAATCCTCTCCACCCATAAAAAATATGTTCTAACATAAAAAATATGTTGGTACCCAAACATATTAAATTGAGATATGTTACAAAATGTTGCAAACATATATTTGTTTGGACACAAACAAATTATGTTCGGGTCCAAACATATATTTGTTTGCAATCAGTCCCAAACAAATATTTGTTTGGATACAAACATATTTCTAACATATATTTTTTGCGTGTAGCTAGGATTGGTGCCTTTAAGAGTAATTTTAACAAATTACCATAACGTTTACACGAAGTGAGCTATTTTATTTTTCCTCAAGTAATACATTTTAGTGAAATTTCAAGTTTAGTGGACTAGAGCTTCTAGGGAACAGCTTTAACATGTTTTTAAATTTTTTGATATTCATGAGTAAAATGTGTTTTTCCATTTTCCGTTTCCTATATAAATTATAGCTTTTTCGCACAAAAGAACATTTTTTAAATATATGAGTTTATATAACAGTTAAATTAGTTTTATGAAAACGGAAGGATTATTTTTTTCAATTTTAGAAAAAAAAATAATTTTTTTTTTTGAATTTCCAAACAAATTTTTTTAAGTTTTTGTATTTTGATGTTTTTTATTGAGGAACTCAAAAACACTCATATTTTGATGCAAAATAAGAAAAAAACTTAAATTTTTAACTTTGACCTTGAATTCCTCCCGCTATTCGAACCGAATTCGCTTTAGATGTGTCAGAAAGCTGAAAGTGTAATTTGTCGAACAAAAAAAGAATTATGAAAATATCTTTATCAGTTCAAAAGTTACAGAGTTTTGACCAGGGAAAAACGTTTCTGAACCACTGTGCGGCGGTAAAATACCCCTCAATGTAGGCGACATTTCCTAAATATTTCAGCCATGTAAAACTTCTCGGCAAGTGGTGTCTTAAGACGGACACCGTGACAAACAGTAGGTCTCATAGCATTCGGCTAATATGAATCCGGGTGTACTTATTCCTTGTCCTTTCTGGGCTGTTCGTGGAACAATTATTATTATAAGAATTTAGAACTCAGATAAGGTTGGAACACCTTTGATGACGTAGCTACTCTGTTATCGACCACAATATATGTTACATGCATTTCTTGTGTCTTCCCCAGTAGTAGACGTAAAGCAAAGATCCTTTTATAAAGGAAATAAATGTCAAATGAAAAATTTTATAAAGAAAATATTTTTCATTTCAAATTTTCATAGAACAAGAATCCAGGGGCTGCACAGTGGATCCACCCATTGGTCAAAAATAAAAAAATGAATGTCAAAATGTTGGTACAACATCTGGCAACTATGACAGCTATGACATGGACCTTTTTAAAAATATATTAATTTTTGTTTCATTTGAACGCGATCTTCTTAAGAATAGCTTCAAAAGTCGGAACATGCGACTAATATTTTTTGTTGTAAGTACAACCTATATTTTAAGTGCAAGTAAATATATTCAAAATATCGCGAAACTAATACGTATAGCAAAATATTATAGTGGATTTTAAAGGAGAAGGTAACAGCTTAATTTTCATTGAACAATAGTGCTTCAGCGTGTTGTGGAATTCTAGTTAGCTGCATATTTTCTTAGTGTATTTTGTAATGCCAATTCGATCATATACTTAAATTTGACCTAAGGTTTTAGTCATGACGCCCACCAGTGCCCACCTCGGGAATAATTTTTCAAAGTAGTCCATGGGTTTAAGATTATTCAGTATTAAAATCAGCTGCCATCTAGTGCCAGACTATAAATGGTGGGCTGCTGACTAAAGCTGCCCTAGAATAGGGTTTCTATGGATATATTAGAGTATAACTCTGTTATCTGACCACGTACATTAACATAATTGGCATCAGTGGCAAGATGAAGAAATCTTCTTCCAAAATGGCGGTACGAGCCTTCCAGGAAGAACGCTATAAGATCTATATTAAAAATTTTACTAATTTTCAGACAAAAATGTTGATTTTTTTAATCCGCCAAATTGGTTGGATTTTATGTTGTTTTGGAGATTGTTTTGTTTCCCCAAGGCTATTTTTGCATCATAAGATAATCGGGACCTTTGTTCATGTCATTTTGAATTAACAGCATAAAATAATTCTTACCGTATACCCCCTCCAGAGGGGAAAGGGGGGAGAATGTTACGCTCGTGGTTTCTTTAAACACTCTTCGCAGCAGCACAAAGCTGTACCCGGCGCATTGGCTTCATTTTTACACTCTAAATATTTTTGGCCACTTTCTCCATACAAGTGGATCCACTGTGGGCTGCTGGTATGCTTAATAAAATTATTTCATTGACCATAAGCTTATGTCGTTCACACAGTATGGCAATTAAACTTATCCCTCCGTCTTTGGAACTCCCAAGAGATGGGACTTGAGAATTTGTCAACAATAAAAGATATTTTGAATTAAAAAAAAAAAATAATAAAAGATATTTTTTTAAATCTATTAGTCCTCCATTATGGTTATTTCAACATTTTTTTAAGAACACCCTCTAAAGAGACCTAATCGTGGATTTGTTCAGATTATTTTTCATTAGGGACTATCATATTGTAGATTATCAATTTATAAGTTGTTATATTTTTATTACGAGATTTTAATCTTTTTTAAACACCAAACACAACAACTCTCATAACCAACCAAAAAAAAAATTGTTTGATAAAAATCAACAAAACATTGTCCAACAAGCCATTCAATTATGAAAAGTTCTCCAGAGCGCAGCAATTGCTTATAAAGTAGTTTAAATCTTTATCTTAATCACTTTTACTGAACAGACGGACCACAGACACAGCGTGTGTGGACCAAAAGTAAATTCAATTTATTATCAAAAAGGAACATACAACAACAACGACAACAATAGCAACGACAATGCCAATAACTGAGGTCAGTCTTTCTAACTTATTACCCAGTTTTTGTGTTCATGGGCTAAGCCGTTAACGCCAACACATCATCACCGTAAACTTTGAGGAGGGAAGCTCTTTTAGGTTTTTTTTTATTCTCCTGGTGGCCAATGCAACATACAAAATAAACGCTGAACAAAATTGAATAAAAATTATTAAAAGCTGTTCTTCGTTTAAGCATACATACATAATATCTACATATATACAACACCACGAGTAACAACAACAAATCACATATAGATTTAAATGTTTGATAATCATTTTTGCAACGACATTTGATTGTTGTACCATAAATTTGTTTGGATGGTTGTTGGCTGCATGCTTGCTGGTCTGCTGCAAAATTTTTGTTGTTGCTTAAGAGAAAACGCCAAAAAACGCTCCCACCACCACCACTTAGAAATGTTGGAAGATCTGTGTTGTACTTCAGCACTCACTCCTGCAATGTCATAACTTTTGCTACGAATGATGGGAATTACTTAAAGGTGGCCTTCATTTGGTTAGCCGTATGCTGCAACAAAAAGCACACACACAAATTATTGGTGTCCTCCAACACAACCGTCACACAATGTGAACAAAGACCCAACTTCTGCATTATATGTTTTCCTTTACAATATGGTCCCAAAGCACCAGAACCACATAAGTATATGCATGCGATGATTGTATGTTTAGATGAGATATTGTATGTTGTAGGTACACATGTCCCATCTATCCTTTCTTGGTCATATCCATCCATACATGGTGGTTCTGATACAATGCGGCGACAATGGCGATGGCAATGATCCTCCATCCTCCTCCTCATAGTAGTTGTATGCATTCTGTTTAGTGGTCACATCGTAAATTTGTAATGTCTTCATATTAAAAATTTGTCATTTAATGTTTTTTATTGCTTAACAATATCCCACGAACACCTACAACAAGATTCGGAGGAACTACAACTCCATGCGTAATAAGAATAATAAGGAAAGAAAGGGTGCTTCTATAAACCCTTTCTGAAGGAAAGGGTACTTCTATAGACCCCTTCTGAATGAAAGGGTGCTTCTAGAGACCCTTGTTGAATAAAAAGGTGTTTCTATGGGCACTTTCTGAATGAAAGGGTGCTTCTAGAGACCCTTTCTGAATGAAAGGGTGCTTCTAGAGACCCTTTCTGAATGAAAGGGTGATTTTAGAGACCCTTTCTGAATGAAAGGCTCCTTTTAGATTACCTTTCTGAATGAAGGGGTGCTTCTAGAGACCATTTCTGAATGAAAGGATGCTTCTATAGACCCTTTCTGAAAGTAAGGGTGCTTCTATAGACCTTTTCTAAAACAAAGGGTGTTTCTATAAACCCTCTCTGAAAGAAATGGTGCTTCCATAGACCCACTCTGAAAGAAAGGGTGCTTCTATAGACCCTTTTTTAAAGAAGGGTGCTTCTATACACCCTCTCTGAAAGAAAGGGTGCTTCTATAGACCCTCTCTGAAAGAAAGGGTGCTTCTATAGACCCTCTCTCAAAGAAAGGGTGCTTCTATAGACCCTCTCTGAAAGAAAGGGTGCTTCTATAGACCCTCTGTGAAAGGAAGGCTTCTTCTATAGACCCTTTCTTAAAGAAAGGGTGCTTCTACAGACCTCCTCTTAAAGAAAGGGTGCTTCTACAGACCTCCTCTGAAAGAAAGGGTGCTTCTATAGACCCTTTCTTAAAGAAAGGGTGCTTCTATAGACCCTTTCTTAAAGAAAGGGTGCTTCTATAGACCCTTTCTTAAAGAAAGGGTGCTTCTATAGACCCTTTCTTAAAGAAAGGGTGCTTCTATAGACCCTTTCTTAAAGAAGGGGTGCTTCTATAGACCCTTTCTTAAAGAAGGGGTGCTTCTATAGACCCTTTCTTAAAGAAGGGGTGCTTCTATAGACCCTTTCTTATAGAAGGGGTGCTTCTATAGACCCTTTCTTAAAGAAGGGGTGCTTCTATAGACCTCCTCTGAAAGAAAGGGTGGTTCTATATACTCCTTTCTTTCTATAGACCTCTTTCTAAAAGAAGGGTGGTTCTATAGACCCTTTCTGAATGAAAGGGTGCTTCTAGAGACCCTTTCTGAATGAAAGGGTGTTTCTAAAGACCCTCTCTGAATGAAAGGGTGCTTCTAGGGACCCTTTCTGAATGAAGGGTGCTTCTATAGACCCTCTCTGAAAGAAATGGTGCTTCCATAGACCCACTCTGAAAGAAAGGGTGCTTCTATAGACCATTTCTTAAAGAAAGGGTGCTTCTATAGACCCTCTCTGAAAGAAAGGGTGCTTCTATAGACCCACTCTGAAAGAAAGGGTGCTTCTATAGACCCTCTCTGAAAGAAAGGGTGCTTCTATAGACCCACTCTGAAAGAAAGGGTGCTTCTATAGACCCTCTCTGAAAGAAAGGGTGCTTCTATAGACCCTCTCTGAAAGAAAAGGTGCTCTATAGACCTTCTCTGAAAGAAAGGGTGCTTCTATAGACCCTTTCTTAAAGAAAGGGTGCTTCTACAGACCTCCTCTGAAAGAAAGGGTGCTTCTATAGACCTCCTCTGAAAGAAAGGGTGCTTTTATAGACCTCCTCTGAAAGAAAGGGTGCTTCTATAGACCTCCTCTGAAAGAAAGGGTGCTTTTATAGACCTCCTCTGAAAGAAAGGGTGCTTCTATAGACCTCCTCTGAAAGAAAGGGTGCTTCTATATACTCCTTTCTTTCTATAGACCTCTTTCTAAAAGAAGGGTGCTTTTAAAGACCCTTTCTGAATGAAAGGGTGAGTCTAGAGACCCTTTCTGTATGAAAGGCTCCCTTTAGATACCATTTCTGAATGAAGGGGTGCTTCTAGAGACCATTTTTGAATTAAAAGATACTTCTAAAGACACTTTCTAAAACAAAGGGTGCTTCTAAAGACCAATAGACCCTTTCTAAGATAAAGTGTGCTTCTATAGACCCTTTCTAAGATAAAGGGTGCTTCTATAGGCTCTTTCTAAGATAAAGGGTGCTTCTATAGGCTCTTTCTAAGATAAAGGGTGCTTCTATAGACCCTTTCTAAGATAAAGGGTGCTTCTATAGGCTCTTTCTAAGATAAAGGGTGCTTCTATAGACCCCTTCTAAGATAAAGGGTGCTTCTAGAGAATCTTTCGGAATGAAATGGTGCTTCTAGAGACCCTTTCTAAATAAAAGGGTGAGCGAGAACCTTTCCAAATAAAAGTGTGCTTCTGACGACACTTTCTGAATGAAAGGATGCTTCTAGAGGCCCTTTCTGAATGATAGGATGCTTCTAGAGGCCCTTTCTGAATGATAGGGTGCTTCTAGAGACGCTCTCTGAATGAAAGGGTGCTTCTAGAGACCCTTTCTGAATGAAAGGGTGCTTCTAGAGGTCCTTTCTGAATGAAAGGGTGTTATTATTGACCCTTTCTGAAAGAAAGCGTGCTTCTATAGACCTTTTCTGAAAGAAAGGGTGCTTCTATAGACCCTTTCTGAATGAATGGGTGATTCTAGAGACCCTTTCTGAATGAAAGGGTACTTCTAGAGACCCTTGCTGAAAGAAAGGTTGCTTCTAGAGACCCTTTCTGAATAAAAGGGTGCTTCTAGAGACCCTTTCTGAATGAAAGGGCGCTTTTAGAGACCCTTTCTAAAAGAAAGGGTGCTTCTAGAGACCCTTTCTGAAACTAAGGGTGTCTCTAGAGACCCTTTCTGAAACTAAGGGTGCCTCTAGAGACCCATTCTTAAAGAAAGTGTGCCTCTATATACGCGATTTAAATTGAGAAATGTAAAATTCAACAACACCAACTAATTTTGTCTAGTCCGAATATTTGATATGACATCGAGGTATTTACTAGAGGAGGACTTACATCTAACCTAGAATTTAAATATTTTAAAAATCAAACTCCAACATTGATTAAAATTATTTCATTTGCTCTTCTCTTGCAGATAAACTTTCACCATTAACGTCTTTGTTTTGAAAACAACAACACTCACACACACAAAGACACCAACAAGACGTTATCCTCCTTATCCTTAACAAAATGGTTTTGGTATTGAATGGTGTACTACAGGACGATTGTCCGATGGACACAACCAGTTTGTTTATGCAACATCCTGTCTACAGAGATTATGCCCAGCAATTGTTATCGATACCCACAAAGTCGGTAGGTCCAGTGGGTCTTCTGTACGTAGGTCAACGTGAAATGGCTGCTGCAGCACCGCATGATAAAAATATCAATATAATTGGTACAGATGATGCTACCACCTGTATTATTGTGGTTGTAAGGCATTCAGGTAAGTCAAGCACACACCCGCACAAATACACTAGCGCACATGAAACACAAGGATTATGTTGTTTTCTTAAGGAATATTTTCTTTTGTATTTTAACTTTTCTTTACTTTGTATCATTAAATTGGCTTCATTTTACATTGTTAGCATTACAATACAAAGGAGTTCCTTAAAGAAAAGGATAAAAATATCCTTGTTTTAATTGAATTTTTAAGAAATCATACCTCCTTATACACGTTTTTTTAATTGTCTTCCTCTTCGTTTTTAGGTTCTGGTGCTGTTGCATTGGCTCACTTTGATGGTACTGGTGTCGATGAAGCTGTCTGCACTATGGTTGCTCGTGTCCAAGAGCTAGCCTTAGGTTATCCAGAGGGCCGCATTGAATTGCAATTAATTGGTGGCTATCGTGATCCACAAAGCTATGGCGAAGAGGTTTTCTACAGTATAATGCGTAAGTTAAGGAGAACTTATTTTGCAATTAAAGCATTTCTTAAGCAAATGTTTTAGATTTAGTTAATGGCTCAGAATGTGTTATCTTTAAAATTTATTTGGGGTTAAAGTACAATTTTTAAAGAACTCTAAATAACAAATTATAGTTATTTCAAATGAAAATGGGCATATAACTCTTTAGTTAGGATTATCTATACCTAAATGGGTTATATATGGGGATTTCTGAGTGAAATCGGACACTTTTTCAAGATGAGGTTTTTGATTTCCTTTATTTTTTGCTGCGGTGATGCTGCTCATTAGCAAAACATTTTAGTATATTTTCAGATTTTTTTTGGACTATCGGTTCCAGAGATATCGCGCCTTGAAAAAGTCAAATTCTGTAAAAACTACATGCAAAGAAATACTCATAATTTCTTTAATATTGGTCCAATTTGAAAAAATCTTTTTTTGTATGTTTTGTTGTTTTATCAGCTGTTAAATAAAAAATAGCAAAAAAATTTGCACAGTGGGCTTGGATGCTATTTTCGCGATTTAATATTTAAAATCAATTTTTAAAGATGTTCGACCCCTTCGATTTTCTTAAAATTTTTTTGTATAAAACTACGTTCAATTATAAAAATTTTAAGTCATATGTGGTAATGGGATTCGGACGATTACTATTTTTTCTGAATTTTTTAAAATTTGTCAGTACAAATTTTCCTTTATACCTTTGTCCAAAATTTGTATTTCCTGTATTTTTGAAGCTAAGAGTACTTATTTATCATTATATATTATATATTTATCATAAAAAATAGAAAAAAATGCACAGTGGGCTTTAATGGAATTTTCGCTGATGCCTTTTCAAAATCGAAAAATTACGCTGTCTTTAAGATGTCTGAGATAAATTCATAAATATAAAATCAAAACAAATGTTTAAAAATGAAACTTTTAATTTTTTTAATAAATTAATCAATTTTGCACAAAATTATAAAGGAAAAATTGAATTGAAAAATTTTAAAAAATTCAGAAAAAATAGTAATCGTCCGAATCCCATTACCACATATGACTTAAAATTTTTATAATTGAACGTAGTTTAATACAAAAAAATTTAAAGAAAATCGAAGGGGTCGAACTTCTTTAAATTTTGATTTTAAATATTAAATCGCGAAAATAGCATCCAAGCCCACTGTGCAAATTTTTTGCTATTTTTTATTTAACAGCTGATAAAACAACAAAACATACAAAAAAAGATTTTTTTCAAATTGGACCAATATTAAAGAAGTTATGAGTATTTCTTTGCATGTAGTTTTTACAGAATTTGACTTTTTCAAGGCGCGATATCTCTGGAACCGATAGTCCAAAAAAATCTGAAAATATACTAAAATGTTTTGCTAATGAGCAGCATCACCGCAGCAATAAATAAAGGAAATCAAAAACCTCATCTTGAAAAAGTGTCCGGTTTCACTCAGAAATCCCCATATACATTATTTTTAATTTAGGCCTGTTTCTCAGGGCGGTTTGACATACGACCATGTGTTGTGTTGTAAACAAAAAAAAAAATGAAAATAATCACTTTGCAAAGAAAATTGAATATACTTGTGAACATTTTCGTCCTATAATTTGTCACAACTTTCGACATGGATAATCACGGCAAGAGTGCATCGCAGCTGAAGGTTCAAAACAATGATGCTGAATGAATTCGCTCATTTTAAGTGTATGATTTTCTCCTCTGGCAACGTAACTACAGTTGAGTTGCAGTCCATAATCGACCCCTAAATCTTTGTATGTCGATAAAGGGCCATCCTATATCGCTATGAAAAACTGGTTAAATGAATTCAATAGTGGTCGACACTCGCAAAAAACTAAGGTCGTGAGGGTCGCATAAAATCGGCCGTTGATCCAGAAAAAAATTAAGACGTGCTTGAACGAATAATGCAAGATCGCCATGTTATATACCGTGAGATAGAGGCATTCTTGGGCATTTCTTGGGCCAACTAAGATTTGATATTGCATGAACACCTGGCCGCAAAAATGAATTTTTCTCGTTAGATCCAGCAAAATGGGACAATCGTTCAAAAAAGTCTCTTGTGGCTTGGTGCAATGAAATTATGAACAAAAACAATCGCGGTGCTTCAAACGACATTTATAAGATCGTCACAGACGACGAATCTTGGATCTCTGCTTAGGAGCCCGAAACAAAACAGGTATCGACCGTTTGGGTCTTCGAAAGCGAGCCAAATCCAACGGAAGTTATTCATGGCAGGAGACCTTCGAAGCAAATGGTCGCGTGTTTCATCAGCAAAACTGACCGTGTTGCGACTATACGGCTTGAGAAATGTAGGACGGTTATTTCTCAGTGTTCCACTACAATTTGTTTGGCTGAAGTCTCCTGAGGAATTCGAAAAACGAACAAGAGAAGACGAATTGTTCTGCACCATGACAATGCGAGCTCTTACACATCGATTCAAACCAGCGCCTGTTTGACGGACAAAACGTGGAATTGATGGGTCACGCACCGTACAGCCCTGACTGGGGATCCAATGACTTCATTTGATTGCAGCACATCAAGAAAAAAGGCGTGGTCAACGATTTTCGTTGTCAGAAGATGCTGTAAAAGCGTTCAAAAACCATGCTTTAGAGGGACCTCAACCGAGCCACCGAAAACAACCCAACAAATTATCGCATGTCAAACTGTCCTGAGTACGCTTAGGCTAAAAACTATCAAACTTTCAAATGACGCAACCACAGATCCACTGGAGTAAGTTGAGTAGGTTTGACGGTGGGCAGTTGAAAAGGTGCCGTGCGTTGAATGGGCCTGTGCCGCATGCAGGGCAGATGTTTTGCACAGTGCCGTCGATCCTTGCCCAATAGGAGTATAGACGGCTGCACATAGTTGAACATAGTTGAAAACTAATCTGGTTTGCCGTGGGAGCTGACACTCCTCAGCTGCGATAGATGAGGCGTGTGCTCCGCATTCAAACTATAGCTGCATATGGCATCTGCAACTGTGTCCGTATGATATGCTTGTAGATCTAGAGGTTCTTTCTTTCATGTAGCACTGGACCTCCTCTTCTAGTCATGAGAATTCTCCTTGAAATACCTGATATGCCAGGCGGCATTCTGAGGTCCTTGTGCCTACACTTCAGCTTGTCGCAAATAGCTGTGGCATGCACGGAAGATGATAACATGCTATCGATTGTGACCCCTAGAATTTAAGGGTACTTTGTGGTCGGAACTCAACTCTTTTCTCACCTGTGCCGTCCATATGGTGAACAGAGTGGCCGTAGATTTAGTGGCGGATATTTGCATATTCCTCGTCAGGAAAAGGTGGTAAGATCGGCTAAATAGGAGTTCAGTCTCTCACAGGTGTCATCAGGGTAGGTACCTGACACCAGGATCGTACAATCATCCGCAAACGTTACGATCTCAATTCAGTCTGGAGGTGGCGGTCTGAATGTAGGAGAGGTAGAGGTTAAACAGTTACGGAGTACTAAGGCCTCAAAAGTCTTCGCTACGCTTCATCCTCGGCAGGAAGAGATATGATGCGACGTAGTACTCTTCTTTTCGTCCAGTGACTCCCGACAATCTGTCTATTGAAATAACTTGCGGACCTCTTCGGGTCAGTCAACGTGACGACGCAAACGTTATTGAGGTCCTATCTTCCTTCTTTCCATGCCTATGCTCCCCGACCAACCTGTTAACTTTCAGTGTCAGCTCCCTGACTCTGGGTTCACTGGGGTTTACTCGACGAAGCTCATTACGTTCGTTTGCAAATCCCGCGCCTCTGCTGGGAAGTTTGGTCTCACTTCGGGTATTCGACCAGCAGGTATATGACGAGCGGCTGCAGCAGTGATGATGTCTCGGAACGTCCTTTCCGCTACCCGAACATCAGAAGGATTAGGCAGATCTCTGAGGCGGTGGTTGGTCAACTCTCTGAAAATCGGACAATCTGCTTTTCCATGATTGACGAAAGTGATAAGATAAAATTGGGCGGTCTGCTAATGTAGACAATTATAAAGTGAAGGTCTGACCCAAGAAAAATGACGGGTTTCCAGGTGACTTCATTTGTCAGACCAGGTGACACGATGGTTATGTCTGACAAACTGTGAAACTCTCCGCTAATTCTGGCAGGGGCATCCTTATTGACCGTGCAAAGCGTAGAGCTATCAGTCTGCTCAGTCACTGCTTTACCCCTTTGGCCGTTTCCGAGGACCGAATGCCACAACTCATTATGTGCAATAAAGTCCCCCCAAGATCAGACGGTTATGACCTGGGCTAGGCTTGTAACCTGAAATACAGGTATTTAACAGCGGGATGTATACATACGTTCAGCAACTCTACCTCGTCATTTCCACACCTAACTGCTACTGCCATACATTCCATGTACGGGTCATTAGGGTCAGATTCAAGAGAGTAAATGAGTGTGCTGAGCTTCGTCGTACGAACCCTGAAGACCCAAGGAAACTTACTCTTAAAGTTCAACAGGCGCAACCCCCGTTGTCTCGAAAATTAATTTGCAGGCCGATAGTGTATCGTTAAAAAAACGCGATTATAAAACAATAGACCACCGAAATTCGTCAACAAATAAATAGCATTTTTGGACTACGGGACATTCCTGAACATATTCTGAAAATTTCATGAAATTAGGTTCCTAATATGTACCTAGAGTCGGAGACATAACCCCATTGTCTCCCAAAATTAACGCTGAAACCGATATTATCATAAGTTTGGCATATACTTATACCGTTTAGAGGAAAGGTGTGGGGAAGGTACCCCAACTCCTCCCAAGTTCTTAAAATATACATTAATTACCATGGCAAACCTTGAAAATTTGCAGCAAATTTCATGGAAATCGGTTAAGTAGTTTTGGAGATATAACATATTGAAAAAAGTAGGGGTCGGGACTTAATGCCTCAAAAAAGAACCTAGATTCTAGATTAATTAAAATTAGTTGCGTTTTTTGTTTTAAATACTCAACAAAATATACAGCCTATTTTCACCTAAATTATGCTACGACGAACATTTAAAACAATATCCTTTTCGGTCCAGCCGTTCTCAAGTGAATACAATTACCAAGGAGAGACATTTGATTTTTATTCCATAAAGATATAGCATTTTTAAAAAATAGGGTACTGGGGAAGTTCTCCGCCCCCTCTCATATTGAACAAAACACGGGTGCCATCCCTGAATATTCCCTGACAATTTCAGAAAAATCGGTTCAGTAGTTGTTGCAGAAAAAATTTAAATTTGACCGCGCCAAATTTTCTTTCCATAAAAACCTAAGTCGGGTTATGACGAACATTTCAAAAAAAAAAATTATCCAAATCGTTCCAGCCGTTCTCAACTGATGCAATTACCAACGAACGACATTTGATTATTATTTATAGATATATATTTTAAAATAACTTATAAAATAATTTAATGGCAAAAAATATTTAGATAATAACTTAGTGGTATTACGATTTACAGAACAATGCATAAAAACATGATTAAATTTACTAAATCGAGTGGATTTCTGCTGTCAATTCTGTTGAGTATATGTCAAATAAAAGCCCATCTAAAATCCATTAGATTTCACTCGAAATGCAGTAGATTTTTTCCATTGGTTTCTGTAAATGTAATCGTACTCTAACAATCAATAAGACGCCTAAAAGTATGCTCTGTTTTTTGAAACCTCATGCAAGATCGTTAGAATTGATTTTAGACAATAAACACTATTTCACCGCCCTTTAAATTTATGATAAGATATTAAATTAACTTTTATTTCTTCTTCTTCTTCTTTTTAGAATCATTCCACAAACATCATCTTGAAATTGATCTAACACAAGCCTGCGTTGGTGAATTAAATACAATTTTGCGTGGCGATATCAATTGTCCCATTATCTATGGTGTTGGTGTTAATATCAAAACTGGTGAAATATTTCCAGCCACATTTCCAGAACGAGGACCAGATCGGGAATTGCGTGATGCTCGTAATTTTATGGGAGCACAAACGGTATGAAGGAATAAAAACAATATACTAAAAATTACTTTTTTGTTGAGTACTCCATATTTGCTTATTAGGTTCTTGATATATACGATGCCTCTTTGGGTCTATTACGCATTGGCCCATTCAATTATGATCCTTTAAGGGGTGCCGATTTGTGGCTGGCACAAACAGATGAATTTCTTTTGCAACATTTATCCACAAGTCCCGATGTGGAACCGCCACATTTTACACATCACGTAAGTGGTCGTTTTATTAAGATTTTAATACTTTATTATCATGTTTTCCATTTCTACTTTTCTTCTTTTTACAGATGAGGGCCACCATTAAATTCATCCAAGAAAATCAATTTCCTGCTATTACTGTTTTCCGAGACAATCGACCTCGCTATTATAGACGCGATGAAACTACGGGTTGCTGGACACTGGTTAGATATTAAAATAAATGTTCCGTTTTTTTACTGTTCGTTTCGTTTATGCTTTCATTAATTGAATTTTCCTAAATATATATTATGTATGTTTTTTGTATGTATACATAGTTGTCCTATATTATGTTGCTTTCCAATAATTATTTTGTTTAGATTTTTTCGCTTTTTAAGTAGAGAGAACAGGGCATTTGATGTGTTTGGCTTTTGGGCGAAATACACGGCGTTACAAAAGAAGAAACAGTTACATGATCGTTTTCAATTCTCCCTACAATATCTAAATCGTTGTTGGGAATAATATTTACGATATATCTATAGTTAAAATAGTGCAACAGTTGGTATATTATTCTATAGTTGGATTCCCATGGCTCCATATCAATTTCTAAAGTCTTTACAAATGTAGCTGCCTTGTCGTGTAATATTATAGGTCCTTGTTGTGTAATATTTTGCAGACCCAAGAGCCATTGAGCCATTTGAAATTATCCCACAGCTTTTAATGTGTTATTTTACAGACTGCGGAAGTGAAGTAAAGCATTCAATTCTCGTTTACTGTAGCGCTGTGTTATTTAGAAATTTGGAATTTACAATTGCTGTTATTTTTATCCTACTTTAGTTAATTCTCAAATACACTTCTTATCCGATTTTCCTTGATGCGGCAAATGACAAAGGCCCCATAATTCCAGTTGTAATGTCAGCCGAAAATTTGTCTCACAATTGAAGGAAGTTTAACTGTAGTTTATAAAAAAAAATTGATACAAGTTGTTACTATTCTATCCTTCTTTATAATGTTGCTTTTAGTTTTTCGTTTTTTAATTCCAATTTTTTAATAAATATTTGTGCTTTCTGTTCTTTTTTCCTATTTGTTGTACTTTTCAACAATCATTTAGTAGTCTACTAATTGTAATATCACCCCAAAAACGAATTAAAATAATTTGTTCTTCTTTTTCTTCTTGTCTACTTTTTTAAGATTTTAGATTGAAAATTTCTTATAAAGAAATTTGTTTTAGAATGAGAACTGTATGTTTTTGGTATGCGCCTTATCTAAAAAAAGAAAGAAAACTAAAAAATGGATTTAAGTGAAAAATCTAAAACACACACTCACACAAACAAACAAAAACTCTCTTAATAAAGAAATTGTTTAATATAATTGAAATTATTTAGTAAAATGTATAAGAATTTAATAACAATGTACTCTAAATAAAAAAATAAAATAATAAACAATCATGGCAAATTTATATACCATAAAAATGATTTAATATTTAATAAAACTATCAAAAATCTCAAATCACAGTTTTAATTTTATATCATTGATCTCTGGGGTATTTTTTGGAAAGCTTAAGAAAGTAAAGATGGGAACGAACTTTTTCGATTGGTTGTTGTTCGTACATCTCTTCAGTATCCGCTTCGGGTTTCTCTGTGCCCAGATTCAAAAATTTGCAACCTGGACTAGCTGCTTAAAGAACCAGAAGACAGGTGAGTGGGTTTATCTGGCAGTTTAATTCGTAAACCACACTGGCTCCGCATAGCTTACCCCAGACCATCCTACTGCTTATTAAGACCCAAGAAGATTTCTTTATCGACTTGAGGACTTTGTTCCGATCTCGTACAATCACCCCATATGACTGCTGGAGATGTGAAATTTCAGAAAGGTAGAAGTTTAACAGCTCCTGAGATATAACCCGCCTTGGGGAACACCCTGTTTGACTCTACGAGACTTAGACCTCTTATTTCTGAAATTCTACAATTTATAATTGCTTCTCATCATGGTGCGGGGTAGTGCCTCTAGATTCTTCGGTAATGGAGGCAGGAGGGAGATCGGCCGGTACGATTTACCTCTGCTGGCATCCTTGTCTGGCTTCAGTAGCTGGACCACCCTGCCAAATTTCAGGCTTCTGGTACAATATCCATTGAGATTCCGTGTGGGCGCATCGCTTCGGATGACGCATGAAACATCGCCCAACAATCCTCTTAACCTGTCCCCCACTGGCTGCTCCATTAACTGCCTGTTAAAATAACACGGGCACCTCTTCGCACCACCTCAAGTCGTTGAATGTAACAGACGTCCTATTATCCTTCTTTCCCGGATTCGAGAGTGACTTAACCGTTGCCCACAATTTACCAAAATTGCATCAGGTGGTCGTTTTTATTTGACCAACAGGTATGAAGCGAGGGGCTGCAGCTGTGATGATGGGAAACACGTCTTTATGGACGAGTTGTGAAGCACGTCTTTATGGACGAGCTGGGAAGGACGTCTTTATAGACGAGCTGGGAAGGACGTCTTTATAGACGAGCTGGGAAGGACGTCTTTATAGACGAGCTGGGAAGGACGTCTTTATAGACGAGCTGGGAAGGACGTCTTTATAGACGAGCTGGGAAGGACGTCTTTATAGACGAGCTGGGAAGGACGTCTTTATAGACGAGCTGGGAAGGACGTCTTTATAGACGAGCTGGGAAGGACGTCATTATAGACGAGCTGGGAAGGACGTCTTTATAGACGAGCTGGGAAGGACGTCTTTATAGACGAGCTGGGAAGGACGTCTTTATAGACGAGCTGGGAAGGACGTCTTTATAGACGAGCTGGGAAGGATGTCTTTATAGACGAGCTGGGAAGGACGTCTTTATAGACGAGCTGGGAAGGACGTCTTTATAGACGAGCTGGGAAGGACGTCTTTATAGACGAGCTGGGAAGGACGTCTTTATAGACGAGCTGGGAAGGACGTCTTTATAGACGAGCTGGGAAGGACGTCTTTATAGACGAGCTGGGAAGGACGTCTTTATAGACGAGCTGAAGCACGCCTTTATAGACGAGCTGAAGCACGCCTTTATAGACGAGCTGAAGCACGCCATTATAGACGAGCTGAAGCACGCCTTTATAGACGAACTGAAGCACGCCTTTATAGACGAGCTGAAGCACGCCTTTATAGACGAGCTGAAGCACGCCTTTATAGACGAGTTGAAGCACGCCTTTATAGACGAGCTGAAGCACGCCTTTATAGACGAGCTGAAGCACGCCTTTATAGACGAACTGAAGCACGCCTTTATAGACGAGCTGAAGCACGCCTTTATAGACGAGCTGAAGCACGCCTTTATAGACGAGCTGAAGCACGTCTTTATAGACGAGCTGAAGCACGTCTTTATAGACGAGCTGAAGCACGTCTTTATAGACGAGCTGAAGCACGTCTTTATAGACGAGCTGAAGCACGTCTTTATAGACGAGCAGAAGCACGTCTTTATAGACGAGCTGAAGCACGTCTCTATAGACGAGCTGAAGCACGTCTTTATAGACGAGCTGAAGCACGTCTTTATAGACGAGCTGAAGCACGTCTTTATAGACGAGCTGAAGCGCGTCTTTATAGACGAGCTGAAGCGCGTCTTTATAGACGAGCTGGGAAGGACGTCTTTATAGACGAGCTGGGAAGGACGTCTTTATAGACGAGCTGGGAAGGACGTCTTTATAGACGAGCTGGGAAGGACGTCTTTATAGACGAGCTGAAGCACGCCTTTATAGACGAGCTGAAGCACGCCTTTATAGACGAGCTGAAGCACGCCATTATAGACGAGCTGAAGCACGCCTTTATAGACGAACTGAAGCACGCCTTTATAGACGAGTTGAAGCACGCCTTTATAGAAGCACGTCTTTATAGACCAGCTGAAGCACGTCTTTATAGACCAGCTGAAGCACGTCTTTATAGACGTGCACATGCCGCATACTGGGCATATGTCTTGCACGGCGCGATCGATTTCCGCCCAATACGAATTTAGGCGACTGCAATATACCGAGCGTAGTTGAGCCAAAACTACTCTGGTTTGTCGTGGCAGCTGACGCTCCTCAGCTGCGATAGATGAAGGGTGTATAGGGTTCTGGCCAGACTGGATGACAAGCCCTCCTTCTCCGCTTCTTGTACGATTCTTCCGCAAAACATTGTAATGCTACGGGTGACAGTGAATTTTGTTTGCTGTATCGCGACGACCATTATGTTATTCCTAGTCATAAAGTCCACAATTTCGCTGAGGGATGATGAATTTCCACACCGCTAAATAACAACTTGTGGTGCTAGATGTTGCGTTTGCTGTTGTTGTGGAGACTGCGGGATGTCTCCTATTCCGACGACGACGAAGTTAGAGACAGGCTGGGAGATGTGTAACCAGAGCAGTCTCGGAAGAGCATCCATTCCCTACATCCGTTACATCCCATCGATGTTGACATATGGTGGATACGGATCTGGCAAACGGAACAGATCCATGGGCCGGGATTGTTTTCTATCGCGGCACGGACCAAAAGAGCTCGGAGGAAACATTCCGGGATATATTACAGCTCCTATAGTAAACAAATATACGAACAGAAACACAAAATTGTTTAGGTATTGGCCCCTGGTGGAAAATTCTACGAGTCAATCCGGTGCTTAAACCGGGCGCGGTGGGATTATACATTACATTACAATCTCTCTCTGAAATTTCAGAAAGGTAGAAGTTTAACAGTTCCTGAGATATAACCCGCCTTGGGGAACACCCCGTTTGACTCTACGAGACTTAGACCTCTTATTTCTGAAATTCTACAATTTATAATTGCTTCTCATCATGGTGCGGGGTAGTGCCTCTAGATTCTTCGGTAATGGATGCAGGAGGGAGATCGGCCGGTACGATTTACCTCTGCTGGCATCCTTGTCTGGCTTCAGTAGCTGGACCACCCTGCCAAATTTCAGGCTTCTGGTACAATATCCATTGAGATTCCGTGTGGGCGCATCGCTTCGGATGACGCATGAAACATCGCCCAACAATCCTCTTAACCTGTCCCCCACTGGCTGCTCCATAAACTGCCTGTTAAAATAACACGGGCACCTCTTCGCACCACCTCAAGTCGTTGAATGTAACAGACGTCCTATCATCCTTCTTTCCCGGATTCGAGAGTGACTTAACCGTTGCCCACAATTTACCAAAATTGCATCAGGTGGTCGTTTTTATTTGACCAACAGGTATGAAGCGAGGTGCTGCAGCTGTGATGATGGGAAACACGTCTTTATAGACGAGTTGTGAAGCACGTCTTTATAGACGAGCTGGGAAGGACGTCTTTATAGACGAGCTGGGAAGGACGTCTTTATAGACGAGCTGGGAAGGACGTCTTTATAGACGAGCTGGGAAGGACGTCTTTATAGACGAGCTGGGAAGGACGTCTTTATAGACGAGCTGGGAAGGACGTCTTTATAGACGAGCTGGGAAGGACGTCTTTATAGACGAGCTGGGAAGAACGTCTTTATAGACGAGCTGGGAAGGACGTCTTTATAGACGAGCTGGGAAGGACGTCTTTATAGACGAGCTGGGAAGGACGTCTTTTTAGACGAGCTGGGAAGGACGTCATTATAGACGAGCTGGGAAGGACGTCTTTATAGACGAGCTGGGAAGGACGTCTTTATAGACGAGCTGGGAAGGACGTCTTTATAGACGAGCTGGGAAGGACGTCTTTATAGACGAGCTGGGAAGGACGTCTTTTTAGACGAGCTGGGAAGGACGTCATTATAGACGAGCTGGGAAGGACGTCTTTATAGACGAGCTGGGAAGGACGTCTTTATAGGCGAGCTGAAGCACGCCTTTATAGACGACCTGAAGCACGCCTTTATAACGAGCTGAAGCACGTCTTTATAGACGAGCTGAAGCACGCCTTTATAGACGAGCTGAAGCACGCCTTTATAGACGAGCTGAAGCACGCCTTTATAGACGAGCTGAAGCACGCCTTTATAGACGAGCTGAAGCACGCCTTTATAGACGAGCTGAAGCACGCCTTTATAGACGAGCTGAAGCACGCCTTTATAGACGAGCTGAAGCACGCCTTTATAGACGAGCTGAAGCACGCCTTTATAGACGAGCTGAAGCACGCCTTTATAGACGAGCTGAAGCACGCCTTTATAGACGAGCTGAAGCACGCCTTTATAGACGAGCTGAAGCACGCCTTTATAGACGAGCTGAAGCACGCCTTTATAGACGAGCTGAAGCACGCCTTTATAGACGAGCTGAAGCACGCCTTTATAGACGAGCTGAAGCACGCCTTTATAGACGAGCTGAAGCTAGCCTTTATAGACGAGCTGAAGCACGCCTTTATAGACGAGCTGAAGCACGCCTTTATAGACGAACTGAAGCACGCCTTTATAGACGAGCTGAAGCACGCCTTTATAGACGAGCTGAAGCACGCCTTTATAGACGAGCTGAAGCACGCCTTTATAGACGAGCTGAAGCACGTCCTTATAGACGAGCTGAAGCACGTCTTTATAGACGAGCTGAAGCACGTCTTTATAGACGAGCTGAAGCACGTCTTTATAGACGAGCTGAAGCACGTCTTTATAGACGAGCTGAAGCACGTCTTTATAGACGAGCTGAAGCACGTCTTTATAGACGAGCTGAAGCACGTCTTTATAGACGAGCTGAAGCACGTCTTTATAGACGAGCTGAAGCACGTCTTTATAGACGAGCAGAAGCACGTCTTTATAGACGAGCTGAAGCACGTCTCTATAGACGAGCTGAAGCACGTCTTTATAGACGAGCTGAAGCACGTCTTTATAGACGAGCTGAAGCACGTCTTTATAGACGAGCTGAAGCGCGTCTTTATAGACGAGCTGAAGCGCGTCTTTATAGACGAGCTGGGAAGGACGTCTTTATAGACGAGCTGGGAAGGACGTCTTTATAGACGAGCTGGGAAGGACGTCTTTATAGACGAGCTGGGAAGGACGTCTTTATAGACGAGCTGGGAAGGACGTCTTTATAGACGTGCACATGCCGCATACTGGGCATATGTCTTGCACGGCGCGATCGATTTCCGCCCAATACGAATTTAGGCGACTGCAATATCCCGAGCGTAGTTGAGCCAAAACTACTCTGGTTTGTCGTGGCAGCTGACGCTCCTCAGCTGCGATAGATGAAGGGTGTATAGGGTTCTGGCCAGACTGGATGACAAGCCTTCCTTCTCCGCTTCTTGTACGATTCTTCCGCAAAACATTGTAATGCTACGGGTGACAGTGAATTTTGTTTGCTGTATCGCGACGACCATTATGTTATTCCTAGTCATAAAGTCCACAATTTCGCTGAGGGATGATGAATTTCCACACCGCTAAATAACAACTTGTGGTGCTAGATGTTGCGTTTGCTGTTGTTGTGGAGACTGCGGGATGTCTCCTATTCCGACGACGACGAAGTTAGAGACAGGCTGGGAGATGTGTAACCAGAGCAGTCTCGGAAGAGCATTCCCTACATCCGTTACATCCCATCGATGTTGACATATGGTGGATACGGATCTGGCAAACGGAACAGATCCATGGGCCGGGATTGTTTTCTATCGCGGCACGGACCAAAAGAGCTCGGAGGAAACATTCCTGGATATATTACAGCTCCTATAGTAAACAAATATACGAACAAAAACACAAAATTGTTTAGGTAATGGCCCTTGGTGGAAAATTCTACGAGTCAATCCGGTGCTTAAACCGGGCGCGGTGGGATTAGTCTGGTAGATCGAAGTCAGATTAGTTAATCTGGGAAAAGTGTTGTTGAAATCAATAAGAAGAATGTTTCGAGAATGACACTATAGAAAAAAATTTCATATGTTTTCATATTTTCAGTAAATCCCATGAGTTATCCTTTTTTTAATACATTCATTCTAATGTTTATTATTTACATAGTTACATTGCATATGAACCACACTATTATGACCTAATTAAAAAAATATACCATTAATACCGTGATTTCCGGTCACAATTCACATTTATTAAATTTACTAAAATCTGGATGCCACCACGGAAGAACTTTATACTTTTGAATACGCTGATATTTCCATGTCAGTTTTTGATCTCCCGTCAACGAGACAAAATCCAATTCCAAATTTGTTGATCTCATGTCAGTGGATAATAGTTCTCTTGTATCCTTTAAGCGTATTGCAGATGAGGAATTTGCACAAAGAAAATCCGAGGGAAATGGAATAAAACGATCACAACATATTATCAAAAGACTCAGGCCATCCCAATTATCCACAGCAGATGAATGAATGACATTTAAATTCCTTCGGTTATGTTTGTTGTTATTACTCTCAGCATCATTATCATCTTCTAATGATTCCCAATCTTCAACAAGTTCATCACTGACTACAGAAGACTTACTCGAAGATTTCTGGTCACGTTTCAAAATTGAATTGGCAGTGTTATCACGAAATTTATAAACCATTATCCATACACATTGAACTGTAAGATGCCATGAAGATTGGTATGTTTTGCCAACCAGTGACTCCAATTTGTAATTGTCTTTGAGACGTTCCGCAAACGGTGAATGACAATAGAATAGAGCTTTTATAACCCGTTGCCTCAATATATTTGTATCACATTCCGATAGCTGATGCATTTGTAAATGGGCAGGCAGTTGCAATATCCATTTACTTTTATCTTTAGATTTTTGACAATATTTCCTATACAGTTGCATCCAGAAATGCCTAGATTTCAAGCAATTGGCACTTTGTGAACAAATCAAAGCAAAACGTTGCACATCTTCTGGTGGAATATAGTTGGCCAAATGAAACCATATATCATTACTGATGTATGAATATTCATTTGAAGTAGTGGAAGTGTCGTTGTCACACATCATTTCATATTCCAAGACTTCGACGGCAGCTCCTAAACATTTGCCACGTCGTGTTCGTGGTTTTAGTTCCAAGAAATCGGATCGTAATAAATATGTTTCTGTAAAGAAATGATAATGTTTATCAGAGTTATTTTCATCAATTAGGTTAGGGAATGTGCAGCCACAAGTGCACTACGCTACTCGAATACTTTCCGGTTCATTGTGATCACCCGAAAGAAGTATAAGAAGTCAGAATTGGTGAATAGTAAATGAAGGAAAACTAAAGGAGGCAAAAAGAGGTAATATAAGGATAGAATTTGAGGGTAGTGATGGGTGAAAATCGGTACGAGTTGTAGTTTACGTATCCAGGTTGCGCGGCCCCGCCATTTCAAATTTCAAATTTTTGATGATAACGTGAAGGACAACAGGTCCTATCATTGAGTAGATGGTTAGACTTGTGTGGCAGTTAAGCCACGCCACTTGCGAGCAAGCATTGGACAACGATACAGGAGGTGTTATAATTGTTGTATTGTCATTGTGTCATCTTCTCTTCACAGTCTGCGGTAATCAACACCAAAGGCTATAATCTAAGGAGTCCTGCCATAATCCTGATTTTAGCTTTGCTCTGGGTTAGTGTTTCGTTCTATTGGTCGACAGAGTGGGCCAAATGGCTCTTGACACGTTGCACCTAGGTTCATTATGCAATAATTCTTTGTCCCTTTTATCAAAGATCGTTAACATTCCGAATAAGGTGACATAGAGGTGATTGCTGGATTTTTTGACTGTGATCCACGCCTAGTTGGTTCATCTGCCTTCTGTTCCCCTAATGTCACAGTGTCTTGGGTACCCATCATCAGCCTGGTTTTTGGTTTTTTCATAAGCCTCTTGATTGACTTGTTCCTTTTCTTGAGCATCCAATTTTTTAATCTGTTTACCATCCAGTTCAGCATTTAAATCGAGAACTTCTTTTTCCAAAGCCAACCGCTGTTCGAGAGGTAATTTTGCAATGTCCGACATATTCTGTAAAAGTTTCTGTACAGGTGTATTAGGTTTTTGATTACAGTTCGATCGTGGATCTTCTAATTCTGCATTGATGTGTAATACTGATTGTCGTAAAGAGCTGGGTACTGCATGTAAATCGTATGCCTTAATGGTTTCAAGACTTGCCAGCGACGATTCAGCACTCACTGATTCACTATTCACTGACTGAAATCATTTGTTAGATTTGCACTCAAGAATGGTCTCAGATTTGATGATAAAACAACCAACCGGTTCAAAGATCTCGGCATCTAGACTTATCAATTCTGTCGCGAAGACCGTCGTTCAATACATATCCTTTCACAGTAAATCGACCATCTTGGAATTGTCTTTATTGATTAGAAAGGTAAGGATGAAGGGTTTAAACCGCGTAATCCCCATAGCCCTCCATAGAATATACATTTGTGACACTTACGACATTTGCCTCTGGTCCGCAATTTCGATTGAAGCTGTTCCTCGTCCAAATCCATGTCAAGGGGGAAGATAGTGGACCTTGGCAAATAGTGGACCAAACAAACCCAGAAACGTTCCACCAAACGTCTCTATTGTTTACGAATAAGACATAGGAGACATAGAGAAGAGAATCAGCTGGATGCAGGTGATGAAAAAAAAAACAGTTGAATAGTGTTGCCGTATCATCTCATTAATTCCACAATTAACCGCTTGTTGATTGGAATGCTTAGAAGTTGTGTTCCAGAAGCGAAGACCTCGCACCATGATGAAATTATAAGGTGGCATAAAACGCCAGTGTCGTGGTTTCAATCTGTCAAAATTTTTGTTATTGCGAATAAATTGTATGAAAACGTAAACAAACATTTACACATATTGAAAATTTTTCGGCCAAAATAGAGTTGTTGTTATGCCACTTACCTGGTAAATAGATCTTGCCTCTCACCATTTTAACTCTCTCGTAGTCACTGTCATAGAATACAACCCAGGACCAATATATCTGTGCTCAGTTTGTCACATCCGCATCTTCACCCACATCCAACCTTCGGTGAGATGCAATAGATGTCAAGAGTGGGTGCATCTAAGGGGTTGCTCTGGACTCGTCCACGTCCATGTTGCTGCATGCTGCGTCCATGTTGCTGCACTCGTCCATGTTGCTGCATGCTGCGTGAACACAGTCCCCATTGAGTCGTCGTCGGATTACGAGACTCCCTCGTCGTCTGATTACGAAACTCCCCCGCAGTCCCCTCGACAACAACCGCACACGCAGCCTTAAACACCAGCCGTTGTTCTCCCAATCCCCGAAAATGCAGCCTTTTTGCAATTTAATTGCAATGGACTCCGAGGTAAGATCGAGGAGATAGTAGATTTTATGAGTCGGAAGAACATCAAGGTCGCGGCGGTGCAGGAAACCAAGCTGAACAACAACCACAGCTTAAAGCATTGTGATGGTTACAATGTTCTGAGGAAAGATCGCACCAGAAGTGGAGGTGGGGGATTGGCTTTCCTATTGCACCAGTCTGTCCAATACAGACCTATCTCGCTTGAGCCTGTCTCTAATGACACGTACATGGAATGTATGGGGGTAGCAGTCAGGTGTGCAGCTGCCGAGATAGAGTTGCTGAATGTATACATCCCGCCGAGAAAAAGCTGTATCCCTGATTATAGGCCTGACATTATCCCGCTCTTGCAAGGTTATAGCTATATTACATTACGTGTATTTCATGTGTAAGTTTTGAATTTTTTGTCCTCGTGTAATTTTTTGCGTGTGCGAAAAATGACATTTTACATATGATTTATAATTTTTGCTATTACACCAGTATATGTTTTTTTGTGTGACATAACCTATAAATGTAAACAAATCCTTTATCAAATCGATTTATTTAAGTTTCTTTAAGAAACTATTTCTTTCAGCAAATTTTGCAAATTTCTGCTTTCATCAAAACAAACAAATCAGCTGTTTTCTATTTATTGCGCATACAAAAATAGGAGGGGCTCTAAAACGAAAGAGTTACACATGGGTTCACACATCATTCTGAAAGATGAAATTTATTATATGGATCATACTAGCTCTGTCCTTTACGTGCAAGAATCTTCAAGTTTTACCACTTTTTACTCAAAAAGCGTTCCTTTACTTCAGACACCATATAATTCATATGGGAGCAGTTTACAACTTTTACTACTTTTGCTGGTTTTACCATTTTCAAAAGTAAAGGAACAGACCAACTATGTGCACAACATGTAGATGTAAAAAAATGCAAAACATACACACGAAGTACACGTAATGTAATATTGCTATTATAATCGTCTGGTCCTGGGGGATTTTAATGCGCATCATGAGATCGCATTCGGCCCTCGGAAACGACCAGAGAGGTACAGCGCTGGCTGAGCAGATTGATAGCTCTACGTTTTGCACGGTCAATGAGGCCGCCCCTACCAGAATTAGAGGAGAGTGTCACAGTTCGCCTGACATAACCATCGTGTCACCTGGTCTGACAAATGACGTTACCTGGCAACCCGTCACCTCTGAACGCCGCACGTTCGTCAATCATAAAAGAGCTGATTGGCCGAGTTTCAGAGAGTTCACCAATCAGCGCTTCAGAGAATTACCCAATCCTTTTGATGTTCGGGTAGCGGAAAGGACGTTGCGGGACATCATCACTGCTGCAGTCGCTAGCCATATCCCTGCTGGTCGAATACCCGAAGTAAGACCAAATTTCCCAGCAGAGGCGACGGGATTAGCAAATGAGCATGATGAGCTTCGTCGTATCAACCCCAATGACCCCAGAGTCAGGGAGCTGACACTGGAAGTTAACAGGCTGGTCGGCGAGCATAAGCGGAACAAATGGTTAAATCATCTGAAGAGCTGCAACATTGGAGCCGGTATAGGTGAATTGTGGACAACGGTTAAGTCACTCTCAAACCCTGGAAGAAGGGAAGAGAAGAGTATTACTTCGCATCAGATCTCTTCCTGCAGAGGATGAACCACCACAATTTACAATGGATGATGATGCCAATGCCATCAAGAACGCTAAATCATCCAAAGCGTTGGGCCCTGATGGAATCTCCATGGTAATGTTGAAGCAGCTGGATGAGCCAAGAGTCGAGTATCTCACCAAAGTCTTCAACTTGTCTCTAGCCACCCTCGTTGTTCCCGAAGTCTGGAAAATGGGCAGGGTGGTCCCACTACGGAAGCCAGGCAAGGATGCCAGCAAAAGTGAATCGTACAGACCGATTTCGCTTTTGTCGCCCGTAGCAAAGACACTTGAGGCCTTGCTCCTCCCCAGTATCAGAAATAGCTATTAAGTTGCCGATCATCAGCATGGATTCCGTAAGCAGCACAGCACGACAACAGCGCTGCACGCCATTACCACATATATCTGTAAAGGACTCAACCAGAGACGGACGTGTGATAGAACAGTGATGGTGGCGCTTGACTTATCAAAAGCCTTTGATACAGTCAGGCACTCCACGCTGTTTGAGGACATTGAGCAGACAACCCTCCGGCCAAGCTTGAAACGTTGGATAGTCAACTATATGTGTGGACGCCAGTCGTACGTGGAATTCAGGAATAAGAAGTCCAAACCCCGAAGGTGGGGTGATATCTCCGCAACTGTTTAACCTCTACCTCTCATGTATTCCACCCCCTCCAGACGGCATTGAGATCGTGACGTATGCGGATGATTGCACGATCCTGGCGTCGGGTACCTATCCTGATGACATCTGTGAGAGACTGAATAACTATTTAACCGATCTTACCACCTTTTTCCATTCGAGGAATATGCCACTCTGTTCACCACATGGACAGCGCAGTTTGGACGTGAGTTGAATGTCGTGGTCGACGGTAGCAGAATTCCGACCACAAACTGCCCTAAAATTTTAGGGGTCACATTCGACACTACATTCACGTCGTGCGCACACGCCACAGCTATCTGCGACAAGTTGAAAAGTAGGAACAAGGTCCTCAAGTCCCTTGCCGGCAGCACTTAGGGTGCAGATAAAGAAACCTTTTTGGCCACGTTTAACGCGATAGGTCGGTCTGTGGTAAGCTATGCGGCTCCAGTCTGGTCCCCGAGATTGTGTGATACGAACTGGAAAAAGATTCAAACTTATCGTGTGAGCCATCCCAATCACCATCTTGTGGGTAGGCCCGGCCCATTCAGGGAGATCAGGAAGGATATCCATGCTCTAGAGGGAGAGGTCCAACGATACAGGAGAGAATCCCTAGATCAACAAGCATATCAAGCAGGATTGAATAGCATTCACACGGACGCAGTTGCCAAGGCCTTAAGCAATTATAGTGTGAATAAAGTACTCGGAGTACATCCTCCATCTATCGCAGCTGAGGAGCGTCAGCTGCCACGACAAACCAGAGTAGTTTTGGGTCAACTACGCTCGGGATATTGCAGTCGCCTAAATTCGTATTGGGCGGAAATCGATCGCGCCGTGCAAGACATATGCCCAGTATGCGGCATGGGCCCGCACGACACACAACACCTTTTTAACTGCCCCGCCAAACCTACCCATCTAACTCCAGTGGATCTGTGGCTACACCCCCTGGAAGCAGCCATTTTTCTGAAACTGGAGATAGACCCAGAGCCAGATTGAACAGAGGAACGAACATATAAGCTGTGTTCCTTTACTTACCTGAGGTTACCATTTGTTACCATTTTTAACCTGCAAAGCGTTCCTTAACCCCGAAAAGTGGCAAAACTGGAAGCAATTTTTAAGAGAGTGAGAGAGGAGAGAGAGCGAAAATGGCTTTCTCTTCTACCACAGGCTACCAGACAAATTTCTGCAGGTAAAAAATGGCAGAACTGATTTTTCGACTTTTGTTTGACGATTATTTCACAGTGAAGAAGAAAATGGACGAAAAGCAGAAGAAAAAGTCGAACGCTGACAAAACTAACAGCCTGTTTCTGTATGTCGAAACTAAAATGTGTGCGAATGAAACACGCCCAAACTTTTGTGTGTTTTTCAAATTTGACTTTTGTTTTGAAGCAATGGCAAAGGTAAAAATGTTTCGAAATCTAAAGTTTGGTCGTGTTTCAGTCGCACACATTTTCGTTTCGAAATACAGAAACTGGCTGTAAATTAAAATCTGTGAAATAAAAGACGAAAATTGATTTTTTATGTTTCTTTTTGACGTTGCTGCCAGATCTACCATTTTCCGTTCCTTTACTTTTCTGGTAAAAATGTTCATGAGAGAGCAATTTTGACATTTTTCTCTTTTACCACTCTTACGATTAAAAAAGTAAAGGAATAAAGCTATAAACATAATAAAAACACTGTTACAACAACAAAAACAACATTCGATTCTGTGCTTCGTCTTATTTTAATATTATTGACTTTTTATCATTCCTTCCACTTTTCCTTTCCGTACCTTGAGGATAAACCAATTGTTTTTTTTTTTACATTAAAGCTCTTTGTGGGGATAAGCTTCTTCTAGAGGACATTAAAGCTCTGTTTCTTTACGTACAAGGATCTTCAATTTTTACCACTTTTTACTCGAAAAACGTTCCTTCGGAAACCATACCATTCATATGGGAGCAGTTTACAACTTCTACTACTTTTGCCGGTTTTACCATTTTCAAAAGTAAAGGAACAGACCATAAGTGTAGGAACTAATCGGACGCTTTACATTTCACTTGCATTTTGGAATCCAGCCCAATTCGAATTAGACGAATGATATTCAAAATTCCCCAAGTTCAAATAATGTAATGTGGCAATATTAATTTCTTACTGCGTTACCATTCATTCCTGCATACTCTACATAGTAAGAAGAAGAGTGGAATATTTTTGTTTGCGTGGACGTTTACTTTGCGAAAATGAATGTAAGTTTGTTAAAATATTCTATGTAAAAACACAGTAATGTATGATTTCCTATCTTCGCCATGCAGGAGGCTGACATTCCAATTGATATCCATACCCTGAAGTTACAAGATTGGCTTGTAAGCAGGCGTATAGTTCCCAAAAATATACAGGCTAATTTGAAAGACATTCGTTCGAAGATAACTACAGCTCTACAAGATATGCCCTCTCACGAAAAGCTTATAGAGCTATTAAAGGGAACAAGTAAGTGAAAGTCCACAATGGCATATAAACCTTCTAACATCTTCCTTCCATTTCCAGATATAAACTACTTCCATTGTAAAGAAATCATTGAAATCTTAAAGCAAACTGAAAAAGACACAAAAGGTCTCTTTGGCAGCTATGGAAGTCAACGTATGAAAGATTGGCAAGAAATTGTTCGTCTATACGAAAAGGATAGTGTATACTTGGCGGAAACTGCCCAACTTTATGTACGTAATATTAACTATGAAATACCCAATGTTCGCAAACAAATGACCAAATTGGAGCAACAAAGTGATGAATGCTTGAAACGTAGCAACGATTTGAGTAAACCTGAAGCACAGTTACTTGCCGAGCATGCCGCCTTGCTGCAGCAAATCGGAGTAAAAGGTGAAAATCTTCGTGAAGAATTCACACAAGTACTTTCCGGATTGTCTGAGATCTACGATAAGAGTATAAAGAAAATTGGTACTTTGGAGGAGGCCTTAAATTTGTATGCCACAACCACTGGGCAAACTAAACAACAATGTTTACCGATAACCAGGCATTTAATTGATTTTGGCAACACAACTGTTTATCAATATATCCACAAGGAAGCTCCTCTTTCTGTTGAGGAACCACCTATAAAATTGAATTTAAGTGAAGAAAATGAAATGAAGAATAATGACAATGAAATCGACTTTGGTGGTGATGATAATGGTGGTGCTTCGTCCACTATTTCTGGAGAAATGATTGATTTTGGTGAATTGAATTTGGAAAGTGGTGGTGAGGGCGGTATTGATTTTGGAGACTCTGGCGAAACTGGTGATATTGATTGGGGCATTGAAAGTGCTCCCACCGAAGGTGTGGAAATCAATTTCGATATACCCATCGAGGAATATGGTATTGTTGTGGAAGGAGCTGGTATGGATGGTGGCGTTGCCAAGGGCGATCAGGCTTATACCTTACTAGATTCACCCTCCTATCGTGAACGTTTCATTGATGAGTTATATGAGCTTGAAGCCTTCCTACGCATGCGTTGCTACGAACTGCGTCAAGTCACTGCCAGCAGCAATGTTATGTTCTCACTCATGGAATCTATATCCACCCATGACGAGGTATCATTACGAAAAATGTTAGCAAATCTTGATGTAGTCTTAACAGAAATGAGCAGTGAACAAACACGTCACCTCTTCCAATTGAAACATTCGCCAAAATATGCTGATCTTTTAGCATCAAAATTGAAACAAATGCTAAAGGCAGTAGAGAAAATACGCACCACGAAACAGGTGTTGAAAGATCGTTCTGTAGAACTTAAAGAACAACGTGTGGCCCTGACACCGGTCCTCGATAAATTAATAGCCCAAACAAAAGATCTGCAAGGCAAAATTGAGCAAGATATATCGAAACGTTATAAGAATCGTATTGTTAATTTGTTGGGTGGTGTTTAGAAAAATTTTTAACAAAAAGAGGGTAAATGTATTTTATTGTTATATCATTTGCAATATATTGTATGAAAATGTATATATGTACATGGTTAATTAAAATTGGCTGATTGTGAAATATGCCATACGTTTTTTTTTTTCTAATAAAATTTTTTGTTAAATACAACACCTTTGTTTAACTATGTATAGAAGTAGGGTAACGTAGGGAATGAAAGATTCCAAGCAAAGGGCCCGATCGGCGTTAACATGACGTTGCCATGACACAAAGCAAGAGTTTGATTTGTATATTTCTCTCAACTGGCCCAATTGCTTAATGAAAGCACTCCTCGTTCTGCTAACATATCAGCTCCATGCAAACAGCCAAATCCATTCCTGCTACCGAAGAGAAGAATGCTGCATATAGGGTTACTATACAACCAGTAGCAACGCGTACATCCTCATGTAGAGACGAGCAAGATAATCTGGTTACAGATAGAGATAGTGTATTCAAGTTATAGAAAGAGCATCCAATCTCATAGTAGATAATACTACGAAGATGCCACAGAAATAGAGTAGGTGGTAGAGGGTAGGAGTTCAGAAAAAAATGGCGTCGCTCTAATGTATACCCTCAAGAAAATATGAAACATTCGGCCTTATTACGGTTGGCGTAGTCGCATGCGTTCAAATGTCGTAGGCGTAGTTTACATTTTCTATATGATGAAAAATTATATACTACGAACATTTTTATTTTTTTATAGCATCTTATGTCCATAAAATCTCGAAAGAAACACGTTCATAATTCCCTGGACGGATTTTTTGGGTTATAAATAACATTTATTATTATTATTTTATTTTATTATTATTATTATTATTTTTTTTTTTTTGATACGACAAATCGGTATCACTTATGGCGTTGGAATACGATGAAAGAGTCGTGGCCGATTTTTTTAACGACTGGATATAAAAATAAATCAATTTCAAAAAAATTTTTTTGGCAACGATTAATGATATATATTGGAAAATAACTAAAACAATTAAATATTTTACTTTTTTATTAATTTTCGTATGACAATTTTCGTGTTTTTATCAGATGAAAAACTATCAATTGAAAATCTGTTACGAGTCCTCGTATAACTATTCAAGCAATGCAAAATTTCTTTCTTATTTTACAATTAAACAAATATATATATTTTTTTTAATTTTGTATGAGAAAATTTTTCCGATCAGAATCGTTTCAATTCCGTAATTTCATTTCGATCGTTTTTGTTTCAGCTTCTCCAGATTCATTTGGACTCGATTGAGCAATGTCCGTCCGTCTGGCTGGCTGGAAGGGAGTGACCGATTTATTCCATACTTTGTATAGCGTAAACTTTCTACCAGAGTAATAATATGAGGTTCCAATATGGTCTCAATAGGTCGACTGCTTCGGATACCTCACACACAAAATTTCGGAAAAGTTCAGTTTAGGGCCATCTCTCGAATCGCTTTGATTATTCTTTTAGCAACTTGTATTCACTGCCCTCCATACGACGGTACACGTTTCATCAGGGGCAAGTCCATACTTCCTGAGAAAATAGCATGAAAGTTGCAAAAAAACTCTATGACACCGTGTAAGGTGGTTGGAGCGCAAGATAACTCTAGAACGGATCTGCCGATTCGGTCCAACATTTAGCCTTAGTAATATTTTGTCCAAACATAGTTTAAGTTTGAAAATAAGCCATATCGGTCCACTCCTTCAGGTACCTCCCACACAAAAGTTCGAAAATGTTCGGAAAACTTGTGCGCACGATAACTCTTGAAGGGAGTAACCGATTTGCTCCATACTTTGCACATCCTGAAATGTGTACCAGACTTAGATAAGGTTTCAATATGGACTTAATCGGTCCACTCCTTCGGGTACCTCCCACACAAAATTTCGGAAAAGTTCAGTTTAGGCCATCTCTCGAGTCGCTTTGATTTTCGTCTTAGCAACTTTTATTTACTCCCCCCAATACGATGGTACAAGTTTCATTAGGGGCAAGTCCATACTTCCTGAGAAAATAGCATGAAAGTTGCAAAAAACCCCTATGACACCGTGTCAGGTGTTTGGAGCGCAAGATAACTCTAGAACGGATCTGTCGATTCGGTCCAACATTTGGCCTCAGTAATATTTTGTCCAAACATAGTTTAAGTTTGAAGATAAGCTATATCGGTCCACTCCTTCAGGTACCGCCCCCACAAAAGTTCAAAAGTGTTCGAAAAAATTGTTTGTACGGTAACACTTGAAGAGAGTGGCCGAATTGGTCCATACTTTACACATCCTAATATATATATGGACTATATTTGTCTACTCCACACAAAATTTCGGATAAGTTCACTTCAAGACCTGACATCGAATCACTTTGATTTTTGTTGAAGCAACTTGCATTCGCTGCCTCAATTACGATGGTAAAGTTTTTTTTTTAGGGGCAAGTCCATACTTCTTAGCAAACAGCCCGAAGGATGTAAAACCCCCATAAGCACCATATATAGTGGCTGGAGATCCACATCCATAATGGTCAATGTGGATCCATTCCTTTTAGTATCTCCTCCGCAAAACTTTTGATCTTTAATCCTAATCAACATTTTTGTCGGTTCAAACGCCCAAAAATTTTTAAAACCCCCTAAATACATACGTTTTTTGGGAAAGGTTGTTTCAATGTACACAGGCTGAGGGTATATCTCTGTCGGCAAAGCCGACTGATACTTTTTTACTTGTTTGATACGACTACGCCAACCGTAATAAGGTTGATTATATAGAACAGCAAAAATTATCTGCACTCTAATCGGCAAAAGAAACCCAAATCAAATCTCGACAGATAGAAGTCGACCGGAAAGTGTTAGGAGAAGAAACGTTCTTTACTAGCAAACCCAACTAAAAACTTGCTATGCAATAAAAATACCATGTTTTTTAATTATTTTTCTTTTTTATTTAATATACAAACGTTGGTTGTTGTTTTGTTTAAATTTATAATTACAATTTTTAGGTATAATTTTTTCGGTTTTTATATGTATTATTATTAATATTTATTAAAATCTGGGTGTATGGTGTATTTAATTTGTTTTTTATATCATTCTAGCATACTTTTTAAGATGTATATTTTTTTTGTTATTGTATTTTAACGCTAAACGTTTTCTTTTCTTATATAATGTGTATTTTGTTGTAGGTTACGATAATTATTGTAATTTGATATATTTATAACTTTCTTAATTTTTTTATTTGTTTTTTCTTTTTTTTTTAATTTGTAAAACTCTCACTTTTTTATTTATAAATAGAAAAATTGCTTAAATAATAAAAACAATCTATAGCAAAAAATATATTTATATATAAAAAAATACACAAAAATATGTAAACAAAATAATTTGTAAGAATTAAAACAGTTCTATATAATAATAAAAATGTGTAATAATTATACTTGGTACTGATTTACGAGTATACATTAGTAGTGGGTATGAGAGTGGGTAGGGAAAGAGAGTGGAAATAACCTATAAGTTATTAAAGTAAATAATGGGCATGCAATGTGGAAGAGGTGGGTGGGTTTTTGGGGGGAGATTTATTGTTTAGTTGTCTGTTTATTTGAAATAGACAAATTAGGCATATTTGTTTGTTATTTTTACAAAAATAATAAACACTTGTACTAATTTTTTTTAAACATATGTATGAGTTTCTTGAAATTACTTATCGGCTTATGTTAAAATATTATTTTTATTATTAATGTATTTATACAAAATTTGTTCTTTTTTAAAGAGAAGTAGAAAGAGAGAGAGAGAGGAAGAGAAAAAACAGAGTATGTTAGAAAAAAAAAATGGAGTATAAAGAAACACTTTTTAAAGGTTTAAAGAAAATAATACAAATAAGGAGATTTTTTAGGAAATTAAATTTTCAAATCGATAATTAATAATATAAATATACACTTTTTTCTTTTTTGCTTTTATATATTACAATAATATCTAATAACTAATTATTATTGCTTATTTTTAATTAAATTTTTTATTTGTTTTTTTTTTATGATAAAAATCATTCTTAAGTTATAAATTTATTTTTGTTTTACTTGAAGTATATGGTTTACATTATTATATTTAAAAATATGTATTTATATTAAAACAAAACTAACTGGCTTCTTTCTTTTGCTGATGGTCATGTATTTTTTGCCACCATAGAATTATGTGTTGTTGCTGTTGTTTTTCTTCTGTTATTAGAAAATCATAAAGCCTTGAAAAATCGAGTAAAAAAATTGTTCATTTTTTATGTTTGTTTATAAAAGTTTTTTTTCTTTGAGATAGTTATGTAGAATGAATAGCGGATGATGGTCTAAGGCTATATAATGCAAAAATATTGAAAAAAAAAAAAATAAATTAAATATAAATTCTTGTAAGCGAAACATGATGAATGATGGTTATTTTCATTTGTATTGTGTATAAACTTTAACAAAATAGATTCAACAGAATTAAACAAAATTGCAATACTTTTAAAATGACCCAGTCTTTAATGTGGACACTCCTGGTGATTTGATTCAAACTGCAGTTTTTAAATGCAATTAATACACCATTAAAAATAGAGATATAGGGGGTTATCATGACCGGTAATTCCCCGTGAATTTTTTCACTTTCTCCCTTAAGTTGCAACGGCGGAAAAAACAAAGCGCAAGGGGGAAATTTCATTCATCAAAATTGTTCAAATGGATCAGAATAAATCTGAATGTTCGGAAAAATATGGTTCAAGGCATATTATTTGAAGTCTTTAAAAATGTTTGATTTCATCCCATGTTGTTGTGAATTTCCCTTTTCTAAACCGAACATACAGTGACCACAAAAATTGCAATTTGCGTGAAATTATCCTTATTTCTAAAACATCTGATTCCTTATCACAGTAAGGAGACTATGCCTTCAAAAAACAACATTTCATTTCAACTAATGCCGCTAGGTCACAGTCTCATGCAAACAACTGACACCAAGGAAGTCAAAGAATAGCACAACCCAGCAAACCAATCGTACCGACATCGTAACGAAATCAGAACAAAATTCAGACGATACTTCCGATATCTGATCCGAAATCGTAACGATATCTTAACGAAAGTTGTATGAAGTGGTTGACATAATTTCGGAATGAAATGTCGAGGCGCAAGATCTATTTATAAGGTCACGTAAGTAGCACAACAACAACTCTATTTTGGCCGAACATTTTTCAATATGTCAAAATGTTTGTTTACGTTTTCATACAAATTATTCACAATAACAAAAAAATTGACAGATTGAAACCAATCAGCTGGTCGTTTTACGCCACCTTATGATTTCATCATGTCGGGGCGGCATCGGATCGATTTCGGTCCGATTTCGTAACGAAATCTGAAGAAAATCCTTGGGAAATTCGGAAAGGAAATTTCTTTCCGACTTTCGTTCCGAAATCGGAACGAAATCGGTACAAAATCTGAACTATTTCCTCTCCGAAAAATTGTTTAGAAATCGTAACGACTTTGCTTCCGAAATTGTCCCCTAGATATGTGCAAATTCTGGAACCTTCTGCTCAGAGGGAATGGTGTTTTCGAAGGGACGACATAGTCACAATCTGGAAAATTTGTAAAGGTTTCAAGGACCCCTGATTCTTCAACCTGAAACACCATTTCTATGGATAAAGCATACAGCCTCCAAAAAACCTATGACTAAATCAAACAAGTCAAAGGCAAAGAGGAGCAAACATCTCTTGGTGATAACCCTCTGTTAGATGCTGTTTCTCTAACCCCATCAAACTGAGGGTCCAAGAGATCCCCAAGGTTAAATAGACATGTTGAGTCAGGTCTGTCAGAGGTAGCCCTTAGTCAGTTCTGATACAACATGTCACAATAACACCCTTCCTATCTGTCATGCGTCCGGTAGGAGAACGGCAAATCGCTTTTTCATGGCTGAAATAATCAGCAAATGTCGCAAACAATACGCCTGGGAATCGAACCTGTGCATAAAGTGTCCAAGGCGGATGTGCTTGGCGCCCTTGTCCATTCAGGGAAGTTTGTGGGGTCATCGGTTATAACGACAAAATCCAAAAGTCCCAAATGTATGTGCCCTTTACAATCCACACAAAACAAATATCGTTTATAACAACATATCGGTTTTAGAGACCAATTCTGACAGTCCTCTGTCGGTAGTTTTAAGATTTCGACTGTATATGTATGTATTCTTGACGCAGCTTCGAACACACACTTTCCCACTGTCTAGAAGCCGGCCATTTTAGATAACACCACAATTGTTAACAAATTATTTTTCTTCGTTATATGCCGTCTCTTCTTTATTCACAACCTTCCTGCAGGATATAGATGAATACCACGGAACAATGTATCTAGCGTGGAATTTACAATTGTGGGATTATGGTAAAAACAACAGGGTAATATTTTGAAAAGAATATTACACTGTGCATCATTTTTGAGTCAATCGCGTGCAAACAACTTCTGTCTAGAATTTTATGAAAGTAGAGGACCAATAGGCAAAAACCATATTTGGGTTTTGTTTTCTTAGATCGGGTTCGGTTTTTATGGCCTCATCTAAACGTGGTTAAAGATCGAATTTTTAAAACAAATCGGGGCTGTATCTCTGAAACCAATACGAATCTTGTTTTGACATCTGCAGCAAACTTGTAGACAAGAGCAAGAAGAAAATATTTGGAGGAATAGTGAACTCGAAAAACTGCATTTATTACCTCAAATTTTATAATATATCTAAAAATTCTATAATTTGTGTATATTTCGCAGCGTATCTCCCAAAATATTAAATTCTTCTTAATGTTACCTTTTGGGAAAATATTTTCTGAAATGTAATACACAACTCTTCAGAACATTATATTGTTGTAAAATGCCTCTATCGCCTTGTTTATAGCAAATTTTTCAACAACAATTTGGTAAATATTTCAATAATTTATTGAAATCCCCAACATGAGAATAAACAGCCTGTGTGAACATTGTTTGAAATAAATTTTGTAAAAGGTATGTTATAAAATACCCCTTAAACAACGTGAAATAACAATTTTAGAGTTTCAGAACGTTCTGAAGAATTGATGGTCACATTATTTGGAAAATTTTTAGAATGGTTACTTGTTTCAACTTCCAACAGTTTAGTTGTTACTGACCAGAATTTTAGAAATTATGTAAACTTTTCTATATTTTAACGAGTTTGATGCGCTCGATGCAGCTTTTCCTAGTTCATCTGTTTGACACATAAGTTCTACTACTTTAGGGCTACAATATTGCTGAAGACTGCAAAGCAAAATTCTTATTAGTTTCGGAGATAGAGGTCCGATCACTGGAAAAAAGGCTCATTTTAGGTCGGTTTAGATGAGGCCATAAAATCTAAACCCGATCTAAGAACACAAAACCCAATTGAGGTTTTTGTAGTCTCAATATGTACTTTCAGAAAATGCCCATTAGAAGTTGTTTGCATTTCCAGTGTTGCACAGTGTTATTTGATTATAAGAAGTTAAACATGTTCGACTCTGGGAAATGGTTTAGAGAAAATATCGGAACCAAATTGCAATATTGTCTTATGCCAAGCAGGGAAAGTTGTATATGCGTTAAATGTCTAAACAGGAGAAGGAATCGCTAACCATTTTCTTCTCCTAAAAACTCAACATTTCGCTCGACAAGCCTTCAGTGTTTGGCATAAGAGATGTGCAATATTATTATTACTATTTATGCCTTTTCCGCAACAAATTTATTCAAGTGATTTAAGTTAAGAGTCTTAAGGTCTAGATTCGGTAGATTCGGCTACAAATCATATACATATGTATGTATATTTCAATATACCAAAACAATGTTATCTCCATTTTTAAGGGTGTATTTTAGATGTAAAAACTGGAGTTTGGATAAACCCAATATGTGAAGGAATCTAAATTGAGTACTGGGTAACGTTGAAAGTATTGTATGTGGATGCAGTACAGTTCAATAGATGAACAACCTTCTATTAGTACCTATTCATTTTTTCTTAAATATCTAAAGCATTATTCTTTACACCGTGGGTCAAAAGGACATACAATTTTCTTCTTCCAAGATCACCACAAATTTACCATTAACTATTAGTTAAGGTAGACCAAATTCTTGAAAATTTGTTGCAATATGGAGAAAGAAGTGTATGTCATATTTCTTGTTTTGAGGGGTTTTCTACATTCATTTCATGCTCACTCACACTCAGTGTTTGTCTAGAAAATAGTTGTTTGAGTGTTAGCAAAGATGTGTAATTTTTACCGTTTTTGTTTCTTATTGTTGTTGTTTCACTTGTTTTATTTTTTGTTACTACATACAAAATGTATTTTCTTTGTTTTTAATTTATTGAATTATTTTTTAACCTAAGCTTCCACACATGATTGGAATATCTACACTAAATGGGGGAGGAGGATTGTAATCCTTATTCACCAATTACAATAACAACAAACAATATATGTATTTATGTATATGTATAATACGGAAGCTTTTGGGGGGCTTGGCTTCAAACCTTTCTCATTAAGGCAAGATGCAGTCGTTTTAGTTTAACAAAAGAAGTAGTTAAAGCTTCCGTTCTTTTGGTTCAAAAACTATTATACGTTTTTATGTTTTGTTCATGATTTTGATGAATTTGATGTTTGTTGTTGTGTTTCTTTTAGTTGAAAAAATAAATTTACATACTACACACTAATTGTATTAAATCAAAAATGTATAAACAAAAACAACTTAAAATTAATTAACTTACAATTAATATGAAACATCGCCTCTCTTAGTTTTTGTATTTGCTGTGGTTAATGATGATGCCGCAGCAGCTGCCGCTGCGGATGATGTGTTTGATGATGACGCCGAATTACTGCTGGCTGTTACAGATGCCGTTGCTGATGTTGTCATTGCTGGTGGAGGTGGCGGCCACCAATGCAGCAAATCACTTTGTGAGTGTGCCGCCGCTGCAGCATGCCCCGGATGATGGTGGGCAGGATGCGTTGCCGCCGCTGTTTTAGCACGCTGATGATGGTGGTATTGTTGCTGCATGTGATGGTGATGATGAGGGTGGTGATATGGATACTGGGGCGGTGTTTGCGCATGCTGATAATGATGGTGGTGGTGGTGTGCTGCTGCTGCTGCAAGTCCCTGGTGATAGACTTGTGCCGCCGTTCTAGCCGTAGCATTGCTACCACTGCTACTATTTGCATTGCTGCCGCCGCCAGCCCCACCAGTGGGCATGACCTATTTTAAATGTCAGTCATTTTTCACTGAATAGTACAATAAATCGGACTGTTGTACATGTTGTTGTTGCATGTGATGCATATAATCACTGATTGGTGGTAGTACTGCCTTGCCATCATCACCGCCAAGCACTGAATAACCGCCACGATCGTATACATGAGGATGAGCGGCATGTGGAGGTGGTGGTGGCAACAGGTGGGATGCAGCAGCTAAAGGATGATGGGCAGTTGGTGCCAACGGATGGCCACCCAAGGCATGGGCATGCGTTTGCAACGCATGTGGATGATAGGGTTGAAAGCTATTCTTTTGCTGTTCACCCATTTCGGTCAAACTGGAGGCATGGTGGGCTGCTGCATGATGATGGGGATCATAAAGTGACCCAGGAGCTCCATATACTCCAGCATGACGTATCAAGCCAGCTCCAGCTGTAGGCTGCAAGCCATAGGCTGATGCGGAACTAGCCGCTTGATGTTGCTGCTGTTGTTGTTGATGATGTACACCCAAAGCACTTTGTTGCTGTTGTTGTTGCTGCTGCTGTTGACTTTGTGCCGCCGCTGCTGCTGCTGCCGATGTAGCTGTTGCCCCTGCAACGGGCACCGATCCTTGCTGCATTAATTCGAAATTATATTCCATTGGATTGGGATTGTTATCAATGAGATTCGTCAAAATACTGCCAATATTGTTATAGCTATGGGGATCAGTTGTACCACCAACATTGGCAACACCTGCGGCAGCTTGTTGATTGGCGGCACTTTGTTGTTGAGCCTGTTGGGCTTGAGGTTGAGCTTGCTGTTGTTGAACCTGCTGTTGCTGGGCGGCTGTCTGTTGACCACCATTGGCACTGTAGGCCATCTGATTTGATGTTTGATTGGCTTGGGGCCACATATTCTAAAACAATATTAAAAAAATTAATATCCATTACTTCTTCCTTAAAGTTTTAATATCTTTCGACTTACCTGAAAACTCATCAAATCCTGCTCCTGTTGCTGTTGAGCTGTCTTATTGGCCACCATCGGCGATTGTGGCTGCTGTTGAGCGCTACTCAATTGATTTGATTCTGTACCCGGTGTACTGCTGCCAGAAACATTGATTGGAAGACCCATGAATTCGGAAGAATCAACGATGTAAAACTTATTAGGATTGTCTTTATCGGATGCCGATAAATTGCTTGCATTATTTTGTTGTTGCGGCTGTTGTTGTTGTTGCTGTGGATGTGTACTAGCACCACTTGCTCCATGTCCCACAAAGTTAATATTACCCCAAGCATCTGTTGTGTACTGCTGCTGTTGTTGCTGTTGATGATTGACAGCTACACCTGGCTGTTGTTGTTGCTGTGGTGTAGCTTGTGGTTGTGGCGTATGAGCCTGAGGCGATTGCAGTCGTGCATGCTGTGGTGAATGCATGGGTTGCTGATGTTGTTGTTGCAACTGTTGTGTTGGTGTTTGATGGGGATGAGGTGATCTTTGTTGATTGTGTCTCTGGTGAGCGCTGGCTTGCTGATGCTGTTGCTGCTGCTGCAATTGCTGTTGCATCATGTGCTGATGGTGGTGCATTTGCTGTTGATGTTGTTGTTGCTGCTGTTGCTGTGCAGCGCTGGGCATATGTTGCTGATGTGGCGACGAGAAGTGCGGATGTTGTTGTGGCACATGACTATGGGGATGTGGACTCTGTGGCGTGTGACTACGCATATGCGCTTGCTGCTGCTGTTGTTGTTGTTGTGGTGGGGGTTGAGTAGTTTGCATTTGTTGTTGGTGATGTTGCTGTTGGTACTGATTAATGATTTGATGTTGTGGATAAGCACCTGGATTAGTAATGGTTGATGTTGGGCCGCCAGCGGCACTTTGATCGAAATGAAATTGTGTCTCCGGTTGAGTGGGCCCACCACCACCAAAGCTATTAATACGGGGCAAGTTATTGTCCGGCGTGTGACTATTATTAGGTGTGTGACGATGATGCTGCTGCTGTTGGTGCGGAGGTGGTGTTGGTCTTTGATGTTGCTGCGGATGTGGATGCTGACTATGTGGTGTTAACATGGGCTGCGCTTGCTGCTGTTGTTGTTGTGGCGCTAACGACGTTTGTGGTCCCTGTGATGCTGGATGTGGTGGCTGTTGTCCTAGCAGTTTTTCAGCACTAAAGTTTTGACTGTACATGGAATTCGGTTGAGATTCACTAGACTGCAGTGAGTGTTGTGATGTTGATGCAGTTGACGATTGTGAACTATTGTTACTTATAATGGCAGCATTGAAGGGATCTTGTTGTGAGGATGATGATGTTCCTGGTGTTGTTGATAAGGGTGGTGGTGTTGCAACAGCTCCCATTTTTTGTTGTTGCTGTTGTTGTACCGTTTGTTGTTGTTGCTGTGGCTGTTGTTTTGGTTTACTAGCATTTGATTTCTTTGCAACCTTAGCCGGTGGCGGACCGGGAACATCAGACATTGGAACTAATTCTAAAAAGATGAGAAGACACAAGGTTAATCAATATTTATTTGCTGAATGTGTGTGGATATGCTGTTAATTAATGGTCTTTAGATCTATAAATGTGCTAAAGCTTATTCTTTTTTGGGTTCTCAATTTTTTCAGATATCAATTCCTAATATCTAAATCGAATACTCACCATCACCATCCTTTGCGAACCGTTTAACCTTTTTAGGGGACGGCTGGTTACCATGAACGGTTTGTTTGTGGCGTACAAGATGTGTTTTCCATTTAAATGTCTGGAAAAAGAAAAAAACATTTTAATAAAGTTTCGATATCATGGAGATATTTTTTTTAAAGTATAGTTGCTATTGAACCCCTAAAACACTATAGTACATGCAAATTGCAGTGGGAAGCTCTTGGTACCCACAGTCGACAGCAGCAAGGACAATTCTAACTAAAACCTTAAGAATTTTCCTGCACGAATTCTGGTAACAAAATGGTTTCGTACGCAGATAACTGCACGATGAGACGATGGCGCCGTCTTCATGCGGGAGCCTAAGTGTTGTGTTTGATAATCTCCTTATATTCACAAAACATGCCGCGTACATAAAGAAGGAAGTTTGGTCAAAGAACAGAATCCTGAAAGCGTCAACAGGAAATTTCTGGGGAAAGGACAAAGAAACTCGGTACATGTGTTGTTAATTCGACCGTTCCCGCTTAGGTAACATCTGATTACGCTATACAACTATAAAATATTGGTTAAGGATTCAGCGTAGCATAGACTTAGTTGTCAAGTCCTTAATTGTCGCATGGATTCAACTATTAAAACTCTGATGACAACAGAGCAACGCCCACGAAACCCAACCTACGGTTGCGGTACGGAATTTTCGGGAGAGGATGTACAAGAGATTTCCTGTATAGAATTTGTCAAGGATTGTCTGACTGGAGCAGACGGTGAACCTGAGCCTCAGCCAGGGTAGTAGTTTGCTATGCCGAGGACAGTTTATCGGTCCACACAGTCCTTCCAGCGACTATCGTCACCAATAAACTGGTCTCGGCCTCAGCGGAAACTAATAACTCCATGAAACCAAGACCGGCGAATGCTCGGAAAGGCCGACCATCGGCCGAAGCCGATAGAACTGGCCTCCAGAGGTATGACGCTGTTGGGGATGAAACGCCGACAAAAACTTTGGCAGATAATCTCACTCTGCTAGTTGATTGACCAAAGAGCAGGTTACCCTCGTACATTCCGATGAGAGAGTGAAAACTAATTAGGATTAATCTCAAGGTGGTGAACTAGCACCCTCAAAGTCGAAGGGGATGAATCGTAAAAAGATTACACCACGAATGCAGAAAGTTGGAAAGTATGACGCGGAACCGGCCTGTGTACCTGCGTGTGGTACCTACCAATACCAACCCTTCTTCATCAAAGACCACAGGGAAATGAAATAGGTCATCGAAGTAATCACAGCCAAGGCTAAGAGACCCAACCAGAGTTAGGCCTGCCTGATACCAAAAGACTGAGAGGTGAAAAATATAACTAAAAAGTTAGCTTCACAAGCTAACCTGACCCACAATTTATTTTCTTAGGAGCAACAGAGCTGAATAGAAAAAATTGAGCTTCGATCTGATCTTCTGAAGATCAGTGATAATCGATGGCTGCTTATCAATGATCGATTGCGTGGCATTGTGTTTATGGGCGAATGGGAACCTCTTAATCACACGCAATTTGTTAGTGCTGCCCCCTACAGAGGAGTTAAGGTCATCTGTGGGAGTTTTCGTGGAAATTATGATCTAGGTAGAAAGAGGCAGATCTAAGAAATCGCCCCGAAAATTTGAATGACAGGTCCGATGTTTGGTCTTTTAAGAAATTTGAGGAGAAATACCTTTATGAACATATTATAGCCTCTTCAAAGCCCCCATCAGGTGAGGGAGATTCTATAGGATATGTTTTGGGTTTAAAAAATCCGGTAATTGTAGCTGTAACTCTCGAAGACTTCATTACAAACTTAATATCATTTGTAATGGGCGATGCCTTTTTCCCCCTGACATGATGTACTCTTCGAAAACCTGTAAGGAAGTGAGGAGAAAAAGTCCTTGGCCTGTTAATGTTGTCATCTTCATGTTGGAACCCAACGGAAATCTCTGAGAAGCAATTTTGGGAGCTAAACGTTTGGGCAAATAGGACAAAGACCATTCGGTTCGAAAAGCTGTAAAAATACCACAGTAGAAATGGGTAGTTGTGAAGCACCGAATGAGTAGTTGCGCTAGGCCCATTGAAACTTGAAGCTGGTCAGTCTAATACGATGGCATGGCATGCAAGCCTTACACAGAGAAGGTCCGTGTTCGACCCCTAACAACAGAATCTCATTTTTCGAAAGCGACTAAACACCCCAAAACGAGTACTAGCCGCATTTTCGGAGTATTTTCGCTATGAAAAACTTTTCTATACTTCGAAAGCGACTAAACACCCCAAAACAAGTACTAGCCGCATTTTCGGATTATTTCCGCTATGAAAAACTTTTCTATAATTGGTGTCGTACTATGTTTGATTCGTGGTTCGGACTCGTAGATAAATATGAGGTCCCATATAATTGAATTTATATTGAATCGGGCTGTTCTCATTAATATAAAATAACTCTTCCGTGTACTAGATAGAGATGTTTGTGGAAAATAGGTTTTTAACAATAAAATAACAACAAAACAACATACCTGTTCACAATAACAGCAACTGTGTGGTCTCTCTTCCGAATGTGATGGTAAATGACGTTGTAATGATTTTACCGAACCAAAACGTTTGCCACACAATGGACATTTGCATTCTGAGGAATCCGTATGGGCATTGCTGTAATGATCTTTTAAAGCTGGATATGTAAAATACGAAGAGTTGCAAATATCACAGACCTAAAACAAAAAATGTTCAGTTTTAGAATTTATTACTCAAAGAATTTTTTCAAATACGTGGTACTTACATATGTCCTTTTAATCTCAGTATGTAACTGGACATGACGTTCTAGATTAGCTTTTAGCGTAAAACGATTTTGACATATGTGGCACTCAAACAAATTATCCTTTTTATGAACTCTAACGATATGTTGATACAAAGCATTCTTTGAGGGGAATTCATCGCCGCATACCTCGCAAATAGCACCATCAGCCTTGTGGCCAGTATCATCTAAATGTTGTTGATGTAGTTTTTTGTGAGAGAACTTTTGACCGCATTCAATACAAGAATAAGCTGTAGACGACAAATACAAAATTAAATAGTTAAACAATATTTAAAGGTTTCTTTTTTCTGTTTTGTAATTTTAAATTTTCTACTCTAATTGGGAGGAGGAAGATATTATTCAAGTCTCTATCAAGCTTAGTTTTGTTAGTTAAATGCAATGAAATTTACTCTCAATACTATGTTAGTCATCGATTGTTATGATTCGTGACACAAACTCACTTTTGAATTCCTTCTTATTGTGAGATTCAACATGGGCATGGAATTGTTGACGCCTTGAATAAGATTCACCACAAGTTTCACAAACAAATGGAAAGTCCTTGGCATGTACCGTGCGATTATGATGTATGATTTCCTGGAAAAGAAAAAAACAAACAAACGAGGAGTTATATTAACAAATGAAAACAACAGAAACACATGCGATTATTTTATTACCTCTAACGAAGTGCCATTGGCCTTGCCACAGTCATGACAATATCCTGGATGTATTTTGTAGTGATCCAGCAGGGATTTGCGTTTACGATATGACTTGGGGCACAACAAGCAATTGTAAATGGGTTTCTCTTTCTTGGAGCCACCACCAGAAGCATTTGCCCCACCCGGTGGAGCTTGCAATGAGGTACTACTACTACTGCCGCCATCAATCAATTGCTGTTTCGGTTCCATTCCATCGTTTGTATCATTTTCATGATCCTCATCGTCTTCATCGTGTGACATATCAGGATCATCATGATCAAAGGAAGCATTGGCCGATGAATTATTGCCTGTGGGTGTATGGGGATTTGGTAGGATACCACTTTGTGAGTTAGTTGAGCCCATAGAACCAGGACCAGTTAAAAACGATGTGTGATCCTGAGGCTGTTGTTGTTGCTGTTGCATCATCATGTGTGGTGGCATATTTTGCATGTGAGGTGGCATATGTTGTGTTTGTTGTTGTTGTTGCATGTACTGCAAATTATCTGGAGTTGTTGGTGGTTTTGGACCAGAGGCAACTCCACTGCCACCTCCTCCCCCTCCTCCACCACCAACACCCAGAATATTGTCTATGCTATTGATGGCATTATTGGAGCTATTGATTTGCATGCGTTGTTGTTGCATTTGCTGATGCTGTTGATTAGCAGATTCCATCATACCACCTATCATAGCCAGCGGATGATTTTGGGCCGGCATATGTTGAGAATTATATGGAGCCCCTTGTTGCTGCATATGCTGTTGTTGTTGTTGCTGCTGCTGTTGCATTAAATAACGCTGTTGTGGTGTTTGCTGTTGATGACCTCCTTGGAAATGCTGTTGTGGTGGCTGCTGCTGTTGTTGTTGTTGTTGACCCAAATTATTATTCATAAGATTGGCAATATTGTGTTGCTGCTGTTGTTGGTGTGGTTGATGCTGTGCCTTTCCCCCTGGCATTTGTGCCATATTTGGAGCACCCACTTTCATGCCATCTTCTGACATTTGTTGATTATGCATCATATGTTGTTGCTGCTGTTGTTGATGATGATAAATCTGTTGTTGTTCCTTGCTCATCATATTGTGGTTGACTCCTGGCCCTCCTCCTCCCATGGCCATACCATGTGGCTGTTGTTGATTACTTAAATTATTGGGGAGAAGGTTGTTTTGTTGACCCACACCCCCAGCTGCTGATGGAGTAAGACCATTCATAAGTAAATTAGTATTGTTGGAGTTCTGCTGTTGTTGTTGCTGCTGGGATAAATGATTCTTGAAATTAGTTGCACCCAAATCATTGCCCACACCACCGCTACCAATAAACGGTGAAGTTAACGTGGAAGCACTATCCGTTGTTACCATGTCATTGGGCAATGTATCCATGCCATTGCCACTGTTGCTACTGCCACCACTTACACTAACACTGGCTCCACTACCACTACGTTCAATGACATCTTCGATTTCCGGTTCCATAACTAAACCATCAATTAGACGTCCCGGGCCCATGCCCTCATCAATGATCTCTTCGAATTTCATTATTTCTTGGGAAGCTGAGGATAATTGAGATTCTGATTCTAGCTCGAAATCCATTTCGGAATCGTATGCGTTACCGGCACTGCTGGACGCTGCTAGATTACGTCTCCTCTGTTGCATAAGCAGCATTTGTTGCTGTTGTAATTGTTGTTTTCGTATTTTCTGTTGACGCCACTCCTCTTCGTGCTCTAGACGCAATGCCTCCAGCACATGTTTCGGTGGCGTTGTGCCCAGTAATCGGCCCGTAAATACGAAATCTTGTTGAAATTGTCGCAGGAATTCTTTGTTACGTTCTCTCAGGGCTATCTTCAAATGTAAACGAAATTGTTCTTGGAACACGCGTATACTCAATTCTTCAGATCTCCAATGGAAATGAATTGTAAACTCATTGTCCGGATGGAAGACATAACCTTCACCCAAATGGGAAACACGTTGTAGTTTTTCAAACAACAAACGCGAATGATGTAATTTGCCCAGATTATTTTTACCATAAGCAAATCCACCACGTCTACGGGCTCTCTTCAGGCTATCCGTGGCAAGAGCATCTAAACTATTACTTTCATCACCCTCTATAGTTGTTGCTATGCGGCCAAGACGTCGGGCGTGTATTACGGAAGAGGGTATCAAATCCAAGGGATCTCTACTGTTGGCTTTGGAGTTTACAAGACCAGATGAGGCTGCTGCTGCTGCCGCCGCTGCTGCTACAGATGATGGATAACGACGCAATCTTTTATTTTGGAAATTTGAATTTTCATTGTCTGCATCATCGGCATAATCACCATCGTCTTCATCCAGGCACATAAATTCCTCCTTACATAGGATCTTTTCGAAATTCTGATTTAAATCTGTCGATGAGGCATTTTCATCTTCATTTTTGATATCCTCCTTTTTGGTGGCTAGCAACAATTGCAATTGTTTCTTGGAGACTCCTTTGGTTGTGCTGGCGTAATCACGATCCAATAGATATGCAAAGACGCTGGGTACAACTTTTTCACAGGTTTCGGAATATTTAAATTTTAAATTTTGCAGGAGATAGTGTAGCGCATCACAACGGGATATCGGATCAAAACCATTTAATGAATTCAGTGTTTGATCCACCTGAAACAGAGAGAAGGAAACAAACAAGAATGAAATGTCTGTGTGAGAGAGTGTCTGTTTAATTAAATTTTTAGAAAACACAAGAGAAAGTTGAAATAGAAATGTGAGATTAGTGTTGTCAATAGGTGGGTGAAAATAACAGCGCGTTTTTTAAAAATCGCAAGAAAATGAATGCATTTCTTAAATGGCTTTTACATTCGAATTTATTATGCAAATTTATTTTTTGCGGGGTTTAATTTGAGACATTATAGCTGTTTCATTTTACATTTTTCTTGAGATGAAGATGCCCCCTAAAAGTAGATTCCGTTATCAATAAACTACAGATGCCTATTAAGTTATTTAACAACCAGTTGCTTATCAGTTGCATAGACTAATAAAATTTAGATGTCGGAATGTCCATATTTACATTAGGCAGCAATTTTCCTTGCGGCAATTGTCAGTTTGTAGGTGAGCGAGGGTGTTGAGAGGCAAAGGGTTACCATATACCTCACCTCTCTCTCCATCAAACTGACAATTGTCGCAAGGAAAATTGCCTAATGTAAATATGGACAATGTTTTCTTCGAATTTTTTTACAACAGAGGCCGAGAAGCCTTAAATTGTTGGTCGTAAAGTCGGCTTTGAACAATGGAACAATATTTTTGGACTATTGTTTATTGCAGCAAGAATAAGGTCGTTGTTGTTGTAACTGCATATGATATGTTTGCAAGTTAATTTTTCTGCTCTGGGACTATCACCACTTCTAGAAATGTGACTGCTTCAATAGGCTGTAACCACAAAGCTTAGTAGAGTGGGTTTGACAGGGCAGTTGAAAACTTGCAGTGTGTCGTGCGGGCCTGAGCCGCATACTGGGCAGATGTTTTGCTTGCCTTATATGAATTTGGACAGATGCACCATCCCTAACGTTGTTGAGGCAAAACTGCTCTGGTTTGCCGTGGCAGCTGACCCTCATCAGCTGCGATAGATGGAGGATGTTCTCCGAGGAACGCATTCAGAACGCATAGTTGTTTATGGCATCTGCGACTGCATCTGTGTTAATGCTATTTAAACCTTGATAGGCTTGTTGCTCTGGGGATCTCTCTTGTAACATGAAGATCCACCCAGACTTGCCCGGATGAGTGTCCTCTCATCATATACTAATTAGGATGGCACTCACTGTAACACCCGAGCAAGTATTGTAACGAGGGCATGCCATTGTGTTGCTTTACTGGAAGAATGTTTGTCTCCTCACCATCTACAGTCCACTGAAGACATGAGGAGGCACCCTGTTACAGTTCTTAGTACGGCATTCTCATACATTACAATCTCTATGTCGTCTGGAGAGGTGGAATACAGGAGATATAAGTCTAAAACAATTCAAGAGATATTACCCCATCTTGGGGAACTCCCTGTTTCACTTTAAGGACTTGGATTTATTCTTCCTGAATTCCAAGTACGTTTCAAACTTCGCTGGAGGGTATTTTGCTCCATGTCCTCAACGTGGAGTGCTTGAGAGTATCAAAGGCTTCTAATAAGTCGAGCGCCACCAACACTGTCCCGTCGCACGGCTTGCTCTGTTTGAGTCCTTGACTAATATGTGTGGAGATGGAGTGCAGCGCTGTTGTTGTGCTGTGATGCTTACGGAACCTATGTCTATACTTTTTGAAGTAATGGAACGATTTTCACATAAAAAGCGGTATAAAACGGCGTTTGCACTAGAACTTTTTGCGGCTTAAGACGGGTTTACACGCGCAAGGTAGGTCTCGTTGCCCTGATCACAAAAATATAAATATCGTCTAGATGTAGTCCATACTTCCTGAGATATAGGCCTTTAAAGTTCCAAAAATATGTAGTCGAAGGCCGGCTAATTGGAGAAAAATTAATAATATAAAATAAAGTTTTGTTTCCATTCCCGAGACTTGTACCTGTCCATAGCAGAAAGTCTTAAATCCCCGGCCGAAGGCTGGCTAATTAGAGAAACATTTATAATTTAAAATAAATTTTTGTTCCCGTTCCCTAGATTTGCCCCTGTCCAGGCCGGTTATTGCAAAAGAAAATTATAATTTAAAAGACAATTTGGAACTTCAATGGCCTATATCTCGGGAAGTATGGACTACATCTAGACGATATATATATTTTTGTGATCAGGGCAACGAGGCCTACCTGTGGTAAAAATTTCAAAAAAATCGGGCGTGCGCGTGTAAACCCGTCTTGTTCCCTTTTTGCCGGGTTAACCTTCTTTGTGAGGATTAACTTGACGTTTACGCTATGGAATTGACATTTGAAACCCAAACCACAGGCTTAATCCGGTCAAATGAAAACGGGGTATAACTTAAAGATGCACGTAAAGTAACAAACCTATTAAAAATGTTACTATATATTATTTTTTATAATTCATTTCTTCATTATTCACAAAAAAAAAAAAACTTTTTGCATATTGAAAAGGTGCCCCGCGCCTTTAAGGCATTGTTGGGGCGAGCTGGCAATGTAAAAATAATAATATGCATGAAAAAATACACCTAGGTATATTACCCCTCAAAGTTGTCGGCACTTTTAAACGAATTCACGATTGCAGGAAAACCATTGGTCTGTTCCAGTACTGCAAGAATCTACTAATTTTTACAAGTTTTTTCGATAACATAAATGAAAAATTGTTATCGTAGTAAAAAGTAGTAGCTTCTTGCAGGTTCTGGAACAGAGCATATATGTTTTAGAGAAAAAAGTTTGTTGTTAAATTCACGAAAATATTATTTTCATATAAAATGTTAAGTTTTCTCGCAAAAAAATTCTCGCCTCTAAGTTGGTTAATAAATCTATATATATAAAAATGGTGTAAAAAATGTATAGTAATTCATAAAATGAGAACGGCTAGGCCGATTTCTGTAAAATTTTTTGTCAGTTATTCGTATTTTCGAGGAGAAGGTCTTTACGGAAGAAAATTTTGGAAAATCTCTCTGGAAAAGTCGGAAAATTGGAAAAATCGAAAATTGAGGTTTTGTATGAAATTTTATTCCTTAATAGCGAGACGAAGTTCGCCGGGTCCGCTAGTGTCTGATAAATTTTCATACTGAAGGTTAAACCCGACAAAAGAGCTAGGTATAATAAAAACTGTCTATAATAAAACCATTAGGTTTTCAAAGATAGTTGCCTCAAAACGATCTAGATAAAACACCAGTTTAATGAAAATGTTTTTTATTTTTTTAATTAAACGTTTTTTTCTTCTTTTTTTGTAACAAATTATTCCATTCTATTCAAATTTGTTATTATAAAAAATAATCAAATAAATTTCTTAATTTTATCAAGCACTTCACATACATATTTAATTTACAATTTAATTTAATTTTTTTTTTTTAATTTTTCATTTATTTTTATTTATTTTTTAAGTTTAATTTTTAATCACAACAATAGTATTCGCACCTTGCGTTTTTTCAACGGTTTTTTATAATCACTAACATTGGCAACACTTTAACAAACACGTCAGTTTTAATTATCTCAGAGCCCTACTTAAAGAAGAAGAGCGCAAATACCAATATGAAGTTTTTAATTACTCCCAATGACACAAATACAATATTCCAACAACAACAATTATAATGATAACATATGTATGTATGTTAACAACAACAACACAATTAGTTACAAACTAAAATGAATGATGCTCTCATTAAAACGAAACTCTCTACGGAAATATGGGGGGAAATGAAGCGATGGAGAGAGACTTAGAGAGGAAGTTTCTATTTGCGTAAAAGACACGATTATCTTAAAAAAAAAACGATGGCTTAAACAAACCTTTCTTTTAATTGTTTTATTTATTTTATATTGAAAAACATAATTTCACTCTTTTTTTTTTAACATACACAAATTGCGCGCACAAAAATATGTATAAACGTAGTTTAAGTTACCCTCGTTTTTATCACTTAACATAAAAAACGACAACAACAATCAAATACGGATGTAAGTAATCACTCAATGAATGAATGATAACGGCAATGAAAACTTCCAAATTAGAAAAAGCAAAAAACCCTCCGAAAATATCAGCACCGCTGAATTTGATATTTTTTGTACGTCAAATGTAGTTTATGTCGTAAAAAATAGCTTTGCCAGCCAGCCAAAGAAAAGAAATGACAAAAAACGTAGCACACACCACACCAACCCGAAATTCACTTGTTTATCTTCCGCCGCAGATTTTAAAACTATTTTCAAATACAAAAAATTTTACGAAAAAAAAAACGCAAAATATAAAAACCAAAGAAGAGAGAACACAGAATGAATAAAAACACAGCAACACACAACAAGAGCAACAACACGAAGAAGCAAAACTAAAATTTAATTTGTGCCACTTTTCCCCCATATATCAATCTATTAAACATTTTTTTTCTGCTGTTCATGAAGTCAAGCTTAGAAGAAGAGAAGAGCGCAACCAACCAACAAATACCAGTAAGTGAGGACAGCGACGTTAACTGCAAAGGCAAGCTGCAACCGCTCGCTGTAAGTAAAACAGAAGTTGTAGTTTGGTTTGTTTTTAGTATGTATAGGTATGTGTGTTTGTATTTTGATGATGATCGTTGTTTTTGTTGTAGTCGTCAACAACGTCGCTTTGTAGTTCTGCTAGTTCTTCGTTGGTAATGAACGAAACGAAGAAGAAGAAGAATGCATACTCGTACTTACATACTATACACAGCTGTGTTTTTTAGATATAGCTAGCAGGCAGGCAACTGCAAATAACATTCGTTGATGTTCGTAAGTATGTATGGAGTACAGTGTACTGCTGCTGGCTGATAATATTTACTGTGTTTTGCCATTTATTCATTTACTTACTAGAGTTAGCGCTAGGCAGACTTTATCTAGTTCCGCTTGCCACCACTAACTAATATTCTTTAACGTTGTTGCCATATTCGTTTTTTTTTTGTTTTTTTTTTCAACCATAGATGCGTGTCTCTTCTCTCGCTTCCAAAGGGGCAATATGAAAAATGTTGGTTATGTTGTTCGTCGTCGTGTACATCGTCGGTCGTTGTTACTTGTATGATGTTGTGTTTTAGTATTTCAAGTCAACCGAAAACACCATCCACCCACTAAATACATGCAGCAGCAGGCATGCATCAGTAAACATGTTACGAGGCCCGTATGATATGGGATGTCAAAAATAAAGAACAATTTATTTTTTAAATTGTTATTCTTGCGTGAGTTTTTAAATGTTGTTCGTGCCTTCAAACAACTCATTTAGTGACCTCGCTTTTAAGTCTCATTTAGGGGTACCTTTTGGATAGGTCTGACATCTTTACCATAGGTAGTCCTTGGGAACCTTATCACAATGATATATAAATTTAACGGGGGGAAGTCCAAACTTCCCGAGATATGAGTCTTCACATTTCGGAAATTTCTTATTTTAACACCATTATCTTGTTTATGGGCACCTCTCGGATCGGGCTGAAAAGTTTACCATAGGTAGACCTTGAGACCCCGATCACAACCATATATAGCTCTCCTGGGTAGTCCATACTTCCCGAGATATGGGGTCTTGAAATTTTGCTATTCTTATTTGGGCAATATAGGTATCGTTTTGAAGCTTGTGGAGAGTACTTTGTACTACATAAAAAAAACTTACAATTTATATGAAATGTTTGTTCGCAAAGGGAAAAAGTATTTCGTTTTTTAATGTTGACGTACATATGTATATTAATTTAATAAAATATTATTAGAAAATTAAATTGCATAATATTGCTCTCATATCAATGAACACACTGGGATTAATATTGGCTCAATGACACCTCTTGTACAGAAGTTTTTCATGGCTAACATACTCAGGAAATGTAAGCCAGCATTACACTGAGGGGATTTGCCACATCCCATATAAGGGTATACGCCGATTTCGTTTTTTTATGTTTCACCTAACTAATTCTTGGTTCTTAATCAATATAGGTCCACGTTATGTGCATGGGCATCCACTGATTTAAGCTATTTCACGGGTCTTGACCACAATTTCAAATTGATTAGACTCTAATTTGGCATCTTTGGGAGATATTCTAGAAGTGTTGAACGGGGAAAATTTTGACCGACCAAAGATTATCCACGTAGCAATCTCCTACGATTTAGAGATCCCCTAACGTGTGTCAGGCGAACCTGTGCATATCGGTGTTCCAAGGTAGTATAGACCTAGTTGCCATGGTACTGGAGGACTATGCCATAGTCGACCTTCATTCCCCCGTTAATGATAATGACATATGGATCCGAAAAAAATAAACATAAAGACCAAAATGATGACAGCAACTCCGCAATGCCAATGGACAATGATTTAGATAAAAAGGACTAGAGAAAACCAACCAATCTACGGTTTACGGGATGGTAGTTTCGGGTGGGGACGAACAATCCAGTCTAAAAGTTGTCAAGAACGGTCTGGCTGAACACTAAGCCAAAAACTTCTAACCTCTCTGGAACGGACGCTGGCCCTGAGCCTCAGCCAGGGTAGTACTTCTTTTGGGGCCCAAGGACAGCTTATCGAAAGACGATCTTTACACCAGTCATCCCAGCGAATTTAGTCGACTATAATTTGACCTCATCACAAGCAGCAAACAACTCCTTGAACCCAGGACCATCGAAAGTACCAGCATAGCGACTATTGGCCGCAGCCGATAAAACTAGCCTCCCGAGGCAGGATGCTATTGAGGATGGAACCTCGACAAAAATCTCGATGAGAGAAATCAAATTTATTAGGATGAATCTCAGGGTGCTGAGCAAGTTTGAAAGTAAACATCCTGAATTTTATAGGATTTCACACATCCACATGAACGAAGAGGCCATGCTGGGCTCAACGCCAACACCGATCCCTATAGCCCTCAAAGGGCAAATTGGGAGCGATGGTGGATTGACTCAGCTCCCCGCGATTGTTTCACCTCTCTTGACTTCAACAATCTCTTCAATGGGAGGTCCGTTGCAAACAGAGTCCTCCTCAAAGTTGAGGGAGCTAAAGGCAAAAGAGATGAATCAACCTAAATAAAATCAAGGAAGCAGAGGATTGGGAAGTCTGACCCGGAATCGGTCTCTGTACCTGTCGTGCGATTCTCTACCTCATTTTTTGAGTTACCGACAAAAATCGGTAACAATAGAAAGCAAAATTATGAATGAAAAGTTGAAAAAAAGTTTACAATATCGTTGCTATCGATAGAACTTTACGACTACTTTTAATAGGTCGCTTATTTACAGAATAATATCGTTAATTACCGAAATAATGATTTAAAATTTTCCGATTTTTGTCTGTAACTCAAAAAATAAATTAGGGAATCCCACTATTGGACGTGTGGCTCCTACCACAACCAACCCTTCTTCACCGAAGAATAATGTGAAGAGGGTTAGGTCAACGGAAGAACCATACCCCAAGGCCAATAGACCCATCCTGAGCCAGGACTCCAAACCTTCTACCTCCTCTGCCGGCTATCAAAAGAAGTAGAGCAGGAAAGAAACCACAGCTAAGGTATCCTCTCAAGCTAACTTGTGCGAAAAGTTGCCTTCCAGATCTCCTCTCACGGGTAGCGGCTCTGGACAAAAGACAGGCAGATCAATGGTACCAGATGAACATTAAGTAGCAGTCATCGATAAATATGTTCCTGAAGGCAAGATCAGGAACAGTCTATGGCGGGTAATTGAGGAACACCAGTGTGACGTTGCGTTCGCGGACAATGGGTAAGATGCCTTCCAGATCTCCTCTCATGGGTAGCGGCTCTGGACAAAAGACAGGCAGATCAATGGTACCAGATGAACATTTTAAGTAGCAGTCATCGATAGTTTGAAAGTAAACATCCTCACTTGCCCAAGAGAAAACCTGAAACCCTCAAAGCGCAAATTGGGAGCGATGGTGGATTGACTCACCTCTCTTGACTTCCACAATCTCTTCACTGGGAGGTCCGGTGCAAACGGAGTCCTCCTCAAAGTTGAGGGAGCTAAAGGCAAAAGAGATGAATCAACCTAAATAAAATCAAGGACGCAGAGGATTGGGAAGTCTGACCCGGAATCGGTCTCTGTACCTATCGTACGATTCTCTACCTCATTTTTTGAGTTACCGACAAAAATCGGTAACAATAGAAAGCAAAATTATGAATGAAAAGTTGAAAAAAAGTTTACAATATCGTTGCTATCGATAGAACTTTACGACTACTTTTAATAGGTCGCTTATTTACAGAATAATATCGTTAATTACCGAAATTATAATGATTTAAATTTTTCCGATTTTTGTCTGTAACTCAAAAAATAAATTAGGGAATCCCACTATTGGACGTGTGGCTCCTACCACAACCAACCCTTCTTCACCGAAGAATAATGTGAAGAGGTTTATGTCAACGGAAGAACCATACCCCAAGGCCAAGAGAACCAACCTGAGCCAGGACTCCAAACCTTCTACCTCCTCTGCGGGCTATCAAAAGAAGTAGAGCAGGAAAGAAACCACAGCTAAGGTATCCTCTCAAGCTAACTTGGGCATTCTAGATCTCCTCTCACGGGTAGCGGCTCTGGACAAAAGACAGGCAGATCAATGGTACCAGATGAACATTAAGTAGCAGTCATCGATAGATCTGTTCCTGAAGGCAAGATCAGGAACAATCTATGGCTGCTAATTGAAGAACGCCTGCGTGACGTTGCGTTCGCGGGCAATGGGTAACCTCCCCAAACTGCGCTGCCCCTACAGATGAATCAAGGTCTTCTGTTGCGAAAACAAGGAATCACTAGACTTCCTTGTCAACACAATAAAAGGCCTTGGTGGACTCTGGTAAGGGTGCCGACTAGCGACTAAGGAGATCCCCTATAGAAATGTGTTGTCAGCACGGGTGCCACCACTCCCTTTGGACCCAGCGCGCATACCGACAATACTCAGTAGACAAAATCCCAATCTCCAGACTAGCTTTTGAAAGCTTGCCGTCCGGAGCATGGGTGTCTCGCTATCAGGGGGTCAATAGACACACACAAGGCCAGAAATATTTAAGAATTTGTGAGGGTAAACTGCACCTTTGGCTAGGATGGATAAGGTTCGATCTAGTTCAAAATCAATAAAAGAAGGCAAGCAACAACCTCTTAGCATCTTGCAGATCAACTTGCATCACTGCAAAACGGTTGCTGCTGAAGTGTTACATAATATAACGACCCGATAAAGTTTATTTATCATGATATCGCCATGGAAGACAAGGAACTAGCCAAAGGACGGCACACAACTTTTATCAACTAGTAGAGCAGACTTTTTTACTTTTATCACCATTAATAACCCACATAAAGCCACTGGTCGTTCAAACGACACAAAAAATGGTTGCAAAAATTGACGTAAAATACGGGTATTTTCACATATAAAAGTGTTTACACATTTTCCCCAAAATGCTTTCCCGTACACCAAAAAAGTTGCAAAATGTTCACTTCTCTTTAAACAAAAATGGCGGTGAATAGCTCTCTCTTTAGAAACTTTTTACTTTTTTGCCGGCTTTTTTTTTTATTAAAATTAAAATTATCCGGCCCTCGGCCTTTGATAAAAAAATCTTTTTAAATTGTTTTCTTTAACTCGCCTACCTTCGTACGGCGATTAAGACTTTCTTCCATGGATAGGTGCAAAAGTCGGCTAAGGGAACAAAAATAAATTCCATAAGCTTTAAAACGATACCCATATTGTCCAAGTGAGAATAGTAAAATGTCAAGAACCCTATCTCGGGAAGTATATACCGGAAAGCTATATACCGTTGTGATCAGGGTCCCAATGACTACTTATGGTAAAAATTTCAGCAGCAATTTAAGCTGATAAATCCTTCAACTTCTTTACAACAGGCCACTATCGGGGGACGTTTATCTCAAGGACCTGTCCTTTAATCTTAATTTTCTGACCACACACCATAAACCCAACTCGTATTCAGAGCTTTAAAGTGCAATTTCCAACAGGAATTTTTGTTCAGTGTAAAGTAACATGAATTGTTTGTTGTTTTTGTCGTGATGTTCTTGTACATTTTTCATGTTCTTTTGGATACAATACCACCTCGTCTAATCCCCCGTCTGTTAGCTAGTGACGACTACATAAGAACAATGTAAATATGTAGCTATGCAAGTACAATTTACGCACATATATACATACAATTATGTACATCTCGTTATATACTACTACAACTGTGCAACATTGCGATCGACCGCGACCCCCCGAATTCTGGCCCACTACACACAACACCTCCAACACAGAACATCATGTTTTGTTGCCCACTGTGTTTTACTTGGTGTGTACACAGCAAACACAATGTCGGACGTCCAACACGTCTGCTCGAAGTCGGAAGTTTTTTCCGAAGCGTCTGACCGACTTCGGTCCGAACTCTGTCCGGTTAGTCTGACGAACTTTTTGCCTCTCTCTCTCTCTCTCTCTCTCTCCCTCTGAAGCGATTTTTTCTATTTTCTCTTGTCCTGCTTTGGCAATATTCATTATAAATAAGCAGAGAGAAAAGAATTGTGCTTCTTTTGCGCTAGCGCATTGTGAACAAATTATAAATATGTAATAGTTGATGTGCCGACGTTGATGAAGTACGAACGAAAAAATGAGTGCTTGGGTTTTAATATCTGTATCGGAGAATAAATTTGGAATTCTGTCCGAAAGTCTGCAAAAACTTTCGACTTTCAGCCGAATTTCGGTCAGAGAACACGTCAACCACGCCATATGACTTTCGCTCAGAGTTCGGACCTAATTCGCATCCGAACTCGGATGTTTCTTCCGACTTTCGGGGTCGAATTCGGATAATTCTTCCGATTTTGGTTTGCTGGGTACATGACCGACCGACCATCGTTGCATGGGTATTGTTGTATTAAGTTGTTGCTGTTGGCATTGCCATCGTTGTTAGTATTGTTGTTGTTATTTTTACTATAAAAACCCATACATACAAGTGTACATGTAAAAATGGTGTGTACTTGTTTTTATTATTACAGCAAGTTGTTGTACTTGTTTTTTTCTGTTCGTCTTCCTCTTCACCTTCTCTTTGTTACTACACATAAACGTCATCATCGTGTATCGTTATTTTTTTTTCTTGTGCTTATTGTAAAATTTGTAGCTACACACAGACAAACGTTCGTCCAAATGTACATAAAACAAAACAACAAAAATAAGAATAAGAAGAACACAATGACGACGAACGGCGGCAGCAGCAGTTTGCAGCACTGTTCATATTGCGTCGAAAGAGGAAGAACAACAGTGGGTATGTGTAAGTAGAATGCATTTCAAAGTACCCTCTTTTGTACATGGTGGTATTGTATATAAAAACCATATGGACAGACAGACATACGGACAGTGGACGTAAAAATGTCAGACAAACAGACATCCACAATACACAACAGCAACAAAGTACGAAAAGTACTCAAAGGTCCACTCTATCTGAGTGTATGACTGGTAAATTGGAGAATGAGAGATACATTGAACCGCACATAAAGGAGAGAGTAATTTCAAATATCATCATCATTATTGTAATGGTATGAAGTGGCGTTGTTATTATTGTTGGGCCGCCCCACCACCTTGTTTCCACCATTTGCATTCACTGTGTTGCAGATACACAACACACACATACCGACAGACAAACAATATTGCCAGATTTTCTATTATATTCTTCTTGTTTTTTTATCTTCTTTATATTTAATTTAATTGAATGCAATGTTTTGTTGATCTATTTTTATTACAATTTTTAGCTCTTTATTGTTGTACTTTCTATTAAGAATGAACACACACGTTACGCATAGTCGTCGCCACCAGAGAAAAAAAAACGAGACAACAACGAATCTATTTAATGATTAAATTTTAATCAACAATAGATTAAGAAGAGAGTGAGAGCAATGTGTGTATTACTGTTGTTGTTGTTGCTACTACAATCAATTGTGGGGGTATTTCACAAAAGAAGAAATCAGTTAATGAGAATATTATTATTATTATTGATTCATAAAATACAACAAAACAAATAATAAAAATTAAATGACAACAACGTGCAAAGGCACGCAGCAGCATGAGTAGATGGGGTGGGTATTTATTTATTCCAGTCATATTTCTTACAGCCGGTTTTAATTTGTTTATATTGTGTATTGCGGTGGTGTGCGATTGTGGTTTTTCGTTTTTCATTCATTAAAATTGCATATCTTCTTACTACAGCAGTTTAATTGTAAAATAAATATTAAAAATAAATGACATATCGATAAAGAGATCTAAATTATGTTGTATTTATACAGTCAGGGACAAAAGTTTACATACACCCCATAAATCTCGGGTTTTGGGACAAGTAATGATTTTTATGAAATTCCAAGTATGCAGTTTTATTTCTTCTCACTAATAAACAATATTTGAAACAACAAAAGTATAATCCATAATACAAATAACGGTAAATTTTACAAAAGCCAAAAAATGGTGGGGACAAAAGTTTACATACACCCCAAGGAAATATTTGTATTACCGTAGAATTTATGAAATTAGCAGCAAAATTTATACATTTTATTGTTTCAGCGAACGTCTCTGGGTGTCCAAGATATATTTTAGAGAAACAAAAATAATTTTTGGGGGTTAAATGCCGTTATTAAGGTCAGAATTCATGTATTCCTCATCAAAGCTGACCCTTGCTTAATTCTTTGCGTTTTAAGGTATTGTACTTTATAAAAAACACAAAATTAGTGTCAGATGGCAAATCTTGAGACCCTAGAAAGCTTTGAAGTTGTTCTTGTGCATAATATACCTTCCGGGACGTCGATAATGCACGGTTTTCCCCAGATTTCGCTGGAAGTTAATAGATTCCGCAGAATTCTTTGCGCAAATTATATACAGAAGGCCTTGAATTGCCTTGTAATATGGTCTGATACAATGCTTGGACATCAGTTGAACCAGAAATGTGAAATATTCTGTTACAAACCTGCTCCCAAAGCTTCCATTGCTTCAAATATAAACACTACCAATAAAGCATGCAATTTGTACCGTGAACAATGTCGTTTTTGTATTATGATCATTACCGTCACTATAGGTGCGAAAGGTTTCGGATAATTGTACATTTCTGAGTCGATTGATGTCCAAAGATTGTATCAGGCCATATTACAAGGCACTTCAAGCCCTTCTGGATGTAATTTGCGCAAAGAATTCTGAGGAAAAACGTGCATTATCGACGTTATGCACAAGAACAACTTCAAAGCTTTCTAGTGTCTCAAGATTTGCAATCTGACACTACTTTTGTGCTTTTTATAACGTACAATACCTTAAAACGCAAAGAATTAAGCATGGGCCAGCTTTGATGAGGAATACAAGAATTCTGACCTTAAATAACGGCATTTAACCCCCAAAAATTATTTTTGTTTCTCTAAAATATATCTTGGACACCCAGAGACTTTCGCTGAAACAATAAAATGTATAAATTTTGCTGCTAATTCCATAAATTCTACGGCAATACACATATTTCCTTGGGGTGTATGTAAACTTTTGTCCTCACCATTTTTTGGTTTTTGTAAAATTTAGCGTTATTTGTATAATGGATTATACTTTTGTTGTTTCAAATATTGCTTATTAGAGAGAAGAAATAAAACTGCATACTTGGAATTTCATAAAAATCATTACTTATCCTAAAACCCGAGATTTATGGGGTGTATGTAAACTTTTGACCCTGACTTATTTGACAGTTAAAACTAGCACGAGTGAAGAAAAATTCTGCGGTTAGCCTATTTACGATAACACTTTAACCAGATACCAAATAGCTTAATACCTGGATTTGCGTTAATATTTGGGAGCCTACCAGACATGGCTTATCTTTGCATCTCTTTCATCTCAAGTGGACAGTGACCTTGAAACAACTTTAGTTTAGTAAAAACTCTCCGATTTTTTTTAAAATTTTTTTTTCATAGTTATATATAGTTACGCTGATCATGGGGTTGTATAATTTTCTTGGGGGACGGACCCGATTATCCGTTTATTTGCCCGAAAATCCAGGTACAAATCCCGGGTTAGACTCGACTCTGCTAAAACGGAATCCTACAAAATGGGTATCGTTGGAAAGCTTTTGGAAATACCTATCCATCCAACAATTGGCCATACGACGGTTTTAGGAGATATAGCCCGAAAACCGATTTTTGGACCCGGGTTTTCCATAAAACCCTCAAAAGGTCGATAATTGGCCCATTATGTGTGCTCACTTAATGTATGCCAGATTGTATCCCTCACTTTCACCTTTCCAAAATGGTACTATATGTTGTAATACCTCCTCTGGATCCAGAGATATGGCGCTTAGAATTTTGACAGCCCGGTTTTTCTAAGTGGATAGGTATTTAGAGAAAATGCAGTTTACGCATTGGCAGATGAACTCGGCAAATGCCAGGCCGTAATTTTTGTAAACATAATAAAGTAACTGCATAATAGCAATTTACGTTACAATTCAATTTTTTAAATTAACGGAAATTCATGTTAACTAACTTCAACGTATCAGTTACATTAGGTCTGTACGATAACTTCGAAAGTAACTCAGTAACTTCTCTCCACTAACTTTACTCTCTCGAAGCAAAAAATTTGCAGAATGTTATCGAACAACAATTTGCAAAACCTTGAAAGGAGTCAGCTGATTTGACAAACAAACAGTTTGGCGGATATGATTTAATTTAACAATTGAAGGTTGTTTACGAAAATTATTTGATTATCCATTGCTACAAAAATAATTCTCTTTCCATATCATAAATTAACGGATGGCCGTCCACATTCCTCCTACTCCATGGATGCGCCGCTTTTTGCTTCGATTTGATACCTTAGAAATAAAACAATCGTCACAAACTACAAAATAAGTTATTTTACAAAATAAGTCGTCCTCCATAATTTATTTAGTTATCTCTTCTCTTTTTTATCTTGTAATTATTTTAATAACCAAATGTTGTTTATGTTTTTGCCAAGAATTGCAAAGTCCGCCACAAAAAAATCGAATTTAAATCAGCTGATCAAACTTGCAAATTCTTACAAGGAAAATTTTGCTTGCAAAAACTCTTCAAAATTTTCTCACAATTCTCTCCAAATTCGATCTCTTTTACTTTACAAGTTTGTTATCGAACAGCATTTTGTAAAAGTTTGTAAAAATTTTTACAAACTTTTGGGTTATAGTTACAGGCCTATTTGTAACAGTATTATAGCTGTCACAACATAAAGCATGAGTTTGGTTGCGGATTTGTATAGTTAGTCGTAGGTTAAAACCTCTGGTCTTCAGCTTCAGCCCGGTAAATGAAAGACTTCTACAATTCGGATAAAAGCAAAACTTGTCCACATCATTTTTATTTGCGCTCATTCTCCCACTGAAGAGAGGGAAAAAAAGAGACAGCACCTTAGGTCCAAGGTATCTCATGTCAGGGACGTAGTTAGAAATGCATCTCGAGACCATTTCGGGGAGGTCCAATGGACATAATTTGAACGTTTGCAAGTAAAATATACAGAAAATGTCTAAAAAATGAGCATTATTAGAGCATCATTAGACTTTGTAAGATGACTTTAACTAATACCTGGTCCTCAGTTAAAATAGTTTAGTTTTAGTTTTGTCCACTTATAGGTTGAACAGCACCTGTAGTGTTTTCCAAGCAGAAATCTTCGCGATCAAAATGGCCGCAGAATTGATCTGGATGCAGAAAGGCGACACGCTGATAAGGTGTATTCATCAGCTAGTTAGCAACATCTGGCAGAAAGAACGAGTACCCAACGATTGGAACCTGAGTATCCTGTGCCCCGTCCACAAGAAGGGAGATAAGACTGTATGCTCTAACTATAGGGGCATAAGTCTACTCCCTATTGCCTACAAGATCGTGTCAGGGATATTGTGCGATCGACTAAAGCCTATGGTCAACGAGATAATTGGACCATACCAATGCGGCTTTAGACCTGGCAAGTCCACCATTGACCAGATATTTACCCTGCGGCAAATCCTGGAGAAGACCCAAGAGATGCAGATCGACACCTACCACCTTTTTGTCGACAGCCTTCGACAGCCCGCTGCGTTCAAAGGTATTCCAAGCCATGTCTGAATTTGGTATCCCCGCAAAGCTCATCCGGCTTTGTAAAATGACTTTGACTGACACGAGGTCCTCAGTTAAAATAGGAAAGATCCTCTCCGAAGAGTTTGGTACCAAAAGAGGTTTCAGACAAGGAGACAGCCTTTCGTGTGATCTCTTCAACATCCTGCTGTAAAAGGTTATACGAGAGGCAAACCTCAAAAGAAGTGGCACAATCTACACCAATAGCCACATGTTACTTGCTTATGCTGATGATATACCTTTATGAAGGTGGAAGGAGAATCTGCGGTGAGAAGACCAAGTTGATGGTGTCGACGCGCAATGCGTCCATTGAGCTCGGACCGACTGTGGAAGTTGGTTCCTATAATATTGAGGTAGTAACTTTGTCTACCTCGGCACCTTCGTAAACACAACAAACGACATCAGTTGTGAAATAAAAAGAAGAATTGTATTGGCTAAAGCCACATCTCGTCAAACAAAAATAATGCTCTACAAAACACTGATACTACCCGTGCTGATGTATGGCTCCGAAGCCTGGTTACTTGCGCAAGCAGACATGGCAGTGCTTGGTGTGTTTGAGAGAAAAATTATTCGAAAGATCTACGGACCAATTGGCGTTGACGGTGAATATCGACGTCGTATGAACCACGAACTGTACCTGCTATACAACGACATCAATATTGTTAAACGTATCGAGATGCAGCGATTGCGTTGGCTGGGCCATATCATAAGAATGAGCGATGATGAACCCGCTAAAAAGGCGTATAAATACGGACCGCTTGGCGGTGCACGCAGAATTGGCAGGCCAAGGAATAGATGGCGCAAACAAGTGGATGATGAGATGAAAAGGCGCGGTATTCCAGAGTGCGAAGCAACAAATAGAGAGGAATGGAGATCTTGTCTTAGTTCGGACAAGATTGTTCTGTAATGGGCCAGCTAAGTAAGTAAGTAAGGATTTACAACAACAACATACCCTCTATTCATTCTCATCTTCCGTTGTTTAGCAAGGGAAAGACACTCTCAAAGAGGCTAATGCATAAAATATTTGAGCACCAGTGCTCTATTTCGAGCATTTTTACTCCCACTCTTATTTTTAAACTGCTCGCGAGGTCACCCAAATAAAACAAAATAATGGAGAGTACATTTCTAGCAAAACTCGTAGTCTTCGAATACTCCCACTCTCAGGCACTTTTCCCTCGCGAGTAAAATTGAGCAAATTCGACTTTTAACTAGCACTCTTCGAGTACTCCCACTCGCGAGAATTTTGCACTCGCGGAATAAAATCGAGCAAATCGGGGGCCTAATTCCGGTTCCCATTCGATCGAGTATTTGCTCGTGAATGAAAAATCGAGCTATGAAAACCTATGTGTTCTTCAAAGGACATTAAAAAGGTAGATGGTAAAAATGTGTTTATTTTAAAGCAAAAACTAAAAAACAAAATTATTAATGAAAAAAGGTAAATATTTGTTGAAATCGTTGAACAAAAGATTGGGTGATAATTTCGGAATGAAGTTGTGCCAGAAAAATGTACGAAATGATTCATTTTTATAAAACTTTTTGATATTGTTGTAACAGATGCTAATGTATCTATCTTAGTAAATATACGGTTAGTGGTGCGAATAACTTTTTAAATTTCGATTTTTTCACTCACGAGCAAATACTCCATCGAAACGGAAACCGTAGTTAGGCCCCTGAACTCTGATCTCACGATATATAACATGGCGATCTTGCACGCATGACTTATATTTTTTCTGGCACTATGGCCGTTTTTAAACGAACCTCACGACTTATGTTTTTGAACGAATAAATTAATTAGATCAATTTTTCACAGTGCATTGGATGATGCTTCATCGCCTACAAAGATTTAATTTGATTGATGGATGCACTCTTGCCACGATAATCCACGTACGTTTATGCTGAAACATATCAAACTTTCCAATGGAAATGTCAAATGACACCTGGCAGCACGTAAGCTTCGTTCCAGTACTTTTTAATGATAAAAGTGTCAAAAGAGCAAACTGTCGAAAATGAGTTCCACATACACATTTTTCTAAAATGTACGGGAACGGAAAAATAGCAGAATCAAAAAAACTGGAACAAATGTCAAAGTCGGCGAATCAACCAATCAGAAGCACATTTTTGCTCGTCCATATTTGTCGTGTAAAACGTTCAAAGAGAAGTGAACATTTTGCAACTTTTTTGGTGTACGGGAACGCATTTTGGGGAAAAATGTGCAAATGTGTTAAATGTGTAAAAACTTGTTAGTTCTGGAACGAAGCTGTAGTGTTGCTTGGGCTCGAAACTTTTCGATTAGCCCTGGTATACTTTACGACGTTTTTTCCACTATACAATACTGTGTCATACATATCTACTTCACGTAAAGTGTATAAAAATATACACCCAATAAATCTAAAATCTAGATAGAGCGATTATCATGATAATGAACTCTAATGTAAACGTATTGTTAACATTTTAATTTATGGCCTGTTCCCGTACTTTATAAAGTGGTAAAAGTCGTAAAACTTGTAAAAGTCGTAAACGATTTTCATATACATTTTGTGTACGGGAACGCAAAATGTGTTAAAGTGGTAAAAATTGTAAAAACTTTTTAGTTCTGGAACAGAGCCTTAATTTATGCCTTTATTGCATACAAATAATGGCTATACAACAAATGTAATTATTCACACGTGAATTAGAACGCAACTTTACGTTACGTTAATGCACTAACTAGCACTAATTACAACAGCTGACAGTGATGTATTGTTAAAGTACTACAAACAACACTCTTGTCTGCCTCACTCTTTAACCATGGTGATGTAGTGTAAACAACAGTCGTTGTTTATTGCCATAAAGCATGCTAAAAATACGATAATATTTTATTTCCATTTTGTTGTTGTTGGTTTTTTATTTATATTTATATTAAAGCAAATTAAATTTATTGCTGCGGGCTTATGTGTGCTCAGAGTTGTAACGTTAGCAAGAAGAAGCAGCAGAGTGGTGAGACAGCGATGAAGGAGGACAACAACGATAATGCTCTTGCCGATGAATGCTATGTAAAGTGGAAACAGTGAGTGGGGGAAATTCAGGCAGTGGGCAATCGGCGTGGAAGCACTAGTGGGGCGAAAGATAAAAGAAGCTTAAGAATAAAAAGGAAAAAAAGTAACAACGAAATTCAGCAGCTGTACGTTTTGAGTAGAAGAGGTAGGTATATAAGAAGTGTTTGTGCTTTTGGTCTGTATATCGAATGGATGGTTGGTTGGTTGACTGGCTGGCTGGTTTGGTTGCTTGTTTTGCTGTTGGTAAGCTGTTCTTGTTGTTGGTGGGGAATGAGAGGGGGTTTCGTCCCCACCGGGTGCCAGTATTGTAAGAAGAAACAAGAAAACAAAACAGTAAATATATGAATTGTATTGAGAGGCAACAATACACACAGCATACACGGAGAGCAATATTCAGAGAGAGCGAGCAACAATACTAGCAGAGAAGTTAACAGAGCCCCAACAGAGCAACATAATCAACAACAGAATCGTCGTCGTTGGCTGCAGTAAAAGCTGTTGTAAATTAAAACAAAAATAGGAGGCAAGGAAGGAAAACTTGCTTATCAAGAAGAGAAAGCACTCAAATAGAAAATGTATTATTATTTTTTGTTATTTATTATTGTTTTTCCTTATTATGTTGTTGCAAGTAGTTGTGGTGGTGCCACTGTCGCTATTATTATTATTAGTGTTGTCTTTAGTCGAAATGACAAGTATCTGTGTGTTGTGGTGCTGTGTGAACTATGTATTAGAATATGTTGGGGGTATTGTTTTTACTGGTGTGTTTGTGCAGTTGCCGTCGTCGTTGTTGTTTTGCAATTATTGTTGTTGTTATTATTGTAATCACTCTGAGTGGGAAGTGGGACAAATGCATTTTTAGAAGCTGTCATACGACTATTTGGCAAAGTGCTACAAGACGAAGAAAAACAAACAAGAAGAAGCAAAAATGCACACAAAAATAAAGACGACTAGGAGGAAAACTAAGAAGAAGAAAAAAACACATCTTTCACACACAATCTCACAAATTGCCATATAAATAAGAAACCAAGAATGAAGAAAAAACAACAAAAAACTAGTGCAAATACATATTTTAACAATTAAGTTTAGATATGTTTGTTTGGTTGTCGGTACACCGACAGCATGATTGTCTTCTTTACAGTTGAGATAAAATGAAATGAATTTACTACTGACATCTTAACACAAAAACAAAATTAATGAATAACTTATGAAATAAAAAACCATAACAAATAACAAGCAAATCTGCTAATAATTACACACCACAGAAAATAAAATGCAACTCTCTCTTTTGCTTCTAGAATGCGGTGTGAATAGGTACGTAGCTGGATAACATTTTATTTTATTGGAAAGAAAGCTTCTTGAAATAGAAAAAAGTTCTTGTAGGTATGTACCTATGGGCTTTTAAAATTAAAATGATGAATTTGGTAAATTGACTGAAAAATTCAACGATGCACACTGGTCCAAATCACTGATCAGCGGCGCGAAAATCAAAAAACCCGTGATTGATGAGTGTGGCGTTCAGAGGTGAAGAAATCGGGAGGTCTGCTGATAAATACAATTGTGGGTAGAACCAAGAGAAACGACGGGTTACGAATGTCCATTAAGGGGTACTTTACACGGTATGTTTTTTACATATGAGTTGTCACTTCTGCCATACAAAATGTATATACAAAGTGACAACTCATATGTAAAAAACATATCGTGTAAAGTACCCCTTAAAGATAAATTCGTATTTAATTAGCGAAGACACAAATCACTAGCGAAGACACACATCATTCTAGCGCAGACACAAAGCGCTCTGTTAACGCTTTTGCTAACAGCGCGTTAGCAGAGCACTGTTAATGTTAACAGAGCTATTCAAAAATTGTTTTCTTTGCTAAAAATATCTTTTTTAGGGTATTTACGGAAAATTCTGCCGGGACAACATGGGTACCATTGGAAAGCTTATCGAGATAGCTATCCCCTGCGATAATAAAATCTTTAAAAAAATTGCCGGATGTCGCGATATTTACTGTTTCTGGGATAAACCCTGCAATAAGGATAATTATTTTGACCACAGATCCTTTAAGGAAAATTCTGCCGGGACAACATGGGTACCATTGGAAAGCTGATCGAGATAGCCATCCCCTGCGCTAATAAAATCTTTAAAAAATATTGCCCGATGTAGCGATATTTACTGTTTTTTGGATAAACCCTGCAATAAGGATAATTATTTTGACCACAGATCCTTTAAGAAAATTGCGATAGCTATCCCCTGCGCTAGTAAAATCTTTAAAAAATATTGCCTGATGCCGCGATATTTACTGTTTTTGGGATAAACCCTGCAATAAGGATATTTGGGCCACAGATCCTTTAAGGAAAATTCTGCCGGGACAACATGGGTACCATTGGAAAGCTGATCGAGATAGCTATCCCCTGTGCTAATAAAAGCTTTAAAAATGGGATAAACCTAAAGCATACGGACTAAAATTGGCATACATTAAGCAACTCCACCTCGGCAGTTCCACACATGACTGCTACCCCATACATTCCTTGTAAGGGTCATTAGACTGCGGCGGGGTCTTCGATACTGGGTTGACCCGGAACCACACAACACCCATGCTCGTGATCATCAGTCACTTTAGTTAGTTAGTGCCGCAAGAATTGTTTTAGAGTTATTATCTCAGGTGCCACCGTGGTGCAATGGTATGCACCCGATTCCCAGGCCAGACAACGTCAAAATTTTCAACGGTGGCAAAATACCCCTCAGTGATTAGGGTGTCCAAAACCGAAACCGGTTAACCGGTTACCCGGTTTTGAGTTACAAAACCGAAACCGGTTTTCGCCAAAAACGTCATTTTCGGTTAACCGAAAAAACCGGTTAATTGTGTCGGTTAACCGGTTTCAAAAAAATAGTAATATTTTTAATATTAAATTGAAAGTAAACTAAACTTAACTAACACAAGGTGTTGGCACTGTTGTAAATATCAGATACCTTTAAATTGGAAAAGTATTTTGTGTAAAATGTATAGTTTGCCAATCTAGTTCAATTGAACGATCTATGAAAAAACTGCGTATACGTAATATCACAAGGTAGTTTGAATAACGTTACTCATATGTTTTTAAATTAGTACAGTAAACTAAGAACTTGTCGAATTTAAGGTTGTAAAGGGTAACGATAACAAAATACATGTTTGATTCCGGCACTATAATTTGAGGTTCTCAACACATGAGGGAGAATCCAGACTTAATAAAATACAAAATTAATTCTTTTGGTACACAATTTTATATACATATGTAAGGGTTTTTACAATTTTTAGAGCACAAATTCAGTCTTAATTTTACTTTCTCACTTCGAGGTTGAATGTCAAATAACAGGGATATTATGAGATAATTATATAATGACGAAGTCGTCTTACTTAATTTACCCCTTTCCGCACATTTTTAATCAAATATTTATCAATTATGAGCAATTTTGTATCTATTTTACAAAACCGGTTTAAACCGGTTAACCGGTTTTGAAAATTTGTGAAAACCGAAAACCGGTTTTAGAAAAAATTGAAAATTTCGGTTAACCGAAAACCGTTTTGTTTGGAAAAACCGGTTTTTTGGACACCCTATCAGTGATGTTGGTGACATTTCCTAAGTATTTCAGCCATGTAAAACTTCTCTACAAGTGGTGTCTTAGGACACGCCGTTCGGACTTGGCAATAAATAGTAGGTCCCATATCATTGAGCTTATATGAATCGGGGTGCACTCATTGACATGAGAGAAGTCTTCCTTGTACCATCTGGGACGTTTGTGGAAGAATTATATATAATTATATATATCTCAGGAAGCATTGAAATGCCTTCGAACAAAAATTTACTGTCGTAAGAGATCCCGTGAGGACACCCTGTTACAAAAAATTCTCAACGTTCTCAGAGTTAGTCTTAAACTGCACTTTTACGAAAATTTTTAAAAACAAGTAAAAAAGTATCACTCGGCTTTGACGACAGAGATATACCCTCAGCCTGTGTATATTGAAACAATTTTTTCCCAAGGGGCTTTAAAAATTTTGGGAATTTGAACCGGCAAAAATGTTTATTAGGATTAGAGATCAAAAGTTTTGCGGAGGAGATACTAAAAGGAATGGACCTACATTGACCATTATGGAAGTGGATCTACAGCCACTACATATAGTGCCATAGGGGGTTTTTACACCCTTCGGGCTGTTTGCTCAAGAAGTATGGACTTATCCCTGAAAAAACTTTTACCATCGTAATTGAGGCAAAAAGAAGTTACTTCAACAAAAATCAAAGTGATTCGATATCAGGTCTTAAAGTGAACTTATCCGAAATTTGGTGGGAGGTACCGGATGGAGTAGACAAATATAGTCCACATTTGAACCTGTAGGCCTATTCTCTAACTTTTTAACAATCCGACAATCGACAACGTTGTCGACACTAAAAATTGTTTGCAGTAACGATTGTGCTATTCTGTAAAAATGTAGACAAATTGGCTATAAACTTTCAAAAGCTTTCAATTTTGAATGTATTCATAAACAAAATATACACACAAACCAAAGGCAAATCCAATTTTGAACATTTTTGTCGATTTTTTAACAACTACTATTTTTGTGTTATTTTCATAACGACATTTTTAACAAAAGTTGTTAAAATTTGTTTACAGAATACAAAGGTTGTTAATTACGTTGTTTAAATGAGTTTCTCGAAAAAATAACAATATCGACTGTTGTTAAAAAGTTACAGAATAGGCCCACTGATCTATATCTAGTACCACTTCGTTCAAGCGTTACCGTACGAAAAAATTTTTCTTAACATTTTTGAACTTTTTTGGGGGAGGTTCCTGAAGGAGTGGACCGATATGGCTTATCTTCGAACTTAAACTATGTTTGGACAAAATATTACTAAGGCCAAATTTGGACCGAATCGGAAGATCCGTTCTAGAGTTATCTTGCGCTCCAACCACCTCACACGGTGTCATAGGGGTTTTTTGCAACTTTAACCCAGATAAAGCCACTGGTCGTTTAAACGCCACAAAAAATGGTTGCAAAAATTGACGTAAAACTCGGGTTTTTTTCGAAGATTTTTGTGGGGTTTTTTACATTTTGTTATAGTATTGTCTGTTATCTGTAAGTTCACGCTGACAACGCTTCATTTGACCTACGCATTTCCACGCAATTGGCCAAAAACCCAAGCCATTCAAAAAAATCGACTTTTTTGTAATTTTCGACTTTTGATGAAAAATTTAAATATGCGATAAAAATTTAATCAAAAATGTTAGAATCATATAAAGTCAGGGATTTGTTAGGATTATAGTAAGAGTATTTTCTCAATCAAAAACCAAGGGATTAGCATGTAAGGATACACCTATATTACCCTCCAAAGTTTTTGGAACTTTTAAAAGAAGGCCCGATTGGAGGAAAACTATACGTTTTAGACAAAAAAAGCTATTTTTTAAGAAATGCTTAAAAAATCTCAAAAATATAATTTTCATAAAAAATTTTAAGTTTTCTCGCAAAAAAATTCTCGGCGCTAAGTGGGTTAATGCTATTTTCTCAGGAAGTATGGACTTGCCGCTAATGAAACTTGCACCGTCGTATGGCGGGCAGTGAATACAAGTTGCTAAAACAAACATCAAAGCGATTCGAGAGATGGCCCTAAACTGAACTTTTCCGAAATTTTGTGTGGGAGGTACCCGAAGGAGTGGACTGATTGAGTCCATATTAAAACCTTATCTAAGTCTGGTACAACTTTCTCGATGTGCAAAGTATGGACCAAATCGGTTACTCCCTTCAAGAGTTTATCGTGCAAAATAGGTTTGGAATTTTATGAATTGAAAATTTTCCAAAACTCGAAACTTATTGTCGACAATTAAAAACATGACTAAATAGGGTTTTAGATCTACAAACTGAAAATTCTTCTGAACTCGAGACAAATTTTCGAAAATTAAGAACATGGATAAATATTTGTCTTACCTTTTGCCAAATGTTGACAGTAGGTAGAGATTTTCGGAAAAGTAAAAAAATTATCCATTTTCTTTATTTTTGAAATTAGTTTCTAATTCCGAAATTTGTTCACTTTGTAGGTAGAACCAAAAAAACTTATTTCCATTCATCATAATTCATCTAATCTAGATGGTAACATTAAATATTGAATTAAAATCTAAAATGTTTGTTAGTTTGGCAACACAAATTACTTCTATGATTTATGATTCACTCGGGAGGATGTTTGCAAAGATAAAAAATAAATAGAAAATAAAACTCAACACATTCGAGATTTTATGATCGATTTCTAGCACACAAGTTGGGGATGGGAGGGTGGACAAAGGATTGCCGCTTTTGGCGATGTTGCTGCTCCACTGTTAATGTCAACGCCACAGCTGGGTAATATATAAAATTGTTTCCAACCGTTTTTCCCATCCCTTCTCGCGAACACAACAAACTCATTCACCTACACCACTGCCCAACAATGTAAATGTTTAGAATGGGAGAACGGGGGAGGGGGGAGCGATATCTACCTCGCTCGCTATATATAACGATGCACGGTTATAGGTATGTGTTTGTATTTTTATTGTATATATCATCGTCATCATCATTGTTGTTGTTGTTTTACCTTCTTTTTTTATTGCCTCAATAAAACAATAAAAATACATCATCATCAACAACTACTACAACAACAAGAGCAATAACAACAAGCACACTAACTAAATCTAACTAAAACAATATAAATTGTATTCTGTATGCATTTTTTTACACTAGCTCGCTCTCTAGCCCATCTCTCGCGCTGCCTTCCTCAATTCTCTTTGTTTTTCTTTTTAAACTCAATTAAAAGTGATAAAAACAGAAAACTTAAATTGCCGAACATTAAAAACAAACTTCAGGGGAATTAATTAAGATGAAATAACAATAAAAAATACATACAAAAGCAACAACAAAAAAACAACAATAAACAGTGGTTCAAAGAAGTGCAGCCGGTCATGTTTACCAAAGATATATAAAACACACACACACACACACATAACCAATCAAAGAAACATAAAAACGTGCGTTGAGCGTAGAAAACTGCAGTACAAACCCAGGAGTTTCACTTTTTACTAAGAAGTTCAGGTGGTCGCTATTCTATAGAAAAACATTTGGTTTGGCAAAAGTAGACAATTTGGCCTTCTTAAGATGTTGTGGAATTCTGCTAAAAGAAGACCTTCCCAGCAAAAATTAGGATCCGTTAGTTATTATGTAACCCATTACAAAGTAAGGCAAACAAAAATAACTACTTATATTACACCTTACTAAGTTATGAGTACGGTGGCACAGAGCGGTGTGTCCGACTACAAATTCTAGGGTTGTGTGTTCAACGCCCACCGTCAGCAGCTTTTTGTTGACAAAGTTCGCATGATCAAATCCAGCAGAGAGCGAAATAGAATAGAATAAAAATATGAAGTGTGTTGAAATTGAAAACAAATTCCACCTCAACTATTCTAAAATAGAAATTTTTAGCTTATTTTGCAACTTCTACACGCAGGAAAAATATATGTTAGAAATATGTTTGGATCCAAACAAATATTTGTTTGGGACTGATTGCAAACAAATATATGTTTGGATCCAAACATAATTTGTTTGGGACTGATTGCAAACAAATATATGTTTGCAACATTTTGTAATTTTGTAATTTGTAATTTTTTTGTAATTTTTTATGTTAGAACATATTTTTCATGGGTGGAGAGAGAATGTTTGTCAAAGAGAGTAACAACAGTGCTCTCGCGGCTGCGGAATGCTGTTTTATAATATAGAGCTGCGTGTATGGTATAATAGAAGACGTAGAAGCGAAAAAGGGTGTTTCTTGTCTTGTTGTTGTTAACCAACGTAGCAAGCGAAGAGGAAAAGAAAAAATGGTATGAATTATCTTGTTATTTTTTCTTCAGTTTTTAAATACTATCGTAGAGTAAAGACGGTAAAGTGAGTGAATAAATCAGTGTTTTGTGTTTTCTTAAAAAAATGGTGCTTTTTAGTAAATTAAATGCCCAATACATTTTATAATTGAATCGAAAAGGTGAATGGAATTATTTTATTGGACAAGGAAGAAATCGCATTTAATATTGGTAATTACATACATATGGGGATTTCTGAGTGAAATCGGACACTTTTTCAAGATGAGGTTTTTGATTTCCTTTATTTTTTGCTGTGGTGATGCTGCTCATTAGCAAAACATTTTAGTATATTTTCAGATTTTTTTTGACTAACGGTTCCAGAGATATCGCGTCTTGAAAAAGTCAAATTCTGTAAAAACTACAGTGTTGGTCACACAATTAGCACACCCCACTATCAACATTTATTTTGTCTAAAAAGACCTTCAAAAGTAGTTGTATTTAATAAAGTATTTGTACTAATATATTCTCAGTAGTATGCTTAAAGAATACAACGCAATACAGAAACTGAAACATAACTGTCAATTTGAATAACCTCCAAAGATATAAAAAATGTCCTAAATTCACTGGACACGTAATTAGCACACCTTAAAAGAATCACTAATATTGTGAATAGTTTCAATATTTTCGTCCATATTCAGTTTTAAATCCCTTTCGTTTGGGAATAAGTTCTAATCTGCTATTTATACTCTCCACCAGTCTCCGAAATTTCAGTGTCAGAAGGGAGTTATATGGGGTACACCTTGGGTCCCAAGGACTGATGGAAATTTCAGTTTTTTTAGTGTTTTTATCGATTTTTTTCGAGCTACTGATTTTATAAATACTTATCCATCTGGACTGAGTTTTACCGATATTTCGTGATGTATGCCATGATAAACCTATGTTCATCTCTATGGGACCTATGCAAATTTCAATAATTTTCTAAACATAAGGCAAATGGGAGATAGTCTTGTGAGACCGCAAGATAATATGTTTCCCGGAGCTTAAAACGATTAAATTTAAAATCAATAATCCAGAAAACATTTATCTTGAACCGTATATGCTTACTTTCATGGATTTTAACCAATTTCAGCAAACCTCAAAATCCTTTATTTTTAGAAAGGGGTTATACCTTTAAACATACTCATGTGCTACGTGTTCACCTAGTGCTTTGTTGGCAGTTTTGTAGTGATAGGTCTTTGGTGTTATTCAGACGTGTAATTTTGAATAACAAATGGTGTTATAAGTTGATCCTTCTTCAAATAAGGGTGCATTTTATTGATCTTCTTTCTATAAACCTATTCCAAATCGAAAATTTTCTTGAATGAATCATCGACCTTAAACACTTTTTGAAAAGTTTTTGCACTTTATATTTAAATTTCGGTAATCGGTTAACAATTCCAATAATTTCAGATCAAATTGTACATTTTTCTTAAAGTTATGGCGACTTTCTGAGGTTTAAGTGTACATTACGAAAAATGGTCCGCTATTGGGATATATTTTGAGATTCCGGGGTGATAAATTATTTTTTCTTTCAAAAAATGATTTGTTCAATACGTTTTGAATATGAATTAACTTCAATATAAATTAATTTTTGTATATTAATTGAATTAAATTAAAAACTCTTAGGGTGTGCTAATTATATGTCCCCTTGATAATTTGGTCGTCTTCACAAAACTTTTATTTTCAAAAAACCACTGGTAATACTATTCACTTATATCTTTAAATCTGTTAAATACATTATAGAAAAGGATTTTGTTTACGAAAATATTTCAATTTACCCTATCAAAACGCTTAGCTGACTGAAATCATTTTGAACCAAAGGGGTGTGCTACTTCTGTGACCAACACTGTACATGCAAAGAAATACCCATAACTTCTTTAATATTGGTCCAATTTGAAAAAATCTTTTTTTGTGTGTTTTGTTGTTTTATCTGTTATTAAATAAAAAATAGCAAAAAAATGTGCACAGTGGGCTTGGATGCTATTTTCGCGATTTAATATTTAAAATCAATTTTTAAGGATGTTCGACCCCTTCGATTTTCTTTAAATTTTTTTGTATTAAACTACGTTCAACTACAAAAATTTTAAGCCCTATGTGGTAATGGGATTCGGAGGATTACTATTTTTTTTAAAATTTATCAATTCAATTTTTCCTTTATACCTTTGTCCAAAATTTATATTTCCTGTATTTTTGAAGCTAAGAGTACATTTTTATCATTATATATCATATATTTATCATAAAAAAATAGAAAAACATGCACAGTGGGCTTTAATCGAATTTTCGCTGGTGCATTTTCAAAATCGAAAAATTAGGCAGTTTTTAAGACTTTTGAGATAAATTCATAAATATAAAATCAAAACAAATATTTATAAATGAATCTTTTAACTTTTTTAATAAAATAATAAATTTTGCACAAAGGTATGAAGCAAAAGTTGAATTGACAAATTTTAAAAAATTAAGAAAAAATAGTAATCTTCCGAATCCCATTACCACATAGGGCTTAAAATTTTTGTAGTTGAACGTAGTTTAATACAAAAAAATTTAAAGAAAATCGAAGGGGTCGAACATCCTTAAAAATTGATTTTAAATATTAAATCGCGAAAATAGCATCCATGCCCACTGTGCAAATTTTTTTGCTATTTTTTAATTAATAACAGATAAAACAACAAAACACACAAAAAAAGATTTTTTCAAATTGGACCAATATTAAAGAAGTTATGAGTATTTCTTTGCATGTAGTTTTTACAGAATTTGACTTTTTCAAGACGCGATATCTCTGGAACCGTTAGTCAAAAAAAATCTGAAAATATACTAAAATGTTTTGCCACAGCAAAAAATAAAGGAAATCAAAAACCTCATCTTGAAAAAGTGTCCGATTTCACTCAGAAATCCCCATATGTATATTTGAAAGTACCATATTTCAATCCATATTTATTTATGCCGATTTCCCGCTGATGATTTCAACTTTGAGGAAAATGTGTTTTTTCACAACTAAGGAGAAGCGTTCAACGATGCTTCTATATATTTTTTTCTTTTTAAAAGTGTGACTATTTACAAATTATTTCATTCAGTTTTTCTTTTATTAAAGTGTGTTGTGTATTTCTTTGGAATTTTGTATGTAACCATGTGTCTGTTGTTGCTTTGCCTTTCAATAAACAACCACCATTTGTGTGTATATGATAGAGATAGCCAGTGAGCTCTTACTGAGAGCAAGTGAGCATACATTGCAATGTGTTTTACATTGAAATTAACGCTCCCTTGCTCTCAGTAAGCGCCCACTGGTGCATGTGTGTTTTTTTTTTTTTTTTTTTTTTTTTGTTGCTGTTGGGTTTGTATTTGTTTGCACCAAACATATAATTTGTTTGCACCCAAACATATATTTGTTTGCAGGACCCAAACATATGTTATGTTTGGGACTGCTTGCATACAAATATATGTTTGCTGGAAAATATGTATGGGACATATGTTAGAGAGGCTTTTTTCTGTGTGCAGTGGCCATAGATATTCTCGTGGTCATACAAGAACTAGTAATTCAGTACGACATGCCCTTGTTAAAATAATGGGTTAGTAGGAGGTTTTGTAAGTAGTTACGACTGCCAAAAAGTACTATAAAATTCCATTATTTAGTAAGGATTTTTTTTTGTTGGGTTGTAATCTTATGTAAAAAGGGTTTCTATAAGAAGATTTTATGATCTTCTACAGTAAGATGATGCTTTGGTCTTTTGGCGCTTATGTCTCCTGTATCCAACGTGATAAGTCGAAAACAAGGTGGAGCAGAGCACTGAAGACATTTTTCACAATCTCCAAATGACAGTGTGTGCTTGCAATTTGGCTCCCTCAGATATAACCTCAGAGGTTATCTGTTTATCATTAAAAAGTTTAACGCCACGCTTTGACGGTTCTTAAACTAAAAAATGCAATACAGACTATCTCTGCTAGTGTCAGGCATCTTGTCACGCGTGCCTCCTCTCCTCCTCCAGCTCTTCCATAGCTGGAAGAAAGTTTATCCCAAAATGTGCCTGTTTAATTCTTATGCTTTTAGAAGAACATTTTTTATAATAGAATATCAAGTTATGAACACATTTTGTACCAAAATTTTGACTTTCATTTTTTAATTTTGGCCAATTGGCCACTGTGCAACGGCAAAGTCACTCTCGAACCATGGAAAGAAAGAAGATAGGACCCCAGTCATGTTTGTCGTCAAACTTCTCAACCTGTCGCTAGCCACCCACATCATTCCAAAGTCCGGAAAATGGGAAGGGTGCACTGTGGTTTAGCTTGCATGGGAGAGAGCGACAAAAATATTTCTAATCAAGATATCAATCTGAAAATTTTATCGTAAACTCGTAGTGACTAAAAGATAATTTTCCCCAAAAATTGTCAGGATTGGTCCACTTTTAGGTATAGACCCCCCCCCCCCACCCCATAACGGTACTTCCACTTTTTTATTAATTTCAAGATGTTGTCTATATTTATACCCTACACCACACTTTGGTAAGGGGTATTATGTGTTAGTGCATTTGTATGTAACATGCATAAGGAAAAGAGATAGACCCATAGTTCCTTCTAGGGATATGCATATAATCACTTTCTGAGTCGATTTATGCATGTCCGTCCGTACGTCCGTTCGCAACGTACAAGTCGCTATTGTTGTCCGATTTGGCTGAAAATTGGGCAAGATCATTTTTTTAGCCGTCGGAAGAACGCTATTGCTTTTGGTGAAAACCGGTTCAGATTTGGATATAGCTCTCATATATATTTTCGGCCGATTTGAGGTATTTTATGCACTAAACACGCTATATCTGTCCAATTTTTAAGAACTTTGGCATGTGTGACTGAATTCGGTCTAAAAATAAATGTGCCAAGCTACATCGAAATCGGTTCAGATTTGGATATAGCTCTCATATATATTGTTACGAATGTAACTGATAGGTTTAAGTTAATTTAGTTTAATTTCCGTTAACTTAAAAATTTGAATTGTAACGTAACGTTTTATTACGCAGTTATTTTATTTAAGCAACAACAACTACCATGTAGAACTCTCTTCATCATTCTAGTCGTTACATTACCTTTTGTTAATGTTCTTTTGTTTGTTTTGCCAAAATCATGTAATTATCGTTTAGTTTGTTACTTCTTTTCTTGCATTTATTTGTTGTTGTAATTACGTCATTGATCATCCCCCATGTATGTGAGTCTGGTTGTTCGCTTAGTGCGAATGTGCGTCTGTGTGTTCGTTGTACATATTCGAGGAGTTGCCAGACATTTTCTAGAGGACTCTCCAACAGGGAGACTTTGGGATATAAATACAGGGGAACTGGCAATGACGAGTTGAGTTGTGTTTTAAGCCAGCATCCGGCAAAAAGGAGCACACGTGCCCTTGATGAGAATAACAACAGAACAACCACCACTCAGTCTTCGTTCAGAAGTCAATGAAGAAGGTTCTGTTGTCGCTTGTTTCAATGATTTTTAATTTTAGCAATGCATTAACGCACACGCTGTTTGTGGAGAGAGTCGTATGCGTGAGGCCGCAAACAATGCGTTTGTATTAGTGCCGATACGTGTTTTAAGCGTTGAACTGAACAGATCGGTTAAATAAGAGCTGCGTGCTAACTAGAGACTTCCTGTGTGCTTTGTAATTAAAGTCGGTTCTGAATAAGTGTAATAAAGTAAATAAAGCATTGTAGAAACGTAATCTAAAACGAACCCTGTTTTATTTGGTACAAATCGTATCGGGGAATAAAACAACGTCTACACGGAGATTAGTTAAATCTAATTCCGTAACAATTGGTGTCAGGAAGTGAGATTACGATCATCCTACAATGAAGTTTAAGGATCTACGAGTGGAAGACTTGAAGAAGGAGCTAAGTAAGTTGGAGTTGTGTTCTACTGGCAACAAGGCCGAACTACAAAAACGCTTGTTGGAAGAGTTCGAGCGCCGTGGAATGAACATCGACGCATATGAGTTCGACAGTAAGGAGGAAGTCGAGTTATCGGCAAAGGGCGAATCCTCCGTTGAGGAAGTTTCATCGGTAGCTGCCAGTGGAGACGATTTGAAATCAATGCTGGCTATGATGATGCTGGAAATTAAGAAAATAGAAGGTAACTCCATGGAAATGAATAAGAAAAATGAAGAAACTTCCAGACTTATGGCGGAAATGAAATCTGACAACTGTAAGATGTTGGAAGAGATGTCCAGAAAGAGTGAAGAAAATTCCAGAAAATTAGAGGCAAAGTTAGAAGAGAACTCCAGAAAAATCACCGAAAACTTAATGGCAGAGAATTCTAGGATGTTTGAAGAAAATTCAAGAAACTTAAAAGAGGAGTTGGAAGAGAATTCTAGAAAAATTAACGAGAAACTCGAGAACATCACTATAGTGATTGAAAAGAGAGTAGAAAACGTGGAGGTGCAAATTAAAGAGTTGGATAAAAAGATTCTGTCTGTTGACGAGAAATTTCTGGCCCATGACGAGAAATTTGTGAACCTGGAGAAGAATATGTCGGAACTGGAAATCAAAGGTGGCCCAGTGAGAGCTATTCATAACACGTTAAAAATGAAGCCTCCAGTGTTCGACGGCTCTACCTCTTTCAATGTGTTCAAATTACAGTTCGAGACAATGGCTGCTAGAGATTCTTGGAACGACAACGACAAAGCGGTATCACTCCTGATGGCATTGAAGGGTGATGCTGCTGACGTATTACAGAGTATTCCCGCCGCTTCTAGGAACAACTATGGAGATATAATGGCTGCTCTTGAACGTAGGTACGGTAGTGAACACAAGCAGAAGAGTCCAGAAGCCAAATTAGACTTTGCGGCTGATATAGAGCGGTTGGCGCAGTTGGCATATCCAGGAGAGACACATCCATTGGTGGACCGCATAAAGATTGAGACATTTGCAAGTGGTATTCGCGATCCAGAGATAAAATTTGCGACGTATGCGGCACCGATAGGAACATTTGCAGAAACCGTGTCATTTGCCCTGGCCCAAGAAACCGCGAAGATGCTGGTGAAACCTAAAGCTTACAACGTGCGGAGGCTGCAAGTTGAGGACAACAATTCCCAGACCGTTGTCGACCTGCTGAAAGATGCACTAATGCGTGTGAAACGAGGGGCTGCTAGAACGAAAAAGACTTGTTATAACTGTCGTAAAGCTGGACACATTGCACGAGAATGCATATTGGAACGACCAAGGCCCAGATCCACCTCACCGCCTTCAAAAAGCGACGACCAACCGGTGGCCAAGAATCTGGAAAGAGAGATATCAGGTGAATCAAATAAAATGAATTCCGTCGATCACGAGGCGCCGCTGGCAGAGGATGAAAACGATGGTCCCACAATTTCTATAGCCATAGTCCAGCAGAAGAATCACAACTTAACGGTTAAAGGCTTCATCAATGGTGTATTGCGCAACTTGACATTGGACACGGGTGCAACAAAGTCCATTATTAGACCGGATTTGGTAAAAGGGAAGGTATTGCCGTTAAATGGGGTCAAATTGCGGACGGCCACAGGCGAGACTACAACGGTGCATGGAAAGGCCTACCAAAGGCTGAGCATGGGTAGAAAATCTGTAAATTTCGATTTTATAGTGGCCGATATTGTGGACGAAGTCATACTTGGTGTAGACTTCATGATTGCCTTCGATATAAACCTGGACATAAAGCACCGTGTGATGACTTGGTCCAATGTGGAAATACCGATTAATGTGGGCTACAAAGAGAAGAAAAGCACGTGTCGCCCTAGCGCAGAATCTGACGAAATCGCTGTAGATGTCCGTACGCTGAAGGTGGAAGCCGCCGAAAAATGGCCAGTACGAAAGCGGAAAAATCTCGCAACGAGGAGGAAAAAGCGAAGATGTACGTCGAGGAAACGTCCATCGAAAAGCGGCCGTACAACAAGGAAGGACAAGTCCGATGAAGACCAGGTGGCACTTAGGAAGGTGACCACAAAGAAAGAAGGTATAACGTCAAGATTCCTGGAGAGAAAGCAACGTCCAGAAGAGCAGAAGTCCAAAGCTGACGCAGTAGAGGGTACATCTAAATCGGTTGCCACCACTACGGAACGAGAACTGCGTCTAGTCAAGAGGAACAGGCTTAAGCGGGAGGCAGTGTTACCAATGCCCATACCACAGAGAGGGTACTGTGCCTATTCGGGACGAACAGGCTTAAGCGGGAGGCAATGTTACGAATGTAACTGATAGGTTTAAGTTAATTTAGTTTAATTTCCGTTAACTTAAAAATTTGAATTGTAACGTAACGTTTTATTACGCAGTTATTTTATTTAAGCAACAACAACTACCATGTAGAACTCTCTTCATCATTCTAGATGTTCTTTACCTTTTGTTAATGTTCTTTTGTTTGTTTTGCCAAAATCATGTAATTATCGTTTAGTTTGTTACTTCTTTTCTTGCATTTATTTGTTGTTGTAATTACGTCATTGATCATCCCCCATGAATGTGAGTCTGGTTGTTCGCTTAGTGCGAATGTGCGTCTGTGTGTTCGTTGTACATATTCGAGGAGTTGCCAGACATTTTCTAGAGGACTCTCCAACAGGGAGACTTTGGGATATAAATACAGAGGAACTGGCAATGACGAGTTGAGTTGTGTTTTAAGCGTTGAACTGAACAGATCGGTTAAATAAGAGCTGCGTGCTAACTAGAGACTTGCTGTGTGCTTTGTAATTAAAGTCGGTTCTGAATAAGTGTAATAAAGTAAATAAAGCATTGTAGAAACGTAATCTAAAACGAACCCTGTTTTATTTGGTACAAATCGTATCGGGGAATAAAACAACGTCTACACGGAGATTAGTTAAATCTAATTCCGTAACAATATTTTCGGCCGATTTGGCGTATTTGCTGCACCAAACACGCTATATACGTCCGATTTTGATGAAATTTTGAATTTGTAACTTAATTCTGTCTTAAAATAAATGTGCCAAACTACATCGAAATCGGTTCAGATTTGGATATAGCTCCCATGTATATTTTGGGCCGATTTGACGTATTTGCTGCACCAGAAACGCTATTTACGTCAAATTTTTGATGAAATTTGGAATGTGTGACTGAATTTGGTCTAGAAATAAGTGTACCAACTTATATCGAAATCGTTTCAGATTTTGATATAGCTCCTATGTATATTTTCGCCCGATCTGTCCAATTTTGATGAAATTTGGAATATAGTCGGCCCCGCCCTTACTGGTTTCAAAGTGAATTCGCTGTAATTTGACAGTTTGTGTTCTTTGGTGGTATTAAATATCTTGCGTAGGTCCATGGTCGATAGAGGTCCATGTTTTTATACCCTCAGCCTTTAGGCTATGAAGGGTATATACACTTTCATACGGGCAAAATGTGCCTCATCGAAATAATGGTTTTAGACCCCAAGTATGTTTGGACGAAATGTGTTTCAGACAATTTGGAGTCGATTGAGCAATGTCCGTCTGTCTGTCTGTCTGGCTGGCTGGAGCGCACGATAACTCTCGAACGGATGAACCGATTCGGTTCAAATTTTGGCTTTCGTAATATTTTGCCCAAACTTAGTTTAAGTTCGAAGATGAGCTATATCGGTCCACTCCTTCCGAAAATGTTCGGAAAATTTGTGCGCACGATAACTCTTGAAGGGAGTAACCGATATGGTCCATACTTTGCCCATCGTGGAGCGTGTACCAGACTTAGATCAGGTTTTAATATGGACTCAATTGGTCCACTCCGTCGGGTACCTCCCACACAAAATTTCGGATACATGTTCACTTTAAGACCTGCTTTCGAATCACTTTGATTTTTGTTGAAGCAACTTGCATTCGCTGCCTCAATTGCGATGGTAAAAGTTGTTTCAGGGGCAAGTCCATACTTCTTGAGCAAACATCCCTGAAGTTGTAAAAAACCCCTATGGTACCATATGTAGTGGCTGGAGATCCATTCTTTTTAGTATCTCCTCCGCAAAACTTTTGATCTCTAATCCTAATCAACATTTTTGTCAGTTCAAACGCCCAAAATTCCCTAAATACATGCGTTTTTTTGGGAAAAAATTGTTTCAATATTCACAGGCTGAGGGTATATCTCTGTCGGCCAAGCCGACTGATACTTTTTTACTTGTTGTATATCCCCCATATAAACGTACATCCCGTTTTTTTATTATTTCATTTATTAGGCCTAATTTTTCTATAAAAACGTTTGTAAAAATCATAACATTTTATAAACTTTATTCTTGACAAGGATTAACTGGTAACAAATATCATCAATATGAGGCACGGAATATTCTTACTAGGTGGGTTAATATATGGACCAAGAGCGTACCAGATTATATTAGATGTAAACAATGTCCTATAGGTCTCGAACAGGGAATATCTGGAAACTATCTATTACAATAAGTACTAGCTAGAGGAAATCTCGATTAGGAGAGTTCCCAATTCGACTAAAAATTTACCAGGATATATAAACAGTAAACAAGACCACACAGGTGGTGCTGCTTGCCAATTTAACCGTTCTACGTTGGTTTGTTTTCTGTGTAGGGCTTAAATCTACACAGGCTTTCCGCGTTTTTACTTTCAACGGCAGATAATTCCTGAAGTGGCATGTATCCTTCAAAAATAATGGTGTCTTTTATAGCAAGCCAATTTGCATGATGTTTATCATTTTTTTGTTCTCTTGTTCTATATCCAGGTTTTTAAAATTCCTTTGCAGAGATAGTGTATGTGATCTAACAACTTAGAGAAATCATATCCCGCAACATCCACCTGAAGGTTTCCTATAATTTCTTCGAATGCCGTCCATCCCATGCTGGCATTGACAAAGTTTTTGGAACACAATATTTCAAAAACATAAAAATGTGAAAACACACATTCATACTGTAATCCTAAAAACATAATTTTTTATAAAATAAGATCGAAACAAAATGTAAAAAACAACACCGATTGCTAGAAAACACCCAAAAACCCTACACTAAACATTCACAAAACTCAGAGTATACTCAGTATAATGAAAACTATAAACCGCTCGGCAAGTTTCGGCAGACGACATAATACATAACTTCCACAAACAGTTAAATAAAAATAACGTGAGGATCCGCGAGGATCCAAGGTACTAAAAGTCTATTTCTTTTCACAATATTAAATGAAAAACACTCACAAAAGTACATTTCAAAAGAGATCAATTTTACTACAAAATAAAGATACAACTTTATTAAGTTATCCATTAAAAACAATAACAATAACATTAACTTTAACTTCCATTTCTTACTATAGCAATTTTACACATTACTTTTTTGTGATATCACTTGTAACTTGTCACTACGTTATTGGAAATTTCAATGTCTCAATTTCTTCAAATGGAAATGCTCACTTCTGTGGCTCTGCTTTAGCAAGTACCGTTAGAAGTTGTAAAAAGAAAGCCGGAATACTAAAATTTGATGTGTCTACGATCGTTACAATCATAATTTGTAGACATCGGTATTTGTATTTTTGTCGCGGGCTGGGACCACAGTGGGGTGGTCCCACTACGGAAGCCAGGCAATGATGTCAGCAAACAGTGTTGCTTTGGTCGCCGTTGAAAAGACGCTTGAGGCGTTCCGACCACCAACAACCCGAAGATTCTAGGGGTGAAATTCAACAGCATGTTCCGTTGTCCGCGCATGTCAACTGCCACGACATACCAGAGTAATTTTGGCTCAAATGCGCTTGCGAATTGCAGCCGCCTAAATCTCTATTGGGAAGGATCGATGACACCGTGTAAAACATCTGCACAGCATGCCGCACTGCCCCGCACGACACACTGCTCCTTTTCAACTGCCCTGCCAAACCTACTCCATTAACTCCAGTAGCTCTGTTTCTACAGTCCTTCGAAGCAGCCATATTCCTAAAACTGTTACAACAACAACAACATGTGGCGACTATTCCGCTCAAGCAGTGTTGAACAGTCAATTCCGAGTGGTATGCCTAAAGTCTTCGGAGAAATTCGAAAACTGACAAGAGGAGATGCATCATTGTGCACCATGACAATGCGAGCTCTTCACACATCGGCTCAAACCAGCTCCTTTTTGACCGGCCAAAACGTGGAATTGTTGGGTCATCCTACAGCGCTATCTTGGTACCGAATGGCCTCATGTCATTCCCGCACATCAAGAAAAAAATTCGGGCTCAACGATTTTTTTCGCCAAAAGATGCTGTTGAAGCGTTCTAAAACCATGCTCAGACGGGGAGTTAAAAATAAAAACAACACACACAACGAATAAAAATTAAATTTTAAAAGGCTTCAATTTTGAGTCGAAGGAATGTTTTCAGCAACAATAAAAAAAGGAAATATGCATAAAAATATTAAAAAAAAAACAACTACAGCAACGTCCAAAGGATTAAACAACAAAGGAAGGAAGAAGTTAATTTAAATTGAAAAGGGAAGTTTATGGCAGAATATGAAAAAGTTATTTAAGCTTTAATCAAATTGAATTTTTCGGCAAAAGAGGAGAACGAGAATGGTAATGAAAGACTTTGGGCTAGAGTAAAAGAAGGAAAAGGGGGCACATTACGATCTTCAGGACTGAATACTCCGGTAAAATTTTCGGAAAAAAACTGATAAATACTGGATACATTTTTGTCTCGAGAAAAAGGGGGTATCTGTCCACTGATAGCCATAAAAGCAAAATTACGGCAGATTTGATTGGAAGGCGGCGCACAGTGGTTCACAATCGTTTTTTCCTGGTCAAAATTCTGTAACTTTTGAACGGATAGAGATATTTTCATATTTTTCATATTTTTAGATAGATAATACAATCAGCTATCAGACGAATTATAAGCGGTAAAATTCGGTCAGGTAGATGCAGAGAAATTCAAGGTCAAAGTTAAACTTTTGAGTTTTCCAACTATTTTTTATAAAAATATGAGTGTTTTTGTGGTTGTTATATCTTCCTATGTATTAAAGATGGTTAAACACCAACAAATAAACATTAACATTACCAAAAATTAAAAAAAAAAATCGAAAAAAATGTTGAAATTTTTTTTTCAAAAATTTGTATAAAAATTTTTTACAAAAAAAATTATTTTTTTCAAAAATTAAAAAAAATACTCCTTGGGTTTTCATAAAACTTATATAACTCGTATAAAAACTCATATACTCAAAAAAATGTTAATTTGTGTCAAAAAGCTGTAATTCATATGGAAACAGTATAGAAAACACACATTTTTACCCATGTAATTTCAATAAATTGAAAAAAGTGTTAAACGGACTGAACGGGACGTGTACAAAAAGTGCTGAAAGAGGAGACCCTTGGGCATCTTTCTGTGAAAACAGAACTTTGTTCCATGTTGTTCCACAAAAGTTCTAGTCCACTAAATTTGGAATTTCATAAAATTTAGTACCTGAAGAAAAATAAAATAGCTCATGTTGTGTAAACGCTACGGTAACTTACTAAAACGATTTTTAACGGCCAAATTCCTACCTATCTTACAAAAAAACAGTGAATGCAATATCTGTTATAGTTTCCGAGAAATAGCTACGTCTTTCTTGAGAAATTTGCAAAACTTACGTATTTCCCAAAAATGGGGAAAATGTTCGTCTTTTGGGGCACACCACGCCCACACCTTCCAATATTTTGACCTAATTTTTTGGTTTCCTTAGTTTCAATATGTTTACCATCGAATCCCATATAGAAATTAAATATCTTTGATAAAACAAAATTTTGATTTTTGGCCAGGAAAATCGATTCTTGAACCATTGTGCGGCGCAAAAACCTGGAAGCGAGAGGCATGGTTTTAATGAACCTGGGCCTATGTAGTCAATTTTTGGTAAGGCGATTTAGTATGCCTGAGATTACCAAAATACAGTCAATTAGAAGGATTTTTTTTTTTTAAATAATAAAAAAAAAACTCTCAAAGATCGAAACACAGTGGACTGTGTTTCCTAGACTGTGTCACCTGCTTGCGGTGGTATTTTTGATATTTACAAAAATTGCGAAAAAAGTTAAAACCCTAATGTACATTGACATGTGCATGCACATCTCATGCATATTAATAATCCAACATTTACACAAGTAGAGTAATAAAGAATGACAGACAAGTAAATATTTTCTGAACAAAAAAAGCAAATAACACTCTTAGAAATTGAAAATAACAACACAATGGAGCTCTACCAAAAAATATGTTATCCAAACCCAGTTGAGCTGGAATATGAGGAACGCCTTATGACCCATATTTTCGTTAGTTGTTATAAACCATAATTTGCCATAAACTACTTTAATTGGAATTATGTTTTGAAAAATAAAGGAAGGTTGGAACAGAATGCCCGAGCATAAGCGGAACAAGTGATTAAATCATCTGAAGAGTTGCAACATTGGAGCCGGGGCATATCTTTCCTTTACCGACAGTATTCGGAAAAATATGAAATATTAACCAAATATGCTGATTCCAACGCTGTATAATTTTTGTTGGGGAAATGTATATTTCCCGAGATATGGGTCTCTGAAGTTCCGAAAATTCCCTTGTTTAAAGGCCGGCTACTTAGACAAAAATTTTAATTTAAAAGAAAATGTTGTTCCCGTTCCCGAGATTGGCTCCTGTCCATAGGGGAAAGTCTCAAATCCCCGGCCAAAGGCCGGCTATTAAAAGAAACTTACGATTTTTGAAAAAAAAAAATTGCAAACTGTTGGTAAAGGAAATTTTTTCCGGAGCCGGTATAAGTGAATTGTGGGCAACGGTTAAGTCAGTCTCGAACCCCGGAAGGAGGGAAGAAAGGAAAGACCGTTAGCCCTCAACAGTACAAGAAATAGCTATAAAGTTGCCGATCATCAGCATGGATTCCCTAAGCAGCACAGCACGACAACAGTGCTGCACGCCATCTCCAAGGAATCAACCAGAGACCACCGTGTGATAGAACAGTGATGTTGGCGCTTGACTTACCAAAAGCCTTTGATACAGTCAAGCACTCCACGCTGTTTGAGGACAATTAGCAGACAACCCTCCAGCCAAGCTTGAAACGATGGATAGTCAAATATAAATGTGTGGACGCCTGTCGTACGTGGAATTCAGGAACAATAAGTACAAACCCCGTAGAGTGAAGCAGGGAGTTCCACAAGGTGGGGTGATATCTCCGAAACTGTTTAACATCTACCTCTCCTGTATTCTGACGTCAAGATCGTAACGTATGCCGATCTTGACGTCAGATACCTTCCCTGATGACATCTGTTAGAGACTGAAATCCTTTTTAACCGATCTTACCAACTTTTTCACGCGATGAATATGCAGATTTCCGCCACAAAATCGACAGACACTCTGTTCACCACATGGACAGCGCGGTTTGGATGAGAGTGAATGTCGTGGCCGACGGTAGTAGTCCTTGGATTTCCTTTTTCACTTGCAAAAAAATTTTCGATCATCAACCTTAACTCTAAACGAGAAAATTAATAAAAATAGAGAAACCTTGTTGACCACATATAACGCGATAGGTTGCGGCGCCAGTTTGGTCCCCGAATCTAGTTAATACGTATTGGAAAAATATTCAAACTTGTCAGAATGCCGCCCTGAGAATAGCAACAGGGGTGGACCATGTACATGAGGAGGCAAAGATTCTTCCAGTACAGCAACACAATGAGATGCTTTCGTTGCAGTACTTGCTTGGATGTTACCGTGAGAGCTATCCCAATCACCATCTGGTGGGTAGGCCCGACACATTCAGGCACATCAGGAAGGATATCCACGATCTAGAGGGAGATGTCCAACGGTACAGGAGAGAACCCTTAGATTATCAGGCATATCAAGCAGGTTTAAATAGCATTCATACGGACGCAGTTGCTAAGGCCATAAGCAAAAATAGTGTGAATAAGTCCTTGGAGTACATCCCCCATCTATCGCAGCTGAGGAGCGTCAGCTGCCACGACAAACCAGAGTGGTTTTGGCTCAACTACGCTAGGGATATTGCAGTCGCCTAAATTCTTATTGGACGGAAATCGATCGTACCGTGCAAGACATGTACACAGTATGCGGCATGGGTCCACTCGACGCAAAGCACCTTTTCAACTGCCCTGCCAAACTTACTCATCTAACTCCAGTGGATCTGTGGCTACATCCCATCGAAGCAGCCACTTTCCTGGAACTGGAGATAGACCCAGAGCCAGATTGAACAGAAGGACGAACATACAAACATAACAATAAACACTGTTACAACAACAGGATGCCCGAGATCAATTGTCTCCTCTCAGGGACATACACTTTTTAAGTATTTTTTTTCGTATGTTTTTGGTTAAATCCCACATGCGAACATTGCCTTACATTTTCCCAGCTATGTAAAGCTCCTGTAGAAGTGGTATCGTTCTATATTCGAAATGTCGCATAGTGGTCGAAACTACTGATCTAGCTGCGCGAAATTAAGTTATAAACGAATTGAGATGTTACTGAAATTTTACACAAACTCTGCCAGTGTCTGTGGGTAATAAAGGGCCAAATATAAACAATATCGGCTAATGTTTTGGTATAGCCCCCATATAACGGTACCTTCCGATTTTCGATATTTTAAGCCACATTTTCGTAGCAAATTAGCTCTAATTTGGTACTTAGGGTTTCTATTTGTCACAAAACATTTCCACCAAAAAGTATGGACATAGGTGAACGTTTTGATATAGTCCCCATGTAACCGTACCGCCCGATTTAAGGTATTTTGAATATCATGACCACATTTTTCAACCGACTTGGCTGTAATTTTATATTCCGTGTTTTCACTGCGCGTAAAATCTTCTTACAAAACATTTTCAATACAGATTTATGTTTCGATGTAGCCCCCTTTTATGGTACCTGCCGATTCTTTGAATTTTTACTTCTTATCCCATATTTATTAACAGATTTAGCTATAATATGGTATATTAGTGTCTCCGGGGGTAGAACTCTTCCTTGCAAAAAAATCTCAAGATAGATGTATATTTTGATATAGCTCCCATACATATGCACAGTTAAATTTGTATTAATTCCAAGAAAGTCCCATATTTTAAAAGTTCAGTTATCAGAAGATTTGCAAATATTTGCAGCCCGTATCCAGAGTGTCCAATTTAATTCAAACAAATTTAAAAACAAAATTTTTGTGAGAAAAGTAATCGATACAATGGAAAATATTTCGGAATTTTATAGTTTGATTTTTTGACTTTCGCGCCGGTAGATCAGTGGTTTAGACCTGTGTGCGTCGTTCGGACTCTGGCGCCAAAAGGAAGTCTCTTATAATTAGGTAGAACTAGAATTATGCTGCACTATTTCTTATGAAAACAGTCGTCACTTCTCTTTTTTTTAGATTTTCTTGAGAAATAGTACAGTTTTCAAGTCCTGGAAATAGCTGGCAAATTGTATGTGCTCTTACTAAATAATGAGTTTTTATGGTGCTTTTTGATAGTCGTGACTACTTAAAAAACAACACCGTACTTATTATTTTAACAAGGGCATGTTGCACTGATTTACTAGTTATTCTATGACCACTGGAAGTTGAAAAATAAGCTATAAGCTAAAAAAATATTTTCTATTTTTAGAACAGTTGAGGTGGAATTTGTTTTCAATTTCAAGACACTTTATATTTACACATCCTTCAGCATTTATTCTATCGAAGGTATATACATTTTCATACGGCAAAAAGTGCCTCATCGAAATAATGGTTTAGATCCCAAGTATGTTTGGATGAAATCCGTTTCAGACAATTTGGAGTCGATTTATTAATTTCCGTCCGTGTGTCTGTCGGTCTGGTTGTAGCGCACGATAGCTTTCGAACGGATCAACCGATTCGGTTCAAAATTTAGCTTTCGTAATATTTTGTCCAAACTTAGTTTAAGTTCGAAGATGTTGTCCAAACTTAGTTTAAGTTCCAGTACCTACCCCGCAAAAGTTCGAAAATGTTCGGAAAATTAGTGTGCACGATAACTCTTGAAGGGAGTAACCGATTTGGCCCATACTTCGCACATCGTGAAATTTCTACCAGACTTAGATGAGTTTCCAATATGGACTCATTCGGTCCAGTTCTTCGAGTACCTCCCACACACAATTTCGGAAAAGTTCAGTGTGTAGTGTTTGGAGGACAAGATAACTCTCGAACGGAGCAGCCGATTCGACCCAAATTTTGGCTTTCGTAATGTTTTGTCAAAACTTAGTTTAAGTTCGAAGATAAGCCATATCGCGGTCCAATCCTTCAGCCACCTCACCATAAAACTTCAAAAATTTTCGAAAAAAAATTATACGATGACCGAATGAAATGACTAGTGGCCGCGATATCTATCGAAAAGAAATGACTCTCAAAATAAGATCCACTTCCATAATGGACTTTGTCGGTTCATACCTTCAAGTACCACTTCCACAACACTTTTGAACTTTTATCCTAATCCACATTTTTGTCGGCATGTTCAAATGTCCAAAAAGGTCCACAAAATCCGTAGATAAATGTTTCAACTCACATAGGCTGAGGGTATATCTCTGACCGCAAAGACGATTTGTATTTTTTACGTGTTTTATTTTATTTCGCTCTTTGCTGGATTTCAACACACGAACTTCTGCTTTGTAGCCGAACACACTATGCCACCTGTACACACATCAAGGGATGTTTAAACACTTGCATGTGCTAACATGTGCACCACCAACTGTTCTATGTGTTGTTAACAAAAAGTACCCGGCCGACTGTGAGCGTTGAACACACAACCCAAGGATTTGTAGTCGGAAGAACACGCTCTGTGCCACCCTACTCATAACTTAGTAAGGAGTAATATTTATTTATTTATTTATTACATTAACTAGTAGTAAATACAAAGTTAATAAAAGAAGGTAGCATTGGCTACTAAGGCCATCAGCTAGCGCTTTTATAATAATACTAATTACAAATTAGAGAATAATTTTGTTATATAATGAAGCGAGAATTTGTTTTAAAGTTATATACAGCATTAATGTTAACAGCAGTTGGTGACTTAAGAATTTCTAATCCTTTATTATTGAGGAATATATGGTGAAGACTTGCGAATGCGTTGCATGATTGCAGCATATGTTCAATGGAGTTGATGTTACCGCATTTTGCGCATTTGTTGTCGATGTTTTTGTTAAGAAGGTGTTGATGTGTGGCAATAGTGTGGCTCATACGAAGTCTGGAGAACATTCGTATTTTTCTTTTTTCTACGTTGGTTGGATAATTAGGGCTAATGCGATTGGGATTGATGTTGCTATAATGAAAATGATTGAAGAGCATGTTGTTGTGCTTCGATATAGATCTAAGTTCAGTTTCCATATGAGTTTTCAAATCTATTTTTTCGACGATGTCTTCACACACTAAAGGTGCTGTACATTAGGGATATAACTTTTTGCACTTTTTTGCAAATATCAAAAATACCACCACATAGCCGTGTAGAGCATGAAAAACTATTATAAAATAAGGTGCAATTTTTTCTCTATCGCAAAAAAGTTTCCGCACCAAATGCATTGAAGTTCAGTAATGCATTTTTTAAAGATATCTGCTATAACAACATATTTGCATTTCTTTAAAATTTTTATTTTTTTGTAATCTAATTTAAAATCATTATCAAACCGTTCTGGACCAATTTGTTCTTAAATCGCGCCATTTCGGAGCATATTAGGATCTTTTGACACTATTGCAATTTTTGGTTTTTCTTTATAAACTCGTGAATTTTATGTTTATATTTTTTGTACCTATCGGACAAGAGAATATGGGGTCATTTGCAACGAATTCGCGAAAGTTAGAGGCTGTTTTTGTTGACTTTGCCTGTGAGAATCGTATTTATTTTCTAAAAATATTTTTCAAACAAAGCAATTTTTAAAATTTTAAAATTTTAAGTAGAAAAAATATCAAAAGGCTTTTAGTAATCGCAGTCGGTGCGGAAACTTTTTTCACCGAATCGATCTTAGAAACGCGTTTTCATTATTAGCACAAAATTCCCCACATGGTACTGGTGTTGTATTTTTGTAGAAAACAAATACGATTCTCACAGGCAAAGTCAACAAAAACAGCCTGTAGCTTTCGCGAATTCGTTGCAAATGACCCCATATTCTCTTGTCCGATAGGTACAAAAAATATAAACATAAAATTCACGAGTTTATAAAGAAAAACCAAAAATTGCAATAGTGTCAAAAGATCCTAATATGCTCCGAAATGGCGCGATTTGAGAACAAATTGGTCCAGAACGGTTTGATAATGATTTTAAATTAGATTACAAAAAAATAAAAATTTTAAAGAAATGCAAATATGTTGTTATAACAGATATATTTAAAAAATGCATTACTGAACTTCAATGCATTTGGTGCGGAAACTTTTTTCACGATAGAGAAAAAATTACACCGTTTTTCATAATAGTTTTCCATGCTCTACACGGCTATGTGGTGGTATTTTTTTGGTTATAGCCCTACTGTACATGCATACTTAGCGGCTGTGTCAGCGTGTACATTTCCTGTGAAAGGAGTAATATACATAAGTAGTTATTTTTGTTTACATTACTTTGTAATGGGTTACATAATAACTAACTGATCCGAATTTTTGTTGGGTCATGTTTGTTATAACCATTTTTTCATTTTATCCTCGTCGGACTGTTACTCAGTAAAAATGCAAAATTACAACAATAAACACCACACAACAACGACGAAGACATATAAAAAGAAAACAACAAGAAAATTACATAAAAAATAAAGAAACAAAAAACAATATTGCTTTTTTATGTCAGAGTGGGAAAATGTTTTCAGTCTGCCGCTGCAACTGAGAACTGAGTTGAGTTGGAATGGCAATGCGAACCCGGCAAAGCGAAATGGTGAAATGTTGTAGTGACTAATTTAACTGCCTTGCCGGCATGTTTGCTAGACTAGCTGACGTACCAACAACTAAGTCTTCATACACTTAGATCTAACCAAACTTGCATCCTACTACCTAACTGCCCAAAGAGACTGCTGTAAAGGCTGGCTGGCTATGTCTGGCTGAATTGCCATTTTCATTTTGGAAATGCAAAAAAATTGTTCAAAATCCCCGGAATTGGGAGTAAAGTAGTACCCCTCCCTCCATCCTGACATCGAGTTCAAAGCAAAAATGAGTTTTTAGAGAAAGAGAGGAGAACAAATACAAACCAAAAATGTTGGGGAGAAATTTTTCGTTTTTCTAACATGCAAAAAAAATCTAAACAGAGTGGGTGGGGTGGGGTTTCCAAAGGGGGGCCTAAAACACAAACCCATCGTAGTTGTTGTATTTTCAGCCATTTATAACGGAAGTAAAGTAAGGTGTGTTTGTGTGTGTGTTAGAGAGAGTACTGAATGAATGAGTGTTGCCGTTATTGGTATCTAGATAGTTAAGCTAGAGATGGGAAGGTAGCTAGGTGGTAGGTAGATAGGTTTGTTGTTTGGTCGTTTTCTATGAATGGTTTGTGGGTCGAACACATTTTTAATGGGTGGCTGGCTGGTGGGGGGTTTAGTGTCTCCCACCATTATTCATATTATACCAAGCAGAGAGGAGAGGGTGCGGCAAATATGCATATTACATTATTATGAAACAAGAGAGAACGAACCTAACAAACAATTCGTGTGGTTGTGGTTGGGTGGCATGGGTGGTTACACAAAAAAAAAAAACACTCAAACACAAATTTACTTTCATGCAAATCCACATACACCCAGACATCTATGTTGTAGATTGTGCGTACATACATATATACCTCGTTTGTATGTTGCGATGTTGTATAAAATACTAGTAAGGTTATGTTAAGCCCCCGCCACAGCATTAAATAATGTGGTTGGGGGTGAGGGCTGGATGTCGGGTGGGGAGTAAAAAATAAAAACAACAAACACACACAACGAACAAAAATTGGATTTTAAAAGGCTTTAATTTTGAGTCGAAGGAAAGCTTTATACATAAATTTCAGCAAAAACAAAAAATAAAGAAAATATGTACAAAAATATTAAAAAAAAACAACAACAACAACAACAACAACAGCAACGTCCAAAGGACAAACAACAAAGGAAGTTAATTTAAATTGAAAAGGGAAGTTGTTGGCAGAACAAGAGAAAAACGTATTTAAGCTTTAAACAAATTGGATTTTCTGGCAAAAGAGGAGAGAGATTGGTTATGGAAGGCTTTGGGCTATAGGAAAAGAAGGAAGGAAAAGAAGGGACCATCATAAAGTTCTTTAGAACTAAATATCTGCTCGGGTATATATTTTTTAAAAAATGGGTAAATTTTTGTCTCGAGAAGAAGTATAAACATTATTTCATAACATCAATAATAAAGAAGTTGCAAATTCTGCCAAAATCTTCAACATTTCGATTATCACCCCTCAGGATTATCTCACACATTGTTTAACATCAACCGTGTTGCGGTGTATCCGTGCACTTTTCGTAGACGTCTGGAATCAAAAAGGGAATTCCTCAATTCGTATGACACCTCTTAGGACAAAATGAATATAGGCCCCAAAATAGGTTTGAAATATAAATCTCGAAAAGTCAGATAACATGGTCCTGCCCACGAAAATCATAACAACGCTGTAAAAAGGACCGCAAAGAGTACCTTCGGTAAACATTTCGAAGGTATACTCTAGCGGTCCTTAAGCTACACATAAACGAACATTTTGAAATTGTGTGAGGGATGTATCCCAAGGAATGGACCGGTAAGGCACAAATTCGTTGCTTAGTTTAAGAGATAACGCGCGTAACATTTTAGCGAATATTTTCGAACTTTAATGGGAGCGGTACCCGAAGGAGTGGAACGATTATTTATCTAAGATTCTCAAAAATATTACGATATACAAAGTTTGAACCAACGCAATATCCGATCGTGCGCACCAGACACTACACGTGTTTTTTTACAGTTTTATGCTATTTTCTCAAGAAGTAAGGAATTGCCACCGAGAAAAACAACCGTCGTAAAGGAGACCCAAGTACAACCTTTTGCAAAAAATCAAAACGATTTGTGAGGAGGCCTTAAACTGCATTTTCGAAATTTTCTGCGAGATGTACTGGAAGGTGTGGGCCGATACAGAGTATATATTCGAACATTGTCTATGTCTGGTAGAAATATTACGATTGTACAAAGTATGGACCAAATCGGTTACTCCCTTCAAAAGTTGTCGTGCGCCCCATTTTAGCGAAAAATTTTGAACTTTTGTGGGGGAAGTACCCGAAGGAGTGGACTGATACGGCCGATTTTCTAACTTGATCTAAGTTTCGACAACATATTAAGAAAGGCAAATTTTGAGCAGAATCGATTGATCCATTCTAGAGTAATCGTACGACAAACGGACGGATTTCGTGCAAACATACTTGGAGTCTAAAACCAATGTTTCGATGAGGTACGTTTTGGCCGAATGCCTAAAAGCTGTGCTATTTTTGGGAAGTCTAAACATCCATCCCAAAAACAAAACTCCAAAAATTATGAAAATTTTCTGGCGAACCACAATTGAAATTATGAAAAATTCCTCAGTCTTAGGAATTCTTAAGTGAGGATATCATCTTTTGAACTTGCTATCCATTTTGAGAACAATCGTGATCAACCTGCACCCTTAATCGAGGTGCACGAAAGGTTTCCTGCTGAAAAACCTAATATAGTGCATCGACCTACGTTAAGCCCTCTTTCCCTATGTCATTTACGACACTTGTTGGGAATATTCTCAGTCAATTTTCCTAGTCGAGGTTCCTTACTCAATTGTGTCCTTTCTCCGAAGGCTAGTTCTATCAATCTCCGTCCTTTCAACAGAGGCCGAGGTCAGTATATCGATAACTAGAGCCAGGTCAGGCAATGTGCGCTTACTGAGAGCAAGTGAGCATACATTTGAATGCATTTTACATTGAAGTTTTCGCTCACTTGCTCTCAGTAAGCGCACATTGCCTGACCTGGAACTAGAGTCGCTATGACGCCGTGGTCTCAACTTCGTCTTCGGCCGCATCAGAACCACTACCATGACTGAGATTCAGGGCCACCGTTTTCCCCAGAAGTGCTTGCAAGTGCTCTGCTTTGCTCAGCTAGACTATACTTCACTACATCGAGATTGGGTCCACTCCGGATTTAATGCCCCCCTGAACGTAGTCTGGATCCCTCCGGTTGTTGTTGTTGTAACAGTGTTTGTTATTATGTTTGTATGTTCGTTCTTCTGTTCAATCTGGCTCTGGGTCTATCTGCAGTTCCAGGAAAGTGGCTACTTCGATGGGATGTAACCACAGATCCACTGGAGTTAGTTGAGTAGGTTTGGCTGGACAGTTGAAAAGGTGTTTTGTGTCGTGTGGGCCCATTCCATTCCACAGATGTCTTGCATGGCGCGGTCTTTTTCCGCCCAATAAGAATTTAGGCGACTGCAATATCCCGAGCGTAGTTGAGCGAAAACTACTCTAGTTTGTCGTGGCAGCTGGCACTCCTCAGCTGCAATAGATGGGGGATGTATTTCAAGGACTTTATTCACACTATAATTGCTTAAGGCCTTGGCAACTGCATCCGTGTGAATACTATTTAAACCTGCTTGATATGCTTGCTGATCAAGGGGTTCTCTTCTGTATCGTTGGACCTCTCCCTCTAGAGCATGGATATCCTTCCTGATCTGCCTGAATGTGTCGGACCTACCCACAAGATTGTGATTGGGATGGCTCACACCTGTTTTTATTCGTGATCGTTATTAGTTTGTTCCCAACATTGGTTTTGTTTGAATTTGTTTTTTAATTGTTTTTCGGAAATCATATGTCATTAATCGATGGCGGTGTAGAGGTCCACTATAACATAGCCCTGCAAGGACTTTACAACTAAGTTTTTACTGCTTTGAGGCGCTCAGATATCAACGAAGCTCCGCTCTAATACAATTGGTACCCTAACTGCAAACCTTCAACATCCATAGATCTCTGAATCCTAGGAGATCACAACATGGATAACCATTAGCCCACCCGATTATGGGTATCATGACATTTTTATAAAAATTTTTGACCCAAATTTCCAGTACTTAGGGTTGGTTGCCCATCATTAATTGTAGACTTAGATGTTTTGGTATAGCCCCCATATAACAGTACCACCCGATTTTGAGTATTTTAATATTTTAGCTAATTTTCCAATAGCATCTGCTGTAATTAACGTTAAACTTTCTCAATGGTCAACCAATTCTCCACTAAAAATTATGTGAAGTTTTTACTCTTCATTTCCGGCCCAAATTTGCTGTAGTTGGTCATTGGGTTTCCCAGTTTTCAGAAAATTTCCACACCATAAATTTTAGACATTGGCCCACATTTTGGCGTAGTCCCCAATATAACAGTACCACATTATGTTAAGCTAATTTTCTGATCCAATTAGCTGATGTTTTTCCTGCCCATCCGCTATCAAACCTATGCTTCTATATAGGTTTCATGCTTCTGTAACAACGACCAAGGAACCGAAATCCTACGGCGGCCGATTCTTTGCACATGATAGACTCGGAGGAATCTTCGACCAGGGGCCGTCTCCTCAACAATTATGTGTTTGTGTTCGTTTCACCATGGGAGCGGCAATTTGTACCGGAATGCCTGCTCCGAGCACTTCTGGTCCGTGCCGGGATAGAGACGAACCCCGGGCCAGTATGGATCTGTTCTGTTGGCCAGCAATGGTGAGATGTAATGGATGTATGGAATGGGTGCATTTTCGTGGGTGCTCTGGCCTTAGTAGCACCCGGGATTACAGCGATAGGTATGTTGCTGCTTGTTGCGTCAGCGCATCGCCCAGTGCGTCTTCTACGTCGTCGTCTGATACTTCGTCGTCGTCGGAATACGACACGCCCCCACCTAACACCACAAGTTGTTGTTCAGGTGGAATATATTTTTTTTCTTGGGGGACGAACCCGGTTACCCGATAGCTACAAAATGGGTATCATTGGAAATATGTTCATTGCTCACACGTTCACGTGATATAGCAGGTGTTCTGGTAATATAGCAAAAAACCCGATTTTTGGACTCGGATTTTTCCATAAAACCCCCAAAAGCGGAAAATGGACCCATAATGGGGCTCTCACTTCAACCTTTCCAAAACGGTGCTATATGTTGTAATACCTTCTCTGTAACCAGAGATTGTAATACCTTCTCTAGATCCAGAGAATACATTCCTCTGGAAAGAATTCAGAATTAAGCGTATTTTTGGAACAATCTAAAGATAGAATTAGACGTGACATAACCATAACACCAAAAGGCCATATCAATCAGCTGATTGAACCAAACCTATGGAAATCAATGTATTCGATTAGTAGTAGCATAATATAATGCCATAGCCATAAGATTAATTTTTAAATTAATTTTTTATCAGCGAGGCATTTCTATGCTTTGTACGGGCAAGAAAAAAAATGTTCTTGAGGTCGGAAGTGCGAGCAATAATTGTCATAAGCTTTCCAATGATATCCATTTTGTAGCAATTGGTTCAATAGAAAAGAAAATTAAACATTCCCGCGATCAGCGCAACAAAATTTCAAAAATAAAATCGCAGAGTTTGGAACAAGTCTCGTTTAGGGGCACCTCTCCGATCGGTCTGAAATTTTTACCATAGGTAGTCCTTGGAACCCTGATCACGACTATATATATCTTTCCCGGGGGAAGTCCATACTTCCCGAGAGATGGGTCTTGATATTTCGGGAAAGTCCTACTTTAACACCATTACTTTATTTATGGGCACCTCTAGGATCGGGCTGAAATTTTCACCATAGGTAGTCCTTGGGACCCTGATCACAACTATTTATATCTTTCCAGGGGGAAGTCCATACTTCCCGAGATTTAAGTAGCCGGTCTTCGGACGGGATTTAAGACTTTCTCCTATGGACAGGATCAAATGTCGTAAACGCAATCAAAAGTACTCACCACGAGCTTTAAAATGATACCCATATTGCGCAAGTAAAAATAGTAAAATGTCAAGACCCATATATATAGCGGGAAGTATGTACTTCCACCGGAAAAGTTATATATCGTTGTCTTCAGGGTCCCAAGGACTACCTATGGTGAAAATTTCAGCCCGATCCGAGAGGTGCCCCTAAACGAGACTTAAGCCCAGAGTTTTTACTAGACTATAGTTGTTCCTAAAAAATATTTATAAAATGCGATTTAGACATAAAAGCAGTTTATACTTGAATTCCCAATTTTTTTGTTTGTTGGTATGAGAGGAGTTCCCCTTTTATCCCTTCGGAAAAGTTCGTGGAAAATGTTTTTAAGTGAAATGATCGCTCAAATAGGTACATCAGCATTTTAAAACCTAACCAAATTTAAGAAAACATTTAACACAAATCAATTTAGAAAATGTCATAGATATTTGTTTACATTTTTTATGTTTGTTTTGCCATGGTCAACACATAAAAACATTTTCTTTATTTTCAACATTGGCAAAAAAACCACAACAATAACTTGTATTTTCTCATATCCAATAAAAAACGCAGCGAACTAATAAAAAAATACTGGTTCTAAACGATGTCCCAAATACCAGCTATCGTAAAATAAAGAGTAAATTAGATAAACGTTGTAAACAAACGGCGGCGGCAGCTACGGCAACGAACGGATGAACGACGGCCGAACGGACAGACGAGCGAGCGAGGAGTGTATGAACGAACAACTGCGATCCATTTAATTAAGATTTGTTTCTTTCTTTTGTTCTGTTCTGTTTTTTTTTTTTTTGTTTTTTATTTTTTCAACAACATTTATCTTAACTGTACTCCTCCTCTTTCCACATTTACACAACACACACACACACATACCATGCTGTTGAAAACACATTTGCACACACACATACACAAACTCTCTACTCTTCTGCGTTCACATAGCAATACACACAATGGGGAACGAATAGAAAAAAGAAAACAAACTAAATAAAAAACACAGTGCAAGTAGAGCGCGCGCCTCACAGAAACCCCCCCAAACCAAAGAAGACTGGCAAAATTGGTATCACGCCGCCATCAGATAGTCGTCGTTGTCGAACCAATAAAACAACAAACCAACGGAGGGACGACGACGGTAGAATGGCTGACTGACAAACCATACCATCATCATAGCCATCGTCATCGTACCATCCATGATGTTGAATAATTTACAATGTATTATAGCGATTACTTCCTTAATTATGTTTAATTAAATACAACTCAATTATATAAAAAAATAAATGGCAACAACGGTAAAAAGAAGCAAACAATCCAAAGTCGATCCAAACAAGGTTTAACGGCAAGCCGCCAAACAACAATAAACAAGATAGAGGTTTTGTGGAAATTAAACATTACAAAAGGATTGTGAAATTCCCGATTCTATACTTAGCTCAATGTTAAGGGAACTCCTTTTAATCGTCGCCCCCGAACAACATGCACCACTTGTTTAGAAGTCCAAAGATGTTACAATCGATAACCCGACCAAGCCACCTTTATTCCACTTCATTCGGCTGGTAGAACAGACCTAAAAGGGATCAATCCTCTGGCGGCCGGCTCTTCGATACAAAATTGACACGGAAACACACAACACCCGAGGTGCGGCCAGCAGCTGCCACCTCAATGTACATATGCTTGTATTTGTATCGTTTTTCTGTGTTGAAAGCAGCAGTATATCCCGCCTGCCCCGGATTCTTTTGGATGTGTTCAGTTTGTCACTGTAACGTGACAAAATGATCACGAACATAATACCAACAACATTACGGCCCCACTATACAACAACTCAATGCCACCAACACTGATAAAACCCCTAACGCTACTATGGAAACGGTGCGTTATAATGTAATGTAATAAATCACCAGCATGACAACAACGGAGTACTTCTCAATCGCTTTGTGCAACCGTTCACTTAAGTATTTCAGTTTGTGAAGCGACTGCGACTGACAGGCTTGCTACTACTACTGCAGGCTAGGGATAGGTAATGGAAAGCAATAATAGATTTTTCGACTTTCCGATTTTGGTCTAAAACTAAAAATTCGATTTTTCGGTCTAGTGATTATTTCAGTTGTCTTAAAACTCGACTTTCGACTTTTTCATAACCGCAGAAAATCGATTATAATCGACTATTCGTCGATTTTCGAGTTTTTTTTTTTTTAAACTGTAAAATCGCCAAAGGTGTAAAACCGCCAAGTCCACAAATTATGGGCAAACTCAAAATCGGTCGCAAGATAATTGATTATGCGAATTTCCCTCCAGACAAAAGTCGACTACGATGTTTAGATTTTTGACTGCAAAAAGTCGATTAGTCGATTAACCGAAAGCCGACTTACTTATCCCTACTGCAGGCCAGTTGTGTGTTGTGTTGAGGTTGGGAAGTACTTTTGGGAGCTACCCCTTTGCTACATTCACTCCACCTTCGGGTGTTGTTCCACTCCACCTTCGGGTGCTGTTCCACTAGTCAGTACTCGTAGTATACTGTAGAGATTAACTTAGAACTAACAACCACGACGAACGACGACCCGAACAACCAAGCCGAAGGCCCGACCAACCATACGAACCCCGAGTGGCCGAGCATCTACAACACGAATCGCCGAGTGGCCGAACACATACGAACCCCGAGTGGCCAAACTCCTGACATCGAGTGGCCGAACATGTACTTCACGAATCACCGAGTGGCCGAACATCTACAACACGAATCATCGAGTTCCCGATTATCTTTGAATCGCCTACTACCGAACAGCGAATCACCGAGTTCCCGATCATCATCAAATCATTTACAACCGAACAGCGAATCACCGAGTTCCCGATCATCAACAAATCATTTACAATTACAACAACGAATCCCCAAGCCGTTCATTCTTCCGTCTATTACTGAACACCGAGTCATCCAACTCCAGGGCGTCTGCGAATCGCCGCAACCGAACCTAATAACGAGTCGTTGGGCCTTACCACTCCACCAGCCACTAATCTCGTACGAAGCTTCCAACAACAAATACTGCATCCAAGTTGCCGATCAATTAACCCAGTCAATTATCCGATCTACCATTTGCTATTTAAACACTTCTTATCGCATTTAAAAACATCAGTAGATTATAAATTAATTTTACATCAATAAATATCCTATTTAAACCCCCAGGAAAGGGAGATAGCTCGTCTTATTATTCCGTAAGGTTTAGTTGGCCCTTATGGCGACCCTGCACACGACTAAGTCTACCCAATGCTACGACAAAACCACGTTACATCACATCCGCATCCACCACACTCAAAGTTCGGTGAGAGGTAACAGATGCCGGGAGTGGGTGCATCTCCCGGGTTGCGCCAGAGACTATGTGTGATAGTTATAACATACTGAGGATGGATCGCACCAGAAGTGAAGGTGGGTGAGTTTCATACACCAGTCTGTTCAATAGAGACCTATCTCGCATGAGCCAGGCTCCAACGACCATTACATGGAGTGTAGGGGGGTAGCATTTACCAGTTCCACAAGTAAATGTAGAGTTCCTTAACATATACACCCCGCCGATATATAGCTGTACTACAGGTTATAGGCCTAACATTAGCACGCTTTTGGAAGGTCATAACCGACTTTAATTCTGATCGTATGTTGTGGTATACGGTTCTCGAAAATGACCAAAGGGTGTAGTGCTGGCATAGCAGATTGATAGCCTGAGCACGCTTTTGGAAGGTCATAACCGACTTTAATTCTGATCGTATGTGGTGGTATTCGGTTCTCGGAAATGACCAAAGGGTGTAGTGCTGGCATAGCAGATTATTAGCCTTATGTTTTGTACGGTCAATTAGGAAGACCCTATTAGCGGTGAGTATCACAGTTCGCCAGATATAACCAACGTACCATCGTGTTCTTACTAATGACGTCACCCGATAATCCGTCGTTTATTTTGGCTCAAACCATATCCCCATAATTGTCTTCATCAGCAGACCATCCCATTTCGTCACCTCTGAACGAAGCTCGAAGCACACTCATGTGAAAGCTAATCTAGTTCAGAGAGAACGTCAAAATTGCAGTCGCTGGCTACATACCTGCTGGTCAAATACCCCAAGTGAGACCAGCAGAGGCAATTGGATTAACAAATGAGTGTAATGAGCTTCGTCGAGCCAAACCCAGTGAACCCAGATTCAGGTAGATGACATTGGAAGTTAATAGGTCGGTCGGTGAGCATAAACGTAACTAATTAACCACTGAAGAGTTACAGCATTGGAACAGGAATCAGTAAATTGTGGGCAACGGTAAGTCACTCTCGATCCCTGGAAAGAAGGAAGATAGGACCACAGTCACGTTTTGCTACGTTAAGCTGGCTGATCCGAGGAGGTGCAAAGTTGTTTAATCGACAGTTTGTCGAGCACTCTCTGAGTGGCAGGGCGAAGAGAAAAGTACAACTTCCTATTAGATCACTTCCTGGAGAGGATCAACCACCACAATTTACAATGATGTTGCGAATGCCATCCGGAACGCTAAATCATCCAAAGCGTTGGGACCTGATGGAATTTCCATGGCAATGCTGAAACAGCTAGATGAAGCCGGGAGTCGAGTATCTCACTAAAGTTCTCAATCTTTCGCTAACCACCCACATCGTTTCCAAAGTCTGGAAAATATACAGGGTGGTCCCGCTACTGAAGCCTGGCAAGGATGCCAGCAAAGGTATATAGTTCAGGCCGGTTTCCCTTTTATCGCCCGTGTCAAAGACCTCGAGGCTTGACTCCTCCCCAACTTTAGAAAAAGCTATCCAGTTGCCGATCATCAGCATAGTTTCTGTAAGCAACGCAGCACCATAACAGCGCTGCACGCCATCTCTACACATATTAGTTGAGGACTCAATCACAGCATGCCGTGTGTAAGGACAGTTTTATTTGCATTCGACTTATCACCAAAATCCTTGATACTGTCAATCACTCCACGCTGTTTGAGAAACGGCAGCACATGTGGGTCAGACAAAGAAACCTTGTTGACCACATATAACGCGATAGGTCGGTCAGTGGCAAGTTATGCGGCAACAGTATTCAAACCTGTCAGAATAGCGCCCTGAGAACTGCAACAAGATGCCACCTTATGTCATAGGGGACCATATGCATGAAGAGACGAAGATTCTTCCAGTACTGCAACACAAAGGCATGCTCTCGTTGCAGTACTTGCTCGAGTGTTACCGTGAGAACCATTCTAATCATCATATGGTGGATAGGACCCCCACTGGAGGATGGCACGAAGAATCCTCATAATCTAGAAAGAGGGTCCAACGTTACAAGAGACAACTCCTAGATCAGCAGGCCTATAAAGCAAGTTTTAATAACAGCTGTAGCGCGAATGCGGTCCTCGGAGAACATCCCCCATATATCGTGGCTGAGGAGCGTCAGCTACCACAACAAACTACGCTCGGGATGGTTCAGCGTCTAGGGCAAGGATCGATGACACCGTACAAAACATCTGCCCAGCATGCGAAACAGGCCAGCACGTCACACTGCGCCTTATCAACTGCCCTTCCAATCCTACTCAATAAACTGAAGTATAGGGTGATCCAACTAGAGGTTCCTAACTTTTTTAAACTATTATTATCATTTGAAAGGACATTCTTTGGTATTTATTTTTTAAAGTTTATGTCTATCAAATGTTGGCCGCGTAGAGTCCAATTTTCGTTGACTCCTTCGAACATTTCGACTGGCAACTGACGAGTGACACGCGTGATTTTTTGCACCAAGGCCTGATTTGATACGGGGTTGTCCGCATACACTTTAGACTTTACATATCCCCACAGGAAAAAGCCTAACGTTTGATATCACACGATCTTGGTGGCCAATCGACCGTCAAAAAACCTGAAATAGTCTGCTCATGGAAGTGTTCCCCATTGATTGTTGTCATGTGGAGAAAAAGCGTCGTCTTGTTGAAACCAAAATGTAGCCGAGATCACGAGCTTCATTTTCAAGCATCAAATATTCGGCTATCGTAGTCGCCATTGAAGGATACGTTCTCACCGACATCATTTTTGAAAAAATATGGGCTGATATTTCTACCAGCGGACAAAACACACCAAACTGATTGATAGATTCTCTTTAGGTTGCTCTTAACCTAAATGCGGCTACTTTCATTGTTTACATACCCATTAAGCCAGAAATGGACCTCATCGCTGAACTAAATTTGGCTCGAAACACATTCCTCAAAGAAAGCGAAATTTCACAATAAAGTTGAACGATTTGCAAAAATTGTTCAATTGAAAGTCTTTCCACGATAAAATGCCAAACAATACTAAACAAAAATAGCGTAATACCATGACACGAATCACACGTGTTCAGTCAAAAAAATGCTATTGAAAAAAGTACCTCTAGTTGGATCAACTGTTAGCTTTGTGGTTGCAATCCATCGAAGCTGCCACATTCCCTAGAACTGGAGGTAGAGCCAGATTAAGCAGAAAAACGAACATACAAACCTATAATATGCTGTTACAACAACAACCCTAATGGGTTTGCCACAATTAACACAGTTTCCCAGTGTTTTCAGGGCAATATGTCCTCCCAACGCAGATCTAAATCCCTATTTTTGCTGGCCATTGCAATATTATACAGAAAAATATTATAATAATGTTCCACAAACATCCCATAAGGGACAAGGAAGAAATCTCTCATATCACTGAGTGCACCCCGATTCATATTAGCTCAATGACATGGGACCCTCTGTTTATCGACGAGTCCGAACGCGTAGAGAAGTTTTACATGGCTGAAATAATCAGGAAATGTCGTCAACATTACAGAGGGGTATTTTTTTTAAAATGGTTGCAACGAGAAGCATCTACGTCACCTCGGATATGGTTGGGCAGATGTCTCAACAAACCACTCATGTGTTCAGTAGAGTGGTTTTAAAAAATCGATGTCGGATTTTTAAATGCGACACCATCTTAAAATGTTTAGTTTTGTTAAAAATTAAGATTGCCAAAGTTTGAGCTCAATCGGAATATGTTAACACGGGCCACAGGGGCCTCAAAGTTTCCATGGGTCCTTATATTGCTAATATTAAAATCTGACCCGATTATCAAAATTTTTTGAAGGATTACTTCTTTAACGACTACAAAGAACTGGTAAACTGTTTTCATCGAATGGACAATAAATGTGGCATCGTACAATTTTGAATATGTTATGTCAAAACTTTATGTTGTTGGGGAAATCACAACAAACATGCTTTCTACTTAATGTAGAGTAATGGCCAGTTTCCCTAAGACGATTCGAATTCAAATTCTTTCGAATTACTACCTACCAAACTTCTGTTTGTGTAGAAAATTTTTGTTTGATTGAAAACTAAAATGAATGAAATATTTTTCAATAAGCATATGTTTGGTAGTAGTTCGAACGAATTTGTATTCGAATCGTCTTAGTGAAACAGGCCATAAGTGTTTATATTCAAACATAAACATACCCTCCTGTGGGGGAAGTCCACGTTTCCAGAGATATGGGTAATTTTTTAGAGAAATCGGCCTTTGTCCGGGGATTAACAACTTTTTCCTAATTTTAAATTGTAAGTTTTTTATAAATAACCAGCCTTCGGACTGTGATTTAAAACGTTCTTCTATGGACTAGTCCAAGAGTGGGGAACGCGAACAAAGATACTCTCCAAAAGTTTTAACATGACACCCATATTGCCCAATGAGTACCTATAATAAAAATTTCAACTCGATCCAAGAGGTGCCACAACACGACATTTTAAACCCCACATCAATAACTACCACTGTAAAAAAATCTGGGATTTTCTACTAACTAGAGTTTATTTTTCATTCTTTGAAAAATCGTAAAAAATAATTTCTTTTTTTTTCAAATTGGTACATAAATATTCTTAATGGAAAAACGTGTATTATGAGTGATTCGAGTTGTTGTGGCACAAAGAACACAAAAGACACGAAAGAATAAAAAAGCCGCTTTGTGTACTAACGCCGACCTTAAACATGTTTGTTTGGCTTTGTTGTCTTTTTTTAAGGTTTGGGCAAATAACGAAGATGACGAGAAAAGATAGAATAAAAAACACTGAAATTCTAATGAAAATGAATGGTTGTTGGGTTATTTTATTGTTTCATTATATGCCATTCGTATAAGTTTTAATTACCAGTATTTTAAAATCCAATTGCTTTGCTTTTGTTGTTGCTGCTACATCGGCGGCGGCAGACGCCGCTGCTGCTGCTACTGAAGCTGTTGTATTTGTAGTATCCATTTTGTTCCTGCTGCTTGAGTGTGTGTTTGTTGATTTCTTTTATGAATTTGAATTTCTTGGGTTTGTTTTATTTCATTCTTACATTCTTCTTTTATTTTTGTAAAGGTTTGTTGTTGCTGCTACTCGTTTTTTTTTTGTGTGTTGCAATGAATTTTCGAATTTCCTTTGTTATTTATTTTATTGGTAGTATCTTTTGTAGTGTATACTTTATATCTTGATGTTTTCTATTTAACTATGTTTATTTTTTGCTCTTGATTTTTAATGCACATTTGCTTATGTATTTGTTCTTTTGTTGAGAATAGCAGAACACACAAATAAACTCGCATTTTTTATTTTCATTTATTTTGTTGTTATAGCACTCACACTCGCGGCGCTCTTTGCGTACCATCACTTCGCATTCTATCACTGTATCTCTCACTCCTTTGCGCTCTCTCTTTCCCACACATATCCATTTCTACGTTGAACAAATGTATCCCAATATTGTTGTCGTCGTCATTGCTTGCTTCGCGAGCTTGCTCTGCTACTTTTTTCGTATTCTTCTTTTTTTGTTTTTTTTTTTCTTTCTTATTTTCCACTATTTTTTATTCGTATTGCTATGTGATGTAGACAAACGATGGGGTACGTTAACCGCCGATTGCGCGCTATTCTTTTCTCTTTTGCGTTTTGTGCAAGTGAATGTATTATGTACGGCGTGTGTGTGTGATTACCTCTTCTTCTTCCTCTTTCTCTTATTAGTAGTTTGCCATCTCGTCGTTTTAATATACTATTTTTTCTTATTATTGACTTTTCTTGTGAATTATGTGTTTTTCTTATACTTTTATCTTGGTTTTCCTTTTGCACACAATCTCCTCTACTCTTCTCTGTGTGTAACAGATTTTCTTATTTCCTTTCGGAATTTTCACATCATTTCTAAATTAAAAAATATTCCAATTAAATTCCAGTCGTCGTTTTTAGATGTACACACATTTTTTGGGCAACATGCAACGAATTTTTCACGTTATTCCTTTTTGTTGCTGCTGCTGTTGTATTTTATTATAGAACACATTTACACAATAGTAGCAGCTATTTTTTCACGTTTCTTTTTTGTGATTTATTTTCTTTTTTCTGGTTACAAATATACCACACCACCACTACACCAGAGCAAGACTATCTCTTTGGTATTTTGTGAATTATTTTTTTATATCTGGGGGCTTCTCAAACTATGAACATTTTTTCTTTCTACACCAACACCATCAACTCTGATGCACTACTGCCACACATGATGATGTGTGTTTGGTTGTGTCTTTTGAGTTGCATAAATTGTTGGCCCGAAATTTGAGGCAACTCTTCTGCTTTTTGTGGCTGCTATTTTTTCACTTGTTTTTGACATAAAATATACAAATTTCTTCTAGATATTTTCTTTTAATTCGTCTTGCCACTTTTACTTGCATCGTTGTTGTGCGCTAGCTGTGGCACTATTTTTCAAAAAAGACCAGAGCAACCATTCGTGATTGGGTATTTGGGTATTTATTTCTTCTTCGTGTTTTTTGCAGACCGTTCGCGTTGTAGCAATGATTTGGTTGTTTTGTGTGGTTTTTCTTGTTATACACTTGTAATTTTATGTGTTTTACACATTTTCCGTTATATATTTCATTGAAATATATTCGTTTGAATTGTATTTATTATAATTACTTAGATTTATTGAGAAATTTACGCGCTTTTACTGTTCACACACGAATTCAATTCTCCTTTACTATTCTTCTTCGTCGTTTCGTCGGAACATATGGATCTATAGTTTGGTTTGTTTAACAATAGGGTTACTTAGATTGAATATACACCAATATTCGATTATAGATATAATCGGTTTGTTTTTAATGGCAACAATAATCGAAGAAAAATGGTGCCAATATTATTCAACAGAGAGTACACAGTCAGTGATGCCAGATTTGCCGATTTATCGGCATTTTGCCGATTTTTAGTCCAAAAAAATAGAAATGCCGATTTGCCGATTTTTACCCCTAAAATGCCGATTTTTAGTTAAGGCAACTTGTTCACATAAAATTTCCATTTTGTATGAAAATTGTGGTAGCTAGAACTAATTTGGTACAATAACAAAGACAACTATATCGTCAAGAGTAGTTTGATTAATAATAATAACATTTTTTAAACATTTTATAAAAACAGTTTGAATTTTCTTGATTACCATAACGTGTACTTCAGTATATACGTCAAGGAAATTGTTCAAAAAACGAAATTGTCGAAAAGTGGGTTAGTGGAAATAATTAAAAACTGCACAAACTTTTACATTGAACTTTGTGGTCAGATTTTGAAGCGGTTTAATTTTGAAAATAAATTTAAGTGCCTAGCTTCAATAAATCAAAGTTTTATAATAAATGGCACACAAGATTCATTTTTCGACATTATAAAGGAATACGAATGCTTTATAAACATAAACGAAAAGCAAGAAACACGCGAACTTTCACGTTTAAATTTCAAAAATTTGTTTAAAGATAAAAACTCAGAGTTGCTAGAATTTTGGAAAACAATGTGTGAATTAATATGTGCAAATTCTGAATCATTATTTCCTATTTTCTCCAAATTTATTAAATATGTTTTAGTCTTGCCACATTCTTCAGCAAATGTGGAAAGAGTTTCTAGTCAAGTACATTTATATAAAAACAAGTGCCGAGATCGATTAGTTAGGGACTCGATGGAAGGAATTCTCTTCACTAAAGACTACTTAAAATTATATAAGTCTAACTGTTATAATGTTCTCATTAAAAATGATTTGTTACAAAACTTTAATTCAAATATTTATTACAGAAATTGAATTTAATTGTAAACCAACATTTCAAAATTCCAATACAACTAGTAAGAAAGTGTCAGTCGGCTTTGCTGACAGCGGTATACCCTCAGCCTTTCTTCTACGGACGTTTTTAGACGTTTGAACTTGCCGAAAAATGTGGATTAAAATTTAAATTCAAAAGTGTTGAGGAAGTGGTACTTAAAGGAATGGACCGACATAGTCCATTAGGAAAGTGGATTTTATTTTGAGAGTTATATCTTTTCGATAGATATCGCGCCCACTAGTCATTTCAGTGGATCATCGTATAACTTTTGGAATCGGTTGATCAGTTCGAGAATTATCGTGCTCTACAGCCACTACATTTGGTGCCATAGGGGTTTTTACACCTCTCGGGCTATATTCTCAAGAAGTATGGACATGCCCCTGAAAAAGCTTTTACCGTCGTAATGGAGGCAGCGTATTGAAATTGTTTCAACCAAAATCGAAGTGATTCGAGAGCAGGGGCTGGATTCTTGTTCTATGAAAAATTGAAATGAAAAATATTTCCTTTATAATTTTTTTCATTTGACAGTTTTCTCCTTTGTAAAAGTTTTCATTTTACATTAAGTGTGTCTGTGTACTCGATAATTTGTAATAATTATTACAAATTATTACTGAATGTTGTTTTTTTACACAAATGTTCAGTAAAAGAGAATGAATTGAGAAACTTGTTTTGTAATTTTTATTACTGAGAACTTATAATTTTTACTGAAGGAATTTTGTTCAGTAACATTTTGTAGCTTTAGGCAGTTGTCAAAAGTTTAAAATATTCAAATATTATAATCTTAAATATTAATCAAATTGAAAATTTTTACTGAATGTTGTCTTTTTACTTTTTTAATTTTTTCCTTTGAAAGAGTATAAAATTCATTACTCTCTAAAAATAAGTTACTGAGAAATATTTACTGAGAAAGTACAAGGACAAACCTATTTTCATAGAAACGGAATTGGGCCTCAGGTCTTAAAGAAAACTTATACGAAATTTAGTGTGGGAGGTACCCGACATTGCTAAATCGATTCCAAATTGTCTGAAACACATTTCGTACAAACATACTTGGGGTCTAAAACCATTATTTCGATGAGGCACATTTTGCCCGTATGAAAGTTTATATACCCTTGTTAGCATAAATGCTTAGGGTATAAAAACAATCACCTTATTAATAACCTCTTAAGACAATATTTGTATACGTTTTGTTCAGCTTGACTGAATTGAAAATATATTGATTTCACGTACTTATAAATATATACTACATATGCATATGTAAAACCATTTATATTCATACATATTTTGAATTATTGCCTTGGTTTATGAATTGTTAATTGTTTTGTTGCACTTATGTTTATTAACTTATGTTTATTATTGTTTAACTTATGTTTATTAAATATAGCAATAATTTGAACTGAAATAAACGTTATTTAATTTGCCGATTTTTTGCCGATTTTGAAAATTTTTTGCCGATTTTGCCGATTTTGGCACCCGAAAAGTGCCGATTTTCGACCAAACTTATCTGGCATCCCTGTACACAGTAGAGCTGGCAAAAAATCGATGGCACTATCGATAATATCGATTATTATTTAAAAAGTCAATATCGATAGATAGTTTTGCCTATCGATATTATCGGAATTAAAACCCCTAACCTGAAATCCACTGAAATAAATAGAATTTTTGTTCTGCTTTTCGGTTATGTGTGTGTAAGAAAGTAAGTCCGTAGTCAGACGTACACATTTTTCGGTAAAATAAAATGTATTTTTTTACATTTTTATAAAATAAAAGCAGTTGTTTATTCTCCTTTACATTTCTGTGAACTACTTTTGTATAATTTCAAGAAAATCATTGACATTTCCGCCATTTTCATCTCCAAGTTAATGGCCATGACAACTTAACTATAATATCGATATCAATCGATATTTTAAAACATTATATCGAAAATATCTAATGTTGGGAATATCGATGGTTTGCCAGCTCTACCACACACGTTGCAAATTTGTAAAAGCTTTTACAAAATGCTGTCCGATAACAAACTTGTTCAGTAAAAAATAATCGACAGAACTTCCAAGTAGTTGCAAGAACTTGCAAATACTTTTTACTTGTGAAGTTATCGAACAGGCCTAATATGTCAAAATGTTTGTTTACGTTTTCATACAATTTATTCACAATAACAAAAAATTTGACAGATTGAAACCAATCAGCTGGCCGTTTTACGCCACCTTATTATGTCATCATGGAACAAACATAAATAAACTAAAAAACAACACAAAATAATTAATATTAAAATTTAAATGTTCACTATTTCATTAATTAAATCTTTTTTTTTAATCTTTTTATGCTTGTTTTGTTGTTAACGTTTGCTTGAGAAAATAAAAATTATACTATGTTTACATTTACGAAATCCACTCGATTTCAACTGCAATTCCTTTGCGTATACGTCAAATGAAAACTCATCTAAAATCTATTGGATTTCATTTGACGTTTGAGCAATGGAATTGACAGTTGAAATCGAGTGGATTTCGTAAATGTAAACATAGTATTAAAGAAAATGGAAAAAAAAAATCTTGCAACGAATAACAAGAAGATGCAACACAACGAACACAGAAAACCATGTACATGGTTTTCACTACCTCATACCCCTCGCCTATAAACTTGACGTCGCCATGTTGAAATCGTGCTAGTCTGACCATCGACTTATGGGCCAAATACATAAGCCCTCGGCGCATACGATCCGTTGTGCGACGCGTTGCGCGTTGAAAACAACAACCACATGAGAAATGTGTAAGTGATGCCAAGTTTGTTCGTGAATTTTTCATGTGGTTGTTGTAACGCGACGCTCCACGCGCCGTATGTGCCGCGGCCAATACGGTCCGTTGTGCGACGCGTTGAAAACAACAACCACATGAAAAATGTGTAAGTGATGCCAAGTTTGTTCTTGAAGTTTTCATGTGGTTGTTGTAACGCGACGCTCAACGGACCGTATGTATTTGGCCCATTATTCCGCCATGGTAGCGACTCATCAGACATATCGGCTGTGTACTGGATAGAGCTGGCAAACCATCGATATTCCCAACATTAGATATTTTCGATATAATGTTTTAAAATATCGATTGCTATCGATAGTATCGTTAAGTTGTCATCGCCATTAATTTGGAGATGAAAATGGCGGAAATATCAATGATTTGTTTGAAATTATGCAAAAGTAGTTCACAGAAATGTGAAGAAGAATAAACAACTGCTTTTATTTTATAAAAAATGTAAAAAAACACATTTTATTTTACCGAAATATGTGTACGTGTGACTACGGACTTACTTTCTTACACACACACATAGCCGAAAAGCAGCGAAATTTCTATTTATTTCAATAGATTTCAGGATAGGGATTTTATTCCGATAATATCGATAGGCAAAACTATCTATCGATATTGAATTTTTAAAAAATAATCGATATTATCGATAGTGCCATCGATTTTTTGCCAGCTCTAGTACTGGAGCTGGTAAACTATCGATATTCCCAACATTAGATATTTTCGATATAATGTTTTAAAATATCGATTGATATCGATATTATCGTTAAGTTGTCATCGTCATTAATTTGGACATGAAAATGGCGGAAATGTCAATGATTTTCTTGAAATTATGCAAAAGTAGTTCACAGAAATGTAAAGGAGAATAAACAACTGCTTTTATTTTATGAAAAATGTAAAAAAATACATTTTATTTTACCGAAAAATTTGTACGTGTGACTACGGACTTACTTTCTTACATACACATAACCGAAAAGCAGCGAAATTTCTATTTATTTCAATGGATTTCAGGTTTGGGGTTTTTATTCCAATAATATCGATAGGCAAAACTATCTATCGATGTTGAATTTTTAAATAATAATCGATATTATCGATAGTGCCATCGATTTTTTGCCAGCTTTAGCAACCAGGCAAAGCAGCTTATGTACCCAGGCCTTTATTTAATTTATTACACTTATTTGGAACTGACTGTTATAGCTAAGTACACAACTTTACTTCCTCTAAAGTCACACGCTGGAACTTTCATACGAAACTGTCCCTTTATTTTGGCGTTCTTAGGTCGAGTTCCCCAATACAGTAATTTCATAAAACTACTTTAATATGGAACTCGATCTATGAACGCCAAAATAATGGGAAAGTTTCAGCGTGTGGCTTTAGAGTTCTTTACTAGTCGATGCTTACACTTCGTGATAAAATGCATAACTGACTCGTCGTTGCTGTTTTCACCTGTATTTATATCAAAATGTCCCTGTTGGGGAATTTTACAGAACGTCTGGTAACACCTCGAATCTGTGCAACGAACACACAGACGCACATTCGCACTAATGGGTACTCTACACGATATGTTTCTTACATATGAGTTGTCAAATTTTATATACAAAATGTATAAGCAAAGTGACAACACATATGTAAAATAATATATCGTGTAAAACCCCCATAAGCGAACAACCATATGGCTCTGACACATACGGTACGTTGTGCGTTGCGTCACGCGTTAAAAACAACAACCACATGAAAAAAATGTAAGTGATGCCAAGTTTGTTCTTGAATTTTTCATGTGGTTGCTGTAACGCGACGCACAACGTACCGTATGTGCCGGTGCCAATACTCACATACATGTGCGAAGATCAATACAAGTGGAAAAGCACACTAATGACGTAATTACAACAACAAACAAATACAAGAAGTAGCAAACTAAACGATAATTACATGATTATGGCAAAACAAAAGCACATTAATGAAAGGTAAAGTAAGAACTAGAATGATGAAGAGAATTCTACATGGTAGTTGGTGTTGCTTAAATAAAAGCTCTGTTCCTTTACGTGCAAGTATCTTCAAGTTTTACCACTTTTTACTCGAAAAGCGTTCCTTTACTTCAGACACCATACAATTCATATGGGAGCAGTTTACAACTTTTGCTACTTTTGCAGGTTTTACCACTTTCAAAAGTAAAGGAACAGACCAAAAGTATCTGCGTAATAAAAACTTTACGTTACAATTCAAATTTTTAAATTTACGGAAATCAAACTAAATTAGCTTAAACCTATTAGTTACATTCGTAACAATATGATTAAATTGTTCTGTTCCAGAACTGCAAGAATCTACTAATTTTTTCCGATAACATAAAAGAAAAAATGTTATCGTAGTAAAAAATAGTAGCTCTTGCAGGTTCTGGAACGGAGCAAATATTTGTTCCAATGCAATGCACACACGATAAGTTTTGACAGTCGACTTTTTCAGAAATATCGATAAGTGTCAAACTGTCCAGCAACCACAAAATATTTTATGGTTGCCTGATGACTGACAAAAATAAACGGTCACACTGGCAAGCAACCGATTATTTGAGCAAAACTGACAGTCAAAACTGATCGTGTGTACCCCACTTAAGGCCTCGACACATAAAAGCGTTGTTCCTTTACGTTAGAGGCCTCGACACATAAGAAGCATGACATTCTTGCTTAAGTCATATCTGATAAAAGACTAATGTTTGGTTTACATTCGACATCGTTTCGTGATTTCGGAGGCGTTTCGTGATTTCGCGCGAAATCAAGCAAAATTTACCATGATTTCGCATACAAAAACGAAATCATCTCAATTCGTGATTTCAGCGAAATCAACATCGAAATCACAGTACTCATGACATACAACCCTGTTTTTATCCTAAAAAGTACCAAAAGTTGCAACACTTTTCACGTATCACAATAAACAAGGTTTGTGTGCGAATTGCTGCAACAAAAATTTTTAATATCAAAATTTTTGCTTTGTTCCAGAACCTGCAAGAAGCTACTTTTTTTACTACGATAGCATTTTTTCCTTTATGTCATCGGAAAAAATAGTAAAAATTAGTAGATTCTTGCAGTTCTGGAACAGACCATTTGTAAACAATTGCCCTGTTCCAGAACCTGCAAGAAGCTACTATTTTTTACTACGATAACAATTTTTCCTTTATGTTATCGGAAAAAATAGTAAAAATTAGTAGATTCTTGCAGTTCTGGAACAGACCAAATGTGAGCAAATTGAATTAGCTTGTAACAATATTAATATTTCATTGTGTTCCTGTTCTTTTTTCATGGTAAAATTAGCAAAAGAGCGAAACGTCAAAAAATACTTTCCTATACAAATTTGTTCAAACAGCGTGGAAACGGAAAAATGGCTGAAATCGTAAAAACTCTAGCAGAAATGTAAAATCAAATGGTCTGTTCCAGTACTGCAAGAATCTACTAATTTTTACTATTTTTTCCGATAACATAAAGGAAAAAATGTTATCGTAGTAAAAAATAGTAGCTTCTTGCAGGTTCTGGAACAGAGCAAAAGTATCTGGCAATCAGATGCCAGCAAACAAGCTGCTAGTTTCTACTCGGCCAAATTTGTATAGCTAAAAATGTCATTCACCTCAATTTTTGTTTAAAGAGATGTGCGAGTTTAGTACAGGAACGCTTTTCTTGCACAAAACAGGAAAAAATTGTGCAAGTCGTACTATTTTGCAAGTTCTGGAACACAACTTTATCAGCATGTTCATGTATGTCGACCGAAAGATTTCTTGCCCATCGAAAGTGGAAAAAAATCATTTTCTGTTCATGTAAACACCTTCGAAACGAAAATGTATGCGACCGACAAGCCATACGAAATAACACGTAAACGTACACTTTTCCTGTAAATTTGGGTTTATGTATTTCGAAAGGACTGTCTCTTATAGAAAGAGAATGTCAAAATCACTCACTTGCTTTGTAGCTGCCGAGTAGAACGTAAACTTGCGAATAATATAACGGTTATACCCTAGACAGACGGCAGAGTTAATTTGCATTAAAAATGTCCTAATTTGAATTAATTTTTCACCCTGACAGACGATAGTATCTGCATTTATGAAACAGCTGTTTGTGTTGTTTGTTTGTACCCAGCAGACCATTTCATAAAGCTTTACAAAGGTTCGCCAAAATATGCGAAAGAAATACACTTTCTACCTTTGATCTTTTCACCACGATGAAGCAAAAATAAATTTAATTTATTCGCGATATTTTTGAGTTTTTTAATATTATAAAAATATTGCAAAACTTAAAAAAACATTTGAGGAAGATATAATTTTCGATAGAATTGGTATGGTGGGTAATGAAATTTTTTGTGAAAATAAAAATTTGAAAAAGAGATTTGTTAGAAGGCGTGAAAAACTAGTAGCTGCTATTCTACTCGCGAAAGACCACTACTTATTTTGAAGAAACGCGAAAATTGCTGATTTGCTTTCCCTTTTTATTTTCTTAAACATGGAAATTTGACAAAAGACAATTGATTTTCAACAGCATTGCCATATTGAAATTGCTAAATTCAGTTTAAATTTCCTTTGATTTTGTGCATTAAGAATGTGGATAATGCACGAATTTATTTGAATTAAGGCAGTTAATGCAAATTAACGCTGCCGTCTGTCTAGGGTATAACACTACAGTTTTTTGCCGGGTTAACCCACTTTGAGAGGATTTATTTGACGTTTGCGCTATGGGATTGACATTTTAAATCCAAACCCACTGGGTTAATCCGGTTAAGTGTAACCGGGGTATAACACCGAAAATCTTAAAACAAATATACGCAACACAATCTTGAAACAAAATAAAAATTATGGTAACATGGGGCGCCTTCGCCACGTTTTTATTCAAAATGTTCTCATACCGACACCGTTAAACTTTTTTCAAATATTATTTTTGGTACAAATATTAGCATATCTTGACTACAAGTTTTGATATATAAATGGTTAAAATTTTGTTTTTAAAATATTATTTTTGAGAATTTACAAAATGTGTAAAAGGTGGCGAAGCCTCCCCACCCATGGGGCAGCTTCGCCATCAATTGGTCTGTTCCTTTACTTCTGAAAATGGTAAAACCGGCAAAAGTAGTAAAAGTTGAAAACTGCTTCCATATGAATTGTATTGTGTCTGAAGTAAAGGAACGCTTTTCGAGTAAAAAGTAGTAAAACTTGAAGATTCTTGAACGTAAAGGAACAGATCTAATATTGAACATTCTCCAACGGACTCTAAAACTGTAATTTACCATACTTATCCCTTAAATATCAACATTATGCAAAAAAGGAACATGTTTTCTATTGAATAATCAAAAATGATTTTAAAATTCACAAAAAAGTAACCGCTCCTAGAGGTTAATTGAAGTAGGTGCCTTGAATTTAGGTACAAAAATCATAATATAACTAAAACAAGATACGTTTTGGATAATATTTGATTTTAACTTCATATTATAGTGTGGTATATCTATGGTATGAAGAATTTAAGTTAATCATGACATATTTCGAACATTAACCCACCACGCCCCTATCATGGCGTAGGCGCCCCACCCCTTACATATTTTATAATATTAATATATTGACATTTGCAATTGTTTTTTTCATGCGAATTATTGGGATTTATATTCTTCAGTAGTTGTCTTCTAACGGTATAAAATGTGTTTTTGATATCACAAAAGGTAAAGAAGATATCAGCAAAAATACCTACCATAATTATTTTTCCCAATACCCTGAAAACACGAAAGCGCGTGCGTCCGCTATCATACCTATGGCACAACTGCCAACTTTTGGGATATGATAGATCTTTATTAAACTCACAATTTTGCTTTTAACGGATTTTTTCTAGCGCTTATATTTTGCGAGAAAATCGGCACTGGCGTAGCCGCCCCAGTGGCGAAGGCGCCCCATGTTACCATATATAGACACGTTTTAATGGCGGTTTCATTCGTTATATTGAACAAATCAATCAAATAAAATAATTCAAAATACTGACAAATTTTATTTTCTCAAACAAAACAAAATATTCCAATGTTTTTTTGTCTGTTCCAGTACTGAAAGAATCTACTAATTTTTACTATTTTTTCCGATAACATAAAGGAAAAAATGTTATCGTAGTAAAAAGTAGTAGCTTCTTGCAGGTTCTGGAACAGAGCATGTATGTATATGTGGATTTTGTTTTTATTTCTCATTGGGCTCTCATTTATGGAACATAGTTCTACAAATGTACATTCAAATTAGTAGTATTTCGCACAGGATACGTAACGACAGTCGCACGATAGTTTGCGAAATACATGAACGCATTTTTAAACGGAAGTGAGTACCTGCTTTCCTTTCGTACGGGTTTTCGTGCGACATACATGAACTGGCGGTAAGTCCAAATTTCTAATTTTGACATTTCAACGATGAAAAAAAAATTATTTGTACATTTGTTAGGCCGTCATAAAACCATCTGCTTTTTCACATGTACGTTGTCACTTTGGGTATACTAATATACAGAACAGCTGATGTCATACATGCGGAAAAAAAAATGGTCTGATGACGGCTTTAAGCTTAGAACAGAATGAGAAATTCACGCTTATCCAAGCCTCAATTTATGTATAAGAATAAAGAAATGCAATATCGCATTTTAATTAGGTAGTACTTGGCCATTAGGCTTTTACATGTAATCAAGCGTGAAGCAAGCAACAAAGTTCATTTTATTTTAACCTTTAGTATTATAAACAGTAATTATAACATATATTGATATACACAATTTTACGATTATTTTCGAAATAAAGCAGTAAATTTGTATATTGTCGTATATTTTTAACGACAAATTAAATGTGCAAGAACCAATTTTGAAAATTCATGTTCAATCAGCTGCACATATGCATCTACCTTGATTATTGGATATGTTTGTCCCGTTCCACACTAACTTGAATTTCATTAAAAATTTCATGAAATTAGGTGTTCATAAATCGAATTCCCCACTACAGCAATTTTATGATTTTACTCTTCTATGGAACTCGATCTATAGAGGCATAATTTCATGTCAAAATTTCAATGAAATTACTCTAGTGTGGCCCGGGACTCTAAAATCAATCAAAAATAAGTGTAAACACCGGGTTGTATTTCTGGATTTCGTGAAATCCAGGAGCATAGTATAAAACGGCTATAATAAAAAGATTTCAGAATCACATTTGAATTTGGTCGAGCTTGGTCTTTAGTCATTTACCAGATATGACTTAAGCAAGAATGCCATGCTTCTTATGTGTCGAGGCCTTAAAGTTTCTTCAAGTTTTACCATTTTTGACTCGGAAAGCGTTCCTTAACCCCAAAAAGTAGTAAAACTGGAAGCAATTTTTAAGAGAGTGAGAGAGGAGAGAGAGCCAAAATGGCCTTCTCTTTTACTACTTTCTACTCGACAAATTTCGTTGTGTAAAATCTGTCAAACTGCTGATTTGACATTTATTTGACAAATAAGGAAAAAGGAAAAAAGAAAGCTACGCGCTTTGTCAAAGCAAAATAGAAAGAAATAAAATAAAATAATAAAAATTTAAACCAATGAAATAAAAAAATAAAAAAGTGAAATTTATTTTTTTTTTTGTAAAGTTTGTTGGGGGGAATTTCATACTTCCCGAGATATGGGCCTCTGAAGTTCCGAAAATTCCCTTGTTAAAGTAAGAAAAAATTTTAAATTGAAAAAATGTTGTTCCCGTGCCTTAAATTGGCTCCTGTCCATAGGAGAAGGTCTTAAATCCCCGGCCGAAGGCCGGTTACTTAGAAAAAACTTACAATTTAAAAAAAATCTTCTTTAAGGGTGTTCTATACGGTATGTTTTTTACATATTTGTCACTGTCACTTTTTACAAATCTGAATTTTTTACACATAGTGTAAACCATACAGAAATTTCAATGCATCAAAGTGTTATGTGCATACATATTTATTTTTTTCGAATAGAACGCGCTCTATTGTCGTCTGTACAACCAAAGGTAAACAGCTGTTTTCTTTGTACGCGATATAAATAAAGAAAACAACAGAAAACGAATGAAAAATAAAATTATGCCGTGCAGAAGGAATTATATATGGACGAAGAAAGTGACAGTTGCTATGTATGAATATGTAAAAAGCAGACCGTGTGAAAACTGCATTACTATTTAAAAAGTAAAGGAACTAAGCTAAGGTGGGGTACACACGATCAGTTTTGACTGTCACTTTTACTCAATAAATCGGTTGCTTGCCAGTGTGGCCGTTCATTTTTGTCAGTCATCAGGCAACCACAAAATATTTTGTGGTTGCTGGACAGTTTGACATAAATCGATATATCCGATTTTGCTCTGTTCCAGAACCTGCAAGAAGCTACTATTTTTTACTACGATAACATTTTTTCCTTTATGTTATCGGAAAAAATAGTAAAAATTAGTAGATTCTTGCAGTACTGGAACAGACCATTTGATTTTACATTTCTGCTAGAGTTTTTACGATTTCAGCCATTTTTCCGTTTCCACGCTGTTTGAACAAATTTGTATAGGAAAGTATTTTTTGACGTTTCGCTCTTTTGCTAATTTTACCATGAAAAAAGAACAGGAACACAATGAAATATTAATATTGTTACAAGCTAATTCAATTTGCTCACATTTGGTCTGTTCCAGAACTGCAAGAATCTACTAATTTTTACTATTTTTTCCGATAACATAAAGGAAAAAATGTTATCGTAGTAAAAAGTAGTAGCTTCTTGCAGGTTCTGGAACAGAGCATGTATGTATATGTGGATTTTGTTTTTATTTCTCATTGAGCTCTCATTTATGGAACATAGTTCTACAAATGTACATTCAAATTAGTAGTATTTCGCACAGGATACGTAACGACAGTCGCACGATAGTTTGCGAAATACATGAACGCATTTTTAAACGGAAGTGAGTACCTGCTTTCCTTTCGTACGGGTTTTCGTGCGACATACATGAACTGGCGGTAAGTCCAAATTTCTAATTTTGACATTTCAACGATGAAAAAAAAAATTATTTGTACATTTGTTAGGCCGTCATAAAACCATCTGCTTTTTCACATGTACGTTGTCACTTTGGGTATACTAATATACAGAACAGCTGATGTCATACATGCGGAAAAAAATGGTCTGATGACGGCTTTAAGCTTAGAACAGAATGAGAAATTCACGCTTATCCAAGCCTCAATTTATGTATAAGAATAAAGAAATGCAATATCGCATTTTAATTAGGTAGTACTTGGCCATTAGGCTTTTACATGTAATCAAGCGTGAAGCAAGCAACAAAGTTCATTGTATTTTAACCTTTAGTAAGTCCCAATAAAAATAAACAACGCACACGTCGAAAGAGTACAAAGTTTTAAATACCTCGGGGTTCTAATTAATGACCAATGGGATCCCTCAAAGGAAATAAGATGTCGTATAGAAATGGCAAGAGATGCATTCTTCAAATATAAAAAAGTTTTGACCAACCATGATATAAACATTGAGACAAAAGTACGATTTATTAAATGTTATGTATGGTCAGTCTTATTATACGCTGCAGAAGTCTGGACCATTAAAGCTGCTGACATAAAAAGACTAGAAGCCTTCGAAATGTGGATTTATCGAAGAGTATTAAAAATACCTTGGACTGCACACGTCACAAATCTCGAAGTACTGACAAAAATGAACCAACGGAGAGAACTTGTATCTGTCATCAAAAAACGAAAAACGGCATACTTAGGACACATCATGCGACATGGAAAGTATAAGCTCCTGCAGGCAATACTTAAAATGACCATTGAAGGACGCCGTACCAGAGGCAGAAAAGAGATGACTTGGATAAAAAACATAGAAGACTGGACAAATATCAACAACACGGCTAATCTTCTCAGTATATCAAGAAATAGAAGCAGTTTTGAAAGAATTATCAATAATTTATAAATGTCATGAAAAAAATATCACATTTCGACGCCTCCAAACAATAGTATGCTAAGTCGACTTAGCATGTTTTCAAGTTCTTTACATTTTTACATTTTACGTCCTTTAACTTAAATTCTGTCAAATTTTGGTAATGATCGGTCAATCCGAACAGAAGTTATAAACAAATGTTTACTTAGCATTGTAAAGAAGGTCAAAGAAAACTGTAAACTTTGAGAGCTTCTCCTGCAAAACTCACTTTTCAGACTTAGCATACTATTATTTGGAGGTGTCGATTTGTAATCTATGTAATTGCAATGAAATATGCTACAATTGTATGGTCGCTTATATTCGAATACCGAATTTGCAAATAAAGAAGAGAAGAAGAAGTCCCAATTTACATTGGGCGAGTTTACTTGCGGCAATTGTCATTTTGTAGGAGAGAGAGGTGAGGCATATGGTAACCCTTTGCCTCTCAGCACCCTCTCTCACCTACAAACTGACAATTGCGGCAAGTAAACTCGCCTAATGTAAATTGGGACTATTATAAACAGTAATTATAACATATATTGATATACACAATTTTACGATTATTTTCGAAATAAAGCAGTAAATTTGTATATTGTCGTATATTTTTAACGACAAATTAAATGTGCAAGAACCAATTTTGAAAATTCATGTTCAATCAGCTGCACATATGCATCTACCTTGATTATTGGATATGTTTGTCCCGTTCCACACTAACTTGAATTTCATTAAAAATTTCATGAAATTAGGTGTTCATAAATCGAATTCCCCACTACAGCAATTTTATGATTTTTACTCTTCTATGGAACTCGATCTATAGAGGCATAATTTCATGTCAAAATTTCAATGAAATTACTCTAGTGTGGCCCGGGACTCTAAAATCAATCAAAAATAAGTGTAAACACCGGGTTGTATTTCTGGATTTCGTGAAATCCAGGAGCATAGTATAAAACGGCTATAATAAAAAGATTTCAGAATCACATTTGAATTTGGTCGAGCTTGGTCTTTAGTCATTTACCAGATATGACTTAAGCAAGAATGCCATGCTTCTTATGTGTCGAGGCCTTAAAGTTTCTTCAAGTTTTACCATTTTTGACTCGGAAAGCGTTCCTTAACCCCAAAAAGTAGTAAAACTGGAAGCAATTTTTAAGAGAGTGAGAGAGGAGAGAGAGCCAAAATGGCCTTCTCTTTTACTACTTTCTACTCGACAAATTTCGTTGTGTAAAATCTGTCAAACTGCTGATTTGACATTTATTTGACAAATAAGGAAAAAGGAAAAAAGAAAGCTACGCGCTTTGTCAAAGCAAAATAGAAAGAAATAAAATAAAATAATAAAAATTTAAACCAATGAAATAAAAAAATAAAAAAGTGAAATTTATTTTTTTTTTTTGTAAAGTTTGTTGGGGGGAATTTCATACTTCCCGAGATATGGGCCTCTGAAGTTCCGAAAATTCCCTTGTTAAAGTAAGAAAAAATTTTAAATTGAAAAAATGTTGTTCCCGTGCCTTAAATTGGCTCCTGTCCATAGGAGAAGGTCTTAAATCCCCGGCCGAAGGCCGGTTACTTAGAAAAAACTTACAATTTAAAAAAAATCTTCTTTAAGGGTGTTCTATACGGTATGTTTTTTACATATTTGTCACTGTCACTTTTTACAAATCTGAATTTTTTACACATAGTGTAAACCATACAGAAATTTCAATGCATCAAAGTGTTATGTGCATACATATTTATTTTTTTCGAATAGAACGCGCTCTATTGTCGTCTGTACAACCAAAGGTAAACAGCTGTTTTCTTTGTACGCGATATAAATAAAGAAAACAACAGAAAACGAATGAAAAATAAAATTATGCCGTGCAGAAGGAATTATATATGGACGAAGAAAGTGACAGTTGCTATGTATGAATATGTAAAAAGCAGACCGTGTGAAAACTGCATTACTATTTAAAAAGTAAAGGAACTAAGCTAAGGTGGGGTACACACGATCAGTTTTGACTGTCACTTTTACTCAATAAATCGGTTGCTTGCCAGTGTGGCCGTTCATTTTTGTCAGTCATCAGGCAACCACAAAATATTTTGTGGTTGCTGGACAGTTTGACATAAATCGATATATCCGAAAAATCGACAGTCAAAACTGATCGTGTGTACCCCGCTTAAGAAGCATGGCATTCGTGCTTAATGCCAAGTTTACACTTGCGCTCTAAAATCCACTGGATTTCACGAAATCCTGAAATACACCCCGGTGTTTACACTTATTTTTTGTTGATTTCAAACATATCACAATAATCAAGGTAGATTCATATGCGCAGCTGAACATGAATTTTCAAAACAAGTTGTTGTAAATTGAATTGGTCAAATATGCGACAATATAGAACTTTACAACTTTATTCGAAAGTTATCGTAAAATTATCTATATATCGTATTAATTGTATATAGTACTAACAAATAAAAAAATAATAACTGATTTTATAGTTGAGACATCACAATAATAAATGTTGATAGATAACAGTTGTGTTCAGAACTTGCAAAATATTACTACTTGCAGCAGTTTTCCCTTTTAGTGCTAAAAATGCGTTCCCGTACTTCGAAATCTAGCAAGACTTGCACTTCTCTTTAAACAGACACCCTCTTCTCCTGCTTTCTGCCATACAATTTTGGCCTAGTAGAAACTAGCAGCATGTTCATTGGCATCTAAATACGATAGCTGAGACGTTAATTTTGACATTTCTGCTGGAGTTTTTTGCAATTTCCGTCATTTTTCCGTTCCCGTATTTTTTACGGCAACACAATGAAAAATAGCATTGCAACAAAGTAATTTAATATTTTTTCACATTGTTTACAAATGTTGATACTAAAATTTGTTGTTACAGCAATTGACCATCTCCCTTGTTTATTCTGATAAATACATGAAAAGTGTTGCAACTTTCGGTACTTTTTTAGGCAAAAACAGGGTTGTATATCATGTGTACTGTAATTTCGATGTTGATTTCGCTGAAATCACGAAATGAGATGATCCTTGCTTGCTTCTGATAAAAGAATAAAAAAGAAAAGGGCAACCCAGTTCGAAATTTGCTGGGCCTTCTTTATTCTTTTATTTTTATTATGTCAGAAATGAATCAGGAAAGCAAGGCAACCAGGCGAAGCAGCTTATGTACCCAGGCCTTAAGATTTAAAATTAACAAAACAAATTTTTAATTTTTCCGTCGTCTAGGTATAGATGGCGCCTGTGTGGGTGGCAAAGTTCGTATTCGTATACCTATAAGCACTATATATTTGGGATTTTTAAGGAGTTTTAAAGCAAAATACCGCCAACTTTAGTTCTTTTCTTCTTTGGAATGCCTCTGCTATGGATTTATGTAAAAATAACGATAAAGGCCTCGTCACATAAGAGGATTTCTGGCTTAATTCATTTAAGCTGAAAACAGATACAACGTTTGATTAAAGTTTTGTGTCGTTTTGGCCGTTTTTACACTGTTGGGCATGATGCCGAAAAATTCAAATTCATTTGAAATATATGCCGACAAACAGATAAACGCTGGACTTTGGTATCGTCGTCGCCCTGTTGTTGTTGTTTTTTTCTCGACGCCCAACGCAAAACTTTAATCAAACATTGTATCTGTTTTCAGCTTAAGTTGCATGTTCTTCCGGCTTTAAGTCCCAATTTACATTAGGCGAGTTTACTTGCGGCAATTGTCAGTTTGTGGGTGAGAGAGGGTGTTGAGAGGCAAAGGGTTACCATATACCTCACCTCTCTCTCCATCAAACTGACAATTGCCGCAAGTAAACTCGCCTAATGTAAATTGGGACTTAAAGCCGGAAGAACATGCAACTTAAGCTGAAAACAGATACAATGTTTGATTAAAGTTTTGCGTTGGGCGTCGAGAAAAAAACAACAACAACAGGGCGACGACGATACCAAAGTCCAGCGTTTATCTGTTTGTCGGCATATATTTCAAATGAATTTGAATTTTTCGGCATCATGCCCAACAGTGTAAAAACGGCCAAAACGACACAAAACTTTAATCAAACGTTGTATCTGTTTTCAGCTTAAATGAATTAAGCCAGAAATCCTCTTATGTGACGAGGCCTTTATCGTTATTTTTACATAAATCCATAGCAGAGGCATTCCAAAGAAGAAAAGAACTAAAGTTGGCGGTATTTTGCTTTAAAACTCCTTAAAAATCCCAAATATATAGTGCTTATAGGTATACGAATACGAACTTTGCCACCCACACAGGCGCCATCTATACCTAGACGACGGAAAAATTAAAAATTTGTTTTGTTAATTTTAAATCTTAAGGCCTGGGTACATAAGCTGCTTCGCCTGGTTGCCTTGCTTTCCTGATTCATTTCTGACATAATAAAAATAAAAGAATAAAGAAGGCCCAGCAAATTTCGAACTGGGTTGCCCTTTTCTTTTTTATTCTTTTATCAGAAGCAAGCAAGGCAAGCAGGCGAGGCAGCTTATGTACGCAGGCCTTTACTTCGTTATAGTCAAGGCAAATTTATATAAGGTACAGTTTGTCAAGTAATTGTTTTCGAACCAAGAAAACTAACATTTTTCTGTATTAATTTATGAAAAATGACTGGTAATTGTGATAAAAATCTCGGGTTTTTTGCAAAAAATAGTTGGTCGACTTATTTAAGACAAGATAGGATGAATAAATAAAAAATTAACCCACATATTCCAACAAAAAGTAACGATAACCAATAACTACATGCAATGCAAGTTGTCAAATAAATGTTTTCGAAATGTAGTGAAGTTCCAAAATAACCCACATTTTTGGTAAATTCTTGAAAATCATGCATGTTCTTCCGGCTTTAAGTCCCAATTTACATTAGGCGAGTTTACTTGCGGCAATTGTCAGTTTGTGGGTGAGAGAGGGTGTTGAGAGGCAAAGGGTTACCATATACCTCACCTCTCTCTCCATCAAACTGACAATTGCCGCAAGTAAACTCGCCTAATGTAAATTGGGACTTAAAGCCGGAAGAACATGCAACTTAAGCTGAAAACAGATACAATGTTTGATTAAAGTTTTGCGTTGGGCGTCGAGAAAAAAACAACAACAACAGGGCGACGACGATACCAAAGTCCAGCGTTTATCTGTTTGTCGGCATATATTTCAAATGAATTTGAATTTTTCGGCATCATGCCCAACAGTGTAAAAACGGCCAAAACGACACAAAACTTTAATCAAACGTTGTATCTGTTTTCAGCTTAAATGAATTAAGCCAGAAATCCTCTTATGTGACGAGGCCTTTATCGTTATTTTTACATAAATCCATAGCAGAGGCATTCCAAAGAAGAAAAGAACTAAAGTTGGCGGTATTTTGCTTTAAAACTCCTTAAAAATCCCAAATATATAGTGCTTATAGGTATACGAATACGAACTTTGCCACCCACACAGGCGCCATCTATACCTAGACGACGGAAAAATTAAAAATTTGTTTTGTTAATTTTAAATCTTAAGGCCTGGGTACATAAGCTGCTTCGCCTGGTTGCCTTGCTTTCCTGATTCATTTCTGACATAATAAAAATAAAAGAATAAAGAAGGCCCAGCAAATTTCGAACTGGGTTGCCCTTTTCTTTTTTATTCTTTTATCAGAAGCAAGCAAGGCAAGCAGGCGAGGCAGCTTATGTACGCAGGCCTTTACTTCGTTATAGTCAAGGCAAATTTATATAAGGTACATATATGCATGAATTACAACAACTAACAAATTTACAAAAACAACATTGTTGTTATTGGAAATTAATTGTCAAAGAAAATATTGAATAATAGGGTCGTTCCAATTTTTTTTCAGAAAAACATTAATACATTTCGAAAATCCTCTACATTCAGAACTGTCGTAGGTAATTTTTATTACACGTTTAGGATGAAAAGCAGTACCTATTTTATGGTAACAAATTTCGACGTTTCAAATTTCATGAAATTTCAAAAAGTAAGAATACAGCTGACTGTCACTTCTACCCTATATAAACATGCCTTGGTCATAGTATTTCCCATCAATTGTTTCATATTTGCACATAAAATATGGAATTAATAACGACTGTACTGTACATTATTATTTAACCTCCATTATTTTAGTAATTAGAGGCAAAATTCATTCTCGCAGCAGGAAATCGCTTTTAACAAAAATGATAAATACAGTCTCAGCCGACTCATAGGACGTACTGAAGGAACCACGGAGACGTTAAGCTTCCAGATAGTCTTCTGATCACAATCAAGATCCTGATAGGAAATCGTGATCGAGCAAGAGGGTTTTGGCGTAGCTAGCACGTACAAGGAACTTATGATCATTAACTGATTAGGATTCTCGGAAATTCCTGCAGACAGTTAATAAGATAAAATGCCAGTAATAGGCCGAACTATGCTATCGCTCCAATTCAACTCCCAATCATAGATATCCCGAGGGAGGATCGATATGGAATTATATTCTCCGGAGAAAAATAGGTATGTGATCGTATAGGACTGAAACTAGAAATAAATTGGTTAATCCACGCTGAGGTACCGCTAATCACTCATAAATTGAAGTGGTGAATGAAACTCTGTCCTTGCACTGAGAAAGCTACGTCCATGTAAATGTCAGACTAGCACTCTTATTATACATGCATACATATGTATATAATCTAATACTCCGATCATGTCCAAGTTCTCAAGCTCTGATTGAGATGGTTTCGGCGATGCATCATACTATTACCAGTGCAGATGATTGATCAAGAGAGAGAGTTCTAAAAACACAAGTTTGAGCTCATAGATCAACATCCAAATCTACTCAATTTACCTTTGTGATAGTTATGGGAGGCCATAAGATTAATGTAGTGGCTGGACTCAGAAAATGTTGTCCACAGGTAGATCTTGGAATGCTGGATACGCCAATATATATAAATATTTTTCATGTTTGGGAAGTCCGTATTTCCCGAGATATAGGGGGTTATCATGAATGAACTTTCCCCGTGAGTTTTGTTTTTCCGCCGTTGCAACTTAAGGGATAAAGTGAAAAAATTCACGGGGAATTGCCGTTCATGATAACCCCCAGACTTCGAGAGTTCCGAAAGCTCATATGATTTTTTACAAAAAAAAAAAAAAAAAAAAAAAAAATTGAAAAACATTTTAATCACGTTAGCCCTGTTGACCATCTTTCCATAAGAGAAAAACCTAAATTCCGGTTTTTTTTATTCAATTTTAATTTTTGAGAACTTTCTGTGGGTCAAGTTTCAAATCCACCCACTGCATTCCTTTCATATAGCCACTAATTATTGAGGGTCTTTTTACGACTTCAGTCTATGAAAGGTCTCTTATAGGATGAAAAATAGAATAGTCCTCTTTATTGCTTTAATCGTAAAATATCCACTTAACTCACACTTTACAAAAATTTCATACCATAACATTTTTGTAGAAATTTTATTTCCCTCAAAAGAAATCTCTTAAAATTATATTTCCATTTAGAAAAGATAAGAAAAAAACATAATTTATATTATATCTTCATTAGATTTAGGGCTTTTGGGCAGCTTGTTTTTCCTTCTTGGCAGCTTCTGCCTCAGCTTCCATTTTAGTGTATTTCTCAATAAGCTTCTCCACGTCAGGCTTGGTGAGGATCTTAATTTCTGTCTTATCGTTAACTCTTTGCAATGTAGCCATTTCGATTTTCTCTGATGTCAATTTAGTTGTATCCAAAGTTTTACTCAAAACCTTAACAGCCAAGTCTTTGGCTTGTTCCAAAGTGATTTTTTCATTTTCACTTAATTCCTGCTTCAGCTGTGAGATGGCAGCTCCAAAATTATTACCAATACATGTAGCCTTCCAGCCACCATAATTACCACTAGGATCGGATTGATACAATTGATAGCCGTAGTGTTTATCCCAACCCATATAGAGAATGGATACACCGAAAGGTCGTTTGCCACCATACTGGGTATAGGCCTGTTTAATATCACACAAATATGATACCAACTGTTCGCAGGGCATGGATTCACCATAACTGAATTGATAACGCTGAGCAATGATACGTAATTCATTGGTCAAGACATTGGCGTCGGATGTAATACCAGCAACCGAGCAGACCATGTTGTCATTTAGTTTATAGATTTTTTCAGCAAATATGCTGGGATCCAGTAATTTATTGGTATTGCGACATTCAGCGGCCAAGAGAATACCATCTTCAGCTAGAATGCCCAAACAGGTGCCGGCATGTGAAATAGCCTCCATGGCATATTCAACTTGATACAAACGGCCTTCAGGTGAGAAGATTGTGGTACGAGAATCATAACGACGTGCCTGTAAAAGAAAATTAAGAACGAATGCATGAATTTTTTTGCAAATTAGCAAATCATCATTAACAACAAACAGATTTGCAAAACAAACACGATAATTATGTCAATTCTCCAATATGTAAACATAACAACAAAGCATTGGACATGAATTTACATAAATACTAACCATTTTGAGTTATTTCTCTTTTAAAATTGTATTTTCGTAAATAAATGAAACTAATTCAATCGGCAAAAACTGTTTGCACTTTTTGCCTTTTTCTGAAAATTACTTGTCATTGCCATGGATTGTTTGTGCAGGGTTGTATCAAATATTACTTTTAACGATACGTTCCAAAGTAACTCTGTTATCATATGTTTTGTGTAATAACGGCCTCGTAATTTTTTAAGGTTCTATCGACTGTTTACACAGGAGTGTAAAGCGGTCCATACACTTTCAAATTTTGGTGTCAATATTTCCAGCAAACTTTTTCTATCGCATGTTACCCAAAGGAGTCACAGCTAATCGATAGATTTCAACTGTCAATTCCACAGCTCAAACGTCAAATGAAATCACATCTGGATTTCATTTGACGTTTAACCTATGGAATTGACAGTTGAAATCGAGTGGATTTCGTAAATGTAAACCAAGCATAAGGGTATAGTCTAAACGGGCTAATATATTGTATTAACATGAAAACTTAAATCGACTGGATTTGATAAAACCACCGTAGTCTAAACGTACTACTAGCTAAAGCTTTCAGTCAGTTTAAATGGCATGGCATTATGCGTCACAAAATCGCTGTAGTGGGGAATTCGATTTAAGAACACCTCATTTCATGAAATTTTTTAATGAAATTCACGCTAGTGTGGACCGGGACTTTAACTATTCCTAAAATGTCAAAATACTATGCACAATCTATGTATGTGGTGCACTGTTGAAATAACATGCCAAAACAATTTAAAAAACAATTGAATTCAATAAATTTTAAAAATGTTTTTAAAACATTTGTATGGAAGTATTTTTTCAGTTTTGCAATTAAACAAACAATAAATCATATCCACAACTCGATTATGTGGAAAATCCCTGAAACCTCATTCATTTTCGCGTTTTTTTAATTCTGGTAAAAGGTTTTAAGATGTTGCTATTGTGTTTAGTAATTTTGAATTGTTGCTGGAAGTCGTCTGTTAACACAAAAAACCAGCAAAAGAGAGCGATTCGAGAGAGACATTTTGACAGTTCTTTCACTGAGAGCTTGCAAATTCTTGCTGGACAAATTTCTTCTAGCAAGCACTTGCAAGCTCTTCTTCTTCCTGAAAACAATCAATCAGCTGTTTTTAGTTTGTTGTTGATTTATGTTTGTGAACATTAAAAACAATTTTATTGTGGAAATAACATAGTCTAATTGTATTGTTTTATGGAGAACAATTTTGTCATGTTGAAAAATACTTTTTTGTTTCATTTTCTTTTTTATTTTTAATAAAATACAACGTGTTTGCTTCCTTTGTTGGCGGGCAAAGTGTTCTGTTTTGGCAAGTCAGCTGATTGCTTGCTGGTTTTTGCTGGGAAGGTGTCTGTTTACTTTTTAAAATTTTCTAGCAGAAGAGAATAAAAACCCCTTACTCTCTGAGAAAGTTCTTGCTGGACAATTCTTGCTGGGAAAGTAACCAGACAGACTTTATTTTTGATGGTAAATGTTTGCGTTTCCATTATTATTCTATGTTTACATTTACGAAATCCACTCGATTTCATCTGTCAATTCCTTTGTGTATACGTCAAATGAAAACTCATCTGAAATCGATTGGATTTCATTTGACATTTGTGCAATGGAATTGAGAGTTGAAATCGAGAGGATTTCGTAAATGTAAACGTAGTATTAGGCCAGAAAGTTCTCTAGTTCCCCACGTAGACGAGATGGTTAACCCTGCAAAAAGCTGTAATGTAAATAGGTTATTATCTAGCTTTAAACACATTTACAGTACATTTAGACTGTGCTGGGGCTGGATTCTTGTTCTATGAAAATTTGAAATGACAAATATTTCCTTTATAATTTTTTTAATTTGACATTTTTCTCCTTTATAAAAGTTTTCATTTCACATTTTTATGCTGTTTATATTAGAGCTTTTTGCAGGGTTAACCTTCTTTGAGAGGATTAGTTTGAAATATAAGCAATGGAATTGACATTTAAAACCCAGTCGGTTTGTTAAATCCGGTTATATATAAACGGGGTATTATATTATACCCCTCTAATATAAACAGCATATTATTACATAGAAACATATGGCCTGTTCCCGTACTTTATAAAGTGGTAAAAGTCGTAAAAGTTGTAAAAGTCGTAAACGATTTTCATATAAATTTTGTGTACGGGAACGCAAAATGTGTAAAAGTGGTAAAAATTGTAAAAACTTTTTAGTTCTGGAACAGAGCTATAATTGAGCCACTGGATTTAGCATTTTCATACAATATATAGCTTTGTTCCAGAACTAAAAAGTTTTTACAATGTTTACGACTTTTACACATTTTACCCTAAAACCCGTTCCCGTACATAAAAAAGTTGTAAAATGTTCACTTCTCTTTAAACAAAAATGGCGCTGAATGACGCTTTTTAAAAACTTTTTACTCGACAAATTTGAGCGTGTAAAAAATAGTAACATGGATGCCGGCATCTGATTGGCTTGTACGCCGACTTTGACATTTGTTCCAGTTTTTTGACGTTTTTTCCATGTTTGCGTTCCCGAACTTTTTGAAAAAACTTTTGTGTGGCAACAATTTTAATGTCTTTTTCTCTTTTACGAGTTTTACTATTAAAAAGTACGGGAACAAAGTTTATGTCAAATAAACCGAGATGATACACCTAATCATGATATAAGTGTATAGTCTAGCAGGCGTTTTAGGTAAATAAATAAGAACACAAACTGCATCTCTATTGCTGATAAAAAGATGGCATCCTTCACGACTTCATTTGAACCAATGCAAAAGATTCAGTGAAATCATGACATCGCGTGAAATCACTTCTATAAAATGTTGCTGGGAAGATTTTAATATAACCGGATTTACAGGTTAGGCCGTCATCAGACTATAGGTGGGCGCGTGTCATGGCGTGAGTAGTGCGTATTCGTGCCTTCTCGAAAAACACCGTGTTTGTGCGTGTCGTGCCGGAATATATTTTTGGGCGTGCGTAATCGTGTTTTATTGTTCGACACGGTTTTGCACGACACGACTAAACACGATCTGCACTATGTGACACGATCGTGCTAAATTTTTGGTCTCCCTTCAGAAGTCGTGCAAAAGACCATACTAAATACGAGAGTCGAACAAGAATATAAAACCGACAAAAAATTTCCTAAAATATATGCTTCGTTTTTGTAGTCTGGTACTTATTGCCGTTTTGTCATGGAAAGGCCAGAGAATGAGTGAAGAAAGATGATGTTTGTTTGCCATTTGTTTTGTTCATGAGAGAAGCAAATACAGAAACTACTCAAAGGGTTAATGAAATATAATTTCGTTGCAAATCATATGTTTATCTGACTGCATTATTTGTTATGGGTGATGTTATTGAAAAACATTCTCTTTCCGAATTGGAAAAACTGATTGACTGATTGGCCCAAAAACGTTGTAATACCCCGTTTATATATAACCGGATTTAACAAACCGACTGGGTTTTAAATGTCAATTCCATTGCTTATATTTCAAACAAATCCTTATAAAGTTGGTTAACCCTGCAAAAAGCTCTAATATAAACAGCATATAAGATGTTTTAAACACTTGGAGCTAAACAAAAAATTGTCGAAAATGTTAAAATAAGATATAAGAACACTTTGAATTCAACATACCTATATTATGCTTGAGAGCATATACCAAGTCCAGAATAAGATTAAGGGTATTTTGCTACAAAAGTATGAGTTGGATTGTATATCTGACTTAAAGTTTTCATTGATAGAACCTCTATTAAGTTTTCATAGAATATTCAGAGAGTGTTCCGAAAAATTAAGCTCGGAAAAGTACCCTAATATGTACTTTTTTGCCCTTTGGTCTAAAAACTTATGACAGTCTGCTGAATTTATACCATTGACTCTCAATTCATGAAAGGATTTGAAAGCTAAAACTAAGCAATAGGTCTGTACGATAACTCAAAAGTTTGTACAAATTTGCACAAACTTTTACAAGATGCTGTTCGATAACAAACTTGTTCAGTAAAAGAGAAATGAGAAGTGCTTGCAAGTAGTTGCAAGAACTTGCAAATACTTTTTACTTGTAAAGTTATCGAACAGGCCTAATCATGGCTTAAACACTTTGTACCAACAATGACACATCTTATAGTGGCGTTTTTATTTCCACCATTTAAGGAGATGAATGTAAAAGCAATGTTACTTGATATACAAAGCAACGAGAAATTTTTTTCCACATATGGAAATATTAGGTGTGTACGATAACTTCGCAAGTGAAAAGTACTTGCAAGCACTCAGCAAGTTCTCAGTAACCTCTCTCCACCAATTTTACTCTCTCGAAGCAAAAAATTTGCAGATTGTTATCGAACAGCAATTTGCAAAAACTTGCAAGAAGTCAGCTGATTTGACAAACAAGAAGAAGTTGGCGGAAAAGATTAAATTTAGCAATTGAAGGTCTACCATTTTTTTTATTTTCCATTTTTTATACCCTCAGCCTTTAGGCTAAAGAGGGTATTTACACTTTGATACGACCAAAAATGTGCCTCATCGAAATAATGGTTTTAGACCCCAAGAATGTTTGTACGATATCCGTTTCAGACAATTTTGAGTCGATCTAGCAATGTACGTCCGTCTGTCTGCTGGCTGGTGCGCACAATAACAATCGAACGGATCAATCGATTCGGTTCAAATTTTGGGTATCGAAATGTTTTGTCCAGATTTGATTTAAGTTGGAAGATGGGCCATATCGGTCCACTTCTTCAGGTACCTCCCCAACAAAAGTTCAAAAATGTTAGGAAAAATTGTCCGCACGATAACTCTTGAAGGGAGTAACCGAATTAGTCCACACTTTGCACATCGTGACATTTCTACCAGACATAGATGAAGTTCCAATATGGACCCTATTGGTCCACTCTTTCGGGTACCTCCCACACAAAATTTTGCTTAAGTGCAGTTAAAGGCCTGCTCTCGAATCGCTTTGATTTTTGTTGCAGCCACTTGTATTCACTACCCCCCTTTACGACGATATAATTTTTTCAGGAGCAAGTCCATACTTCCTCAGAAATCAGCACAAAAACTGCAAACAGCCCATATAATACCATGTGTCCATGTGTCGTAGTTGGAGCGCACGATAACTCTCGAACTGATCAACATATTTGGTTCAAATTTTGGGTCTTTCAATATTTTGTCCAAACTTAGTTTAAGTTCGAAGATAGACCATATCGGTCCACTCCTTCCGATACCTCCCCCACAAAGGTTCAAAATGTTTCGCCAAGATTGTGGGCATGATAACTCTAGGAGGGAGTAACCGAATTGAGTCAAACTTTGCTATTGGTAATATTACTTTCAGGCATAGATCGGGTTCTAATATGGACTATATCGGTCCACTCATTGGGGTAGCTCCCACACAAAATTTGAAAAAGTATAGTTTAACAACTCCTCTCTTATCTTATAATTTGTGATGCAGCAGGTTGCACTTGCGGCCCCTGTTACGACGTTGTATTTTTTTCGTGGGCAAGTCCATACTTCCTGAGATAATGACCCAAAAAGGTCCAGAAAATCCTACCGGCACCACCTAAACTGGCTAATGTGTAAAATAACCCTTCAAGAGAGAAATCGATTTAGCTCAAACTTTGTAAATTGAAAAGTAAAATTGTAATATATTTAAATTCAGAAAATTAAGTACAACATTTTTAATTATATTGTCTGTAAGGAAAATATCCATAGACTAATAAAGAAAAAAATTATTTCATACAGATTTGTATTAGGTCCGAATATATACTACATCGGATCAATCCTGCGGGTACACCCTAACCAAAGTTTGGAAAAAATGCACTTGGATCATTCTGAATTTTGTTGCAACATGTCGTTTTTGCGGCTCTTTCCATTCTGGAAAATTTTCCCAACTGCTAAAAAACCTACAGAAGTATTGTGTTAACTTTTTTTCTTCGGGTACGTGGCTGAGGGTATATCTCTGTCGGCTCAGCTGACTGATACTTTCTTACTTGTTTATTTTCCATTTCCTTCAGGTACATTCCCCAACTTCAGGTTCGAATATAAACCATATTTGTCCACTCCTTCGTGTACCTCCCACACAAAATTTCGGATAAGTTCACTTTAAGACCTGCTCTCGAATCACTTTGATATTTTTTGAAGCTACTTGCATTCGCTGCCTCAATTACGATGGTAAAATTTTTTCCAAGTCCATTCTTCTTGAGAAAACAGCCCGAAAGTTGTAAAAACCTCTATGGCACCATACGTAGTGGCTGGAGAGCACGACAACTCTCGAACTGATCAACCGATTTGGTCTTAAATTTGGCCTTCGTCATATTTTGTCCAAATTTAGTTTTTAGTTCGAAGATGGGCAATGCCGGTCCACCAATATTTAAAAAATGTCACTAAAATGGTACGCACAATATCTCTTGAACGGGGCAACCAATTTGGTCCACACTTTTGATTTCCTAATATTTTGTCCAAATTTCGTTTAACTTCTAAAAGGTCCCATATCGGTCCATTAGGGTACCTCCGCCACAAAAGCTCAACATTTGGGATCCTTGGGAAATGTATACCGATGCTGTTCGTTGTGGTCCTGGCCTCGGTACATAAGGCTGAAATCATTTCTGCCTCTTATGTGACGAGGCCCTTATAATTCCCTTTCCAATGCACAAATATAAAACATACTGGAACACAGTGCGATGTTTGGCATAAATATTTATTGATATCGTTGGGAATACCTGGTCGTCTACATTGTGTTTCTCCTACTCCATGGATGCACCGCTTTTTGCTGGGATTTGATACCTTTAAAATAAAAAATAGTCACCACAAACTACAAAATAAGTTATTTTACTTACATTAGGTGTGTACGATAACCCAATAATTTGTACAAATTCGTACAAATTTTTGCTGTATGCTGTTCGATAACAAAATTATCCAGCAAAAGAGAGCGAGTTTGGAGAGATTTTTGGAGAGTTTTGTGACTGAGAACTTGCAAATTTTTGCTGGGAAAAATTTGCAAGTCTGATCAGCTGACTTTTAATCACCTGTTCAATGTAAACAAATCGAAATGTTAACATTTTTGACCAAGAACATTTCACAATTTCACATTTTTTTAGATTCTAAAGCGTTCTGGATAGGATTATAGCACTAAATAAGTAAACTGCAATTTTAAAATTTATGTTTTTGTTCCGTTTGGTTTAAAATATCAAAAGAAACAAAAACAAATTTAATACATTTTCGGAAACAGCTGACTTTCTTTCTAGTTTTTGCAAAATGCAGTTCGATAACTTTCTGCAATTTTTCTTGCTTGTGAGAGTAAAATTCACTGAGAGAGGTTGCTGGAACTGACTGAGTAATTATTGCTGGGAAAGTTATCGTACACACCTATTATCGTTTTCCATAATTTATTAAATAATTTTTTCCCTTTTTATATCTATTTATTTTAATAGCCAAACGTTTGTTTATGTTTTTGCCAAGAAGTCCGCCACAAAACATTCGAATTTAAATCAGCTGATCAAATTTGCAAATTCTTTAAAGAAAAATTTTCCTTGCAAAAACTTGTAAACAAAAGTCTCCAAAACTCTCCAATATTCTCTCACAATTGTCTCCAAATTCTCTCTCTTGTACTTTGCAAGTTTGTTATCGAACAGCATTTTGTAAAAGTTTGTGCAAATTTGCACAAACTTTTGGGTTATCGTACAGACATATTGTCAAAGAAAGACGTACTAGACTTTTGAGTTTTCACTTTGACAAAATAATGTTTTTAAATAAGTATAACACTGTGCAACACGAAAATTATTAACCATATTCTGACTTCACAGTGTGATAGAAGACAAAAAAGAGAAGACACGTGTCTCGCCGTTTTTACTATCTCATCAACTATCGCGGTTATAGGCCTCCAAAGGTTTGAGACTTTGATGTAAAGTGGTCATTTAGTCAGGACTATATCTTCCAAACCGTTAGGAATTTTGAGTTTATCTCAGAGGCAAAGTTGTAGCTCTTGTCTTAAAGAATAAAAACTGTGAACACATATCGCTCATTTACTCAAAGAGTGGCATAACTCAAAACATGCGTTTTCTGAGTTAGCAATTTCTATTTTTTCTACGACTTCTACTTTACACTCTACACTGTGGAGCATGGTAGAACAAATACAAGGTAAAGTTAATACTACAACAAATACAACTCGAACAACAACCACAAAGGAATTTGTTTTTGTTTGTAAACCTTAGTGTCAACGTAAATGTAAACAAAACAAGGAAATGTCTATAAATTATTGGAATTTAAAAAACTAATAATTTTTCACATTTGATTGAATATTTTGGAAAACATGAATGAAAACTCGTTAGATTTTCAATTTGAATGTTTCCATATCATTCCACTAAATGCATAATTTCTATCAGAAAGTAGAATACTTGCAAAAATGTTTCGGGTCGCTGGTAATTCATTGAAAAAAGAGAAGATGTTTCAATCATTTGCTTTTGAAAACAAAAAAGCACATGTTTATTAGGGCTTTATTCTTTTCAAGTTTAAGAAAATACCACACATTAACAAATATTGTACCGCCTCTATAAGCGGTGTTTTAGTGTGCGGCATGTCGTTCGGACCTGGAGGAGGTTACATGTCAATGATATGAAGCCGTCTTTATGGGAAATAGTTTTTTTTTCTGATGAATAAATTTGTTCTTCAAAAATATATATCCCTAATATACATCGAACATAGAAATAAATACATAAAATGTCGAATGGAATTTGACACTAACACTACAACCCAGTTCAGTCAGCTGGGTATTGCTGCTACCTTTTCTTGTTCTACCATGACTGTGGAGTCAGAATATGGGAATAAAACATGACTCAACAAATTACACAGTGTAATTAAAAATAAAAAAGAATTGAACAAATAACACGGTGCGCTTTAACTTATTTTAAATTAAAGATGCTTATACCTGGGAAGTTTTTGCGGATTCTGAAACTACGATATTCATGGATGAGAAAAATCAAAAAAACGAAAAAAAAAATCGCCGGAGGGATTTTCAAATAAATCGCTGCTTTTTAGAGCATTATTATGTTTTCGATGTGGAGCCAAAGAAAATGATGTAGCTGTGAAAATTACGATCTGTTCCCTGGTTGAACCATTTTTGAGATTATGAAGTTGAGGTTATATTTTTAAGTTTTTATTAGGGTTTCGCGATTTTGCTTAAATTCGGCAAGTCTTATCGATATGGGACCTGAAAAAATCTTATAGCTGTAAAAATTCTCTACAAGACTGGCCTGTGTAATTTTTTCTTGGTTGTACCATTTTTTAGATATTTAAGTTGGGAAATTGCCGTTATGACATTGTTTTATAAGGAGACGAAACAGTCAGTGCATTGTCCCAATTTGTACTAGAATAACATTAAAGTCAATCTTGTAGACTATTTTCCCAACATTTTCTAGCTCCATTTCGATAGAGTTTGCATTTTCCGAGCAAAATTGCGAAAATCCCTCTGTCGATTTTTTCGTTTATTGATTTTTTTCGTCTATGAACATTGTAGTTTCAAGTGTAGTTTCCCAGGTGTAAGCACCATTCATTTAAAATTAGTTAAGGCGCGCCGTGATAAATGTACAACCTTATCGATTTCTCTTTTTTGCAATTTCGTGCGTGAGTGTACGTGTTCGTGCCTTCTCGAAAAACGCCGTGTTTGTGCGTGAATGTGCATTAAAAATTTGGTTCGTGTTCGTGCATGTTCGTGCCTAATTTTTTAAGCACGCGCCCATCTCCACATCAGACCATCTTCTTTTTCACATGTATGACATCAGCTGTTCTGTATATTAGTATACCCAAAGCGACAACATACATGTGAAAAAGCAGATGGTCTGATGGCCGCCTTATAAATCTTCAAAAAATGTGCTGTGGACGCAGAGTGAGCGACATACTAGCCGCGCGCCTGAGAAAGTTATGAGTGTACTTGTACAAATTTGTGATGCAAACTTTTGCTGGGTATTAAATGTTACGTGTGAACATACTATAATAAGGCGATATTACACAAGTTCGTCTCTCCTCACCAAGTGACATCATTGAAGAGAGAGTAAACAAAAAAATGTCAACTGACGTTTGACATTTTTTATTTTGTTTTTAAATCTTAACGCGCCACCAATTTTTTTATTACCTGAATAAGAAAAAAACAAAATTATTTGCAAAATGGGTGATATTATAAATGTAATGGAAACAAACGTTAAATGACAATGCCACATACGATATCAAGAAAATTTAATGATTGTTTTTGTACCATTCTAGAATATGGAAGTTTTCAAAAAGCTGGACTTTGATTCTTCCAATCAATGGATATTTTATGATGAACGTTTTCACAAATTCTTTGATTTCTTTGCAAATAACATTACCGATACTAATATTCTACTGGAAACTGAGTTATTGGATCATGAGGAATATGTTAAACGTAATGAATATTTAGATGCCATCGAAAGGAAACCACGCCTAGATGATTTGGAAAAGGAGTACGTGGGATTGTTTTCACACACCAAGGATGAGTTGGATAACTTGCAGCAAGAATGTGAAATAATGGAGGAGACATATAATAACTATAATGTTATGGTTGAAGATATGAGGTAAACAAAGAGTTGAAGCAAAAAGCTTGTGGAGTAAACTATTCTAAAATACCGTCACTTTCTATTTTCTCAGGGAAACAAAGAACAGTTTAAACTGCGAATTTAGTCGCTTGGAGGATCGTTTTAATGTCTTGAAGAATAAAGAAAAGGAATTGCTGTCACAATGCCAGTCCAAGGCTAAACAATTGGAAGATATGGAAATGGAAAATCACAAGAAATGTGAAGAGGTCTTGAAAACATTTTCAAAAATTGTAAGATTGGGGTTTGCAAGGGTTTGTTTGTTTTTTGATATAAATGTTTTGTTGTTATTCTTTCTAGCAATCGCCTCCCTTGTTTATGCACCAATTGCCTTTGGACCAGTATTTCTTAAAATGCGAATCATTCACCCAATATTTCTCATTGTATATCAAGGAAAATTTCAAAATACAAGAGTTCATTGAATTGGAAACGAGTTTCACCGAAAATCAGGAGACCGTTGAAAAATTGGGAAAACTAAAGAAGGGGTAAGTGGACAATGAAATGGGTTTCGGGAGTTACGGTTCGAAAGACGGGTTTTAAAAATTCGTGACTTACGTGTCATACTTGACATACCTTGACCAGAATTTTGAGTAATATTTCTGTTTTAAGTTGTAAGTTAATTTTTTCTGCTTAATCTGGCTCTAAGTCTATCTCTAGTTTTGGGATTGCGGCTGCTTCGATGGGTTGTAATAACAAAGCTACTGGCGTTGATTGATGAATAGGTTTGGCAGGGCAGTTGAAAAGGTGGGATCCTTTCTCAGTACGTTAGAACCATCAAAACGTAAACTGCTGCTGTTGTGGAGCTTGGTTCCCTGCCTCGCCGCGACCTTGATATTCTTCCGACTCATGAAATCCACTATTTCCTCGATCTTACATCGAAGTCCATTGAAATTAAATTGCAAAAATTGGATGCATTTTCTAGGATTGGAACTTCAACGGATGGTGCTGCGTGTGCGTGCCTATGAGGCTGCTGTAGTTGCGTAGTCTCATTACGACGACGAAGACTCACTGTGTTCACGTAGCATGCAGCAACATAGTCCCTCACATGGACGAGTCCAAAACAACCCCTGAGATGCACCCACTTCTTACATCTATTGCATCTCACCGTTGGATGTAGATGAAGACGCGGATGTGACAAACCGGCAACAAATATATTGGTCCTGGCATTTCCTCCGTCCCGGTACGCAGAAAAACTATACAAATACAAACATATGTGTACACTGAGGTGACATCCATGACATGGATGAACCCGCCACCGTGGGATTGCAAAGTTTTTGTGTGGTAGATGCTGATGTGACAGACCGAACACTTCCAAATTGGTACAAGTTTTCCTCCGTTCCGGAACGGACTAAAAGAATCCGAAGCAGATACTCCGAGATATGCCGCTTCCAAAGCAGAAAAACGAGATAAACAGGGAGCAAGCCGGCTCGGGTTTTCATATTGTCTGGGTCTAGCTTTGACCGACTTCCGGGTCAGATTCTAGAGATCGGTTCACAACTTCTGCAGAACAATCATCGTTACTGGGACTCAGGACCACCATTCTTTCCCAGAGGGCTAACATCTTTTAGTTGGTTGTGTTTAGGTTCATCATGTCGTAGCCCTCCCTTATTACAAGAAATTGCCTACTTAGGTAGTTAGAACGATAAAGTCGAGGTTTGACACAGCGTTCCGCAACATTTTAGTTACTTTTATTTTATTTAATTTTAATTTAAAATTTTTTAATTTTATTAAAAACACGGTGGGCTAGGTACCCACAGGGCCAAACGGTTCAAAATACAACAATAAAGTTTTATTTAGAAGATTTGCATTTTTCCAATCTTTAAGTTTAAATTAAATCTGACGTTGTTTTCTCCTTTGCAGCATTGAAAAATATACCCTAGCCTATATTATGGAAAAGGCCAAAAGCCATGCCCTACGATGTGCCATCGATGCATTAAATCTGACACAAATCCATGTCATTAGCCTCTCCGATATGGAAAGAGAAACCCATGAACTGGCCCAGGCAAAATCTCGCATGGAAATTGCCCATCAAACATTAATGGTTGATCTACAACATCAGATACAACAGAAGGCCCAACAAACCGTTGAACTAATACTCTATGAAAATACCAAACAGAAATTGGAGAGGGCCCTCAAACGCCATGAAAACGATCGTAATCTTCGTAAAATAATCTCCGAAGCTCTATCAAATGCCGAACTAATATGGATGACCATACAGCTGGATATGGAAAAGAAACGTAATCGATTTGATAACACGGAACAATTGACCATAGATTCGCAACGTTGTGCCATGCGTATACAACACATGAAGTGTTCACAATCTCAAAGATTGACGGGAGAATTTGTACAACAATTGGTTCAAATGTTGGGTCAACATTTACAACAACAGTTACGTTGTGAGGTCAAGGCATGCCTGTATGAATACGAAAAGTTTAAACGTTTAATGGCCTATTCATTGCAAGGGCTATTGAATCGTAAACCATATTCATTAGCCATAGAGAAGTTGAAAGAAATGTATGTTGTTACCCAAGTGTTGTTGTTGTTTATTCAACAGTTTTTTTATTGTTTGCTGTTATGTTAATGTACGGCTTGTTGTTTTATTTTTTTTGTGTGTTTCTAGTAATCGCATTGAAAGCATTTTACGTCCTTTTGTTTATGACAGTCCAGTCAATGCACCAATGTTTGAAAATGTCCATTATTTAAGACCAATTTTCAATGTTAAAACTCAACAATATCGCATCGATAAACATTTAAGGCAATTGCGTACAGAATTTCATGAGAATGTTAAGGAGCGTTTGGTAAGTTTAAAATACGACACAGAATAGACTATTGCTCTGCTCCAGAAACTGCAAGAATCTACTAATTTTTACTACGATAACATGTTTTCCTTTATGTTATCGGAAAAAAATAGTAAAAATTAGTAGATTCTTGCAGTTGTGGAACAGACCATATATGACCCAAAATATTTCTAAATAATTTTCTTTCGAGTTGAGCTGTTATGACCCAAGAAAGTGGAAATTCTAATATTTTTACAATGTTTTATTTTTTTTTTGTTAATTTTCTGATTTCAGGAAAAAGAAAAATTGTGGCGCTACAGCCAACTGCTTTGGGTTTATTTTCTGACCGAACCACTTCGTGTATTGCATGCCATTGAGGAGGCAAAGAAGGCAGCCGCAAAAGTCCCGCAAATGACTGGTATTAAAACCTTAGGTGGCATCAAACGTAAATGAATTTTGAGATAAAAGAGGAACCGAACAGAAATGCAATTTTAATGAAATATTTTTTTAATTATATTATAATTTATATCTTCCCGTTTATTTTTTGTTAAGACTAGTGTTCAATTGTTTTAAGTCTAAAAATAAAGAAAATCTAAAATGGTTTAAGTTTTCAGCATGAAATCAAAAACTCATATAGTTTTTTTCTTAGAACCGGATATCCGTTAGTTCCCCCAAAAATAAACTCAAGTGAAGCGCCTAAAATCATATACTGCTGTCTTTAAAGCCGTTTCTGGCGCGGACTAAAAGAATCTGAAGCAGACACTCCGAGATATACCGCTTCAAAATCAGAAAAACGTGAAAAACACGGGTCAAGAAGGCGCGGGATTGCATATTGTGTGGGTTTAGCTTTGGTCGACTTCCGGGGCAGATTCTAGATAAAGATTCCCAACTTCTACAGAACATTGTTACTGGGACTCATGACCACCATTTTCTCCCAGAGGGCTCACAACTTTGTTTTATTCCGTGAGACTATCTTTGTGGTTCTTTGCACCGCACAATGCGAAATATGGACGTAGGTTACTAAAGTTTTCCAAAAATGTTTCTTATATTTGTGGATCGCATGTGGATAAATATGGGCCATATAGACCCGCAGTATTTTTTTTTTTCGTTTTTACATATTAGGTTCATTTTTCAACCGATTTTGCTACAAATTGGTATATTGGGGTTTTAGTGAATATTGTCAATACCTGTTCGCGTATAGTATTGAGCGGAACCGATCGATATGATATATTTTAAAGGTTCCAAGTACGTTTACCAACCTATTTGTTTGTATTTTGGCATTTTTTGTTCTTCGTTTGTAGAAAACTGTTTTGTGAAATATTAGAAACGTAGGTTCTCGTTTTGCTATATGAAGCTCCAATATGAGGGCTCCCCCCATTTGAGATATATTGAATGTGTTTGGCCTTAACCGCACTTCCCCAAACCATCCACTAACATTAACAAATGAAAATGAAACAAGTAAAAAAATATCAGTCGGCTTTGCCGACAGAGATATACCCTCGGCCTATGTGAATTGAAACTTTCATCTAAAGGACAGATCGAATATATTTAGGGTATTTTCAGAAATTTCATGGCCCTTTTTTGGACATTTCAACTTGCCTTTGAAGTTAGAAGATAAACTAAAGTTGGACTAAATATTAGGAGATCCCAAGTTTGGACAAAATTTGTTGGCCCGTTCAAGAGATATCGTGCATACCATTTTAGTGAATTTGAAAGTACTGGGGGAAGTACCTGAAGTTGTGGACCGGTATTGCCCATCTTCGAATTGAAATTACCGGAAGATGTGGACCGGTATTGAACATCTTTGAACTGAAACTAAATTTGGACAAAATATGACGAAGGCCAAATTTTGGATCAAATCAGTTCGAGAGTTATCTCCAGCCACTACATATGGCTAGGGCTGTTTTATCAAGAAGTATGGATTTGCCCTGAAAAAAGTTTTACCGTCGTAAAGGATGCAGCGAATGCAAGTTGCTTCAACAAAAATCAAAGTGATTCGTGAGCAGGTCTTAAAGTGAACTTATCCGAAATTTTGTGTGGGAGGTACCCGAATGAGTGAACAAATATAGTCCCTTTTCAGCCCTTATCTATGTATGGTAGATATGGTAGGATATGTAAAGTATGGACCAAATCGGTCGCTCCCTTCAAGAGTTATCGCACAATTTTTCCGAACATTTTTGAACTTTTGTTGTTGTCGAGCAACGCATATATGTTCGTTCGTGTATTATTTCAGTTGTCAAGTTCCTCTGTGTCCAGACTTAAGAATTCTGAAACCTGGACTGGTTGCGTCCATAAAGAATGAGGAGACAGGTGAGTGGGGTTAGCTGGGCAGTTGAATAAATGCAGAGTATCGTGTGGTCCCAATCCACATGCTGGGCATATGTTGGGTATCGTGGCGTCAAATCTGGCCCAATACGAATTGAGGCGGCTGCATCGTCCGGATCTTAACTGAGCTAAAACCACTCGTGTTTGCCTTGGCAGCTGGCGTTCTTCTGCTGCGATGGATGGAGGGTGGTCTCCAAGTACGGCATTCAAACTGTATCATCGTACTGCTTGCGCAACCATGTTGGTGTGAATGCGATTCAAGCCTGCCTGATAGGCTCGTTGATCTAGCGGTTCTCTTTTATACCTTTGGACCTCTCTCTCTAGATCATGAAGGTCTCTCCTGACGTGCCTGGGTGGGGGGAGCCTGTCCATTAAATCGTGACAGGGATGCTCACTGCGGTAACACCGACAACATCGACAACATCTTATTGTGCTGACGCACCGGTAAAACCCTCGCCTCCTCATGAAGATGGTCCACTGGTGTGATGAGTCCTCAGGGCGGCATTCTGGCAGGTTTGAATCTTCTTCCACTGCGATGCGCTAACCTTTGCGGACCACGCTGGCGCCGCATAGCTTACCACAGACCGGCCTATTCATTGTAGGTGGTCAACAAGGTTTCTTTATCAGCACCCCAAGTGCTACCGGCCAGCGACTTGAGAACCTTGTTCCTACTTCTGATCTTATTGCAAATAGCTGTGGCATGTGCGGACGACTTGAACATGCTATCGAACGTTACACCCAGTATTTTAGGGTAGTTAGTGGTCGGAATCAGTGCACCATCGACCAATATGTTCAGTGGGAGTCTCATCTCAGGCGTCCATGTGGTGAACAGCGTGGCTGTGGATTTAGCGGCGGATATTTCGATATTCCTCAGGTGGAAGAACTGCACTAGGTCAGCTATGTAGACATTTAACCTATCACATATGTCATCGACGATAGGACCCGACGCCAAGATCGTACAATCATCCGCATACATCACGATCTCTATGCCGTCTGGAGTGTGTGGAATTTCAGAAAGGTAGAGGTTAAACAGTTCCGGAGATATCACCCCTCCTTGGGGAAGTCCCTGTTTCACTCTACGGGTTTTGGACTTCTTGTTTCTGAATTCTACAAACGACTGGCGTCCACACATATAGTTGATTACCCAACGTTTCAAACATGGCTGGAGATTAGTTTTCTCTATATCTTCGAACAGCTTGGCATGGTTGACGGTATCGAAGGCCTTCGATAGGTCAAGAGCCACCATGACTGTTCGGTCGCACGGCCTTTTCTGGTTCAGTCCTCTACTGATATGTGTGGATATGGCGTCTAATGCTGTTGTAGTACTATGCATTTTCCGAAATCCAAGTTGATGTTGGGTAACTGGAAAACACCTTCTCATCGTGTGGAGGAGTAGCGCCTCTAGGATCTTTGCTACTGGCGACAGGAGTGAAATCGGCCTGTACGATTCACCTCTACTGGCATCCTTGCCAGGCTTCAGTAGCGGGACCACCCCGCCAACTTTCCAGGCATCCGGTACAACATGGGTGGCTAACGATAGGTTGAGAACACTTGTTAAATACTCAACTCCAGGTTCATCCAGCTGCTTAAGCATTACCATCGATATTCGGTGCGGGCCCAACGCTTTGGATGATTTAGCGTTTCGGATGGCATCTGCAACATCGCTCATCGTAAATTGTGGTGGTACCTCCTCGGCTGGAAGAGCTCTTCTTATACGACGTAGCACACTTCTCTTCGCCCTATCACTCTCGGTGTGCTCTATGAGCTGCCGGTTAAAATAACACGCGCACCTCTTTGGGTCAGTTACTGTCACGCCGTTGAAAGTAACAGCCGTTCTGTCATCCTTCTTTGCCGGACTCGAGAGTGATTTAACCGTTGCCCACAATTTACTTATTCCTGCACCAATGTTGCATTGCTTCAGATGGTCTAGCCACTTTTTCCGCTTATGTTCGCCCACTAGCCTGTTGACTTCAAGAGAAAGTTCTCTAACTCTTGGGTCTTCGGGGTTCGTACGACGAAGCTCATCACGTTTGCCAGTCCCGTCGCCTCTGCTGGGAAATTTGGTCTTATTTCGGGTATTCGACCAGCAGGTATGTAGCGAGCGGCTGCTTTAGTGATGATGTCTCGGAAAGTTCTCTCAGCTACCCGAGGATCTGAGGGGGTGGGCAATTGTCTGAAGCGGTGATTGGTAAATTCTCTGAAACCTTGCCAATCAGCTTTCCCATGGTTCAGGAAAGTATGGCGTTCAGAGGTTATAAAGTCGGGTGGTCTGTTTACGGAGACGATGATAGGGAGCTGGTCCGAACTATGGGAAATGACGGATTGCCAGGATACGTCATTTATCAGACCTGTGGGCCTATTCTGTAACTTTTTAACGACAGTCGAGTTGTTATTTTTATCGCCAGGTTTTGGGGTTTGCACCATGGTAGAACAAGAAAAGGTAGCAGCAATACCCAGCTGACAGAACTGGGCTGTAGTGTTAGTGTCAAATTCCATACGACATTTTATATATTTATTTCTATGTTCGATGTATAATAGGGATATATATTTTTTGAAGAAAAAAAATTATTCATCTGAAATAAAAACAATTTCCCATAAAGACTCCTTCATATCAATGACATGTAACCTCCTCCAGGTCCGAACGACATGTCGCACACTAAAACACCACTTATAGAGGCGGTACAATATTTGTTAATATGTGTGGTATTTTATTAAACTTGAAAATAATAAAGCCCTAATAAACATGTGCTTTTTGTTTTCAAAAACAAAAGATTGAAACAGCTTCTGTTTTTTCAATGAATTACGAGCGACCCCAAACATTTTGGCAAGAATTCTACTTCCTGCGTGATATTGTGTATTTAGTGGAATGATACGGAAACATTCAAACTGAAAATCTAACCAGTTTTCATTCATGTTTTTCAAAATATTCAATCAAATGTGAAAAATTATTAGTTTTTTAAATTCCAATAATTTATAGACATTTCCTTATTTTGTTTACATTTATATTTGACACTAACGTTCCAAACAAAAACAAATTCCTTTGTGGTTGTTGTTCGAGTTGTATTTGTTGTAGTATTAACTTTACCTTGTATTTATTCTACCATGGGTTTGCACTAACGATGGTGTTATTCAGTAACTTATGTTAAAATACTATCGAAAATAAATATTTTAAAATGGTATCTCTGGAAATTGTTGTTGTCAAAAATAAAGAAAATATAGGAACGGAGAAATGAAAAATATAAAAAAACGTATATCCCACGAAAGGATGGGGGTATATTAAGTTCGTCATTCCGTTTGTAACTACTCGAAATAATCATTGTAGACCCCACAAACTATATATTCTTGATCAGCGTGCAATTCTACGTCGATATAGCCATGTCCATCCGTCTGTCTGTGGAAATCACTCTAGCGTCCGAACGGATTGACGTAGGTGGATGAAATTTTGGAAAACTCTATTATATGTACGTAGGACTTTTGGTATTGAAAGCGGGCTATGTAGGTCCACGCTTTCGTATAGCCCCCATACAAAATGACGCGTGACGCGTCGTCGTTTTAAGGAGTTTTTAAGATATTTGGCCCATTTTACCACCGAATTGGGTTGTATAGGTCCACGTTTTGGTATAGCCCCCATATAAGGCCCCATATAAAGTACAAATGAAATTGTTGTAAAATAAACAATGAGTAAAGTTGTTAAAAAGTTAGAGAATAGGACCACTGCTGCCACAATGGTGATATCTGGCGAGCTGTGGCAGTTTCCTCTAATCCTCGTAGGAGCGTCTTCATTCACCGCGCAAAACGTGGAGCTATCGATTTGCTCTGCCAGCGCTGTACCCCTCTGGTCATTACCTAGGACGGAGTGCCAAAGCTCATGATGAGCATTGAAGTCCCCTAGCACCAGACGGTTATCGCCCTCTAAAAGCAAACTAATATCGGGCATATAACGCAGGGCACAGCTATTCATCGGCGGTATGTACACATTAAGCAGCTCGGCAGTACCACACTTTACTGCTACCGCCATACACTCCATGTATGGGTCACTAGAGCCAAGCTCAAGCGAGATAGGTCTGTACCAGGGACGTACGCAGGGGGGGGGCACGGGGGGCCCGGCCCCCCCCCCGAATTGGTTTGGTCGAACAAAATTTGTTAAGCTACTGTAACTAGTTATTATATTTTTCTATCATAAAAATGTTTGTATGTTTGCAGATTTCAAATTAAAACTTTTATTTTCTTAAGTCTCTGAACAAAAAATGTACATCATTAACAAGTTTTGTAAGAAAGTATTTTAAAAATTTTTATTTGTATGCTGTTTTTGAGGGAAACTTCCAATGAAATCTGAATTACTTCTTCTTGTCATATCTTTCCACTATCAAATGCGAATTCCTTAATGAATATACTCCAAGTTTATTTATATTCGAACTAAATAGAGCTCTCGAGGCTTAAAACTCATCCTGTAAAAACAAAAATAACGAGTTCAGTATTGTGGGAATGGAAGTATATGAAAAAATGTTTTTTTGAATAAAATGTATGTAGGGTCGGTCCTTCGTGGACTACATCTTGAAAGCTAATTAGATATTTGTTTTACTGCCATCGCCAAATCTTTGTTATTCGATTTTAGACAAATTTGCTGCTAAACAGTATGAGAAAATATTGAAGACAAATGAGTTTTTGTGCGTCACTTGATTTTTTTCCTTATCATCACCGAAGTATATTTGTAGCTTCAGACTTTAAGGTTACGAGATTATGTATACAAATAGGTCTCATCAAAATAATGATTTAGACATATCGAACCTAATATGGACTATCTCGGTCCACTCGCAAAATTAATTCCAAAAGTACATCAAGTTCCAAGAGAATATGTTTGGACAACATCTTCAGGTCCTCATACAAGTCTAACATAACTGCAGTTTAAAGACTGTTCGAGGATCCTTTGGACTTTTTGTAGTCTTGTTTACAGCGATATCCTATTTTCGTGGACAAATTCATGCTTCCTGACAAAGCTCTAAATACTACGGCGACCAACTAAAATAGCTTATGGGCGCGGTAACTATCAAGAGGAGTGTATCTCAAAATAAGATCCATTTCTAAAATTAATTAGCTTATTATTAGCGAATTGTTATTTGTCAAAACTATATAGAACTAAGTCCTTCAAAGTGTTTGTCATCGAGTCCAAAAACTTCTAATCGTACAATCAAGAAAAAAATATAACGCTTCTTTTTAACATTATATTAAAAGTAAAAATAATCCTGGTATCAGACTCTAGAGGCCCTATGCTCCTCAAGGAGTTAAACGGAAAAGAATATGATCAGACTCTATCTCTCCCGGTAAATAACTTACTTACTTAGCTGGCCCATTACAGAACATTTGTTCTATAGGCCGAACTAAGAAAAGATCTCCAATTCTCTATTTGTTGCTTCGCTTTCTGGAATACCGCGCCTTTTCATCTCATCATCCACTTGTTTGCGCCATCTATTCCTTGGCCAGCCAATTCTGCGTGCACCGCCAAGCGGTCCGTATTTATACGCCTTTTATGCGGGTTCATCATCGCTCATTCTTATGATATGGCCTAGCCAAGGCAATTGCTGCATCTCGATACGTTTAATAATATTGATGTCGTTGTATAGCAGATACAGTTCGTGGTTCATGCGACGTCGATATTCACCGTCAACGCAGATTGGTCCGTAGATCTTTCGAAGAATTTTTCTCTCAAACACACCAAGCACTGTCATGTCTGCTTGCGCAAGTACCCAGGCTTCGGAGCCATACATCAGCACGGGTAGTATCAGTGTTTTGTAGAGCGTTATTTTTGATTGACGAGATGTGGCTTTGTTTTTAAATTGCTTACTTAAACCAAAGTAGCATCTGTTGGCCAATACAATTCTTCTTTTTATTTCACAACTGATGTCGTTTGTTGTGTTTACGGAGTTGCCGAGGTAGACAAAGTCTTTTACTACCTCAATATTATAGGAACCAACTTCCACAGTCGGCCCGAGCTCAATGGACGCATTGCGCGTCGACACCATCAACTTGGTCTTCTCACCGTTTACCGCCAGACCCACTTTAGCAGTAAATAACACTGTGCAACATTTTTAAGGTAATCTTGTGCAAACAATTTGAAGTGAGGATTTTTTGAAAGTACAGACCCAAAGTACGAAAGCCCTAGTTGCGTTTTGTTGAGTCATATCGGGCTTGGATATTATGGTCCCATCTAAACATTGTTAAATATTGACTTTTTAAAGCAACTCGGGGCTATATCTGTGAAACCAATGCAAATCTTTTTCTGACCTCTGAAGCAAATTTGTAGATAAGGGTCAGAATAAAATATTTGGACAAATAATGAACTGGAAAAACTACATTTATTGCCTTAAATTTTATAATATATCTAAGAATTCCATAATTTGTATAGATTTCGCACCATATCTCAAAAACTGTTAACTTTTTCTTAATGTTTTCATTTGGAAACATATCAAAGACAACGGCAGCCGATATTCTTAAAAATTCGGCTCAGATCATCGAAATAGTAAAAATCTTGCTATAGCAAAGACAACGGCAATTCTTTGTGGTTGTAAAATTCTGCGATAAACTATAACGTGGGCATGTATGATTAAAAACTTCAATATACTAAAAACGGGGCGTAAATTTTACATGGCGACTTTACCGAACGTGGCCCGATATTGTCTATTTTCAATTCTAAATATACTACACGGTGATGTTGAATCAAATTTAAATGGAAGGTGCTTACATCTGGGAAGTTTTTGCGGATTCTGAAACTACAATGTTCATAGAGGAGAAAAATCAAAAAACCAAAAAAAAAAAAATCGACGGAGCGTTTTTTAAATAAATCGCGATTCAAGTTGACATTTTTAGGGGTTGTTTAGGTTTTCACAATTTTACTTAGAAACCGCAAGTCCTATCAAAATAACACTGAAGAAAGCTATGAAAGTTTTCTACAAGATTGACCTTTACGGTATTTTCGTAGGTTTTACCATTTTTGAGATATTAAAGTTCAAATTGGGACAATGCACTGACTCTATCGCCCCCTTATAAAACAATGTTATGAAGGGAGCGCCTTAACTAACTTTTAATGAAAACCGCTTACACAGGGAAGTTTTTGTAAATTCTGAAACAACAATGTTCATAGATGAGAAAAATCCAAAAACAAGAAAAGATCGCTGTAGGGATTTTTAAAAAAATCGCGGCCAAAATTGAAATTTTTAGATGTTTTTTAGGTTTTCACGATTTTGCTTGGAAACCACAAGTCCAATCAAAATAGAGCTAAAGAAAATGTTGTAGCTGTGAAAATTCTCTACAGGATTGATGTTTATGGTTTGTTCTCAGGCTGTACCATTTTTGAGATAAATAAGCTCAGTTTACATTTTTAGGTTTTTTTGTTAGGGTTTCGCGATTTTGCTTGAATACGGCAAGTCTTATCGGCGTGGGACCTGAGAAAATCTTATAGCTTTGAAAATTCTCTACAAGACTGGCTTATGTAATTTTTCCTGGGTTGTACCATTTTTTTTAGATATATAAGTTTAAGTTGGGAAATTGCAGTCATGACGTTGTTTTATAAGGAGACGATACAGAATTGAATTGAATTTGAATTGTCCCAATTTTAACTTCTATATCTCAAAAGTTGTAAAACCTACGAAAATATTATTAAGGTCAATCTTGTAGAAAATTTTGATAGCTATAACATTTTTTTATTCCCATTTTGATAGGACTTGCGGCTTCCAAGCAAAATCGCATAAACTTAAACTACCCCTAAAAATGTCAACTTGAATCGCGATTTTTTTATAAAGCGCTCCGGCGATTTTTTTTTGTTTTTTTGATTTTTCTCATCTATGAATTTTGTAGTTTCAGAATCCGCAAAAACTTCCCATGTGTAAGCACTTTCCATTTATATTTGATTCAAGAGCACCGTGACTACTCTGCAAATATTTAAAATTGTATCCTAAATATTTTGAATTCTTTCTATTGAATTTACATACTTTGTACCAGTATTTCATATAAAATTCGAAAAATCGAAACTTTTTGGCTCATTTTAAAGTACATGTAGAATAGAATATGTGCCAAAATTTCCAGTCCATCGGACAAAAATTTACCGAGATATTAGCATTCGAAGGGAAACATTTATTGTGTTTTGTATGTAGCATAGAAATTAAAAACGTCTTTTCCTCGAAGTGGCACTTTTGAAAGCGGTGCTTTTTTTTTGTTAAAATCGAAATTTTGATTTTAACTCTTCAAAATGTATAAAAATTGATTTTTTTAATTCCGTTTCGATAATGGAAAAGATTATTAGGTTCGTAATGATCCAACAAAAATATATGCTGATCGGTTTATTCTTTTTCAAACCACTGTGGTTACCGCAAACTGCTTTAGTAAAAACAGAAAGATTTTTCAAAAATCAGAAAGATTTTTTTTTTTAAAAAACAAAAAAAAAAAACGTTAGAAGGTAACTCAAGGTTTAATAGATGTCTTATAAAAAATGCATGCAAATGGCTTTTCTGATGCTTATAAGTGGTCATAACCCCTTTAAATAGCTTTACGTAACGCTACACAACATTTAATTTTTTTTATGATTTTTGGTCAAGTTGGGCCCCCCCCGAAATGAAATCCTGCGTACGTCCCTGGTCTGTACTGGACAGACTGGTGTATTAGGAAGGCAAGTCCTCCTCCTCCGCTTCTTGTGCGATCCTTCCGCAAAACGTTGTAACCATCACAACGTAAGCTACAGGTGGCGGTGTGCTTTGTTTCCTGGATCGCGGCGACCATGATGTTTATCCGACTCATAAAGTCCACAATTTCATTGACCTTATTGCGGAGACCGTTGCAATTGAATTGCAGGAATGATGCATTTCCGGGCCGTTGAACAACAACATGTGGTGTTAGATGCTGCATCTGTTGTTGTTGTTGGGGAGACTGCGGGGGCGTCTCGTATTCCGACGATGACGAAGAGTCAGACGACGACGTAGAAGATGCACTGGGTGATGCGCTGATGAGGCAAGCAGCAACATACCTGTCGCTGTAATCCCGGGTGCTACTAAGGCCAGAGCAATGCAAAAAATGCACCCATTCCATACATCCATTACATCTCACCATTGTTGACATGTGGTGGATGCGGATCTGGCAAACGGAACAGATCCATACTGGCCCGGGGTTCATTCCTATCCCTGCACGGACCAGAAGAGCTCGGAGCAGGCATTCCGGGATAAATTGCCGCTCCCATAGTGAAAAAATACACGAACACAAACACATAATTGTTGAGGTGGCGGCCCCTGGTCGAAGATTCTTCCGAGTCAATCCAGTGCATAGAACCGGCCGTCGCGGGATTGTGGTGATTGAACTTTTGTGGTGGAGGTACCTGAAGGAGTGGACTGAATGGTTTATCTTCGAACTTAAAATAAGTTTAGCCAAAAAATTACGAAGGCCAAATTTTGGACCTAATCGGCAGATCCGTTCGAGAATCATCTTGCCCTCCAACCACTACACACTGTGTCATAGGTTTTTTTGCCTCTCTCAGGTCATTTTCTCAGGAAGTATGGACATGCCTCTGATGAAACTTGTACCGTCGTATAGGGGACAGTAAATACAAGTTGCAACAATCAGACTGATAGGTGAGTGCCCCGCTTTAGAGGAAAATTTGAAGATTTCGGTTGCAGTTAAAAAAATAAAATGTTTTGCTACACACTTATCAGGCACACACGTACAGAAGGGCTTCATCGGCTGGACAAGCCAATTTGATAGTGTATGGGCCGCTTAAAAGCAACAGTTCTTAGTATAGTTGGTTAAACGAAACCAACAATGACGTTAAATGCCGGTTCTTCTATTAAATTTTCAAAAATACATATACATTACTTAAGCAAAGCTAAAACCAATTTTTAGGTGCATTTCCGAGGCTAGTTTTAATCGACTCCAGTTATACTGCGCTGAGTAAGAACATCTCCCAGAACATCTTCGTCATCGTCGTAATGCGAGACACCCCGCAGTCTCCCCTAGTTGTTGTTCCGCACCCGGAAACGCAATTTAATTGCAATGTCCTACGCAAAAAAGTCAGCGGAATTGTAGACTTTGTGATTCAACCGCGATCCATGAAACAAAGCTCAGCATCACATGCAGCTTGCAACTTTGGGATGGTTACAACATTTTGTAGAGCAAAGACCTATCTAACTTGAGCTTGACTCTACTGACACATGTTTGGAATGCATGGGGTGGGCGTAGCAGTAAAGTGTGGGACTGACGAGGTAGAGTTTCTTAATGTGTACATTAGGGTTATGACTTTTCGTATTCCTGTATGATATTTTGATGAGTTTTTACCTAAGACCACATAAAAACTTAATTATAAAGTGATTCGATAAAAAAGCTTCCGCATAAAAACTTTTAAAGTTTTTATTTTTCAGAACTTTTAACAATTTTGTAAAGTCACTGTAATTAAATTTGTCATTCCGTTTGCAACACATCGAAATAATATTGGTAAAATAACCATAAGTCGATATAACCATGTCCGTCTGTCATACTGTTGAAATCAAGATACAGCTCGCAATTTTTAAGATAGAGCTTGGTACTTTGGTATAGAAGTGTCTATTACTCCTAGGATGATTGATATTGCAAATGGGCTATATCGGTCCACGTTTTGATATAGCCCCCATATAACTGCACCACCCGATTTTCGGGTTTTTTACGGTTTTAGCTTCATTATCACACCAAAATGACTGAAATTTGGTACCTAGTCTTCGTTGGGGGTATACAACTTTCCCCCAGAGTTTTGTCGGTATAGGTCAACGCCTTCATATAGCCCCCATAGAACGATTCTCCCGATTTTCGGTATTTTGAAGGTTGTGGCCTCAATATTCCTTCGAAATGGCTAAAATTTGGTATTTAGTCTTCGCTGGGGGTATAAAACTTTCCCTTAGAATTTTGTCCGTATAGGCTCAAGCCTTCATATAGCCCCCATAGAACGGTATAAAACATTCCCCCGGATTTTTTCGGTATAGGTCCACGCCTTCATATATCCCCCATAGAACGGTACCTCCAGATTTTCGGTATTTTGAAGGTTGTGGCCTCAATATTACGCCTAAATGGCTGTTTAGTCATCATTTGGGGTATAAAACTTCCAATATGAAATTTTGTGGGTATAGGTCCACGCCTTTATATAGCCCCCATGGAACGGTACCTCCCGAATTTCGGTGTCTTGAATGTTATGGCCACAATAATCCATCGAAGTGGCTGAAATTTGGTATTTTGAGTTCGATGGGGGTATTCAACTTTTCCCTCTAATTTTGTGGGTATAGGTCCACGTCTTTATATAGACCCCATAGAACGATAGCTCCCGATTTTCGTAATTCTAAAGGTTGTGACGTCAATATCCCCCGAAATTACTGGATTTTATTATTTAGTCTTCCAGGGGGTTATAAAGTATTCCTGAAAAGAATTATTAGTATAATTTTCGTATTTTTAAGGTTTTAGCCACATTATCTTACCGAAATATCGGAAATTTGTAATTAGTCTTCTTTGAGTCTTTCCTTTTGAAACTTTCCGCATGAATTTGTCGGTATAGATCGACGAAATTTGCTGAAATTTGGTAATTAGTCTTCTTTATAAACGAAAGGAAACTAACAGCCTGTTTCTGTATGTCGAAACGAACATGTGTGCGAATGAAACACGCCCAAACTTTTTTGTGTTTTTCAAATTGGTTATTTGTTTTGAAACAAAAGCAAAGGTAAACAATTTCGAAAACTAAAGTTTGGGCGTGTTTCATTCGCACACATTATCGTTTCGATATACAGAAACTGGCAGTAAGAGTCAGTTTCTGTATGTCGAAAGAAGAATGTGTGCGAATGAAACACGCCCGAACTTTAGTTTTCGAAATAATTTTACCTTTGCTTTTGCTTCAAAACAAAAAACAAATTTGAAACACACACAAGAGTTTGGACGTGTTTCTTTCGCACACATTCTTCTTTCGACATACAGAAACAGCCTGTAATTGTTCCATTTTACTTCAGTATAACTCGTGGTGGAGGGTATAACAAGTTCGGCCCGGCCGAACTTAACGCCGTTCTTACTTGTTATACCCTCAGCCTTTAGGCTAAGGAGGGTATTTACATCGAAATAATGGTTTTAGACCCCAAGTATGTTTGTACGATATCCTTACTTACTTACTTAGCTGGCCCATTACAGAACATTTGTTCTATAGGCCGAACTAAGAAGAGATCTCCATTCCTCTCTATTTGTTGCTTTGCACTTTGGAATACCGCGCCTTGTCATCTCATCATCCACTTGTTTGCGCCATCTGTTCCTTGGCCTGCCAATTCTGCGTGCACCGCCATGTGGCATGTATTCATACGCCTTTTTAGCGGGTTCATCATCGCTCATTCTTATGATATGGCCTAGCCAACGCAATCGCTGCATCTCGATACGTTTAACAATATTGATGTCGTTGTATAGCAGATACAGCTCGTGGTTCATGCGACGTCGATATTCACCGTCAATGCAGATTGGTCCGTAGATCTTTCGAAGAATTTTTCTCTCAAACACACCAAGCACTGCCATGTCTGCTTGCGCAAGTACCCAGGCTTCGGAGCCATACATCAGCACGGGTAGTATCAGTGTTTTGTAGAGCGTTATTTTTGTTTGACGAGATGTGGCTTTGTTTTTAAACTGCTTACTTAATCCAAAGTAGCATCTGTTGGCCAATACAATTCTTCTTTTTATTTCACAACTGATGTCGTTTGTTGTGTTGACGGAGGTGCCGAGGTAGACGAAGTCTTTTACTACCTCAATATTATAGGAACCAACTTCCACAGTCGGTCCGAGCTCAATGGACGCATTGTGCGTCGACACCATCAACTTGGTCTTCTCACCGTTTACCGCCAGACCCACTTTAGCAGATTCTCCTTCGACCTTTATAAAGGTATCAGTTACTTCTTTTACTGATCGACCCATGATGTCTATATCATTAGCATAAGCAAGTAACATGTGACTATTGGTGTAGATTGTGCCACTTCTTTTGACGTTTGCCTCTCGTATAACCTTTTCTAGCAGGATGTTGAAGAGGTCACACGAAAGGCTGTCTCCTTGTCTGAAACCTCTTTTGGTACCAAACTCTTCGGAGAGGTTCTTTCCTATTTTAACTGAGGACCTCGTGTCAGTTAAAGTCATTTTACAAAGCCGGATGAGCTTTGCGGGAATACCAAATTCAGACATGGCTTGGAATACCTTTGAGCGCAGCGGACTGTCGAAGGCTGCTTTATAATCGACAAAAAGGTGGTAGGTGTCGATCTGCATCTCTTGGGTCTTCTCCAGGATTTGCCGCAGGGTAAATATCTGGTCAATGGTGGACTTGCCAGGTCTAAAGCCGCATTGGTATGGTCCAATAATCTCGTTGACCATTGGCTTTAGTCGTTCGCACAATATCCCTGACACGATCTTGTAGGCAATAGGGGGTAGACTTATGCCCCTATAGTTAGAGCATACAGTCTTATCTCCCTTCTTGTGGACGGGGCACAGGATACTCAGGTTCCAATCGTCGGGTACGATATCCGTTTCAGACAATTTTGAGTAGATCTAGCAATGTTCGTCCGTCTGTCTGTCTGGCAGGCTGGTGCGCACGATAACTCTCGAACGGATCAATCGATTTGGTTCAAATTTTGGGTATCGAAATATTTTGTCCAGATTCGATTTAAGTTCGAAGATGGGCCATATAGGTCCACTCTTTCCATACAGGTCCCTCCCCCACAAAGGTTCAAAAATTGTCGCAAAACTTGTGCGCACGATAACTCTTGTAGGGAATAACCGATTTGGTCCATACTTTGCACATCGTGTAATTTCTACCAAACTTAGATGAGGTTCCAAAATGGACTCAATCGGTCCACTCCTTTGGGTACCTCCCACACAAAATTTCGGAAAAGTTCAGTTTAGGACGTGTACTCGAATCGCTTTGATTTTTGTTTACGCAAGTTGTATTCGCTGTCCTCTATACGGCGCTGTAAGTTTCATTAGGGGCAAGTCCATACTTCCTGAGAAAATAGCCTGAAAGTTACAAAAAAACCTATGACACCGTGTGTAGTGGTTGGAGCGCAAGAAAACTCTCGAACGGACCTGCCGATTCGGTCCAAAATTTGGCTTTCGTAATATTTTGTCCAAACTTAGCTCAAGTTCAAAGATGGATTATATCGGTCCACTCCTTCCGGTACCTCCCCCACAAAAGTTCGAAAATGTTCGGAAAATTTGTGTGTACTATAACTCTTGAAGGGAGTAACCGATTTGGTCCATACTTTGCACATTATGAAATTAATACCAGACTTAGATGAGGTTCCAATATGGACTCAATCGGTAAACTCCTTCGAGTACCTCCCACACAAAATTTCGGAAAAGTTCAGTTTAGGACCTGCTCTCGAATCGCCTTGGTTTTTGTTGTAACATATTGTATTCACTGTCCCATATACGAAGGTACAAGTTTCCTCAGGGGCAAGTCCATACTTCCTGAAAAAATAGCCTGAAAGTTGAAAAACAAACCATGTTTTGGGTGGAAGCGCAAGATAATTCTCGAACGGAAATGCCGATTCCGGCCAAAATTTGGCCTTCGTAATATTGTTTCCAAACCAACTTTAAGTTCGTAGATAGGCCATATCGGTCCACTCCTTCAGGTACCTACCCCACAAAAGTTCAAAAATATTCGGAAAAATTGTGCGCACCATAACTCTTGATGGGAGTGACCGATTTGGTTCATACTTTACACATTCTCATAATATCTACCAGATATAGATCAGGTTCGAATATGGACTATATTTGTCCACTCCATCCCGTACCTCCCACACAAAATTTTGGATAAGTTCACTTTAAGACCTGCTATTAAATCACTTTGATTTTTTTTTGAAGCAACTTACATTCGATGCCTCAATTACGATGGTAAAAGTTGTTTCAGGGGCAAATCCATACTTCTTGAGAAAACAGCCCGAAGGGTGTAAAATCGCCTTATGGCACCCCATGGTCTATGTCGGTCCATTCCTTTAAGTACCTTTTCCGCAAAATTTTTGAACTTTAATCCTAATCAACATTTTTGTCGATTCCGACCAAAATTTTGAAACCCCCTAAATACATAAGTTTTTTGTGAAAAAAGTGTTTTAATTTGCACAGGCTGAGGGTATATCTCTGTCGGCAAAGCCGACTGATACTTTTTTACTTGTTTTATCATCGTATTATTACATATATATCATTTTATATTATATATAACTTTATTTCATATATGAAAAAATTTAAAGTGGTTTGTGCGGGACTTTTCAATATTTAAATGGAGTAAAAGTTATTTTAGTCATTAATAGGCAAAAGGCCATTCATACGTGCTACATTTTTTGAGAAAATTTTATTTCCATTTCATAGTATTTAAAAAAATAAAAGTAAAGGCTATTTTAGGCATTAACAGGCAAAAGTTAATTCATTCTCACTACAGGAAATAATTTTTAAGAAAAAAAATTTCAAAAAGTAGTAACCCTAATACACCTATTTCAAATAGATTTTTCAAGAACCGCGGATGTGCCTCCACATTCTATTTTCGAAGAAAGACCCATATAACTCGCGTATAAAGGATTCCATTTATGCACAAATGTTTAAAGAAAATCGCGGTTTTCCTATTTTCGAGGTATATATCCACCGTTTTAGTGGATGTATTCGGGCTCATTAAAACCGTCGCGTAAAAAACTAAATTCACGCGGAACACTTGTTCCATAAGTCGAACTAAGAATAGATCTCCAATTCTCGTTACCTTCCAATACAATTCCAATGTTCGTTACCTCGCTTTCTGGAATACCGCGCCTTTTCATCTCTTCATACACTTGTTTGCTCCATCTAAGCTTAGGCCTGCCAATTCTGCATGCACCGCCATGTGGTACGTATTTATACGCCTTTTAAGCGGCCATATGACCTAGCCAACGCAATCATTGCATCTCGATGCGTTTATCGATACTGATGTCGTTGTGTAGCAGTTACAGCTCGTGGTTCATACGACGTCGATATTCAGCGTCAACGCAGATTGGTCCGCAGAACTTTCGAAGAATTTTTCTCTCAAAAACACCAAGCACTGCCTTGTCTGCTTGCGCAAGTACCCAGACTTCGGAACCATACATCAGCACGGGTAGTATCAGTGTTTTGTAAAGCGTTATTTTGGTCTTCTCGCCGTTTACCGCCAGACCCACTTCAGAAGATTCCGTTTCGACTTTTGCAAAGGTATCAGCTACTTCCTTTACCAATCGACCAATGATGTCAATGTCATCGGCATAAGCAATTAACATATGGCTGTTTGTATATATTGTGCCACTTCTTTTGACCTTCGCATCTCGTATAACCTTTTCCAGCAGAATTTTGAATAAGTCACATGAGAGGCCGTCTCCTTGTCTCCTTTTGGTATTAAACTCTTCGGAGAGGTTCTTTCCTATTTTAACTGAGGGCGGAGTATCAGTTAATGTCACTCTACAAAGCCAAATGAGCTTTGCAGGAATACATTTTAACGTAGGGGGCTGTCGAAGGCTGCTTTATAATCGACAAAAAGGTGGTATGTGCCGATCTGCATATCTTGGGTCTTCTCGAGGATTTGCGACAGGGTAAATATCTGGTCAATGGTGGATTTAAAGCCGCATAAAGCCCTTTAGTTAGAGCATACAGTCTTATCTCCTTTCTTGTGGACGATTCCAACAATCGGGTAAGCGTTCTTCCTGCTAGATGGTGTTAGCTGGTGCATACACCTTATGAGCGTGTCTCCTCCGGTTTTGAACAGCTCGGACGTTAATCTATCGGCTACTGCTGCCTTATTATTTTCTGCCGGTTTATTGCTGGCTTTACCTTATCTTAGCTGGGGGTATACATTCAATACCATCTTCTGGGATTGGATCTGTGGTATATTCGTCGTCTTCGCTACTATTGGATACCAATAGTTTGGAAAAGTGCTCTTTTCAATCCTGAGCACACTATATGTATCAGTTAACAAATTACTTTACTGGTCTCTATAGGAGGATGTGCCTGTGCCAAAGTCATCAGTTTGACGTTTCACTCTTTCGTAGAAATTTCGGCTCCTGTACATCACAATCTGGTGCTGCTAACTACCATTGTCATATGTTTCAGTGTGGAGACTGAATTTCCCGACTGTTTGGCCAAAGATATTATCCTTTCCAATTTTGGCATTAAAATCGCCTAAAAATAATTTAATCGTCATGGTCATAAGTGACAACGGTCATATGTTTATTCTAAGCCCTCGCAAAATATATCTTTGGTCTTTTCGTCCTTCTCTTCAGTGGGAGCATGAGCGCAAATAAAGCTGATGTTGAAGAATTTTTCTTTTAATCGAATTGTAGCGAGTCTTTCATTCACTGGGGTGAAGCTGAAGACCAGATGTTTTAACCTCCGACCAACTACAAATTCGCAACCAAACTCATGCTTTATGTCATGGCAGCACCAACTACAAATACACAACCTACTCATGCTTTATGTCATGGCAGCTACAATACAGTGCGCCACCATTAGGTGGTGTTGTGAAGGCTTTCCCAATCCATCGTATTTCCTGTATGGCACTAATGTCGGCCTTGTATTTTTCAGATTCCAGGTACAGATTCGCAGATAATCGTCCTTAAAACGTTTGCGGGGGTCGTCAACTTTAGAGAGGTTTGTTTTTCTTTTTCCTTTCCTTTGTTTTATCATAGCTGGATTCTTTTTTCTAGGGGAGTGTTACAAACCCAACGCCCAATCCAAGTTTTTATCGTTCCTATGGGGTAACGCGAGGCACATGTTGGGGTGTTAAAGGGCAGCTTCCCAGGTGACAACACTGGGAGGTCAGTGTCCACTTGAGATGAAAGAAGGACCAAGACAAGTCCTGGGATTTTTCCAGGATCATTGCTTGGTATCTTTTATCCCCTACGTCACCTATAGGGATTACTCCCTTCTAATTTATGCATTAAAATCTCCTCAAGTAATTTTATTGCTTTATAGTTCACCTTTGTCTTGGGTCGTGGCATTAGAGTATAAGGGTTCGGGGTTCATAAGGGATTTCATCCCCAAAAGTCTCTCAAAATTTTTCATATGATGGAGTATACCAATTTGATACGATTGACGAATTTGCTTTGCTTGAAATAATAATCAAAATTCAAAATAATTCTCCGATGAATAAAAATATCTCCACCCTTACTTTACTGTTAGTTGCATCAACAAATGTAATTTCTATTCAATAGAACCAAAACAATTGACCTTTTTTGAGGCGATGTTCTTTTGAAATGTATTTCTGTTTTTTTTTTAAGATATTTTCCCAAAAAGAAATTTAACACAAAATAAAATTTCATGGAAACGCAACGATTGAAATGTGTGTTTTGCGAGAAGCCAGACGACATGCACAATATCCAAAGCCTGGCAAGAGGATATTAAATAGCAACACCAAAAGCCAACTTAACACAACAAAAAACACACACACAGCGACACAAAGGAAAAACTGTGGAAAATCTAAAAGAAGCAGACAGTGATTTTAATTATGCAGCAAACAGTGACATTCATAGCAACGGCGGTTTCCATAATAGAAGAACGAACCTCGCCGACCGATGGAGCGACCGACTGAATGTGCAAAACCACAGGGACAATGTAGTTGTGCGCCACAAAGATTTACTCTAACTTCTTCTGCCTTCTTCACACCCACACGCGTCGCAATGTTACATTTGTAAACAAATGAAGTGATGAAAAACCATTCATGAAAATCGAAAGGATACGCAATACACACACAAACACATACTTTTGAATGCTAGTGACACACCGACATACAAAATGAAAATGGCTTTGCCACGAGACTATGACATTGATGAACATTATTTTTACTGCTAAATATATTATGATAAATTTTGGACAAAATAAGTAAAAGAGACCGGCAAATGCCTCAGTGGAGAGGGAGAGAAGGTAATGTATATCAAAATTGAGAGATGAATGGAATTATGGAAATAATTTTTAAATTTGAAGGGGGATATAAGGGGATTAGACCAGCAAAATCCAAAGTAATTTGAGTCCGAGAATCAGGTGAACCATAGTAAACAAGGTGAACTGTAGTTAACCAGGTGAACTATAGTTAACCAGGTGAACTATAGTGAGCCAGGTGAATTGTAGTGAACCAGGTGAACTATTGTGAACCAGGTGAACTATTGTGAACCAGGTGAACTGTAGTGAACCAGGTGAACTGTAGTGAACCAGGTGAACTGTAGTGAACCAGGTGAACTGTAGTGAACCAGGTGAACTATTGTGAACCAGGTGAACTATTGTGAACCAGGTGAACTATTGTGAACCAGGTGAACTATAGTGAACCAGGTAAACTATAGTGAACCAGGCAGAGCTCCGAATACTCGCTCGAATTCGTTCGAACTCCACTCGCGAGTGAAACTCTTTTCGAATTCGAGCAAGTTGAGGGGGATAACTTGCCCCGTCCCCACCGCCAAACAAAAACTTACCCCACCCCCAAATAAATTAGCCCCACTCTCACCAAAAAAATCGGACCCACTACAAACTACCACCTCCCCCCAAATTTTCACTCGGGAGTAAATCGGGGCTTTGGAACCAGACGAATTATAGTGCATCCAGGTCAACTATAGTGAACCTAATGAACTATGGTGAACCAGGTGAACTATAGCGAACCTAGTGAACCAGGTGAATTATAGTGATCCACGTGAACTACTGGGATCTTCTTATATTGGGCGCCATTTTTTAAACATTCGGACCATTATCGGTAAACTAATAGAGAACAAAATTATAGCGTTGTAACAAAGGCCACAAAAACTACTAAAAACTTTCAATACCACGGCGGCCGGTTCTATGCCCGGATTGACTCGGAGAAATCTTCGAACAGGGACCGTCACATCAACAAATATATGTTTGAGATCTTATAGTTTTTGCACCATGGGAGCGGCATGGGAGCCGAACACTTTTGGTCCGTCCCGGATAAAGAAAACCCAGACCCATGGATCTGTTCCTTTTGCCAGATGCGCATCCACCATATGTCAACTTTGGAGGGAAGGAAAGGGATGTATGGAATAGGTGCTCTTCCGAGGCTGCTCCGGTCTTATTCGCCTCCAGCATTTCCGCGATAGGAGTAATGTTGCTGCTTGCTGCGCCAGAGCATCTCCAGGCGTGCCTCTAACTTCGTCGTCTGAATACAACAACAAATGCAGCATCTAACAACACAGGATGTTGTTCAACGTGCCAAAAATGCAATTCAATAGCAACGGTCTCCGCAACAAAGTCAGCGAAATCGTACACTTTATGAGTCGGAGGAACAGCATGGTCGCCGTGATCCAGGAAACAAAGTTCATCGTCACCTGAAACGTTGATATGGCTGCAATGTTTTCCGAAAGGATTTTACAAGAAGAGGATGACTTTCCTTGCTTATACACCAGTCCGTATAAGTACCGACCTATCTTGCTTGAGTTTAACTCTAGTGACCCACACATGGAATGTATTAGGGCAGCAGAGAAGTGTGGGACACCGAGGTAGAGTTGCTTAATGTTTACATAGCTCCCATGAATAGCTGTGCCTTGAGTTATATGCCCGACATTAATTCGCTTTTGGAGTGCAATAATTGTCTGATGCTAGGGGACTTCAATGCTCATCAAGAGCAAATTAATAGGTCCACATTTTGCACGGTGAATGAAAACGCTTCTACGAGGTGCCATTGTGGGACCCGATCTGATAAATGGCGTGTTCTGTCAACTCGTGTTTCCCTTGGCTCAACTCGTTGTTTCCCTTGGCTCGCCCCTACCCACGCCCCCATAACAATCTTGAAGCGTTGTGGGGGCTTAAGTGCGTTTTTTCTCTTTTTGTCTAGGCATCGTACTTCTAAGGCATATTCTGCTTCCAAGTACATTGTCCTGACTTATAGGAACCTGCGTACGACCAAAGGTTATTCCAGGTCACTTATCTTCCACCTCAATGAAGATCCCCTAACACCGGGGTATTAAGCGACCTCGTGCCTATCGGTGTTCCAAGGTTTGCAGTTAGGGTACCAACTGTATTCGAACGGAGCCTCGCTTGATACCTGGGCACCTCAGCGAGTAGTTCAGTCCTAGTCATGGTAGTGGAGGGCTATGCCATGACTGCCCTCAGTTCCGCCATAAACCCTTTTTCTCATGGAAAAACATTTTGAAACCCAATTCCAATTTATCCTCGATATCGACCACTGCAATGAACATGGGCAACGATGCACCTTGTGCTAGTACGACCCAATCCCTGGGCGGGGACGACAACACAACGACATTGGACAATGCCAGTGACGCCATTAACCAGCAGAGCAGGGAGTTGCTCGAGCTCCTGAGGGATAGTGAGACCCTCCGACTCATGCAGGAGAGCCCCCCTCCATGGGACTGGGAGAGCTGGGAGGATGACGAAATGGATATCACTGTTATCCATCTCAGTCGTCCAACGTAGCTCCCTCTTGTGCCTTGGAGAGCTCCAACCTCTCGGTCGGAGATCCTGTTCCCTCAGAGGCTGAATTGTCGGTCGGTTCCGACAAGCCTTCCCTATGCAGGCAAGATGCTTTGGTGGAAGAGTTTGTGGAGGAGGATACGACGACGGCCTCCCCCATGTCCCCCTCAACCAAAACTAACAGGTCTAGGCTGAAGAAAGACAGGTATAACTACCGTAGAGCCGTCTTCTACTGAAAATGATCCCTCCGAGGTGACTCAGTCGAGAGGAAATACCCTCACATTGAGAAGATCTTCCTTCAAATCGATCAAATTCCGACCCCCCCCGTCAGGGGTAACAATATTGACGCGATGCGGGGGCTTAGGTCACAATTTTCTGTGCTCGACATGTCATTCTGAATGACGACCTAATATTCATTCTATATGGCATCCTGTACATTCTGAATGAAGACCTAGTATTCATTCTACATGACATCTTGAACACAGAAAAGTGTGACTGACCAAAGGTTATCCACCTTTGTCACAACCCAAGCAGGCGAACTGATAATCCACAGCTCACCTTTAGGTGAGTGACATATATATACACTTTTAAGATCAAGGTGATGGAGTTGTGCCGAGGATCTGAATGGCCGACAAGTGTCTAAAGAAGTCTGGTCGCTAGCAACTCCCCCTCGACGCCAGGGCACGGGTCGGGGGTACTTATAATTAGCCTAGTCTGCGCAAGCCGTCACTGCGTACGATGGTCCATCCCCTTACGGCACACTCGTGGGAACAATCTATGGAAAAAAATACTAAAAAAACAAACAAAAACCAAACCAAAACTAACCCTCGGATGCAGTGTGGCAACTCTTCCGAGGATGAACTTTTAGCCTCCAGCCAGGAGCTGGCAGCTAGCCAACCAAGTGTAGTCAGCACTGCAAACAGCTCTGACTCACTTCAGCAACATAAAACAAACACACAAACTCTGACCGTCACTGAAGATGGTCAGTCTAACAAAAAGAAAAAAGCCCGTCCGACGTTCGTAAGGCCCTGTACCAGAAGGCAAAGTATATTCTCAGCAAAATTGCTAAGAATGCTGCAGAAGGTACAGTCCATGAACGGGATGAAGAAGACAAAATTACCTACACCAAAATCGTAGAGGAATACGAAAAAGCTAAAGCCTCTAAAAATGATCAACCAACATCCTCCAAGCGTGAACGCTCTCGCACAGAGGACAACAAGCCCGCAAAGAGGAAAAAGTTAAAGCATAACACCACTGCCTCTTCAACAATAAAACGCCCATTCAACGAAGTCGTTAAGGATAACCTGATGGTTGCCGTGGCCAACGACAAGAATGACAAGCTGTCCCCTATCACCACAGCGGAATGGGGCATGGTAGAAACAAAGTTGTCAGAACAAGTTATGGAACATGTTTTCGCAAACGACGATTCTCCTGTGCCCCATTTCGACTCTAGCGAGGTACACCGTGGTTATAGGGTAATCAAATGCATGGACGAGTTCTCAAAAGGATTCTTGGAGAAATGTATCGCAAAGATCAGCGATGCCTGGGAAGACATCAGCCTGCGGCTGATACCAGCCCAAGATATCCCTATGAGACCTCGAGCCAGAGTTTGGTTGCCCAAGATAGACTGCGACGGCCCCAAATTACTGCAAGGTCTGGCGAAAATGAACAAAGACGTTCCAATGGATGAATGGTCTGTAATCGCCATAGAACCACCCAATAATAATAGCATGAGCTTGGTTCTCTCGATAACAGAGGCCGGAGTAGAGGCACTGGAGAGACTAGGCAACAAACTGTTCTTTGGCGTAAGGGAGGCCAAAGTTAAGATATTACGCCCACTTGGCCCGAACGGAGAAGACGATGGTGTTGACGTCGACGATGCCGAAAAGCTGCTCGATAATATGCAGCTAGAGGGGCCATCCACATCATCCCCTCATTAAACTATGCTTAAGGTCGTTCAGATCAATCTGAAGCACTCTAGGGTAGCTTCAGATAACCTGAGGATCCTTCTGGTGGAGAAGGATCTAGACATAGGCATTATACAAGAACCATACGTCTTCGAGAATGAAGTAAAGGGACTTGATAGCAGAGAATACAATACATTATACATGAAGGATAAAGGTAAGCCAAGATCATGTCTAATTGTTAAAAAAAAACATAAATGCATTTCTGTGTCCTCAGTATAGTACAGCGGACTTCACCGTGGCAAGAGTGGAACTGAAAAATGGTAAACAGTTCTTTATCGCATCCTCTTATATGGCCCACTCAAGGGAAGCACCACCAAGCGAGGTCTGGGACACCTTGGGGGCCATACACCCACACAACACCATTATCATTGGCTGCGACGCAAATGCAAGACATACCCTGTGGGGTAGCTCTGAAATCAACGACAGAGGTGAGTCAGTTTTAGATTTCATTAATACTAACAATCTCACTATATGCAATAGAGGTACTAACCCAACCTTTGTATTTCCAAGCTCGGATAACTTTAGGGGATGGCAAGATGTCATTGATCTAACCTTAGTATCCGATAAACGACATATTGAAATTGCTAATTGGATGGTATCCGATAAGAATTCTTTCTCAGATCACAATTGGATACTATTTAATATATCTGAAAAAGAAACGCCAACAAATTGCTTTCGCAACCCCAAAAGAACAAACTGGGAGAAATTTAATAGGGTTTTAAAAGATAAACTCCCCAGCTCTCCTCAAAAAGGCGACACTACAACATGTATTGACAAAGCTGTATCTATTCTGGAGAAATCACTAGACACAGCCTTTAAAGTATCCTGTCCAATGACACGATCGAAAAAACACTATCCACCATGGTGGACATCCGAACTCTCTAAACTGCGTAAAGAGTCACGGAAAGCTTTCAATACCAGCTACCAAAGCGGATCCTGGCAGTCATACAAGGATAAGCTAAAGGAATACAAAAAAGCAATAGCCAAAGCAAAAAAGCAATCATGGGTTGATTTTTGCGGATCGTTAGAAAATACCAAAGATACAGCCAGACTAAGCAAAGTTATGGCAAAAGGTCATTTGAATCCTACCTATATAAAGAGAAACAACGGCACCTGGTCCGAAAACTCAGCCGAATCTCTTGAAATCCTTCTTACCACGCACTTCCCCGGCTGCTCGGACAGTACCGAAGAAATGCGACCCATTACAGCTGTAGATAAAAACAACAGTGAAGTTGATAAGATAATAAGTCCGAATAAAGTCACGTGGGCTATAAGCAGCTTCTCCCCCTACAAATCTCCAGGACCAGATGGAATCATACCAAAAATGCTACAATGTGCAGAGGAAATAATAAATCCTTGGCTAGTATACATCTATAGTAGATGTATCTCCCTTAACTACGTTGCAACGAGTTGGAGACAGGTAAAGGTTGTCTTCATACCCAAAGCAGGAAAACGTAGTCACGAAAATGCTAAAGACTTCAGACCAATAAGCCTTTCATCATTTCTACTTAAGACGCTCGAAAGACTCATCGACGTGTATATTCGAGAAAAGATGGAAAACTCAAACATCATATCTTCTAGCCAACATGCCTATATTAAAGGGCGCTCGACGGATACAGCCCTACACGAAGTCGTTAGGACTATAGAGAAGTCCTTAGAGCACAAACAATTTACTCTAGCTGCTTTCCTGGACATAGAAGGTGCCTTTAACAACGTCAGTACATCAGCTATAAAACAAGCACTAGATAACTTCGGCGTGGAATCACTCATCAGTAGTTGGATTACCACCATGCTGCAAAGCAGAGTTATTAATGCCACACTGGGAAACAGTACACTGTCAAAGCACGTGAACAGAGGAACTCCACAGGGAGGAGTTATCTCGCCATTACTTTGGCTCCTTGTCATCAACGAAATTCTCAATAAACTTGACCACATGGGGATTAAGGTGGTTGCCTATGCGGACGATGTGGTAATACTCGTCTCTGGTTTGTTTCCGACCGTAATAAGTGACATTATGAGCGGAGCCCTGAGATCGCTAGATACTTGGGCCACAAGATGTGGTCTGGGAGTGAATCCAGGGAAAACTGAGATGGTGCTATTCACTACAAAGACCAAATATGCAATACCTAATCTCCCAAGACTGCGAGGTCAAGAAATACCCCTATCAGATCATGCCAAGTACCTAGGAATCATCCTAGATTCTAAGCTGTCATGGAAACGTAACGTGGAACACCGTGCTCACAAAGCAACTGTTGCATATTACGCATGTCGCAAATTGTTTGGAAGCCGATGGGGCCTCAAACCTAAAATGGTGTTATGGATGTACACCAGCATAATCAGACCAATTCTCACTTATGGAGCACTAGTGTGGTGGCCAGCAGTGGACAAGAAAATAACACAGAAAAAACTATACAGCATACAAAGATCTGCATGCATCGGGGCAACAGGGGCGATGCGAACGTGTCCGGCCGAAGCCCTCAATATAATGATGCACATTTTGCCAATTGATTTACACATCAAAGCAACAGCAACATGTAATGCAGTAAGACTCCGAGCTCTAGGTATGTGGAGAGACAGAACTTACGGACATGCGTGCATGCTTCAACAACTTCCGAAAGAAATAACAACCACTGCTGATTACTGCGTACCTACATTGGATTTTGATCAGCCTTTTGCAATCAAATTTCCAAGCAGAAGAGAATGGAGTAATGGATCACCATTGATAGCATATGACACTAAGGTATACACGGACGGCTCCAAGATGAAATGTGGAGTCGGATCCGGTGTGTTCTCGGACGAAGCAAACATACACACATCTACAAAGCTACCTGAGTACTGTAGTGTCTTTCAAGCGGAGATACTGGCAATAAAGGAGGCCTGTACTGAACTTTTACAGCATCACACAGCAAACTCAATAGGAATCTTCGTCGACAGTCAAGCGGCGCTCCTTGCACTAAAATCCAACGCTGTCACATCAAAGCTAGTGAAAGATTGTAAAGAAGAACTTGCCAAACTAGGGCGTCTGTCAAGAGTAGTTCTCACCTGGATCCCGGGCCACAAGGGACTTGTTGGGAATGAAAAAGCAGACGAGTTAGCTAGAGCAGGATCCGCCTCTAACGAACTCCCAAAGGCATCAGTCGCAATTCCAATGGGAGTAGTTAAAGGGGATATCTTCAAACACTATCTATCACTGGCTGAAAGTAGATGGGACAAAACGGCAACATGCAAGATATCAAAATTAACGTGGCCTCAATACAACGCCAAACGAACTAAGTTCCTAATCAATCAAACGCGACGGAACCTTGCAAGACTTATTGCAGTGTTAACCGGTCACTGGGCAATTGGTAACCATGCAAAACGTTTAAATCTACCGCACAATGACCACTGCCGTAGCTGCGGGAATGAAGAAGAGGAGGAAACTGTTGAGCACCTCCTCTGTTCCTGCCCTGCTCAAATGCAACGACGATTCAAAGCTCTAAGACAACCGTTCCTTCGTGATATCACAGAGATAACAGAAGTAGGTCTGGGAGACCTTCTGCGATTCCTCAACTCATCAGGCTGGATTTAACTGTCAACATGCAACAACGAAATAGCAATCTCTGAACGAGTGGTGTGGTTTTTCAAAACGGTATCTCTAACATACTAATTGAGGCTATAAAGTATGGCCACCACGTAAACCAACCAACCAACCGACCCCTGTAAAGGCTGCAGTTTCCAGCCCAGCGGCTGTGAAAAAGGCAACCTCTACAGGGAAACAAACAAATCCAATGTTGCCGATCTGCTCGAGTCCTTTGCGGACATCTTTGTGATCCCTCCCGTTTCGAAGTTGGCGCAGGAAAAGTTGCACCCACAAGCAAGACAGCCGCTAAAGGTACCGCCTATCTCGACTGTCTCGTCGGTGGCTGCTACCGGACCTGCCGGGGTAAAGAAAGGTGTAGATCGACTAGGGACGACAACTGTGCAGAGGACTGGGCAACAGACCACTGTAAAGTCGTCTGCACCTAATGGACCTCATCCTTCTGGAGTGAAGAGACTAGTTCGAAATTGGCTCGACCTTCTTTATTCCTTTATTTTTGTATTTTATTTGTATTTTTGAACGCACACGCAACACGCAGAGTTATAGGTTTGGCCTTAAGAAATGAGTAGGCATGCAGGCGTTGCTGCTTACGTACCCAGACCTTTATTCCGACCACTAATACCGCAAGATATTGGGTGTAACGTTCGACAGCATGTTTAAATCGTCCGCGCAGGCCACAGCTATTTGCGGCAAGATCTGAAGGAGGAACAAAATTGTCGTATCGTTGAGCGGCACGTCAGGAGAGATCTTCATCAACTGGAGAGAGAGGTCCAAAGGTACAAGCAAGATCCTCTAAATCTACGAGCCTATCAGGCAGGCACCAGAAGAACGGCAGCTGCCAAAGCAAACACGTGTGGCTTTAGCCCAGTTAAGATCCGGACGATGCAGCCGCCTCAATTCATATTGGGCCCGAATTGATGACACGTGGATTGAGAGCTCACGACACGCTGCATTTGTTTAGCTGCTCAGCTAACCACAACGAAAATTTTTAAACGATCCTCGAACAGCCATTTAGAGAACATTTCGTACTTTTGTGAGGGGTAGCTGTTGTCCGACATAGATCTTCCTAGAACTGATGTATGTTTGGAAGAAATTGTACGATGTGTAAAATTTCGGCGAAACCGTATACTCAATTCGAAAGTTATCGCACTCATCAGTCACTTTAGTTGGTACCTGCAGCGGTTTTTGTTATCGTTTTTGGGCATTATCGGCGAAGAAAAACATTCTGACGAAAACTTCAGACCGATACATGTTCTTAAACTGCACTTTCGCAAAATTTTTGAAATTTTGTGTGGGTGGCATTCGAACGATTCCATTTACTTAGAACAACATCAAGCTATGTTCAATTATTGGGTCTAGACGACAAATTGTTCCTCACATCCTAAGACTTAAAATATTGTTGATATTTTGGCTGACTGAATTAATTTCAAAAATTCCACACCCAACCTCGTAAGTTAAAACTACGAAAGTAAGCAACAGGCGGCTTACAAAAGCAACAACAAGTGGTACACAAAACAACAAATGGTAAATCATCCAAGACGCCAAATGTATGCTGTGATGTGGCTGACGATGTCTTTGTTAATACTCAACCATAATCTAGGCTATGATGTATCCGAATATATCACAATGCCAAAGCACATCTGTGTGTGCCGTTTGGGCTGATATCAACAAAGTTCGTACAACAAAACAAACCGAAGATGCCGAATGACTTTAATGATAAACGAAAACTTCATCATGTTTGTTTTGGCATATGTAAACGTGGTGTGTTAGTTCGTGTGCGTGGTGTTTGTGAGAGAGTGTGTTTGTCAAACAAATGCTACGTTGCTGTTGTGTGACTTCTTTTACTATTTTGCATAATTGTTATGGCCAAGGCAACATGCTTGCTTAACACACACAACCACCCGCTCACTCTGACACACGCACACAAACAAGACGAAAGACATCCTTAGACAAAGTAACGACTTTTACTGTCGTTTCATGCCGAAGCAATATGGTCTGGCTATGATCCTGGAGTATAATTTTTGCTATAAAAGCCGCATCAGGATATGCAACAGTTTCATTCGTTCAACATCAGTCGAGTCGCTTGGAACACTTACGGATACGAGGAATACTCAAGGATTACTTTTTTAAGGCGCTAAAACACTTAAGAACAACAATTGACAAGGATTAAAAAATATTAAATTGTGAAAGTGATGTGCATTTTACAAAAATAAAGAATTATTAAAGTGTTAAGATTGAAAGAGAAGCGGCAGAGAGAAAGCCGAACCAGTGCTGAATGAAATGGATATCAAGTGAAACGAAATGTGTTTAAGTTTATTCATAAAATCTTAGAATAAAAGTAATAACAAATATGGTGAAATGTTTGAAATGAAATGGCCAAAAAATTGGAATTTATAATCACAAGGAAATGTTCTATTATGAAGTGAATTAATGAAGTGAAGCGACATAAGCGTGAAATTCATTTGTAAATAAACAAAAAAAGAAAAGAAAAAATATATTAAAGACAATTTAAAATTTTTAAAAAGAAATTTAAGAAAACAATTCAAAGGAACAAACAAAAAAGAGGTTTCAACAAATTTCAAGGAAATACCATCAAAGGTGTGTATAATAGGGTTATGACTTGTTTACAACCTCATATCCCTGTATCATAGCGTGATGAGTTTTGCCACAAGATTACATAAAATCTTAATTAAAAGGTGTTTCGGTGAAAAAACCTCACGCACAAAATGATTTTAAAATTTGAATTTATCAAAATTATGGACATTTTTTTGAAGTCAATGAAAACAGATATATAATTGAAAATAAACTTTAGAGCCACATGAAATAATTAAAATGACATAAAATTTATTTCTCACTATTTTTCTTCAATTCTGAGAATCGAAAAATGTCGTAAACGCTTTTATTCAAAAATATAATTTTTTAACAAAAAACAAAAAATTTGAAATTTTTTCAAGGTGACTTTTTTCGCGACTTTTTTAATATTTGAATGAAATAAACGTTATTATAGTTATTAGTAGGCTAAAATTTATTCATTCGTGCAACAAAAAATAATTTTTTGCAAATGTTTTTTTTTTCATTTCATATATTTTTTCAAAAAATTATTTTTTTAAAATCGATTTGTGCGTGAACTTTTTTTATATTTCAAGGGAATAAACGATAGCATAGTGATTAATAGGCAAAAGTTCATTCATCTCTGCTACAGGAAATCATTTTTGAAGAAAAATGTCAAAAAGTCATAACCCTAGTGTATAATGTTTGTTCGTGGAGGCGTATGATTTACACCGATTCTGAGAATAATTATACGTTAATTGAAAATCTTTACACCAGTGAGAATTTTAAATTCAAGGTATCTTTTCGTGAAATTGTGAATACTTATTAAGAAGATATTTTTAAAGATTATCAGACACAAAGGTTTTTTCTATGAATATTTAAAAAAGAGCCATATTTATCAAGAAGACTGCAAGTGGTTATTTAATAGAACTATCAGACACAAAATTTGGATTTTTAAAGAATATTTTTTAAAGATTACCAAATCATGAAACTGGGATTATTTAAAGAATTATTTGACCCCTAAACGTTGATTTTTGCTAAAGAAATAAAAAATTATATTTCTTGAACTAAATAATAAATATGAAATAATCAGGGCAATCATGAATAAAAATTCCGTGCGGAATTTCTTCCCTTTCCCCAATCGTGAATTTAAAAAATCAACATCTTTTTCATGGATTGTCATAACATAAACGGTGGATTTTTAAATAATATATTTTTCAATTATTGTCTAACTCGAACTGTGCATTTTTTTAATAATAAATATTTTTTCGAGGATTGGCAGAACTCAAACCCTCCATTTTAAAATGATATATTCTTTCAAGCACTGTCAGAACTCATATAGTAGGCTTAAAAAAATATATACAGATACGGGATATTTGAACCGTGCATTTTTTAAAAAAAAATATTTTTTCAAGCACTGCCAGAACTCAAATCGTAGATTTTTGAAAAATATATGTAGTGTTGGGTAATTTAGTTCCTAATTCACTGTAATAGTTCTAAAACGTATGAGTAACTTCATAAATTCTAATGTGTGATATTACGTATACGCATTTTGTTCATACAAATAATGTGGAATATTAAAGAATATCTCTTTCAGTGTTTTTTCAATGAATATAAGAACTCGAAATCTTGGATTTTTCTAAAATATGTATATTTTTTAATATTTATTCAGAATTGTCATATTGTGTATTTTTATGGACATATTTTTTTAAGACTTGTCAGAACTCGAATAGTACGAGGGCGGTTCGGAAACTTCTTAGCCTATCAATGAAAGAGAATAGTTAGTTTTTCAAAAATATTTTTATTTTTCAATATAATCTCCTGAAACTTCAATACACTTAGTCCAACACTTTTCTAGCAATTCTATCCCTTGATTAAAATAGTTTTCCTCAAGGTCTTCAAAATAGTGGTTTACAACTGTAATTGCATCTTCATTTGAGGTAAAACGCTTGCCAGCAAGGATTTTTTTTAGATTTGGGAACAAGTAATAGTCACTCGGAACTAAATCAGGAGAATAAGGTGGGTGGTCAAGCAACTCGTACTTTAATTCGTTGATTTTAGCCATTGTTAAAACACTCTTGTGCGCTGGTGCGTTGTCTTGATGAAAAATATTTTTTTTGTGTTGTAAGCCAGGACGTGTTTCTCGAATTTGTACATTTAATTGATCCAAAAGGTTGCAATAGTACTCTGAATTTATTGTTTTGCCCTTTTGCAGATAGTAAATCAATAAAATACCTTTGGAGTCCCCAAAAACCGTTTCCATAACCTTACCAGCCGATTGAATTGTTTTTGCCTTCTTTGGGGCACATCCTCTCTGGAGTATAGTGGTGGATCCATGTCTCATCAACAGTTATGAAACGACGCTTAAAATCCATTTTATTTCGCTTAAAACGATCCAAACAAGCTTGAGAAATGTTCATTCTTATGCGTTTTTGATCGACTGTTAACAAATGCGGCACCCATCTTGCAGAAAGCTTTTTCATCTGTAGTTCTTCATGCAAAATTAAATGGACTCGATCATTTGAGATGCCCATGATATTAGCAATTTCACGCACTTTTATTCGTCGATCATTTAATACCATATCATGCACTTTGGCTACAATTTCTGTTGTTGTTGCTGTTTTTGGACATCCACTACGTGGTTCATCTTCAATGCTTGTACGACCACGTTTAAATTCAGCAACCCAATTTTTAATTGTTGCATATGAAGGAGCACTTTCACCTAACACATTCACCATATCATTATGAATTTCTTGTCCCGATAAACCTTTTTTATGTAAATATTTAGTGACAGCACGCATTTCTAATTTTTCCATTGTAAAAAAATTGCGGATGCGTCTTTTTTGAACACCTGTTTCTATATGAAGGAGTTGCCAGATCGAAACAAAATTTAACATGTGTTCATAACAGAGATGGAAGTTTCCAAAACACTTAACTTTTTTCTGTTTATACCGCGCTTTTTGTGCTAGGCCAAGAAGTATCCGAACTGCCTTCGTAGGTTTTAAAAAATATATATATAGTTTTAAGGATTGCCAGACCCTAAATCGTTGATTTTGAAGGAATACATTATTTCGAGAATTGGCGGAACTCAAATCGAGGGTTTTTGAAGAATATATATTTTCAAGGATTGTACGAACTCAAATTGTAGATTTTTAGAGAATACATCTAATTTTTAAGGATTTACAGAACTGAAATTATGGTTTTTAAATAATATATTTTTTCAAGGATTGCCAGAACTCAAATCGTGAATTTTATAATAATTAATTTTTCAAGATTTGTAAGAACTCAAATCGTAGATTTTTAAAAATATATTTTTTTCAAGGATTTCTGATTATTAAAGAATAATTTTTTCAGTATTTTTTCAAGGATTGTGCTCATTTGCAGTCAGCTCAAGCCGTCGATTTTTAGAAAATACTATTTTCAATATCAATTCGTGATTTGTCAGAAGTCAAATCGTGGACTTTTAAAGAATAATATTTTCAATACTTTTTTCAAGGATTGTCAACCTGGATTTTTTATGAATATATTTTTTAAGGAATGTCGGAACTCAAATCGTGGATTAGGAAGTAATAATTGTTTCAATATTTATTTTCAAGTATTGTCAGAACTCAAATTGTAGATATGGCGAAAACCAAAAATCTTTTGAAATTCCATTTGAAAAAAAATTAAAAATTTTTTTTGCGAGCACATCTACAATTTTTGGTATAGAGGTTAAGAAAAAATTCTGGTTTCAAATCTGTTCGCGTTCACAAAATTGGACGATGCGCGCAAAAGTTATAGCGGTTTTTATTCTCATATAAAGAAAAAATATTTAAAAATATCTTATTTGTTGTTATAAGAAAATGTATGCATAAATCGTTAACAGCATTCCATATCTATTCGTAGATGTTTAAATAGTTATTAAATTTATTATTATTTTCGCGGAACGAGGGTGCTAAGAATCCCCGGAGGTAAAACAAAAAATACTTTAAATATCGGAACATGGAATATACGAAGTCTTTATGAATCTGGCAAACTGGCAAACACGATATCTGAAATGAAGAAACTGAATATAGATATACTAGGAGTGTGCGAAACTTGGTGGCCTGATAGTGCAGATTTCACCTCGCAAAACATGAAAATCTATTACTCTGGAAATCTAGACAGAAACCATAGGAATGGGGTAGGAATAATCATGAAGGAAAGTATAGCAAGAAGTGTAACAGGTTACATACCGAAATCGGACCGAACTATGCTTATACAACTCGATGCAAAACCAGTGAAAATAAATATAATTCAAATATATGCTCCCACAGCTGACAAAAGCAAAGATGAAATAGAAAACTTCTATGAAGAGATTAACGACCTACTAAAATTAACAAAACCTCAGGAAATTACCATTATACAAGGTGATTTTAATGCCAAAGTAGGCAAATATATGGTCCCTGGAATTACAGGTCACTACGGTTTAGGATCAAGAAACGAAAGAGGTGACAGACTTGTACAATTCTGTCAACAATACAAAATGATTATAACTAACACATTGTTTAGCTTGCCTGCAAGACGCCTCTATACATGGAAATCACCCCTGGACAGAAAGGACAATATTATTAGAAATCAGATTGATTATATTCTTATTAATAAACGCTTCAGCTCAAGCGTAAAAAAGACTTCGACGTACCCGGGGGCGGACGTGCCATCGGATCACAACTTATTAATGTCTAAATTACGAATTAAACTTTCTACACATGCTAAGCGGGCCAATCACAAGAAAAAGATTGATGTACAGAAACTACAGGAGACAACAGTTCGAACAAATGTAAAGCAACTTTTAAGAAACGAACTCACCTCAGTAAGCAGTGAAGATGGAGAAAATATTTGGGAATCCATAAAATGTGCCATTAAAACAATTGCTGACAACAATCTTTCCTACACAGGAAAACCACAAAAAAAAGATTGGATGACAAAACAGATACTAGACTTAATGGAAGAACGGCGAAAATATAAAAACACGAATTACGAATTGTACTACGAAATAAACAGGGAAATACAAATTAACATACGCCATGCCAAAAATGAATACCTTAATGACCAATGCAGGGAAATAGAGCGACTGCAACAATTACACGACGACTTCAATCTTCACAAAAAAATTAAGGAAGCTGCTGGGATATACTACAGAGGAATACCAAAAAGTATTATATAATGAAAATAATCAAGCCGTTTGGATACTACTGAAAAGAAAAATATATGGAGCAATTACATAAAAACCATTTTTACTGACGAAAATCGGTCAATCTATGAAAGACGGGTAGACCAACAATTATCCGGGATACCTATCACAAGAACAGAGGTTGAAACAGCCATTAAGGCATTAAAAGATAAAAAAGCATGCGGTCCAGACGAGATTCCTTCAGAATTGTTGAAGTTAATTGATGGTGATAACGTAAACCTTCTTACGAAACTTTTTAACTACGTTTACGAAACTAGTAAATATCCCAAAGATTGGCTCACATCAACTTTTATAACCATCCCTAAAAAAAGTCGTCCAAAATTCTGTAATGACTATCGATTAATTAGCCTAATGAGCCATACACTCAAACTATTTCTGAAGATTATTCACTCCAGAATCTACATGAAATGTGAAAAGGCAATGGGGACCAGCCAGTTTGGGTTTAAAGATGGGATGGGAACCCGCGAAGCTCTATTCGCTTTACAAGCGTTAGTTCAAAAATGCCGAAATTCACAGAAAGACGTGTTCCTATGCTTTATTGATTATGAAAAAGCATTTGACACGGTCCAACATGACAAAATGATCGAGATTTTATTGTCCATTGGAGTAGAAGAGAAGGAGGTTGAATGCATAAAAAGCTTGTACTGGCACCAAACAGCGCAAGTCAACGTCAATGGCGAACTGACCGAAAATATTAATATTTCCAGAGGTGTTAGACAAGGTTGTGTCCTGTCCCCTCTATTATTTAACATATACGCTGAACGAATATTCCAAGAATCAATAAATGGTGTCCGGAAAGGAATATATGTAAATGGAACGTTCATTAACAACATAAGGTATGCCGATGACACCACTCTCATAGCCGATAATATGACAGCACTTCAAGAACTGGTTAACAGATTGACCACTTGCAGCGAAAAATACGGTCTTAAAATTAACATCAAAAAAAGCGAAATACATGGTCATCAGTAAACATCATTCATATGCTAATGCGGCCCCATTAAGAATTAATGAAATAAATGTGGAAAGAGTCCAAAGCTTTAAATATCTTGGAGTGATAATTAACGACGAATGGGATATTTCTAAAGAAATAGCCTGCAGGATTGAAATGGCCAGAGACACATTCTTTAAATATAAAAAAGTTTTCACAAGCCATAATGTAAACTTAAAAACCAAAATAAGATATATGAAAACATATGTATGGTCTGTCCTGTTGTATGGCATGGAAACATGGACCTTAAAATCGGTAGATATGAAAAAACTGGAAGCATTTGAGATGTGGACATATCGTCGCATCTTAAAGATATCATGGACACAATTCATATCAAATAATGAGGTTCTAAGAAGATTAAATAAAGAAAAAGAACTGCTGAACAACATAAAGAGACGGAAAACGGCATACTTGGGCCACATTATGAGAAATCCGAAATACAAACTGCTGCAATGTATTATCAGTGTAAACATTGAAGGAAGGCCTACTAGAGGGAGGAAACAACTAATATGGATCAACAACATCCAAGAATGGACCGGCATACGTGATGTCATAAATCTGCTAAGCGAAGCCAGAAACAGAGAGACTTTTGCCGATATTATAAACAATATTTAATAATTTAAGTATGATAATATAAAACTATTGTAATAATATTCTTATATTTGCATTTGGTCGCCAACATTCGAAAATCGAATAGGCAAATAAAGAAGAAGATAAAACGTGTATTTTTAAAGAATATTTTTTCAAAGTTTATTATGCCACAAAACGTGGATTTTTAAACATTATTTTTTTCAAAATGTATCATGCAAAAAACGTGGATTTTTAAAGAATATTTTTTTTTTTTCAAAATTTATCATGCCACAAAAAGCGGATTTTTAAAGAATATTTTTTTTTTCAAAATTTATCATGCCACAAAACGTGGATTTTTTAAGAATATTTTTTTCAAAATGTATCATGCAACAAAACGTGGATTTTTAAAGAATATTTTTTTTTTTCAAAATTTATCATGCCACAAAAAGTAGATTTTTAAGGAATATTTTTCTTTCAAAATTTATCATGTCATAAAAAAATTTTTAAGAATTTTTTTTTTTCAAAATTTATCATGCCACAAAACTTGGATTTTTAAGAATATTTTTTTCAAAATTTATCATGCCACAAAACGTGGATTTTTTAAAGAATATTTGTTCCAGCTTTTCAGGCCACAAAACGTGAATTTTTTAAAGAAAGCCTTTTCTAGCCATAAAACGTGAATTTTTTAAAGAATATTTTTTTTCTAAATTCAAATTTTCAGCCGCAAAACGTGCATTTTTTAAAGAATAAACGAGGATTTTTTAAAGAATATATTTCAAAATTTTTAGTCCACAAAACTTGGATTTTTAAAGAATATTTTTTTTTAAATTATTAGACCTCAAAACATGTTATTTTAAAGAATATTTTTCTAAATTTTCATGCCCTAAACGAGGATTGTTTTTAATTTTTTTTTTCTAGTTTTTCAGGCCACAATACGTGAATTTTTTAAAGAATATTTGGTAATCCCAGCAAAATCTTCGATGCCAAAGATGCTATTGAATCATGGGTGCAAGTGATCTGGCATGTCATCTTTTTAGCATTTTCACTCATGAATTTTATATGAGCGTGACCACCATAAGATGACATTCATTTTCGGATCTTAAGATGACATTCATTGTCGGATCCTAAGCATGTCATTTTGACCAATGCTTTGATATGTCATTTTCACCTACCCTTTGGCATGACATTTTCATGTCTTGTTTGGAAAATGGAAAATTCTTTATTGAAATATGATTTTCATGACAAACCAAACTCTTTATTAATTCAAACTAATTCATGAAATAACTAGAACTAATTTATCAGCATAAAGTTTACACCCAAAATTTCAATTTTATCACCGCCGCTGCACCGCAACAGAGTTTACTTCGTCCACTCTCAGCCACTGATTTTGTTTCATCTTACAAAAGCTTTTCTATTATCTTCTCATTAGATTTCGACATGGACTCCAACAGCACTCCTTTAAGAATTTCTAGTTCGTGAACCTACATTTAATTTGTAATTTTGTAATTTTATAACAAAAATTTTGGAAATGTATACTCTTTTGTTTTGATGTCGCTACATGTAGGGATGTACAAATCGACTTGTTTGTTTCTAGTGATCTGTACAAATTATTCAAATGCTAATGAAAAGATCGGATCTTTCACGACTTGCTTTGAACCAATGCAAAATATGCCATGAAATCACGTCATCGCATAGAACCCCTTCCTTCAAATTTTGCTGGGATACTATTTATAATGATAAAATGTTTTTGGTGGGCAGGATATTTTTTCTGTCATAGTAGTCAAACACTTTAAAAATCCAACCATGGTGTAAGAAAGAAGGTGATACAATAATACCAACTGATGTCTTCATTTGCTGTCAAAACATATTTTTAATCAAAAATAAATAACAAATATTTCGCTTCTATAAAAAATATTTGTGTACAACATCTTTGTTGAAGCTTCGCGAATAATATTTTAACGTTTTCTTCTAAATTTTGTGGATATTTCGCGCAAAAAAAATTGACAGCAAATGAAGACTACCACCTAACGTCAACTATTGGATCACCTTGTTAAATTCGCCTTGAATCCAACTAAATGGCTGGCGGTACGATAAATATCGAAGGGAGTAGTTGACATTGGTCCAAGTGCCGTTCTCGTCCTATATGAAGGACAAAAGTATTTTGTTCGTAAATTCTGGGTTGATTGGATTTGGCAGTGGAATAAATGGTCCGACCGACTTCCTACCCGACAAACGTCTACAAATTTACGCTGAAAACTTCCAAAACTTTTTTTGTCATTTACGAAAATGATGTTTCATTTTAAAAAATTATTTTTTTTTACCCATTTGTTTCAAAATCAGTTAAAACGTAATTTTCATGAAATCATGTTTCTTAACATCAAATATGTATGTTTTTTATGTTGTAATTTAAAACTGCTTTTCATAAACTGAGTAGTCATAAAAATGTTTACGATTTTTCATCCTTAATGTGCTTTGCGCTATTGTATCGAAAATGCTTTTGTTAAATTTCTTCTTATCTATTGTTAGCCGTTTTGTGTTGTCACTGTTTTATTCAGTTTATGGGGGACATTTTCGAAGATTTTCTCCCAAAACTGTTGTAATCCACAGAATCTTAATTATATTGGAAGGAGTCGATGATGAATGGATATAAAAAATGTGCTTCCTTTTTCCTCAAAAAATTCTGTTGACATTTTTTATGGTTGTTCTTAAATGAAATGTTAAGCTTCATTTTTAAGCAGTTAATGTAGTTTTACCGCATAACAGTCTCTGTTGTGAATAAAAAAGTTGTAAGTTTATTTTAGACCCAAATTAGTTGTGTGAATAGTTTAGTAAAGTAAACCAATAATGTAGATACTAATGTAGGCATTCTGTAGGTAGATCAAGTTGGATAATTGACATAGATCCTGTGTTTTAGGAATTTTTAAGGAATTAAGTACATTTTTTATCAAATATTATGTCTGTTCCAGAACCTGAAAGAAGCTACTAATTTTTACTAGGATAACATTTGTTCCTTAATAGAATCGAAAAAGTACTGAAAAATTAGTAGATTCTTGGAGTTCTGGAATAGACATTCTAACATATGTCCCCACATAGATCACAAAAGAGACAATGGAGACTTCTTTCTTATCAATAAGTGTACCCCGATTCATAGCTCAATGAGAACAATTTTTGCCCGATTTCGAAAGATGTGTCTAGAGACACCACATGTATAGAAATTTTACGTGGGTGAAACACTCAGGAAACGTCGCCTACACGCAGAGAAAAAATATTTTTCGCTTTTGTTGGAACAAAAATATATGTTTTGGTTCCAAAAATGTATTTGTTTTGTTCAAACATTGTAATCCAAATCCAAAAATACCATCTTTTGTTCCGAACATAGAAAACAAAAACAACTTTCGAATTTCAGCAATATTGTAAAAATCGTTAACAATACCGATTGTAGGAACAATCATAATCTAATTTTGTTTACAAAAAGTATTGTCAATACAGAAAACCAGCCCAGAAATTTTTGATTTGAGTGCATATACTTCTCATATACACTTTTCGCATAACTTGGATATAAATGTCGCGTATAATATTGCAATCATTGATGAACACAATACATGATTTGCTGCATTGGCTGACAACAAAGACAAACAAAAAGCCACAAGAACCCACCACAACATAAGGAATAATTAAACACCATAACAAACATGTAAAGGAAAGAAGAATGAAACAAAACAGAAACAAATAAAAACAAGAGTCTCACAAGTACATACACACAAAAACAAAGGTAAAGGCAGCATGTCATACAAACACACCACAACTCACCAAAATTGTTTTTTCAACACGGCATCGAATAGCGAGAGAAGAGAAACAAATTTTCGAAGAAAAGAGAGAAATATTGTTCAGTTGACACAAACTATTTTTGGATTTACAATACTACATGAGGAATCCAACAATATGTTAACAATACATATTTTGCTCTTGGAATATTGTTGGATCAAACATATTTTTTTCTCCGCGTGTACATGGGCCCATACTTTTTTAATCGCTATGTAAAGGCTCCTCCCAATTATCTCCAGGAGGATATTGACGCATTGTGTCCAAATCTTACCCCAGATTGAACTATATATAGCCTCTAATATGAAGGCAATAAGTTGTCAATGTTTGCACCCCAAGCTTTACCGGCTACCGACGACAGACTTGAGGATTGAATCATGACATAGCACAGTGGCCAATTTCCCAAAAAACCTGGCCAAAAATCGAAAAAACCATTGCATCAATTTACCCTAAATAGTGTCAAATATTGTTTACAGGAGTCCACTGCGTGTAGTTGTGCAAAAATATATACGTTTATTGTTTAGTAAGCAGTCATTTTGACGATTTTTAGGCCCAAAATCGAAAAATGACGATTTGACGATTTTGTGGTCTAAAATGACGATTTTTCACGTAAACCAAAATTGCATGAAATAACACATGATAACTATATTTTGAGCAAAATTTCACCAAAGTCTTTATGGAAAACAATTTTGCAAACTCGATTTTATGAGCATTTTAATGTTCTAAGCAATTTCCAACGAAATTGGCTATGTAAAGGTACATTCTGGTATACAGGTATTTTGATGGTTTTTGTCTCACCTTCTAATTATATCAGATAAAAAGGTTCGTTTAGGATTGTTAATGGATGAAAACCTCCCATGAAAAGTTTTCGAGATAAAATGGGAATTATATCCATCGCGTTGTGAGCATTATTAACACCCAGCATTATTAACGGCGTACAGAAATAAGGCCCTATGAAATAACACCCCAAACGGAACTACTTTTGAAAAAATCGAGCGATTTTTTTACAAAAATATTTTCACAGTCTTACTTAATACAATTTTTTCTAAAAAATTGCAAATAATTTTATACTCGCGGGATTTTTTACAAAAATATGTTTTTCTTTTTTAAAAAAAATACAGACTTTTGTAAAAAATGCAAACACATAAAAATTTCCCGATTTAATTTTTTTTTCAATTTAAATAATTAATATACTCTGTATACGAAATATCTTCATCGAATACCTTAGTAAAATTTCTCCGAACTGCTACTGACAAATTCAAATATAATTTCATTTTTAAGTACTTTCATGAAATCTGGAAGATTTTGTGGATACTTCGGTATTGTTTGGCAATTCCTTTAATATTCTAATTTCTTCTCTAAAATTTACAACAGTTCTTTTATCAACAGAAAATAATTTCGAAAAGCAAAAAAGTAACTTTGACATTAAGAAAAAAATCGTTGGGAGTTATGTCCGCGTTTTTTCTTTATAGTCCGGTCAAAATAGACATGCGTATAAGGGGGAAATAGCAAAAATTCCCACAAAGCTGAATTTTGGTGGAGAGCTAGGGTTGGCCATTAGAAGCAATGTCCTAAAAGTCCCCATCGATCCCATATGTACAAAACAAGTTATTCGGGGTCAAAGGTCATTTTTGGAGGCATTATTCAGTTTTTTTTTAATTTTTCTCAAAAACGGTAATACTTAGCAAGAGCCGGCTAAAGTAATAGTTGTAGATTTAGTAATTTAATAATAAAATTAAGACTTACCATTTTCGAGATATCGCGATCTAAAGGTCAAATAAAAAATTAGCCGCGTAAGTACATTATGAGGCGAACCGGTTAAAGTAATGACACTATGTGTTAGATACTTTCATAAGCTTTCAAACGATATCCACTTTGCAGTAATCGGTTCAGTAGAACCGTATCTGACCCGGTTTTTAAATTTGGCCTTTCGGGTCGAATAACCGGCGAACCGGATCCACAACCGTTAAAAATTATACATTTCCGTAATCAGCGCAACAAACTCTACCTTCTGACAAAACTTGAAAAAAATCGGAGAGTTTTCGTTGGGGTCGTTCCCGTTGGGCTTTCGATTATACATGTGGGTTAAATGGGATATTTTTGCATAAAATGACTCTAACATTGAATAACTCTATTAAACTTGTTCCGATTTTGTTGGATTTTTTTAGAAGATAGCTACAATTTCGCTCTTCAAGAAAATATATATTTTTTTGGGGGACAGACCCAATGACTTCGCTTATTTTAGCGGGTTCGTCTGAATATGTGCATATTTCCCTTATAAGTGCATAAAAATCATGTGTTTTTCAGAACAGCTACATCTCAAGAATGGTTCCTTCTAGGAAAAAATATAAAGATAAAACTTGTAGATAATTTTTCTGTCTACAATATTTACTTTAGTCACTTTTTGATTAGATCAACCGTTTTCAAAAAATAAATCCGAGAAAATAAAAACCATTAAAATTTGACCTTTGACCCCGAATAACTTTTTTTGCAGCCCTGTGGGAATTTTTGTTATTTCAATGTCTATTTTGACCGGACTATTAGTTTTTATCGATTTGCTTCACGGACATAACTTCCAAAATTCGTTGGGAGTTATGTCCGTGAACCGTTTTGTTTTTTTTTTGTTTAAACAATTTTATGAAATTTCACCCTAATTTTTGTTCGTTTTCTTCATAATAACATTCGAAAATTTACCCCAAGTTATTTTTTCTGTTAAACACTGGATTGCATTTGGGCCCTAAACATGTGCAAAAGGTCTCAATGAAAAATGCAATTAGACCCCAATATTATTTAGACCCCAATTTGATTTTCAAATTTTCGATTTACTTGTTGTGAAGACAAATTGGCCCCAACATCTGAATGAAAAAAGGTCCCAAAAAGACGAAAATAGGTCCCAAAAGTTTTGTTGTTGTTTTCCATATATCTGTTTGGGGCCTATTTCCACTTTCAATTTGGGGTGTTATTTCATGCGGCCTTATTTCTGTACGCCTTTTAACATCCTACTTATGCCCAGAATTGTTAACATGCTACTTATGCCCACTTTAATCGGTCAGCCAGTTATTCAAAATGTAAAATGTATGTGGATGATCGACAACACGGACGGTCACATTGTCGAGCAAACGATATTTGAGCAAAACTTTATTCAAAACTGGCCATTGGAACCCATCTTGTGATAGCTGCTGTTTATAGCGGTATTTAAGTGAGATTGGGTTAGATTTATTCCTGTGGGTTGTATATCTAATGTTGTTAGTCTCATAGCCATTACTATCAGCGAAAAAATGGCACTAAACGGTATCAAATGTAGTTTTGGAACATTTTGACGATTTTTGACGATTTTCCAAATTTTATTGACGATTTTTTTGACGATTTCCGATCAAAAACTGTCGGCAACACTGTTAGTAAGTGGGTATAAAAGGGGGCTAAAGTGACCCCATTTAGAAAAAATTTTTTCTCAATATTTAAGTTGTTTATTAAAATCTTATAATATCCAAAATAAACAGCGGTTTGTTTTATTTTTTTTTTTTTTGTAATTGTAATTAAAGATATGCGAAACGTATTCAAAACGTTCAGTGTCGCGAATGAAGTGCGCGTTTTCAATAATTGATATTTGTACTTGTTCATTTTTTTTAAGATAAATTTTCACAAAAAGCGATGAAAATAGTTATGAGTAAGATCGAGTTGGGCTATGTAACTTATCATTTCATAAAAAGGGAAGAGTTTTTTACCAAATTACATCGAAACATCCTGCCCATATTTGCCCTTCTCGTTTTTATGCCACATTTTGTCTTGCAGGTATATACATGTATCAGTCTGTTCAGGAGTATATGACAAAAGTTCTTGATATTCCTATATAGCATTACTGCAATGTTTTGATTAATTCAAGCTCGAGGTCAATTTTAGAAATATTTTATTTATTTATTATCAATATTTCGCAATTTCTTGAATTGCATCTTCAGGATGTGATCTACAATAATTTTAAAGCAGAAATATAATAAAATAAAATTATTAATAACACAGAAGTTTTCATATGAATCTAACAACAATAAGTATCATACCATAAATTCGCTATAAACACGTAAAAACAAGTTGTCAATTTACTTAAACCTAGGGTAGCATCACTACCATCGTCTTCTGTTGTAAATATTGCACTGATTGTTTTCGGTTATTGCGATCTATGTATGTTCTTTGCTTTGCTAATTAGATTTCTGTAATTGAGAGCGCTGTTGTCTACATCTGTTTTGAAGTTCATTCTTGTTGTTGTTGGCACATTTAAAATATGTAGCATCTCTATGGTGTAACGTTTGTTGTTGTGATGTTCGCTCTCCAACACTTTTACCTTATCGAAATCTGGGTGGTGGGTATTTTCTGCACAGTGGCTCACAAGTGCTGTTTTTGGTTTTTCATATTGTTGTCGCAATTTTAAATCTGACTTGTGAGCCGAAAGTCTTGTTTTTAATTTATTTTTTGTAGTTCCTACATACAATTTTTGGCACGATTCTCTTTCATTGCCAGCACATGGTATTTGATAAATAACATTCGTTCTCTCAGTGTCTTCAATTTTGGATTTTGTATTTGAAAACAGAGATCGGAGTGTATTGTTGCATTTATGTGCTATTGTCACTTTTTCTTTGTTATAAATATTCGATTTTTCCATTCTTTCCGATATGTTTGGGACATATATCATTGACTTGTAGACTTTCTCTGTTATGCTTTTGTTCTTCTTTTCTTGTTGAGAGCCATGTGTATAATTTTTGATGAGCGAATTTGTTAAATCATGTGGGAATCCATTGTTATGTAGAATAGTTTTTATCCTTGCTATATTTTCGTGGTGGAATTCGGAATCACTAATATTTAATACTCTGTGTATAAGATTCTTTGCAGTGTTGACAATAATTCTCTTCGGATGTTTTGATAGGAAATTAATTAGTCTACCAGAAGCTGTTGGCTTCTGGTACCAATCTATTTTTATCTTATTTTTGTTTCTTATGACAATTGTGTCCAAATAAGGGAGTTTATTATCACATTCTTCTTCTATTGTGAATCTTATATCCTTATGATAACTGTTAAGTATTTGTAAAGTATCTGGTATTGCACTTGTTTTGATGATAGCAAATAAATCGTCCACATATTTTGTTAGAAAAGCCGGTTTTGTTGTCAAGTTGTCTATGCATGTGTCAAGTAGTTTCTCCATTACAATATCTGCTATCACTGGAGAAGCTGGTGACCCCATGGGTAGACCCAAGATTAAAAACTGACGTGGCAAATGCTCCTCGTATATATGGGTTGCCTAAAATCCATAAAGAAGAATATCCATTGAGACCTATATGCTCATCGATTGACGCACCATGTAGGGAAATGTGCAAATACATCGTCAACATATTGAATAATTTAACCAAAGACTCGAAATATAATATTAAGGACTCCGTGCAATTTAGGAATAAGCTGGAAAATTTGACTATCAACAATGATGAAAAACTTGTTTCGTTCGATGTCGTTTCACTTTTTCCTAGTATACCGGTTGACCTCGCAATAAGTATTATAGAAAGCCGTTGGGAAGAGCTGCAGGAATATACCAATATACCAAAGAGTTTATTCGTACGCATTCTAAGCTTTTGTATAAGAGAGAACAGATATTTCAAATATGAAAACAAAATATTTAAACAAAAAAGGGGTCTACCCATGGGGTCACCAGCTTCTCCAGTGATAGCAGATATTGTAATGGAGAAACTACTTGACACATGCATAGACAACTTGACAACAAAACCGGCTTTTCTAACAAAATATGTGGACGATTTATTTGCTATCATCAAAACAAGTGCAATACCAGATACTTTACAAATACTTAACAGTTATCATAAGGATATAAGATTCACAATAGAAGAAGAATGTGATAATAAACTCCCTTATTTGGACACAATTGTCATAAGAAACAAAAATAAGATAAAAATAGATTGGTACCAGAAGCCAACAGCTTCTGGTAGACTAATTAATTTCCTATCAAAACATCCGAAGAGAATTATTGTCAACACGGCAAAGAATCTTATACACAGAGTATTAAATATTAGTGATTCCGAATTCCACCACGAAAATATAGCAAGGATAAAAACTATTCTACATAACAATGGATTCCCACATGATTTAACAAATTCGCTCATCAAAAATTATACACATGGCTCTCAACAAGAAAAGAAGAACAAAAGCATAACAGAGAAAGTCTACAAGTCAATGATATATGTCCCAAACATATCGGAAAGAATGGAAAAATCGAATATTTATAACAAAGACAAAGTGACAATAGCACATAAATGCAACAATACACTCCGATCTCTGTTTTCAAATACAAAATCCAAAATTGAAGACACTGAGAGAACGAATGTTATTAATCAAATACCATGTGCTGGCAATGAAAGAGAATCGTGCCAAAAATTGTATGTAGGAACTACAAAAAATAAATTAAAAACAAGACTTTCGGCTCACAAGTCAGATTTAAAATTGCGACAACAATATGAAAAACCAAAAACAGCACTTGTGAGCCACTGTGCAGAAAATACCCACCACCCAGATTTCGATAAGGTAAAAGTGTTGGAGAGCGAACATCACAACAACAAACGTTACACCATAGAGATGCTACATATTTTAAATGTGCCAACAACAACAAGAATGAACTTCAAAACAGATGTAGACAACAGCGCTCTCAATTACAGAAATCTAATTAGCAAAACAAAGAACATACATAGATCGCAATAACCGAAAACAATCAGTGCAATATTTACAACAGAAGACGATGGTAGTGATGCTACCCTAGGTTTAAGTAAATTGACAACTTGTTTTTACGTGTTTATAGCGAATTTATGGTATGATACTTATTGTTGTTAGATTCATATGAAAACTTCTGTGTTATTAATAATTTTATTTTATTATGTTTCTGCTTTAAAATTATTGTAGATCACATCCTGAAGATGCAATTCAAGAAATTGCGAAATATTGATAATAAATAAATAAAATATTTCTAAAATTGACCTCGAGCTTGAATTAATCAAAACATTGCAATAACAACAAATAGGTCGAAAATATCAAATTCTTTAAACGAATATATAGCATTACTATTAATTATAACACGTATTGTAAAGTATACATTCTAGAAAGTGCAATACCAGAGCATACTATGGTCAGCATTGTTAAATATGTCAATTTTTCAGATATATAAATTAGTTTTGAAAATATTTCTCGAAAGTTACAGATGTGTTTCAAGTATTACTGACTATATACATCTTTTCGTGATTCAAAATGGCAGAAAATAGTATAGAGTGCACTCGTCATGAAGTTTTCAATGCATTGTGTCAGCAATTTCATTTACCACTAAATGAGAAAATCAGACTTTTGGAAAAGCACCTATCCAACAAAGGAAAACGACCAGTTACAATACATTCAGATCAAAAAAATTAAATCAAAGTCCTACTGCACACCATAGGAAAAAAATGGAATGAATGCCATCGAACGACTGAACGTTTTCTTATCTTCAATGAAAAATGGTTGCAAAAAGTAATAACATTTCAGGTATGCCTCAACTAATCGTTTAAGTGTTTAGCATTTGACTGTGTTTATTAAAACGACTATAGGTTCAGGCACTGTTTGAGTTAGATATGATGAGTTCAAAGCCAGAAGATGTGTCCGAATCTTCACGAAAAAGGGGTCGACCTTCTAAAGAATTTGAAGAAGCGAGTGAAAGAACGAAACGTAGAAACACAAAAGATTTACGGGAATCACATAGTGTATCTGAACTAGTGATTGCAACGCAACTGGAGCCTCCAAAGCTGCAAATGTTCTAAAGGACATCACTAATGCATCACCTAATCGAGCTTCCAAATATCAATCTGCTTTCAAATCAGCATCTCTACCGCAGCCAACAGAAATTTCTGGTGATCTTGCACTTTCCGATATTATTCAAGGTAAAATGACGAAACATACATATCGTATTATACGAAAACGGGAATTGCAAAATAGGGCACATGTTTATCCGCCGTACCCAAAAGTATTGGAAGCAAAAACTCGTTGTTATCCACCGGGAATCATAGTAAGTGAAACCAAAGCAGAAGTACCTTTACAGTCTCTATTGAATCATATTTCAAGTAGACTTTTAATTGTGCAAAATGATGTTATTAATACATTCTCAAATGGAAAAGTGCATAAGTTATTATTAACTGTCAAATACGGCTTTGACGGTTCTTCCGGCCAAACTCAATACAAGCAAAAATTCGAAGACGAAAATGCTTCGGATGCCAGTATGCTTTTGTCATCCCTTGTGCCCTTGCGATTGTCTAAAAATGATAACCAAAATTCAATAATTTGGCAAAATCCAAAACCATCGTCTCCTCGATTTTGCAGTCCAATAAAGGTGGAATATGTTCGTGAAGACCAAAATTCGATTATTCAGGAGCAAGAGTATATTGATCAACAAATAGAAGCTCTCATGGTTTAATAAGAAAGGTTAGCCAAAGCTTTATGTCAATTTAAATTTTTTTATTCGAGTATTCCTAAAACTTCAAAATAATATACACAAACTGTGTATGTGTTTGTGGTGTTTGAATAATATGTCAAACAATTTTAAAAACAATCGAATTCAATGATTTTTAAAATTATTTTTGGAACATTTGTATGGAAATAATTCCTCAGGTTATCATTGAAACAAACATTTTCTCATATCCACAACTTGATTATGCGGAGAAACATTGGTCCTTCATTCATTTTTCGCGATTTTTATAAAATGCTCAAAATTGGTGTTGTAAACAAACCCACTTGTTGCTTAATTTGGAAGTTTTAGGAATTCAGGAAAAACAAGGGTTCTATAGATTTTTTTCATTTAAATCTACCTCTTTACTTATACCATGGAAGCTCTTGTTCCATATTCTACCCACATAAACGGAAAAGATATAATAATAGTATACAAATTACTTTTTACGATGATTGATGGCAAAATTCGTAATAATGTTACCCTAACAAAGTCAAATATGCGTTGCTATCTATATAACGCTACGTCGAAGCAGTTTAATAATTTAGACGAAGTTTTAGCTTTACCAGTTGAGGAAGCAAATTTGCGGTATGGTTTAGCGACAATACATGCCAGGATCCACTTTATGGAAATACAGAAGAGTTTCAAGCAGCAATTGGGGCTTATTATTGACGCGCCAAAAGTTGGAGGGTTCGGAAACAGCAATGATGGTAACACGGCGCGAAGGTTTTTTACCGATTCGACGAAATCCGCCGAAATTTTAGGTTTATATGCCGAATGCCTTAACCGGGCTCACGTTATAATGCAAGTTTTATCTTGTGGTTTCGCAGTAGATATTAATCTTTTTAAGCAATACTGCTGGGATACTGCAAAATTATTAATAACAAATTATCCGTGGTATTACATGCCCACATCAATTCATGAAGTACTCATCCATGGTTTTCTCATTGTTGAGTGGGCACCACTACCCATCGGTCACCTTTCCGAAGAAGCTCAGGAGTGCAGGAATAAAGATATTAAGAAATATCGAGAAAACTTTTCTCGGAAATCATCTAGAATAAACACAATGACGGATATAATGAACTGGTTACTTGTATCTACGTTCAGACCGTTCAAAAAAATCAATAATCTATCCTCAGCTGCTATTAAATTACTATCTGCTACCGTCATTGGGAATGCTGAGCTAGTAACCATAAATCCCAATATAGATTCTGAATCATCAGACGAGTGCGAGTCTGACAGCGAATAGTAATAACTTTTTGTGTGTATTTTCAGAAATTATATAATATACATATGTTTATTATTTGGCCGTATTCATCATATTTATAATTATTATAATAACTTATAATTTTTTAAATGATCAAAAATAATCTATATATATATAAAAATGGTGTAAAAAATGTATAGTAATTCATAAAATGAGAACGGCTAGGCCGATTTCTGTAAAATTTTTTGTCAGTTTTTCGCATTTTCGAGGAGAAGGTCTTTGCGAAAGAAAATTTTGGAAAATCCCTCTGGAAATGTCGAAAAATTGAAAAAATCGAAAATTGAGTTTTTGTATGAAATTTTATTCCTTAATAGCGAGACGAAGTTCGCCGGGTCCGCTAGTATGGAATAAAATTTGAAACTTCAATATCATACTTGCACGTCTTTTCTTACACAAATTGTAATTCATTGGTGACATATAGTGGAATTTAACGAAGAACATTATTGTCTTTGACGCCATTATTCCAAAATGATGTTTTGTATCACAATTTTATCTAAATTCACAAGAAGTACGACCTTAACCCTAATTTTTTTTTCAATTTTGCATATTTCTGGAATTTAGGTAAGATATAGAGTTTTAGTGTATTCCGGGACCTATAGTAAAATTTGATGGCGAACAAATTTGTAGAATATTTTGATCCGATACGAACTCATTTAATAGGAGAAGGGACCAGAAAGACCCCCTCAATGACCGTCTAAGGGTTAAAAAATACGAAAAATGAAATCAGCGACCCGAAAAACATAAGAAACCAAGGTTAGGCTTGAATCCATTCATTTTTAGAGTTTTGGCCAGGTTTTTTGTAAAATTGCCCACTGTGCATAGTTAAGTACTAGTGGCCTTCGCTGTCTGCCTCCCGTTTCCGACCACACTATCTTTTTCTCCAGATTTCGTCAAAACGGATAAAATGACGTTTTGTAACATTCACTAGCTTTCCTTTGCCCTATCAGTCGTGACATGCTTCACAAATTGTAATTTACACAAGTAAGAACAAAGTTAAATTCGGCTGTGCCGAAATACTATCCACCACGAACTATGTTGAAGTAAATGGCAACAATTAGTTTCTATTCGTTTACGAAAGTAGTAAGGTCTTCCTTCACATTTAGACTTATTTCTTGGAGGAGCAGAATATCTTAACAGATGAAAATCATTTCTACCCATTAAGAGTCCAAAATACCAAGTTAAATCTCAGTTCAAAAAATTGACAAAAAACTCTCGAAATACACAAAATTGGGCAAAACCGGTTCATGACTGGTTGGACTTAAATGTGGATACACATATATGGATTTTTTTACGAGTAAGGTTTCTTTTTTTTGAGAGCACTCAATTGTAATTAAACCCCAATTCGACAAAAACACACAAAAAATAATTACAAGATAACTCGACCAGTAGTATTTAGGACCATGCCAAAACAATGGATGTTAGGACTCGTATGTCAGATATATATTCACTGGACAATAGCCGTAGACAATCCCCGCATTTTCACCTACAATATCAGGAACCTATGACTTATCCTGATGACGTTATTTTAGTTTATAGTAATAAAATACGTAATTTTTCAAAGTCCGATCTGGGTTATCAATATTTTCCCTATATATATTCACCATAGATATTTCAAAAACAGTTTGGATCGAGCACACATAATCTTTTGAAAGAATTTATTATCAAAAAACTTCAATAAATTATATTTTGTGACCGCAGATAACGAAAATGTGAATAAAAACGGTAGAATATGGTCCTTAATCATATATAAAAAGTGAAAGCCACTGGAGGTGTTTAATATTACAGCTACAAATTTCTCTTGTTCAGAGACTCATAATGAAATTAGATTTGAAAAATTTCTTCTTTTGACACAATGCCCAAAAAGTGAGGTATTTTAGGAGATTTTGACTCAGTATGGAATAAATTGTAATTAAGAGTCTAAAAGTTAAACAAATAATTTCTAAAAATAATATCTAATTTTGTAACGTAATTTTCGTACAAAGTATTTTACTCAGATATCTAGTTTGTTCTAGGACTTACAATGAAATTTTGTGTAGAATATTTCTTCCTTTAACACCTTTCGTCTAGATCTAAATTTCATGTTACTTTCATGCATCAATTCGAAAAAAGAACAAAACCCTGTTTGCGGAAAGGAATTAGAAGAAATTTTCAAAAAACACTGTAAATTTGGCTTCAAAATGTCAGCATCATTTAATGGTAGAAGCAGATGCAATTTTGAAAAGTAATACATTAGTGAGATGATCCTTATTTAGTTTGCTTCTACTTTTACTTTGATAGGGAATTCGTGGAAAGTGTGGTTTAATCATAAATCGAGAGAAAACAAAAAACAAGTTGGCTTCAACCCTTTTTTACCCATTTTTTAACATAAATGTAGCCACAGTTTCCACGCAAATTATCTTTTAGGGCCAATATTTTTTGCCACGCCCAAAAACATTTCATTTTATCCACAAATATATAATTTGTATATTATACAGTCACAAGTCGCGTGTTCTAAAAGGGCAAACCTTGGCGTCAGCTATGTTAAATTTTCAAAAATGATATACCCTCGTTAGCATAAATGCTGAGAGTACAATGAAAAAAACTTGTACTGAGTTTTTTTTTTATAAAACTCATATAACTTTGACAAAAACTCATTTATTTAAAAAAATCTTCATTTGAGCAAAAAAAGCTATGATTTATATGAGAAAACGATGTAATTTCAATACCCATCATACCAGTTGCGGATATTATTCGAATGTTCGCCACAAATTTCGAAATCGATATCATTTTCGAACATTTGGCAAATGTTTTTTCTTCGCAAGAAAAATTGTTTCGAGAAACACTTTTTACTTAGGACATTTTTTTTGTTTTAAAAAATAATTTTATCTTGTTTGCATAAAATTCCCATTTGCATTTTTCAAAAAATTTCAATATAAATGCTACGTATAATATAAACAATAAATGTATAGGTTACAAAATACAAGACAACAATGTTTATCAACAGTTACACAACGAACGCAAACATAACAAGGAAATAAAAACGAAAAAAGGTACACAACAGAAACATCAAGAAACCCCAACAAAAATGTTTTTTCTAATAATATTATTAACGATATTCCATATTGAAGGTTTTCCTGCCACAAACTGAGCGACGAATGATTCGTTTTAAATTCATTCTCGTGTGTCGTTCTCGAACAAAATATCCGCAAAACTATCGAGAAACATTCGTTTTCGATAGCAATGCTATGGTGGGTAAATTTAAAAAAGTGTCAAACGGACGGAACGAGAGTCATCTTTCTGCGAAAACTAAACATTGTTCCATGTTGTTCCCTAAAAGTTCTAATCCACTAAAATTGGAATTTTACTAAAATGTAGTAACTGTGGAAAAATTGTGTAAACGCTACGGTAATTTATTGAAGACTAAGATTAAATTTTTTGAGCCTTTCAAATAATCGATAAAAAATTGTATAGAGTTTTTGTAATATCTAGAGGTACTTAAGATTATAATGTATGAACGAAATTTACAATATTTCTTTGTGTTCAGCATCATGCTTTTACATATATGTATATAAGAAAAACAACAACAATTTGGGGGTGTGAAATTTAGAATTCCTTGCTCCCGGGAATACATTTGTTTGGAGCAAATTATTGAAACACTAGCAGACCCCGGTCTGACAACTTTTTATGGACTTTATGCTTGCCAATTCAAAAATAGGTATTTTCTACCTCACTTCTTCGGTCCATTGTCACAACGAGATGGATTTTAAATTTATCAACAGATTTTGTTTGTAACCTTTATTTTCTCTTATGGACTTTGTCGGATTTTGATGCTGTTTAGGATTTATTATCGCCCATGTCCCCGTCTTTATCCTAAAGCGCATTAATTGTAAAAGTTACAAAAATGGTTACGTTGAATTCTCCCGCTTTTTGAGACTTATATGTTTTAAGTCCAGTACACATTGTCAGTTTTGAATGACGATTTTTTGCAATTATCGATAACTGTCCAACCGTCCAGCAACCACAAAATATCTTGTGGTGGCATGATGAATGACAAAAATGAACGGCCACACTAGCAACAACAAAGCTGTCATTCAAAACTGACATTGTGTACCCAGCATAGGTTTCTCGGTGCTCTTGAATCAAATTTAAATGGAAGGTGCTTACACCTGGGAAGATTTGCGGATTCTAAAACTATAGTGTTCATAGATGATAAAAATCAAAAAACCAAAAAAATCGCCGGAGCGCTTTTTAAATAATTTGTGATTCAAGTTGACATTTTTAGGGGTTGTTTAGGATTTCATGATTTTGCTTAGAAACCGCAAGTCCTATCAAAATGAGACTGTAGAAAATGTTGTAGCTACAATATTGACCTTTACGGAATTTTCGTAGGTTTTACCATTTTTGAGATATTGAAGTTCAAATTGGGACAATGCACTGACTGTATCGCCCACTTAACTAACTTTTAATGAAAACTGCTTACACCGGGAAAGTTTTAGTGAATTCTGAAACAGCAATGTTCATAGATGAGAAGAGGTAAAGAAAAAATCGCTGTAGGGATTTTTAAATAAATCGCGGTCAAAATTAACATTTTTAGATGTTTTTTAGGTTTTTACGATTTTGCTTGGAAACCGCAAGTCCAATCGAAATGGAGCTAAAGAAAATGTTGTAGCTGTGAAAATTCTTTATAGAATTGACGTTTATGATTTGTTCTCAGGCTGTACCATTTTTGAGATAAAGAAGCTCAGTTTACATTTTTAGGTTTTTTTGTTAGGGTTTCGCGATTTTGCTTGAATACGGCAAGTCTTATCGGCATGGGACCTGAGAAAATTTTATAGCTGTGAAAATTCTCTACAAGACTGGCTTATGTAATTTTTCCTAGGTTGTACCATTTTTTAGATATATAAGTTTAAGTTGGAAAATTGCAGTCATGACATTTTTTTATAAGGAGACGATACAGAAATTGAATTGAATTTGAAAAAGTTGTAAAACCTACGGAAATATCTTTAAGGTCAATCTTGTAGAGAATTTTAATAGCTACAACATTTTCTTTATTCCCATTTTGATAGGACTTGCGGTTTCCAAGCAAAATCGCAAAAACCTAAACAACCCCTAAATATGTCAACTTGAATCGCGATTTATTTAAAAAGCGCTCCTGCTAATTTTTCATTCATTTTTACAACATAAATGGTACTTAAAAAATAATTTTTGTGTAGGTCTTTAAGATAAATAAACTTCTATATGCGGTAGTAAGGAAAAAGTCATAAAAATTGGTGGACAAAATAATAAGTACATTTTGTAAAATAGTAGTACATTCAATTGTTTTAGGATAGATTGTAATTTATTATGTTTATGTTTTTATTATTCGGTGCATCCACTTTTATTTTGAACAACTTTTTGTATTATCTTAGAAGTTTACTCTAATTTTACAAAGTAATTTAATAATGCAACAATGCACTATTTCAAGTGTCCGCAAAGCTTTTCCATTGTATTCAAGTCCGATTGCTGCTCAGGCGAGCCAGACAACCTCATTCTATTGCCCTGGAAACAATCCATGACATATGGGGATGCGGGTTTTGGACCGTTGTTCTGCTGCAACATCCATATTAGAGGCATATTTTGTTCTGTTTATGACAACATTGTGTTATCCAATATGTTTTTGAATTCAAAGTGGGTCTGTCCATCAGTAATCTATATATATAAAAGAGCTTAGTGATGAGTGAGTGAGTGACTGACAGATCATCGCCCAGACGAAACGGCTGAAGCTAGAAGCTTGAAATTTTGAGTGTGGGTTGCTGTTGGTGTGTAGGGGTGAGATAAGGCTGGGTTTTTGGAAATTCGAACTGGAAGGGTACGAAAAGTACTAAAAGGTACTAAATATATTAGGCAAACGGGAAGAGGTAGAATTCTGAAATTTGGAACGAGGGTCACTTATGGAGAGTTCGAGAGATATACCAAAGGGTTTTTGGAAATTCGACCTATAAGTGTACGAAAAGTTACTAAATTTGGTACCAATTGTATATTTTGAGCGGATATAGCTACAATCTTCATATTTGGTATGCGAATCAAGGTTGGGAAGTGGTGTTGATATAAGAAAATGATTTTGAAAGTTCGTACTTATGTGTACGAGAAGTACTAAATGGAACTAAATTTGGTACAATTTGGATTTGGGTGAACGGATAGAGCTGAAAACCTGAAATTTGGAATTTGGATTACCGTAGAAGTGTACGATTGAGATATGGGGGTAGTTTTGGAAATTCATACTTATGTGTACGAAAAGTACTAAATGGTACCAAATTTGGTACAATTTGGATTTAGATAGACATGGAAACCTGAAATTTGGAATTAAGATTACTGATGGAGTGAAGGATTGAGGTAGTTTTGGAAATTCTTACTTATGGGTACGAAAAGTAGTAAACGGTACTAAATTTAGTATAAATTGGATTTGGGTGAACGGATAGAGCTGGAATCCTGAAATTTGGAATTTAATTACTTTTGGAGTGTAGGATTGAGTTAGTCTTGGAAATTCGTACTTAGGGGGTACGAAAAGTACTAAATGGTACGCAATTTAGATTTGGGTGAACGGATAGGGCTGGAGAGCTGAAATTTGGAATAAAGATTACTGATGGAGTGTAGGATTGAGGTAGTTTCGGAAATTCGTACTTATGGGTACGGAAAGTACTATATGGTACTAAGTTTGGTACATTTTGGATTTGGGTGAACAGACAGAGCTGGAATCCTAAAATTTATAATTAAGATTACTTATGGAGTGTAGGATTGGAAATTAGTACTTATGGGTACGATAAGTACTAAAATTGGTACAATTTGGATTTTGTGGGAACGAATAGAGCTGGAATCCTGAAATTTTAAATTAAGATTACTGTTGGACTGTAGGATTGACTTAGTCTTGGAAATTCGTACTTATTGGCACGGAAAGTAATAAATGGTACTAAATTTGGTACAATTTAAATATAGTTGGACGGATAGAGCTGGAAACCTGAAATTTGGAATTAAGATTACTTATGGAGTGCAGGATTGAGGTAGTTTCGGAAATTCGGTAAGGGTACGGAAAGTACTAAATGGTACTAAGTTTGGTACATTTTTGGCTTTGGGTGAACAGATAGAGCTGGAATCTTGAAATTTATAATTAAGATTACCTATGGAGTGTTGCATTGAGGTAGTTTTGGAAATTCGTAGTTATGGGTACGGAAAGTACTAAATGGTACTAAATTTGGTACGATTTAAATTTGGGTGGACGGGTAGAGGTGGAATCCTGAAATTCGCAATTACTGTTGGAGATAGTTATTGAAATTCGAACTTTCATACGAAAAGTATAGCAGTTGACGTTTACAGTGGAGATGGAGAGGACGTTTTGGAATTTCGTACTAATGTATAGAAAAAATACTAAATCGCGGTTGGGATATAGTTTTGGATAAAAGGAAGTAATTTTTGAAACTTATACATACTATAAGTACTAAATTAGGTATCAGTTTGGTGTTACATGAAGGGTGAAATTTCGAATTGGTGTATGAGGGATTGTATTGGTGTTTAGATACGGATTTTTTGAAATGCATACAAATTCTAAAATTAGGCTGAGGGCTGGATGATTTATTGAGAAATGCGAAATGTACTAAATGCTATTAAATTTGACGTTGGGTGTAGCAATGGAGATGGAATTATATCATTAGTGCGTGAAAAGTAGAAAATTGCAATAAATTTGGTATTGGGCTAAGGAATAGAAGTAGAATTCTAATATATTATTGATTTTTCAGTTTCATTGTTAGAGAGGGTCGCACAATAAGTATACTAGGAGTATTAAATAATACTTCATATTGAAGCAATGGTATTGGGTGAATCAATAAATGAAATTTGTTATGAGGATCACTGTTGAGATTGGATCAGTATGTTTATTTAAATCCGCCTATAAATGTATGAAAGGTTTCTACATGTAATACCATTGACATTTGGCGAACAAAAAGAACTAAAACTGTAACATTTGAGCTAATGCCCTCTATTTTAAAAATTGTAATAAATAATGTACTATTGTTTCTAGGTTAACACGAATTCGGTTTCTAAATAATGTACTGAAATCAAAAAGTCAAACGTACCTTTTCAACAAAATTGTTTTTATCTTTGTTGTCTATTCTGAACGTTATAGTAAGTTCATTTGAAATGGTAGATTTATGCGGCTAATGTTATACAAGAAGGTTTTTACATCCTGAGAAAAAAAGACCTAAAATAAAATGTCTCAAAAATTATCTTTTATATAGGGTAACATCTTCTGAATAATGGTTTTTTACATTTTGATATCACAAATTCCAAAATTCCGTTGGAAAATGTGGATAAAATTCTAAAAATACCCATACCGTTCTAATAAAACATGGACTGGAATTTAAAATGTAGGCCGCTGTTGAAGTGTAGAGGTATTTTTTTAAAATTCGAACAAAACGTGTACGAACAGTACTTGAAAGAAATTAAATATCAATTCAAATAGGTAGTAGTACATCAACATTTTCACTGTTCTGCATATTAAATATTGTTTATTTGTATATTATTCCTTTTCCGCATACGAAGTAGCGGGCATTTTGCTAGTATCATATATTGGATGAGAATCATACCAGGAAAATCAGCCTCAGACCATTAGGTTGCCACCTCAGTGTATAGCTGCACGTTTTGTAAACATTTTATGAAATTCCTTTACCTTGAGGCGACTCACACTCCCGCCGTAGTCGTTATCAAATAAATTTATTTTCATTTCATTGCTCGAGAAGATATTTCGCCTATTTTTTCATGTATGGCAGGATTGAAGGATGGCCTCATCAACAATTTTTTTCTGAAGCAGTGGAACTGTTTTGCTTAGCATTCTGGTAATTTGGTAGCCCTTAGTTTTTCATCTTCGACCCGTTAAGATGAATATAATGTTTACGTTGTCAACAGAAATTACCCAAAATGAATTTAATGGGTCTCTATAGTGAGAACAACAAGTGGACTATCGATTGTTGTTGTTATATTTTTTGGCCTACAGCGTATTTTTTCAGTTTTGTTTTCCATTTAATGTGTTTTGGAGAAAATCCACCGTCCTTTCCAGGGATTTGGCTATTATAGAAGATTTTCCCCCTCATTCCTTAATATTGACGCCAATCTTCTCTCTTCAGGGCGTTTCGACCCTTCCAGCAATTAATTTTTATTTTATTTTGGTTTAATATTATTAGCACAGTCAAATTACTATCCAAACTTTATAAAAATTTACTCGACTATAGACAAATATTAACAAATCCGAAATGTACTTATTATTTTGGCCAACCAAAGTTAGGACTTTAACACAAAAGTAACTCAGAAGGTACGCCACCTCCTCCGAAATTCATAAAACATACATAACAACGGCAATCATTGAGCTTATGCTGCAAATTTGATGCAAATCGGTTCAATAGTATTGGAGATATAACATTTAAAAAACAGGCGTGGTCGAGTCTTTAGGCCCCAAAGAAGTACCTAGATTGTTGATTAATACGTAAATGTTTAAAGCGATATATTGGTAGTTTTTGCAAATATAGCGTTTTTTAAAATATCGCATAGGGGAGGTATCCAGCCCCGTCTGGAATTCAATAAAATATGTAGCCTGTTCTCGGGGGACATCTCCGTACATTCCCTGCTTTATAAGGAAGCGATAGAGTCAATGCATTGTCCCAATTTGAACTTCCATATCTCAATAACGGTAAAAACTACAAAAATATCATAAAAGTCAATCTTGTAGAGAATTTTCATAGCTACAGTATTTTCTTTAGTTCAATTTCGATAGAACTTGCGGTTTGCAAGCAAAATCGTGAAAACCTAAAAAACCCCTAAAAATGTCAACTTGAATCGCGATTTATTTAAAAAGCGCTCCGGCGATCTTTTTGTTTTTTCATTTTTATCATTGTAGTTTTAGAATCCGAAAAAATATTTCCTTCCCTTAAACTTGTTTCAAGAGCACAGTGATTCGTAATTATTTTAAATATATCATTTTTAAAGAAGTATAGTATAGGGAAAGTACCCCACCCACTCCGAAATACAACAAAATTTATAGCCCATTTTAACTGGGGGCCATTTCTGTACATTCCCTGACAATTTCAGAAAAATCGGTTCAGTTGTTTTGTAAAAGAGATAAAAATTGAAAAAAGTGGGCGTGAAAGTGGGCGTGGTGGTATGGCGAACATTTAAAAAAAAGAAAAAGAATTATCCAAATCGGTCCAGCCTTTCTCAACTGATGTCATTACAAACGAACGACATTTGATTTTTATTAATAAAGATTTCCTAAAGGCAACAGTCCTATCTACTTAAGAAAAATGTTATAGTTTCCGAGAAATATCTTTTCTTTATCTAGAAATTTGCAAAAATGATTTATTTTCAAAAATGCTGGAAAATTTGTCGTCTTCAGGAGCACGCCACGCCCACTCCTTCCAATATTTTGACCTTGTATTTTTGTGGTTATGTTAGTTTCAATATGACGATAAAGAATTGGTGTTTTCCCCCGGAAAATCCGTTTCGATCAATCTGTAATCAGTTCTTTTTAAAAAATGTTCAACACATAGTAATCCATTTAGTGTCTTCTAGTTGTTCTTAAATTTCTCTACCCCACCGATGTTGGACACAAACATTTTAAATATTTAATAATTTCAATATGGAATGAATTTTAAGAAAATTTACTTTATAATCACTTCTTCGTCTTCTTTTCATTGTTTTTCCAAAGGTTTCTTCTGGTTTAAAATAATTAAAACAAAATTATGAATGATAATGAAATTGCACTGCACAAATGGGCCATATAAAAGTTGAAAAATAATTAATAAGAAGAAGAACAACAACAATAATCTACAAGCAACAACACAAGAACTTGTTCGGTTTTTTTCGGTCACCAAGCACGTGCCCATTCTAGACACACAATTAACAACAATTAAAAGAACAGCAACAATAACAACAACGACGATAACACTGACGAGAGAAAAAAGGACAATGCGTTACAAAATCAAGGCCAGAAAAAACAGTAACTATAACATCACAGCCTCCTCCCGGAGAATCAAAAGTAATACCGCCAATATAATACTCGCCTGTGGCTGCTGTCTCGTCCTAATCATCACCACTTTGGCCATTGTCTATGAAACGAAAAAAATTATGAATGAAGATCCCGGTTATTGGCAAATAGAAATTTCAGACGATGATGGGGGTGGTGGAGATGGAATTGGATGTGGTGGTGGTGTTAGCACCAGCCAAAATGTTGAAATTGGTTTGTTAAAAAATTTACCTGAAGAATTACATGCCTATGCTACCGGTGGTAGTTTGCCGAGTTCAAATGAATACACATTTGCCTCATCGTCACTGTATTATGATGAGCCGGGTAGTGGTGCAGGCAGTGGTAATGGTGCGAGTGGTTCGGGTGCAGGACCATTAAGTGGAAGAGACAATAATGTTGTTAGCGCTGTAGCTATAGATGAGGTGAAGTTACGACGTAAACGTGAAGCTCCTATTGAATATGATGAAATGGGTAATCGTGTTTACAATGTTGGCGTATTGATGGCATCGCATTTGGGTGAGTATAAGGACGTTGTTAGATGGTAATTGATAATAATGTAGTAGATATGGCTTCTTACAAGACAATACACTGTTAATTATGTTATTAGGGTAATCTGATTGATTTAACTTTAATAAGTTTAATATGTAAAAGGGCGTAACGTTGACAAAAATTTCCTGAATAACTCGAAAAAAAAAAAATAACCGCGAAAAGTCTCAGAAGGGAAAAAGAGCTATTAAAGTGAACGGGAGTGTATATGTAGCCGCTAATTGATTTAGTAGTAATAACTTCTGATCGTTCCCTGGATTTTTAGAGATGGTATTTTGTACTAGCTTCTGCTGCAAATTTGTAGGTAACGGAAGATTCTTTGACAATGCTTTTAAACATAATCAGAAGATGGGCTTTATTTAAAAAGAGTAATCACAAGAGCGAACATTGCTGCTACTGAATTGATTGTAAGTCACGCTTCATAGTCAGAGTTGTATACCCTTAGCCTTTAGGGTAACGAAGGTAAATATACCTTAATAATATCTAACAAGTAAAAAAGTATCAGTCGGCTTTGCCGACAGAGATATACCCTCAGCCTATGTGAATTGAAACTTTCATCTACGGATAGATCAAATGCATTTTGGGTCTTTTCCGAATTTTGTGGCACTTTTTGGACATTTGAAGTTGTCGATAAAAATGTGGATTAGGATTAAAGTTCAAAAGTGTTGTGGAATGGACCGACATAGTCAATGAAGGAAGTGGATCTTATTTTGGGAGTCATATATTTCCGATAGATATCGCTCCCACTAGTCGTTTCAGTGGGTCATCGTATAACTTTTGGACCAGTATGCCAGGAAGCATGGACTTGTCCACGGAAAACATAATATCGCTGTAAACAGTACCGCAACGGTGTCCATTTCCAACGGATCTTCGAACGGACCCTATACTGCACTTAGTTTGTGCCTGAGTGAAATTTTGTGGGGGAGGTGCCCTAAGGAGAGGATCGATATAGACCATTTTAGAAGTTAAACTAAATTGGGACGAAATATTAGGAGATCGCTGTAAACAGAACCGCAACGAACAGCATCGGTATACATTTCCAAAGGATCTTCGAACGGACCCTAAACTGCACTTAGTTTGTGCCTAAGTGAACTTTTGTGGGGGAGGTGCCCTAAGGAGAGGATCGATATGGGCCATTTTAGAAGTAAAACTAAATTTGGACGAAATATTAGGAGATCCAAAGTTTGGACCAAATTGGTTGCCCCGTTCAAGAGAGTTAGTGACATTTTTAAATATTGGGGAGAAGTACCGGAAGTTGTGAACCGGTATTGCCCACCTTCGAACTGAAACTAAGTTTGGCCAAAATATGACGAAAGCCAAATTTTAGACCAAATCGGTTGATCAGTTCGCGAGTTATCATGCTCTCCAGTCACTTCATAAGGTGCCATAGGGATTTTTTATACATTTCGGGCAAAGCTTAAAGTGAGCAGGTCTTAAAGTGAACTTATATTGTGGCGGAAGTACCGAAGCTAATCTATATCTGGAAGATATATTAGGATGTGTAAAGTAAAAGGTACCTGAAGGAGTTGACCGATATAGCTTATCTTCGAACGTTTGAACAAAATATTACGAAGGCCTAATTTTGGTCCGAATCGGCAAATCCGTTCGAGAGTTATCGTGCGCTCCATCCACTAGACAACGTGGCATACCGGGTTTTTACAGCTGTCGTGCCATTTTCTCAGGATGTATGGACTTGCCCCTTATGAAACTTGTACCTACGTATATGAGACAGTGAATACAAGTTGTTACAATAAAAACCAAAGCGATTCGAGAGCAGGTCCTAAACTGAACTTCCCCGAAATTTTGTGTGGGAGGTGCCCGAAGGAGTGGTCCGATTGAGTCCATATTGGAACTTTATCTAAGTCTTTCAGCAATTTCACGATATACAATCGGACAAAATATTACGAACTTGTCTTTACTGAAGTAAAATGGAACAATTAGTTTCGTTTCATTTATTAAGAAGAGTAAATACCAAATTTCAGCAAGTTCGGTAAAACAATGTGGCTAACCTTTAAAATACTGAAATTCGGGAGATACCGTTCCATGGGGGCTGTATCAAAACGTCGATCGATACCTACAAATTTCTGGCGCAAAGTTTTTAGACTCAAAGAAGACTAAAAACCAAATTTCCGATATTTTGGTAAAACCTTAATAATACGGAAAATCAAGAGGTACGCTTCTATGGGGAATATAGGAATCCGCGGACCTATACTGATAATTCTCTTCTTGAATATTTTATAACCCCATGGAAGACTAAATAATAAACTTCAGTTTTCGATGAGATATTGACGTCACAACCTTCAGAATTACGAAAATCGGGAGGTGCAGTTCTATGGGGGCTTTATCGAAACGTGGAGCTATACCGACGAATTTCAGTCAGAAAGGCGTTTACCTCCAACAAAGACTAATTACCAAATTTTCGCCATTTCGGTGGTTTGCTGTGGTCACAACCTTCAAAATACCGAAAGTCGGGAGGTACTGTTCTAGGGGGGCTATACGAAGGTGTGGACCTATTCCGACAAATTTCTGGGAGAAAGTTGTATACCGCCAACGAAGACTAAATACCAAATTTCAGGCATTTCGGTGTGATAATGAGGCTAAAACCTTCAAAATACCGAAAATCGGGAGGTGCAGTTCTATGGGGGCTTTATCGAAACGTGGACCTATACCAACGAATTTCATATGGAACGTTTACCAAATGAAGACCAGACTACCAAATTTCAGCCATTTCGGTGGATTATTATGACCATAACCTTCAAAATTCCGGAAAAAGGGAGGTTTCGTTCTATTGGGACTATACTAAGGCGTGGACCTGCACCGACAAGTTTATGGGGAAAGTTTTATACCCCCTACGAAGACTAATTATCAAATTTCATCCATTTCGGTGGAATATTGAGGCCAACACCTTCAAAATTCCGGAAAAAAGGTAGGTACCGTTCTATAGGAGCTATATTAAGGCGTGCACCTATACCGATAAATGTCATATGGAACGTTTAGTACACCAATTGAATACCAACTACCAAATTTCAGCCATTTCAGTGGATTATTGTGGCCACAACCTTCAAAATTCCGGCAAAAGGGAGGTACAGTTCTATGGGGGCTTTACTAAGGCGTGAACCTGTACCGACAAGTTTCTGGTGGGAAGTCGTATACCCCCAACGAAGACTAAGTACCAAATTTCAGCCATTTCTGAGGAATACTGAGGCCACAATCTTCTAAACACCGAAAATCGGGAGGTACGTTCTATGGGAGCTATATGAAGGCGTAGACACGATCTAGGCATATTGTTAACCTTCATGTATATGTTTTGGTGGCCTCTGTTATCCAGACCCTTTACTTCGTTATCGTAAGCATAGGGTTATTGCATAATACCTATGTATGTCTAGATCCTTATCGACCAGAAGGATCCGTAGGTTATCTGAAGCGACTGTAGAGTAATTCAGATTGATTCGTACGTCATTGAGGATAATTTCTGTGGGGCGATGATGTGGGTGGCCCCTTTAGCTAAATGTTGTTTAACAGCTTTCTGGCAACGTCGACTTCATCGACGTCGTCTTCTCCATTCGGGCCAATATTACCGCAGGATTTTAACTTTGGCCTTCCAAAGAACTCCTGCCTCTGCTATCGAGAGAAATAAATTCCCGCGGTAGTTGTTGCGTTGTTCAGTGGTGCTAACGGACTACTCGTCCACATTTCAGCAACTTTAGGCCGTCGAATTCTATAATATGCAGCAAAACTCTCCTACGAGATCTCATTGAGATTTTCTGGGCTGGGATCAGCCTTAGTCTATGTTGTCCCAAACATCGCTGAGATTATCTATATATTTTTCCAGAAATTCCTTTGAGAACTCGTCCATACATTTAATGACCCTGTAAGCACGATACACCATGATAGAGTCGAAAGGGGGCACAGAAGAATGTTCGTTCTCAGCTTGTCGCAGACAGCTTTGTGACCCCTGATAGCTATGTGACCCCTATAATCTTGGGGTAGTTGGTGGTCGGAATTCTGCTACCATTGATCACGACTTTCAACTCAGTGCTCACTTCTGCACTTCCATGTGGTGAACACAATAGCCGCAGATTTTGTGTCGGATATTTGTATATTCCTCGTGAGGAAGAATGTGGTAAAATCAATCAAATAGGAGTACAGCCTTTCACAAATAACATCAGGGAAGGTACCTGATGACAATATCATACAATAATCTGCATACATTACGATATCAATGCCGTATGGTAAACTCCCTGTTTCACTCTAAGGGGCTTGGACTTCTTGCTCCACAATTCCACGTACGACTGGCGTCCACACATATAACTGATTATCAAACGTTTCAAACTTGGCCGGAGGATAGTCTACTCGATGTCCTCAAACAGCGTGGAGTGCTTGACAGTGTCAAAGACTTTTGATAAGTAGAGCGCTATCATTACTGTTCTATCACACGACTTTTTCTGGTTGAGTTCTCGACTAATATGTGTGGAGATGGCGTGCAGCACAGTTGTCGAGCTGTACTGCTTGCGGAACCCATACTCATGATTGGCCTCGAGATTCTTTGATATGGGCGACAAAAGCGAAATCGGTTTGCACGATTCACCTTTGATGGCATCCTTGCCTCCTTACAACGAAACGCTGTTTCGCTTTGGATTCTTTAACGTTCCTGATGACACTCACCAGTCATCTATTATTAATTGTGGTGGTTCATCCTCGGCAGGAAGAGATCTAATGCGACGTAGCACTCTTCTCTTCGCCTTGTCACTCCCAGGGTTCTCGACAAACTGCCGATTAAAATAACTTGCACACCTCTTTGGATAAGTCAGCGTAACGTCGCCAAATGTGTCTGAGGTCCTATTTTACTTCTTTTCAGGATTCGAAAGTGACTTAAGCGTTGCCCACAATTCACGTATTCCGGTTCCAATGTTACAAATCTTCAGATCATTTAGGGATTTCTTCCGCATATGCTCACCTACCAACCTGTTAACATTCAGTTTCAGCTCCCTGACTCTGGGGTTGGCACAACGTGGTAAGCAGATTATTTGCTAATCATTCGCGTCTGCTGGAAATTTGGTCTCACTTCGGATATTCAACCAACAGGTACTTATATATGAGCGGCTGCAGCAGCGATGATGTTTCAGAAAATCTTTTCTGCTATCCAAACATCAGACGGGTTGGACAGATGTCTGAAGCGGCGATTAGTGAACTATCTGTAACTACGCCAATTAGCATTCCCAGGATAGATGAAAGTGCGGCGTTCAGGGGTGATGAAATCGGTCATACTGCAGTTGGAGACAATTATAGGTAGAAGGTATGACACAAGAAGTCGATGGTTATGTCTGGCGAACGGTAACTAACTCTTTTCTCAGATCGTGTTGAAATTTTTATAGCGGATAGTCACTGTGATTATGGCAACAACATTATATTTGTTGCTAGGAGAAGCCAATACTTTAAGAGATGCGACTGGACATAACGTCCATTGGACTTAAGGTCTTAAATGATCTTTGTCGTGTTAGCCGCCCTGACCGCGGTAACAATTTGGTTTTGGTCGTTTGTTTGTTTGTTCTTTCGTAATATTTATAATTTTTTACATACAAATGAACTGTATTTTAGGATCTGGGGGTGGGCAGCTGGCTCTCCCTAGCTATTCCTGACTACGCCCATGGTCATAGGCTGAGGTAAGTAACGTGGGCAAAGTCGACTGCTTCTTTACACCCTCAGCCTTTAGGCTAACGAGGTTATATACACTTTGATAAGACCAAAAATATTGAATATGGACTATATCGGACCACTCGGACCTCCCACACAAAATTCGGAATAAGTGAAGTTTAAGAGCTTCTCTCGGATCGTCTTGAAAATGTTTTCAGCAGGTTTTCCTTGCGGCCCCTTTACGGCAGTACAATTTTTTTTCGAGGTCAAGTCCATACTTCCTGAGATTGTGGCCTAAAAGCTCGAAGAAACCCTGAGGGCACCAACTAAAATAGCAAATCCGCAAGATAACTCTCGCAGGGAGTTTCTGATTTTAAACTTTGCACATCGTATTATTTCTGCCGGTCATATATCAGCTTGGAATATGGACTATATCGGTCCTGTGCTTCCTGTACCTCCTACACAAAATTTGGGAAAAGTGCAGTTTGAGGACTCGTCACGGATATATTTGAATTTTTTGCAAAATTCGTTTTCCACGGTCTCTATTTTAATGATACAATTTTCTTCCAGAAACATTTTTTTTTGGCGGCAAGTCCATACTTGTTGAGATAATGGCCTAAAAGGTCTAAGAAACCCTGAGGACACCAACTAAAATGGCAAATGCGCAAGATATTTCTCGCAGGTAGTTTCTGATTGGTCCAAACTTTGCACATCGTATTATTTCTTCCAGCCATATATCGGCTTGAAATATGGACTATATCGGCCCCGTGCTTCGGGTACCTCCTACACAAAATTTGGGAAAAGTGCAGTTTGAGGACTCGTCACGGATCTATTTGAATTTTTTTGAAAAACGGTTTTTCATGGTCCCTATTTCAATTGTTTTTAAAATTAGGGATCTGTTCATAATATTTGTATGTCCACTACTCCTGTTGTTGTTTTTTGTACATTCATATGCCGCTGGTTGTACTAGCTTTGTAATGACATAGCCACAGTTAACGTTGTAACGAGTTACAACGATTACATTGGCTAGGTCATGTCATGAGAATAGATAAATTTGTCCATATGAAAAAACGTTGGGGTTTACGCAAAGTTGGAAGGCCAATACTTCGATGGAATTACCAAGAGACCAATAAGATCAAAGTGGGTATTCAATTGTCCTAAAATGTATTGTCCTAAAATGTTTGTAACGGGTTACCTAAGCAAGACTCGTGGGTTTCATGGTTAGTATGAAAAGAGAAAGCCTTGAATTTGTTGATATTTCTTTATATGAAAAATAAAACAAAACAAGAAAATAAAAGCAATTTAATTTTTACGGTGTAACTGGGAAAAATTTTCCCTTTTTCAGGTTGACCTCTTAAAAAGAGTTCTAGTATTGTTATGTTTATTTATAAAATAAACACACACGCACACAAAATGTAATTTAACACCAAGCTTAACCCGCAAGTATCCTTAACCGTAAATAAATAAACAAACAAACACTTTCTTCGTATTATTAGCCATCTTTTATTTCTTCTTAAGAATATTAACTCGTCCTTGTTGTTGTTACTGTTTTGTCTTGTTATCCTTTTCTTTTTTGATTTATAACAGATTCACCTTTTGACTTGGAACGTTGCGGTCCGGCAGTTGATTTGGCATTGGATGTCATTAATAAGGAATTTCTGAGACCTCATAATATTACGTTGAGGAAAGTTCAAGCAAGGTATGTATGAATGTTTGTGTATGAATATATGTATGTAGGTATGTATGTATGTATGTACTTTTTGTATGTGCTGGTCATGGTGGGGGATCAATAACAAGGATGGATACGATGTTAAATGCAAGTAATACAAATATTTTATTTAATAATAACAAAATTTAAATTAGCTTGAAAGTGTAATTGAATTTTGTCTGAAAGTGTATTGGAGTACGAGTATAAATTGAGTGAACCAAGTATTTTGTTCTTTATTCAAAATTTATTTCACTTATTAAAATTAATAAATATATTTGTTTTGAATCCTTGTTCACCCATGAAACCTTCTCTGTCCAAATGTTTAAAGAAAACACTTCGTGTTCCACCCACTTTTCCCTCTTATTTTCTTTTCTCTCTATTGCTATTACAATAAAGTAACGGCGGTTGATTTTAAACCCAACGTTTCATTCCATTTGGAATTTTAATTGTGTAAGGTATAAAATAGTCTATGTACACCCTCCCGATGATTCAACTCGTTTTGTTTATTACTGTAAAAATGTTGTAATAAAATTTTTACATTTCAAAGCTTAATTAATTGTTCTTCTTAAGAGCAGCTCTTCTCTTAGTAGCAACGTAGGTGGTGGCATTTTATGTTTTTATAACCCGACTGTAATTAATTTTTGATTCATTAATTGGCCATTCATTTAATTTAATTAGAGTTTTGTAGTGGGAAAAGTCTCAATGATAATGAGACACTTTAAGTGACTGGAATGAAAGGAGAAGCTTATGTATTCCTTTAATTTGTATAGGATTTTTGCTTGTTTTTTTTATAGAAGACAATAAGTTTTCCTTTCAAACAACAACAGGACCTTGTAGAAAAGACAGACAGGCCTTTTATAATAGATTAAAATTTAATTAGTTACTTCTGTCATCTGCAGAACATTTGTCCTTTAAGCTGAACTAAGAAAAGATTTCAATTCCTCTCTCTTTGTTTTTTTTTTCTTTCCCAATGCGGAATATCGTTGTTGTTGCAACAACATATGATATGTGTGTATGTTCGTTTTCTTGCATAATCATGTTCTGTCATTATCTTCAGGTCTAGGAATGTAGCTGCTTCGATGGGTTGTAACCACAAAGCTATTGGAGTTAGAAATTGGTTGGGCAGGGCAAAGAAATTACGGGCTGCACCATTCCATCGTAGTTCAGTCAAAACTACCCAAAACTACTCTTCGGTGATTGAGGTGACTTTCATGGTAACACCCGAGCAAGTGCTACAACGAGAGCACTTATATTGGGCCGACCTATCGTGTCATATGTATGTGGTCAACAAGGCACAGTGGTTCCGCCCGTGGACAAAAATCGAAAAACTGATGGCGACAAATTTTATTGCGATTGAAATAAATATTCTCTAAACATATCAAATTTTTAACATTCAGCCTTATTTTTGTAAATTTACAGCGGTTATACGCCAAGTTAAGTCGAAGAAGTTGTGATTTGTATGTGAGGCCTTAAAAACGAAAAATACATCTGAAAAGCATTCGTATGTTATGAGTAAAATTATAAAAAAAATGGAGAGGTAAATGTGCAATTATCAAAATGAAACTTATAGGTGATGTTATTGGTAATGTTGTTACGAAAAAACAAATTCATAATTCGTTGTCTAACTTCATTAACAGCCTGTTCATGTATGTCGACCGAAAGGATTTTTGCGCTTCGAAAGTGGAAAAAAATCATTTTCTGTTCATGTAAACTCCTTCAAAACGAAAATCTATGCGACCGACAAGGCATACGAAATAACACGTAAACGTACACTTTTCCATTAAATTTGGGTTTATGTATTTCGAAAGGACTGTCTCTTATAGAAAGAGAATGTCAAAATCACTCACTTGCCTTGTAGCTGCCGAGTAGAACGTAAACTCGCGAATAACACCGAAAATCTTAAAACAAACTTATGCAACACATTCTTGAAACAAAATAAAAATTTTGTAGACATGTTTTTAAGGCTGTTTCATTCATTATTTTGAAGAAATCAATCAAATAAAATAATTCAAAATACCGACACATTTTATTTTCTCAAAAAAACAAATCACACATATTCCAATGTTTATATGTATATGTGGATTTTGTTTTCATTTCTCATTTGGCTCTCATTTATGGAACATAGTTGTACAAATGTACATTCAAATTAGTAGTATTTCGCATAGGATACGTAACGACAGTCGTACGAAAGTTTGCGAAATACATGAACGCATTTTTAGACGGAAGTGAGTGCCTGCTTTCCTTTCGTACAGGTTTCCGTGCGACATACATGAACAGGCAGTTAATGAATGACTTTTTCTGCTACTTTTAATATAATTACTATTAATTTATGTTGAGTTTTACTAATGTTGTGAGCATTTGTGAGTCTCGAAATTTTTTTTTAAAATGAAAGTGGAAGTCTCTATTCTACGATTAAAAAAAGTCCAGCTGCCCCCATCTGCCACCCGCTAAGTTATTCCTCTTACACCACGCCCGTAAAATCGTCAAAATTCCGAATATCGGGAAGTACGTTTATATGGGAGCTATGCCTAAACTTGGACCTATACTGAACATTTTTGGCAAGGAGGTATTTTGCTCACTCAGAACTCAAAATGCCAAATTACAGCCAAATCGGTTGGAAAATGTGGGTAAAATCGTCAAAATTTCGCAAATCGGGAGGTACGTTTATATGGGGGCTATACCTAAACGTAGACTGATATTGACAATTTTTTGCATCGAGGTATTTGGTTCACTCAGAACGCAAAATGCCAAATTACAGACAAATCAGTTGGAAAATTTCGCTAAAATTTTCAAAATATCGAAAATATGTGAGCACATTTATATGGTGGCTATACCTAAACTTGGACCTATATTGAATATTTTTTGCAATGAGGTAGTTTATTCACTCAGAACTCAAAATGCAAAATAACATCCAAATCGGTTGGTTAATTTGGCCAAAATCCTCAAAATACCACTAATCGGGCGGTACCTTTCTATGGGAGCTATACCCAAATATGGACCTACACCCACTAAAACTGGTTTTCTATCTTTTTGGCTTGTTATAAACTTACGTTTAAAATTTGGAGGCGGTAGCTTGATTAGAACTATTTTTGGCACTCTTTTCCATACAAGCGGGACCACTGTGCAAGGCCTCCTTGTCTGCACCCCAAGTTCTTTAGGACATTGTTCCTACATCTAAGCTTACTGTTGAATGTTACCCCAAGAATCTTGAAATATATAGTGGTCGGAATTCGGTTACCATTTCCATGGGGTTGTTGTTGTAACAGTATTTTTATTATATGCTTGTAAGTTCGTTTTTCTGCTTAATCTGGCTCTGGTTTATCTCCAGTTCTAGGAATGTGGCTGCTTCGATGGGTTGTAGCCACAAAGTTTCTGGAGTTAATTGAGTATGCTTGGCAGGGCAGTTGAAAAGGTGCAGAGTGTCGTGCGAGCCTGTGTCATATGCTGGACAGATGTTTTGCACGGTGTCATCGATCCTTGCCCTATAGGAATTTAGACGGCTGCACCATTCCAAGCGTAGTTCAACCAAAACTACTTTTGATTGTCGTGGCTCCAGACCTTTTTCAGTAGCGATAGATAGGACAAATGACGGCATTCACGCGATAGTTGTTTATGGCATCTACGACTGCAACTGTGCGATTGTTATCCAAAGCTGCTGATAGGTTTGCTGATTTAGAGGCTCTCTTTCTTATATCGCCCTTTAATTTAAATTAAGTCTCATCATACACGAACACATACAGTAATACGAGTAGTATCTCTGTGTTCATCTCTTCTTTAGATGATAAATATCCCTTTTGACATGCATGGATGGGGGAGTCCTATTCATCATTCGGTGGTTGGATGACTCTCACGGCAACACCCGAGCAAGTACCACAACAAGAGCATGCTATTGTGTTGCCGTATTAGAATATTCTTAGTTTCCTAATGACTGATGACATGGGGAGGCACCGTGTTGAAGTTCTCAGGACGGCTTTCAGACAGATTTAAATACTGTTCCATCGCTTTGCACTTGTGTTCGCGCCACACTGGCGCTTCATAACGATCTCAATGCCGTTTGGAGGGGGTGCAAAGGTAGAGGTTAAACAGTTGCTGAGATATCCACCCACCTCCCTGTTTAACTCTACGGGGGTAGCAGTCAGGAGTGGAACTGCCGAGGTAGGATTGCTTAACGTATATTTTCCGACGATTAATATCTGTACATCAGGTTTTAGGCCCAACCTTCCGCTGCTGGAAGGTCATAACCAACTGATCTTAGGAGACTTTAATCATGTGTTGTGACATTTGAGGTATAAGCTGAGCAGATTGATAGCTCTATGCTTTGTATGGTCAATCAGAATTAAAGGAGAGTGTCATTGTTCGCCAGACATAACTATCGGGTTTTAGTTTTAGTTTAACCCTATCCTTCTGATGTTTGGATTGCAGAAAGGATGTTCAGGGACGTCATCAAAGCTGCAGTCGCTCTCCATATACATGCTGGTCGAATTCCCGAAGCAAGCCCAGATTTTCCAGCAGAGGTGGCGGGACTACCAAATGAGCGCGATGAAATTCGTCGAGGCAACCTTAGTGGCCCCAGAGTTAGGAGCTGGCACTGAAAGTTAGTAGATTGGTCGGTGAGCATAAGCGAAAGGAGTGGTTAATCATCTGAAGAGTTACTGCATTAAAGTTGAAATTAGTCAATTGTGGGAAACGGGCCTCAGTCACGTTTGACGACGATACGGTGACTAATCTGAAGATATCCTTAAGTTATTTTAATCAACAATTGTGACAGGGCGAAGAGAACAGACCTACGTCGCATTAGATCTATTTTTCCTAGGAGAAACCGCCACAATTCACGAAGGATGGTGTTGCAAATGTCAGGGCGTTAAGTCCTGAGCGTATTTCCATAGTAAAGCTGAAACAGCTGGATGTGTTGGGTTGAGCTAGCCGGCACATAGTGTCCGAATGAATCGTACAGACTGATTCCGCTTCTGTCGCCCGTAGCAAAGGCTCTTGAGGCTATCAGTTGCCATTCATCAGCATGGGTTTCGTAAGTAGCACAGCACTATATCACCGCTGCACGCAATCTCCTCACGTAGTAACTCAAGGACTCAACAATAACGATAGGACAGTGATGGTGGCGCTCGACTTATCAAAAGACTTCGAAACTGTCAAGCACTCCACACAGAGCTCATTAAACAGACTACCCTCTGACCATGTTTAAAACGTTAGATAATAAATTACATCTGTGTACGCCTGTCGTACGACGAATTCAGGAACAAGACAGCATGTTCACGTCATCACCGCTTGCCACAGCTATCTGCGACAAGCTGAGGTGTAGAAACAAGGTCCTCAAGTAACTAACCGGCAGCATTAGTGGTGCAGATAAAGAGATCATGTTGATCACATATAACGCAATAGGCCGGTCTGTGGTATGCTATCTCCGCGAACATAAGGCCAACGTGATGGAACAGTATTCAAAGTTGTAAGAATGCGGCCCTGAGAACAGCAACAGGGTGCCTCCCCATGACTCCAGTGGACCATATACATGAGGAGGCAAAGATTCTTCCAGAGCAGCAACACAATCACATGCGTTCGTTGCAGTACCCGCTCTGGTGCTACCGTGAGAGCCATCCCAATCAGCATATGGTGGATAGACCCCGCCCATTCATGATCTAGAAGATGTCCAGCGTTACAAGAGAGAACCCCTATATCAACAAGCATATCAATCGGGTTTGAATAGCATTTATACGGACTAAGTTGCAGATGTCATAAGCAACAACTAACATCCTCCATCTATCGCAGCTGAGGAGCGTCAGATGCCACTACAAACCAGAGTAGTTTTGCCTAAACTACGCTCAGGATGGTGCAGCCGTCTAAACTCCGACGACGCTGTGCTAAATATCTACTCAGCATGCAGCACAGGTCCGCACAACACACGGCACCTTTTCAAGTGCCCCGCCAAACCTACTCAACTTACTCCAGTGGATCTGTGGTTGCATCCCATCGAAGCAGCCGCATTCCTGGAACTGGAGATTGACCCAGACCCAGATTAAGCAGAAGAACGAATATACAAACATATATTAAAAACATTGTTACAACAACAAACCAGTGCAGATTTTGTTCAACTACGTTGGGGGTGGAGCGGTCTAAGTTCCATGGATAACACCGTGCAAAACGTCTGCCCAGCTTGTGGTGCGGGCTCGCACGACTCACTTCATCTTTTCAACTGCCCTGCCAAACCTACTCGACTAACTCCAGTAGCTTTGTGGTTGCAATCATTCAATCATTTGTGGTTGCAAATCATTCCTAGACCTGGTGATAGAGCCAGAGCCGGAATAAGTATTACATGCTCTTACAAAAACAACAACTACGAACCCATTTGTATGTCCTATGGAAGCAATCCTGGAAGATAAGACTCCGGTGGTGTGACCAAGTAATGAGGGATCTTTCAAAGTGTCCCATCAAAATTTGGGAGCCTCATGAGCCGGATAACCGATTACAACCCAGCAAAACTACTCATTACAAAACCTCTCAGTTTAGGTTGGAAAGAGGGGTGATGCAAGATCACCACATAACCGTGTGGACATACACTTAAGCCATACGGAGGCCTGTTGTGCGCTCTAATTTGGGGTCAGGATGAGATTGAATATAAGATTATAAGAATTTATTTGCTAAATTCCTGATTATTGTTGATTCTCTTAAATTTTTAAACTCGATTGTCCTAATTTGGTCGAGTCCTTGTATTATGTCGCTCCCTAGTAGCTGAGTTGTGAAGGCCTGGCGGTGACAGAGGTAGTGTTCCAACGATTCGTCGTCCTCTCCGCATGCTCTACATTCACTGCTTTCTGCACAACCTATTTTGTGCAGGAGTCTGTAAGGATGCCCGTCAGTCTTCTGATGTCTTTTTTACTTAGTAAAAGTAGTTTGTCCTCGTCTGGGTTCTGGGTTTTTGAGTTTCTTCCCTTCTTTTCACTACTCCAGAGGGATATATGTATGTGCATTTTGTGCCCATGCCTCTAGATATAGACGCGTCACTTTTGAGGGCTTGGCGTTATCTAGACTTACTGTAGGTTGCTCCCTGACTTGTTTTGCCAAGGAGTTTGCTATTTCATTGCCCCTAATCCCTGTATGCCCTGGTACCCATATAATTTTTACCGTGCCATGTTGGAAGTAGTTGTTTATAGACTTCATACATTCCAAGACAGTTCTAGATTTCACGGTCTTGGTTGTTATAGCCCTAATGGCTGCTTTGCTGTCCGTAAGGATGTTTGCAGTAGTAAGCTTTGTGTGAGTGTCAGCTTACGGAGGGAATCTGTGCCTGAGCTCCATCGATCCACAGGTCTCTGTCTGGTATTAAAACTTCACACCATGCTACTTCACTAGTTTCAGATATATGGTCTGATACTGTGTTTGGTGGTTCTACCGATCCACTCACTCATCGACTTTAGCCTTGTAGCTGCGATGGCTGCCTCATACCTTACCTGGGTGTACAAACAAAATTGTTTCTAATGCCCTAGTCGGTGTGATCCTCATTGCATCGCTAATGCTTACGCAACACGTTCTTTGGACTTTTGCAATATCTTTAAATTGCATTTTTTGTCCATAGCTGTCTACCATACCACAGACACGTAAGTTAGGATTGGTCTAATTACGCTTCTGTATAGCCAGTGTGTCATCCTAGGATTAAAGCCCCATTTTGAGGCTATTGCCCTTTTACAAGTTTACCAACATCTTTGGGCCTTGTTGGCCCTTTCTTGAATATGGTCTTTCCATTTCAGTTTCCTATCCAGAATTACTCCTATGTATTTAATTGTACGAAAAATATTTATTGTTTTATTTAGGAAAACTGGTTCCTCGAAATTTCCCACTTTCGTTTTCCTAGTGAATAGACATAGTTCCGTTTTTCTGACCTCTCGGTCTGGCCCAGTTGCATGCAATTTTGGGAGCCGTTTCTGCTCTTCCACAAAGTATGTTCGGATTCTTTCTCCTTAGAATTATTATAACGTCGTTTGCGTTGCAGACTGGGTCAAAACCTTCTTCGGTTAAGGTCCCTAAGAGACTATTTATGGTAGTAACCCACAAAAGAGGTGATAGTATCCCTCCCTGTGGTGATCCTTGTCCGACTTTGTCTCTTATTTTGACGTCATATAGCCAGCAGCTTATTCATCTATACCTTAGCATGTGGTTTATCCAGTTCCCTGTCTACCTGAAACTCGTCTAGTAAAGCGTCTCGGTGCTGACGTTGTTAAAAGCGCCTTCGATATCGACATGGTTTCGACCGTCCATTCCATCGTCTTGAGTAAAAATGAAGTTAAACTTATCGGGCGATAAGATTTTGGTATTGCGTAGCTTTCCTTGCCAGGTTTAGGGATGAAAACTACTCTTGCCCGGCGACCGGGCTATAAGCAAATTTTAGGCAAGCGTTGAAGATCCTGACCAGTTTGGACGCAATAAGGTCCACTTCCCTCTGTGGTAGGGCCGGGAAGATCTGGTCTGGTCCAACTGCTTTGTATGGTGAAAAGCTCGAGATGGCTTGTTTGACCATTGAGCTTTCGATTTTTGGTGCATTTTCCGATGAGTAACCACACTCAGTCAACGCCTCGGTACTAGCCGTGGTGTTCGATGAGAAGTGCGTTTTCATCAGAAGGCCTAGAGTTTCTTCTGTTGTTTCCAGCCTTTTTACCATTTTCAGCGACAATTTGCTCGGTCTGTGTATGGGTTTCGGATAGAAACTTCTTAATTTTCGAAACGTCGTTTACGCTATCTACCTGTTCGCAAAATAGCTTCCAGGAGTTTCGTTTGGCGTTCCTTGTAATTTTGTTGTATTCCTTGAGTTCTGCCTAGTAGTTGTCTCCGAATGCAGCTGCTTTTTTACGTTTTGTCTTATTATAAAGTCTACGGACCTCCTTGCCCTTGTTTTGAATTCCCCTGTCAACCAGGGTTTTTCGTAAGCGGATTTCCTTTCTCGAAGGGGACAACTTTCTTCGAATGACTTTACTAGTGCCTCGGTTAACTTGTGTTTTTTAAAATCTAATATACCTATGGTCTGAAAAGGAGTATTCCTCTAAGATACACCACTCATGTACCTCGGTTATTAGATTCTGTGAACATATCGTTATATCTAGTACTTGCTCCGTAACTCTATTAACAAAGGTTGGTGTATTTCCTGTGTTAAGTGTAATCATTAAGTTAGTATTTAAGTAGTCTATAAGGGCTTTACCCCTTTTGTTAGTGTTAGTACTAGCCCACGTGATGTGGTGTGAGTTAGCATTGCTTCCTACTAGTACTTCATTACCTGTTTGCTTGATACTTCTCACCAGTTGCTGCAATTCCGACGAAGGTAGTAATGTCGGGGAGTCGAACAGCAGGTATAGTGACGCTAGGTATATGTTCCAATTCCCCTACTTCAGTACTGTGACATCCGAAGTTGACAACTCTGGATAAAAAAGAAAGCATAAGTTTTTGTGGCATATAATGCAGGTCCTCGGGCTGGATCCCGCATTTGCGTAAAAAATTGATAATTTATATGGTTCAGTCCAGAAACCTTGTATTTTATGGTCCAAGGTTCTTGGATTAAACCAATATGTATATTACCTTTAGTTATTTTATCCATCAGGGGTAGTGTTGACATCTTGCTCCGATGGAGGTTGACCTGGATGATCTCAATCATTGGTCCCCCAGTAGGTTGGCTTCCTGGGAGTCGCTGATTTCATCTGCTCCTCCCTCCTTAGTGTCTTTTAGGGTTTGACCTTCTGGTTGGTAGTTTTGACATTCTCCTCATCACCCACCCTTACCTTTCCAATCTTGAAGTAAAATGAGTTCGAGACGAAATACGCCTTGCCGTTAGTCTTGGCGAGCCCGGCAAGTGAGGGATCGTCGATCCCCATCTCAAGGAGAGTGCCGCCTTCTTTCTCTTCCCTGTGGAAGACCTCCCATCTCTTCACTGCTAGTGCCTCCTTTTGGACACCATGGACCTCGAGTATACGCTCCGTCTCGAGCTTAAAGCCGTATCCCTTGACGTACACCGACACTTTGGTCAGATGAGGAATTTCGTCTTTCCTCACCAGCTTTAGTCTGCTACCTTCCCATGGAGTTGCTATGCTGCTAACTACCTCCCCGAGAGCTGCAGAGATTGTGTGTGGGTCCAAGTGGTACAAGAATAGGTCCCCCTGGGCTCGCAGCAGTCGATTTTGCAGAATTTGTTCCAAAACCCTTACTAACCTATTATTTTAACAAGGGCATGTTGCTCATGGTATGTGGTTAGTTTTTTTGGCAACTAAAATAAGTGGTTAAATAAGTAGTTACAACTTTAGGCATGTGGAACAAGCATTCTGGAGATGACCACATAAGTAACTAAGATCCACAGGGTTCACAACAGAAGACCAACCATTCTTCTAACAGAGATGATCAATAGGACTTTTGCATAGGTCTTCTCATATAACACCAAAAGGACTTTTCATGGAAAACCGATAAGTCTTCCCATAGATAACCAATACAACGTTTCATCCACAATTATTTGTAAAATAGACTTCCGCAACTCTTTATTATTTAAAAAAATTAACTTATTACCAAGTGAATATCTATCAAAGTAAGTGGCATGTATAATATTATCTTCACCATTTCTTGCAATAAAAGAACAGCAATTGTTTTTTCTAAGTTTCATTCTCTCGGATAAGGTCATGACAGCAGGCAAAGCCATGAAAAGTAAAAGTTAATGAAATCACAGATGTCTGCCTGTTTGTTTATCTAGCGTCATTTCATTTCTCAATAATTATTCACACTTAATGGAGTGTGGTGGCCATCTTGCTTCCTAGTTGTGTCAAAGAATTACGACAAAAGGAATTGAACAATCGCCTTACAAGCTACAATTTCCTACCTCTGTTTCTCTTTTTTCAGCTATCCCTCGTGTAGTGGTGCCAAAGCTCCCGGTTTGGCAGCTGATATGCATTTTAAAAACGATGTGATTGCCTTTGTGGGACCTGCCTGCGCCTTTGCCCTGGAGCCGGTGGCACGTTTGGCTGCCTATTGGAATTCTCCCATCATCACGGGTATGGGTGATCAGGTAAAATGAAACAAACAACTGTATTTTGTTATATTCCATCTCTAGCAAGAGGTATTTTCCGTTTTAATTTCATTGAATTTAATTAACTTCTGTGGGAGTAAATTAGGGTTTGTATTTGTTTTTGTTGCATGACAATAATCTATTAAATCTATTCACGCAATTCCTGGGTGATTGAGAGAGGACAGCAACAACAAAACAAATAGCTGTGTAATTGTTTCATTCCGAATCTGTCTGTTGTTTTCGTTTTTTGCCCTTCTTTCTTTATTGCCTGCTCCTGATAAAATGCAGCCTCCATCTGAAGGTGAATTAACGGTGACATCCGGCATATTGGGACGCATACACAAATGGAAAAATGAAAGTACGGTAAGTAGTAATTGAGGATCGCACTGGGATTAAAGGGATGCTAATGAAAGTTACTTTTAATAGACAAAAATTACTTTACTTTAGATGTACAACAAGACAAAAACGTATCATATGATGGCGATTAAAAGTTTTTTTTTATATAAAAGGCTTTATTCTAATAGTGCAGAAGATGATCTCATAAAAGAAAAGTGTTCCAATAGAAGACCAGAAGGATTATTAAACAAGAAAGACGGAAGGGTTTCTTATTAAAAACCTTGAGGTATTGCATAAGAAAACATTGTGTTATTCTGTAGAAACTTATTATGGCCTTCTATATGAAATCTTTATGGTATTCTATAGAAGACCTAGCGATCTTCTGACCTTCTGGTTTCCTAAAGGAAGGCATTCTGGTCTCCTATAGGATGATTTTCTGGCCTTCTATAATAAGACAATATAAGATCTACAGGTATTTCAAGGTTTTCGTTTAGAAGACCTATAGAAGAACTCAAAATCTTCATATAGAAGACCTCAAGGTCTTCGTATAGAATACCACAAGATTTGCGTATGGAAGAAGACCTCAAGTTCTTCTCAAAGACCGTAAGGTTTTTTTATAGAAGACCACAAGGTCTACTTAAAGAAGACCGCACGACTACAAGGTCTTCGAATAGAAGAATCCAAGGGCTTCGTATAGAAGACCACAAAGTCTTAATATAGAAGACCTCAAGGTTTTCGTGTAGAAGACCTCAAGGTTTTCGTGTAGAAGACCTCAAGGCCTTCATGTAGAAGACTTCAAGGCCTTCGTGTAGAAGACCTCAATGCCTTCTTGTAGAAGACCTCAAGGCCTTCTTGTAGAAGACCTCAAGGTCGTCGTATAGAACACCTCAAGGACTTCGTGTAGAAGACCTCAAGGCCTTCATGTCTTCAAGTCTTCTTCAAGGCCTTCGTGTAGAAGACCTCAATGCCTTCTTGTAGAAGACCTCAAGGCCTTCTTGTAGAAGACATCAAGGTCTTCGTGTAGAAGACCTCAAGGTCTCCGTAAAGAAGATCTCAAGGTCTTCGTATAGAAGATCTCAAGGTCTTCGTATAGAAGATCTAAAGGTCGTCGTATAGAAGATCTCAATGTCTTCGTATAGAAGACCCCAAGGTTTTCGAGTAGAAGACCACAAGGTCGTCGTATAGAAGACGTCAAGGTCGTCGTATAGAAGACCTTAAGGTCGTCGTATAGAAGACCTCAAGGTCGTCGTATAGAACACCTCAAGGACTTCGTATAGAAGACCTCAAGTTCTTCGCATAGCATAACCAAAGGTCTTCGCATAGAATACCTCAATGTTTTCGCATAGAAGACCTCAATGTCTTCGTATAGGAGAAGGCATAGAAGACCTCAAAGTCTTCTTATAGAAGACCTCAAGGTCTTCTTATAGAATACCTAAAGGTCTTCGTATAGAACACCTCACGAAGACCTTGAGGTATTCTATATGAAGACCTCAATGTCATCGTATAGAAGACCTCAAGTTTTTGGTATAGAAGACCTCAAGGTATTCGTTAGAATATGACCTTCAATGTCTTCGTATAAAAGACATCAATGTCTTCGTATAGAAGACCTCAAGCTATTCTTATAGAAGACCTCAAGCTATTCTTATAGAATACTTAAAGGTCTTCGTATAGAAGACCTCAAGTTCTTCGTATAGAAGACCTCAAGGTCTTCATAAAGAAGACCTCAAGGACTTCGTATAGAAGACCTCAAGGACTTCGTATAGAAGACCTCAAGGTCTTCTTATAAAAGACTTCAAGGTATTCGTATAAAAGACCTCAAGGTATTCGTATAGATGACCTCAATGTCTTCGTATAGATGACTTCAATGTCTTCGTATAGAAGACTTCAAGGTCTTCGTGTAGAAGACCACAAGGGCTTCGTATAGAAAACCACAAGGTCTTCGTAGAGAAGACCTCAAAGTCTTCGTACGGAAGAAGACCTCAAAGTCTTCGAACGGAAGAAGACCTCAAAGCCTTCGAATAGAAGACCTCAAGGTGTTCGTATTGAAGACATCAAAGTCTTCGTATAGATGTCCTCAAGGTCTTCGTATAGAACACCTCAAGGTGTTCGTGTAGAAGACCTTAAGGTCTTCGTATAGTAGACCACAAGGTCTACGTATAGAAAACCTCAAGTTCTTTGTATAGAAGACCTCAAGGTCTTTGTATAGAAGACCTCAAGGTCTTCGTATAGAAGACCTCAAGGTCTTCGTATAGAAGACCTCAAGGTCTTCGTATAGAAGACCTCAAGGTCTTCGTATAGAAGACCTCAAGGTCTTCGTATAGAAGACCTCAAGGTCTTCGTATAGAAGACCTCAAGGTCTTCGTATAGAAGACCTCAAGGTCTTCGTATAGAAGACCTCAAGGTCTTCGTATAGAAGACCTCAAGGTCTTCGTATAGAAGACCTCAAGGTCTTCGTATAGAAGACCTCAAGGTCTTCGTATAGAAGACCTCAAGGTCTTCGTATAGAAGACCTCAAGGCCTTCGTATAGAAGACCTCAAGGCCTTCGTATGGAAGACCTCAAGGTCTTCGTATAGAAGACCTCAAGGTCTTCGAATAGAAGACCTCAAGGTCTTCTTTTATAAGAACTCAAGCTATTCTTATAGAAGACCTCAAGCAATTCTTATAGAATACTTAGAGGTCTTCTTATAGAAGACCTGAAGGTCTTCTTATAGAATACCTAAAGGTCTTCGTATAGAATACCTAAAGGTCTTCGTATAGAAAACCTCAAGGTCTTCATAAAGAAGACCTCAAGCTATTCTTATAGAAGACCTCAAGCTATTCTTATAGAATACTTAGAGGTCTTCGTATAGAAGACCTCAAGTTCTTCGTATAGAAGACCTCAAGGTCTTCTTATAGAAGACCTCAAGGTCTTTGTATAGAAGACCTCAAGGTCTTCGTATAGAAGACCTCAATGTCTTCGTATAGAAGACCTCAATGTCTTCGTATAGAAGACCTCAAGGTCTTCGTATAGAAGACCTCAAGGTCTTCGTATAGAAGACCTCAAGGTCTTCGTATAGAAGACCTCAAGGTCTTCGGGTAGAAGACCTCAAAGTCTTAGTATAGATGACCTCAAGGACTTCGTATAGAATTCAAGGTGTTCTTATAAAATACCTAATGGTCTGCATATAGAAGACCTCAAGTTCTTCTTATAGAATACCTCAAGGCCTTCTTATAGAATACCTGCAGGTCTTCGTATAGAAGTCCTCAAGGTCTTCGAGTAGAAGACCTCAAAGTCTTCGTATAGATGACCTCAAGGACTTCGTATTGAAGACCTCAAGGTGTTCGTATTGAAGACATCAAAGTCTTCGTATAGAAGTCCTCAAGGTCTTCGTATAGAACACCTCAAGGTGTTCGTGTAGAAGACCTTAAGGTCTTCGTATAGTAGACCACCAGGTCTACGTATAGAAAACCTCACGGTCTTAGTATAGGAGATCCCAAGGTATTCGTATAGAAGACTTCAAGGTCTTCGTATAGATGAGCTCAAGGTCTTCGTATAGATGACCTCAAGGTCTTCGTATAGATGACCTCAATGTCTTCGTATAGATGACTTCAATGTCTTCGTATAGAAGACTTCAAGGTCTTCGTGTAGAAGACCACAAGGGCTTCGTATAGAAGACCACAAGGGCTTCGTAGAGAAGACCTCAAAGTCTTCGTACGGAAGAAGACCTCAAAGTCTTCGAACGGAAGAAGACCTCAAAGCCTTCGAATAGAAGACCTCAAGGTGTTCGTATTGAAGACATCAAAGTCTTCGTATAGAAGTCCTCAAGGTCTTCGTATAGAACACCTCAAGGTGTTCGTGTAGAAGACCTTAAGGTCTTCGTATAGTAGACCTCAAGGTCTACGTATAGAAAACCTCAAGTTCTTAGTATAGAAGACCCCAAGGTATTCGTATAGAAGACTTCAAGGTCTTCGTATAGATGACCTCAAGGTCTTCGTATAGATGACCTCAAGGTCTTCGTATAGATGACCTCAATGTCTTCTTATAGATGACTTCAATGTCTTCTTATAGATGACTTCAATGTCTTCGTATAGAAGACTTCAATGTCTTCGTATAGACGACTTCAAGGTCTTCGTGTAGAAGACCCCAAGGGCTTCGTAGAGAAGACCTCAAAGTCTTCGTACGTAAGAAGACCTCAAAGTCTTCGAACGGAAGAAGACCTCAAAGCCTTCGAATAGAAGACCTCAAGGTCTTCGTATAGAAAACCTCAAAGTCTTCGTATAGAAGACCTCAAGGTCTTCGTATAGAAGACCTCAAGGTGTTCGGGTAGAAGACCCTAAGGTCTTCGTATAGAAGACCTCAAGGTGTTCGGGTAGAAGACCCTAAGGTCTTCGTATAGTAGACCTCAAGTTCTTTGTATAGAAGACTGAAGAACTTCAAGGTCTTCGTATAGAAGACCTCAGGTCTTCTTATAAAATACCTAATGGTCTGCGTATAGAAGACCTCAAGTTCTTCTTATAGAATACCTCAAGGCCTTCTTATAGAATACCTGCAGATCTTCGTATAGAAGTCCTCAAGGTCTTCGTATAGAACACCTCAAGGTGTTCGTGTAGAAGACCTTAAGGTCTTCGTATAGTAGACCACAAGGTCTACGTATAGAAAACCTCAAGGTCTTAGTATAGAAGACCCTAAGGTATTCGTATAGAAGACTTCAAGGTCTTCGTATAGATGAGCTCAAGGTCTTCGTATAGATGAGCTCAAGGTCTTCGTATAGATGACCTCAATGTCTTCGTATAGATGACTTCAATGTCTTCGTATAGAAGACTTCAAGGTCTTCGTGTAGAAGACCACAAGGGTTTCGTATAGAAGACCACAAGGGCTTCGTAGAGAAGACCTCAAAGTCTTCGTACGGAAGAAGACCTCAAAGTCTTCCAACGGAAGAAGACCTCAAAGCCTTCGAATAGAAGACCTCAAGGTGTTCGTATTGAAGACATCAAAGTCTTCGTATAGAAGTCCTCAAGGTCTTCGTATAGAACACCTCAAGGTGTTCGTGTAGAAGACCTTAAGGTCTTCGTATAGTAGACCACAAGGTCTTCTTATAGAAAGGCTCACAGGGTCTTTGTATAGATGACTACAATGACTTCTTATAGAAATTCTGTCTGTTTATAGAAGACTCCGAGGTTTGTTAAAGAAGGTTGCGAGGTCTTCTTATAGAACACTTCAAGATAATCTTATAGAAGACTACTGGGTCTTCTGATAAAAGTCTACAAATTCCTTTTATAGTAGACCACAAAGTCTTATTACAGAAGACCACAAATAAGGCCACAAATCCTTCTTATAGAATACAACAAGATTTGTTATAGAAGGTCACAGGATCTTCTTATAGAGAAACCACAAGGTCTGTTTATAGAAGACCCCTAGGTCTTCTTACGGAATACTGCAAGGTATTTTTATAGAAGACCCCAGGGTCTTCATGTTGAAGACCTTTTAGGTTTCCATAGGAAGACCTAGTGGTCTCCCGTGGGAAGGCTTTGTGGTCTTCTGTTCGAAGACATCATAGATTTCATCTGGACTGCTTCACAGAATAATTATAGCTCTTCTCATAAGTATATTATCCCTAAATGTTCCAAATATATTTTCATCTGCGACAAAGTACGAGGGTCCATCCCAAATTTAATATCTTTCTTTTCCCAGACACATTACATGTATGAATGCATGTGCGTGCATGCATTTGTATGTTGTGTAAAGAAGTTGTTTAAGTGAAAAAATATTTGCTCATTGTGACCAATAAAATAGTTTCCAGTAAAGTAACGTTTACAAACACACACACATGACACACATAGCAAGGCATCAGTAGTCAATGTCAATGTCAGGATAAAGAAACAGCCAACAACCACAAAAAGTAAACATATCCCCGTGACAAGCATTAAGTAGATACATGTATGAAGATTTAGAGAGTGTGTGACCCATATAAAGAGAGCAGTGCTATGAGGTGCCAAAGAACACGAGGAGAGCCATCACATAATGAGCATTGGAACGGGTAACGAAGGACAAACTGGACAATTTGTTGGTAGATTAAAATGTTCTGTGCTGTCGCATGAATAAGTTAAGGGATATTCAAAAGACCTACATTTTTGTCAAGTGAAAAAGTTAGTTCGATTTTTGTTAAGGGACGTGGCATATTTTGAATTGCTGATTGATAAGTCAACTGATATGAATGTATTTATTTTAAGCATAATTTATTTAATATGACCCAACTTCATTGCCACGACAGTACTTTTTTCTTTAAGACTTTTGACAAACAGTCGTTCATTCAATGCTACTACTCAACCATAATCGTTTAATGTTAATCCATCTTCCAGAGATAAGTGAATGTGTGTGAATTTATAAATGAGGGTAATTAGGTGGGTTTGAGTGGGTAAGTGCAGACGTATGTATGTACATTAACACTGTCTGTATGTGTTTTTGTTAAAACAAAGTCAATGACAATTGTTTACATTTAGTTAAAAAATTGTGAAATGAGACTAATTTCTGATTTTTTTAGCAGAATTCTATGATTTGAAAAAAAAAATTAGCCAAATAATCAACGATTTTAGTTGGTGCCTGCAGGGTTTTTAGAGCAACAATTGGTTTGAGCGCATGAAAAAGTGTTTGTGGGTTGAAACATTGCTTGCAGTCGACCTATAACGTCCGTACCTAGCAAACCAAATGTCGGATGTCCGACACATCGGAACAATTTCGGAAGCAACGTCGTACAGATTTCGTTCCGATTTTTAAACGATTTTTCGGTGCGGAAATAGTTCAGATTTTGTACCGATTTCGTTCCGATTTCGGAACGAATGTCGGAAAGAAATTTCCTTTCCGAATTTCCCAAGGATTTTCTTCAGATTTCGTTACGAAATCGATAAGATGTCGCTCCTACATTTTGTTCCGAAATTATGTCAACCACTTCATACAACTTTCGATAAGATATCGTTACGATTTCGGATCAGACATCGAAAGTATCGTCCGAATTTTGTTCCGATTTCGTTAAGATGTCGGTACGATTGGTTTGCTGGGTATTTACGATTGTTGTATCGGAGATAGATCCACAGCCAACCCAGAAATCATAGACACTTGGACATTTGCTTCGAGATATCCCCCCATATTAGCAGAATTATCCGTTTCTGCTAATATCTACTACTTGAAAGCTGTGCATGTGATCGTTAGCAATCAGCTTCGATTCTTCTTATCGTAATATACGAGGGGAACTAGACAATTTTCTGGCCTAACAATGAAAACGATAATATTTTCCAACCAAAATAGTTTTATTGTTTTCTTACGTAGTCTCCATTTTTACACTTTTTCATGCGCTCAAACCAATTGTTGAAACACTTGTTCCACTCCGATTGAGACACTTCCAAAACATGGTTTTTTAACGCTTTAGCAGCATCGTCTGGCGACGAAAATAGTTGACCACGCCTTTTTCTTGATATGAACTTAGAAAAGATCTCCATTCCTCTCTGTTTTTCGCTTCGCTTTTTGGAATACCGCGCCTTTTCATTTCTTCATCCACTTGTATGCTCCATCGAAGTTTAGGCCTGCCGATTCTGTGTGCACCGCCATGTGGCATGTATTCATACGCCTTTTTAGCGAGTTCATCATCGCACATTCTTATGATATGGCCTAGCCAACGCAATCGTTGCATCTCGATACGTTTAACTATATTCATGTCTTTGTATAGCTGATATAGCTCGTGGTTCATACGACGTCGATATTCACCGTCAACGCAAATCGTAAATCTTTCGAAAAATTTTCCTCTCAAACACACCAAGCACTGCTTTATCTGCTTGCGCAAGTACCCATGCTTCGGAGCCATACATTGGCACGGGTAGTATCAGTGTTATGTAAAGCGTTATTCTTGTTTGACGAGATGTAGCTTTGTTTTTAAATTGCTTACTTAAACCATAGTAGCATCTGTTGACCAATACAATTCTTCTTCTTATTTCACAACTGATGTTGTTTGTTGTGTTTATGGCAGTGCCGAGGTAGACGAAGTCTTTAACTACCTCAAAATTATAGGTACCAACTTCTACGGTTGGTCCGAGCTCTATGGACGCTTTGCGCGTCGACACCATCAATTTGGTGTTTTCGTCGTTTACCGCCAGACCCATTTTCGCAGATTCTGCTTCGACCTTCCTAAAGGTATCAGTTACTTCATTTACTGATCGTCCCATGATGTCTATGTCATCAGCATAACCAAATAACATTTGGCTATTGGTGTAAATTGTGCCACTTCTTTTGACATTTGCATCTCGTATTACCTTTTCCAGAAAAATGTTGAATAGGTCACACGAAAGGCTGTCTCCTTGTCTGAAACCTCTTTTGGTACAAAATTCTTCGGAGAGGTTCTTTCCAATTTAAAGTGAGGACCTAGTATCAGATAAAGTCATCTTATAAAGCCGGATGAGCTTTGCGGGGACACCAAATTCAGACATTGCATGGAATACCTTTGATCGGAGGGGAGCGTCGAATGCTGCTTTATAATCGACAAAAAGGTGATATGTATCGATCTGCATCTCTTGGGTCTTCTCTAGGATTTGCCGCAGGGTAAATATTTGGTCAATGGTGGACTTGCCAGGTCTAAAGCCACATTGGTATGGTCCAATTATTTCGTTGACCATTGGCTTCAGTCGTTCGCACAATATCCCTGACACGATCTTATAGGCAATAGGGAGAAGACTTATGCCCCTATAGTTGGAGCATACAGTCTTATCTCCTTTCTTGTGGACGGGACATAGGATGCTCAGGTTCCAATCGTCGGGTACGAGTTCTTCCTGACAGATGGTCCTAACTAGCTGATGCATACACCTTATCAGCGCGTCGCCTCCGGTTTTAAACAGCTCGGCTGGCAGGCCATCGGCTCCTGCTGCTTTATTATTCTTCAGCCGGTTGATTGCTGTTTTTACCTCATTTTGGCCGGGCGGTATACATTCTATACCATCTTCTCGGATTGGATGTGTGGTATCATCGTCTTCAGATTGGAGAAATGTTCCTTCCATATCCTGAGCACGCTATCTGTATCTGTTACCAGATTTGCTTGCTGGTTTCTACAGGAGGATGTGCCTGTACCAAAGCCATCTGTTTGATGTTTCACTCTTTGGTAGAATTTTTGGACATCATTCTGGCTCCTGTACATCTCAATTTTTTCACACTCCCGCTTTTCCATTTCTCTCTTTTTCTTGCGGAAAAGACGTTTCTCTTCTCTCCTTTTCTCCCGATATCTCCCTCGTGCGCTACGCGTTGCTACTGATTGTAAAGTAGCTCTATATGCCGCATTTTTCTCTTCGGTAGCAGCACGACACTCCTGGTCATACCATGAATTCCTTGTGGAGGTCTCTGGAATCCAAGTATGGATTTTGCGGCTGTTTACATGGAGTGGGCAATATGTTGCCATTGTGTTGTTATGTTATCGGGACAAGGAGTGCTCGCGTTAAGTAATTGTGGCTATCTGTTGTGTTTGCAGCCTATCGATGTCCAACTTCCGCGTTGTGTCTGTTCGTGCTTTATTTGCAACGTTTAGACGGGTACGTACCTTTGCTGCAACAAGGTAGTGGTCCGAATCAATGTTTGCGCCTCGGAACGATCGTACATCCAACACGCTCGATGAATGTCTTCCATCTATCACAACATGATCAATTTGATTTCTTGTTTTCTGATTTGGAGACAGCCAGGTGCCCTTATGGATGTCGATATGTTGAAATATGGTGCTGTTTTTTGGCGCTGCGAAGTCTATCAGCCTCATACCATTGTCAAATGTTTCACTGTGGAGGCTGAATTTTCCGACTGTTGGACCATAGATATTTTCCTTTCCTATTTTGGCATTAAAATCGCCTAGAATAATTTTAATGTCATGGGCAGGGCAACGGTCATATGTTTCTTCCAAGCGCTCGGTCTGTTCGTCCCTGTCTTCAGTGGGATCATGAGCACAAATAAAGCTGATGTTGAAGAAATTTGCTTTTAATCGAATTGCAGCGAGTCTTTCATTCACTGGGGTGAAGCTGTTGACCAGATGTTTTAACCTCCGACCAACTACAAATTCGCAAACAAACTCATGCTTTGTGTCATGGCAGCTATAATACAGTGCGTCACCTTTAGGTGTTGTTGTGACGCCTTTCCCAATCCATCGTATGTCCTGGCAGTAATGTCAGCCTTGTACTTTTCAAGTACATCTGCCAATGCGTAAACTGCACCTTCTCTATAAAGAGTGCGAACATTCCAGGTGCAGATTCGCAGATCATGGTCCTTAAAACGTTTAGAGGGGTTTGTTTTTCTTTTTTTTGTTTTTTCATAGTAGGCTGCTTTTTCTAGGGGAGGGTAACTAATCCGACGCCCAAACCCAAGTTTTTAACGTTATTATGGGTGAACGCGCGGCACTTGTTAGCTCACTACCTTTAATGGGTGTTAAAGGCAGCTCCCCAGGTGACACCACGGGGAGGTCAGTGTCCACTTAAGATTAAAGATGGACCAAGATAAATCCTGGGCTTTGCCATGTTAAAGCCGGTCAGGACCGTTCGTTGGTATCTTCCATCCTTTACGTCACCCACCAAAATGACACCCAAGTACCTTAAATCAGTCGGTACCAAAACCTTGATCTATGTCCATAACTTTTGGCGGTGACGTTTGTTGATCACTACGAAGCCTAAATGCTAATTACAGCCAATTTAAACCGAAAATTTATATAAAAACCATAAATACCTCAAAACCAGACAGTACCGGTATATGGAAGTTGTGCCAATACGTGGACCTATGTCCACAATTTTTAATGGAGAAGTTTGTTGAAAACCCTAAATACTACAATAACATTATTATATTAAAAAAACATATATTATTAAAAATATTATTAAAAACAACGTTTAAATTTAGCATTATTTTTTGGCATTTTTATACCCTCCACCATAGTATGGAGGGTATGTTAAGTTTGTCATTCCGTTTGTAACACATCGAACTAATCATTTGCGACCCTATAAAGTATATATATTCTTGATCAGGATAAAATTCTAAGACGATCTAGCCATGTCCGTCTGTCCGTCCGTCCGTCTGTCCGTCCGTCCGTCTGTCCGTCCGTCCGTCTGTCCGTCTGTTGTAATCACTCTAGCGTCCGCAATAATTGAGATAGAGTGCTGAAATTTTGCACCCGAGGGTCTTTTTTCCATAAGCAGGTCAAGTTCGAAGATGGGCTATATCGGTCCACTCTTTGGTATAGCCCCCATATAACGGTACCTCCGGATTTGAGGTATTTTGACGTTCTTCGCCACATTTGCTGACCGAATTAGCTATAATTTAGCACTTAGGGTTCCTAGTGATCACCAAACTTATATCCCAAAGGATATGGGCATAGGTCCATGTTTTGGTATAGTCCCCATATAACGGTACCTCCCAATTTTCGGTATTTAGAGAATTTTACCCACAATTTTTAACCGAACTAGCTGTAATTTGACATTTGAGGTTCTCAGTGGTCATGAAATATCTCCACGAAGCATCGTCAACATAGGTCCATGTTTTGGTATAGCCCCCATATATCGGTACCTCCCGATTTTTGGTATTGTGAGAATTTTAGCTACAATTTTTAACCGAACTAGCTGTAATTTTCCATTTGAGGTTCTCAGTGGCCATGAAATACCTCCACCAAACATCGTCAACATAGGTCCATGTTTTGGTATAGCCCCCATATAACGGTACCTCACAATTTTCGGTATTTTGAGAATTCTGGCCAAAATTTGTAACCGAACTATCTGCAATTTGACATTTAAGGTTATCAGTGGTCATGAAACATCTCCACCAAACATCGTCAACATAGGTCCATGTTTTAGTATGGCCCCCTTATAACCGTACCTCCCGATTTTCGGTATTTTGAGCATTTTAGTTACAATTTTCAACCGAACTAGCTGTAATTTTCCATTTGATGTTCTCAGTGGTCATGAAACATCTCCACGAAACATCGTCAACATAGGTCCATGTTTTGGTATAGCCCCCATATATCGGTACCTCCCGATTTTCGGTATTTTGAGAATTTTAGCTACAATTTTTAACCGAACTAGCTGTAATTTGCCATTTGAGGTTCTCAGTGGTCATGAAACATCTCCACGAAACATCGTCAACATAGGTCCATGTTTTGGTATAGCCCCCATATAACGGTATCTCCCGATTTTTGGTTTTTTGAGAATTTTAGCTGCAATTTTTAACCGAACTAGCTGTAATGATCGGTATTTTGAGAATTTTAGCTACAATTTTGTCTATTAAAAAATAATCGTCAATATAGGTCCATGTTTTGGTATATCTCTCCATATAACTGTACTTCCCGATTTTCGGGAATTTTCAGTGGTCACGAAATTTCTTCACTAAAATTCGTCAACATGGGTCCATTTTTGAGGGTCTACATTGTTTTGATGAAACTACCCTCAATTTGACTCTTGAAGTTCCCAGCAGCTATAAAACTTTTCCGCCAAAAAATTAAAGATAGGTTGACTCTTTGATATAGCCCCGTAGGTGGTACCTTTCACCTAGCTGAACACATTTTTTAGATTAGATTAGATAACACTCTGCAACAAAATGGAGGTGAAAGTCTGGGGCACGGAAAATTCCTCTTGGGGAAAAAAGGCCTTGATGAGTATATTATGAACCCCGAAGGACAGATCCGCCTTGAGTCGAACTTCCGCGTTATGGCGTGATGAAATTTTTGTTAGAGACCCTGTGGGTTCTACAAAAACAACAAACACAGATATAATGCTAATTCATGATGGCTTACAGGGTCTCTTGCAAAAACTTCATCATGCCATAACGCGGAAGTTCGACTCACGGCGCATCTATCCTTCGGGGTTTTTAATATACACACATCAAGGGCTTTCATCTACAAAGGGAATTATATCTGCCCCAACATTTGTGTTCACAGTGTAATTTAAGCAATAGTGGGAGGCAGTAGGAGTCTATCCATTGTCGAAAAATTGTTCCACCTAAAATTGCGAAAGGACCCCAATTATTCCATTTTAATTAAGACTATTTTATGGTGGAGGATATAAAAAGTTCGGCCCGGTCGAACTTAACGACTTTTTACTTGTTATATTTATTTTAGCATTTTTATTAATTATTTCAAAGCAGATTTAGCTGCAACACTTTTTTAAAATCTGGTCACACTGCTAAGTATTACCGATAGCAACAGTGTTGTCAACTTAATTAATTTTAATTAATTTAATTTTACCGATTTTTATCGGTAACCAAAAAATACCTCAGGGAATCCCACTACTCTAGTCATTAAGTACCTAATAGTTATACATTTGAGCCATGGTGGAATAAGAAGGTGTTACATCAAATCATGTCAAACGTCAAATTTGCTCACAATAAGCATTACTGTGAATTGCTTGTTTACATTTTGTATGTGATTTTATTCACAATAACGCATTCCGACAACTTGTATGAAGAGCTGCTGTTTTTGCCGTTACACCTTATTATTCCACCATGATTTGTGCATGATATCGACCCCCTAGATATCACACTGTACAGCGTCACATAAAAATGATTTTGGGAAGCTTCGCACAGTGCTCTTAAAATATGTTTGTCCCTTAATAGATTTACATATTCAAGATTAGCTGCCTTAACTGACAGGCATTTGATGAGATTATAATTGAAATGTATGTAATGAAATATGTGACAAAGCATAATTAGATAATAAATAATTCACAAAATATAAGCACTAAACTTTTTGCGCAGAAGAGCAGATTAAAGACATCAAAGCCTCCTCCACATCACAATAATCACAAAATTTACTTTGAAATAATCAAGGCCATTTGGCAAAGCAACTTGTATCGACCACTTAAATTCTAATTTCTTATGTCTTATTTATTGTCATCCACCTCCTTTCCTCCCTCCCCCGTTCTCCTCCTTCTCACTACCATTTGATTTCATTGATGAACAACAGGGCATGTTTAAGGATAAAACCAAATATCCGACATTAACACGCATGTCGTATTGCCAGTGCCGTTTGAAATTAGTTTTTGCCAGTGTCTTTCGTCAATTTAATTGGAAACATGTTGCCCTGCTGGTGGATCGTTCGGATTTATTTTCGCTGACGGTGGGTAAAAATCTGGAATATGGTCTGCGACAGGAGGGCCTTTTGAGCTTTGTACGTGAATTGAATGGCAATGAGCAGGAACCGTATGAGCTGTATTTAAAAGATGCCAGCATGTATGCCAGAGGTAAGTTAAACCGAAAAATCCTTTTGACGTACATACTTATGTTAAGTGGAATTTTGCATGTGAGTTCGTGTGTGTGTGCGTTTCAAGAGTCCTTAGGGTAAGATTAATTTTTTGTTTCTTTGCTTTTGGGGTAATTTGCATTTCTTTGCCTTACCTTTTTCTTCTTGTTCTTTCGCCTACAAGTGGTAATCTTGTCTGTTCGTGGCACATTGGTAAGAAAATTTATGCTGGCTGCCTATTCCTTGGGTATGACAAACGGTGATTGGGTATTCTTGGATGTGGAGATTTTTCAGGTATGTTTCAAAAAGGTATTTAATTGAAAGCATTTATCAAAGAAGAACTTTTATTTTCACCACCAAGAGTTCCTATTGGGGTGACCATGATTGGGAAATGGGAGATCCGGATGATGGTAGGGCTCGCAAGGCCTATGAAGCTCTACTGCGGGTATCTTTGCTGCAGCCATCTAGCCCGAAATATCAGGGTTTTGCCGATAATGTCAAGGAAATGGCTTTGAAAAACTACAATTATACCTTTGGAGAGGGTGAAGAGGTAAAGAGATATTTCTTTGTTAAAAATTATTCAAATCTCCTATACTTTCCTCCTCTAAGGTAAACTTTTTTATTGGCGCTTTTTATGACGGAGTCTATCTGCTGGGCATGGCCCTCAATGAAACTTTGACTGAGGGTGAAGACATACGTGATGGCATGGCCATTACAAGGCGCATGTGGAATCGCAATTTCCATGGTATAACCGGACATGTCCGAATCGATGATAATGGTGATCGTGATGCGGATTATTCGATATTAGATTTGGACCCGATAAATGGAAAATTTGCTGTTGTGGCCCATTATTACGGTTTACATAGGTAAGTCATATTGAAGGGTTTTCTCCTTTTAGGCTTGTCAGTTTTTATACCCTCAGCATGTATGCTAACGAGGGTATATACACTTGCATACGGACAAAATGCACCTCATCGAAATAATGGTTTTGGTCTTGTCCGTCCGTCTGTCTGGCTGGCTGGAGCGCGCCATAGCTCTTAAACGGATTAACCGATTTGGTCCAAAAATCCAAAATGGGTTTCGTAATATTTTGTCCAAACTTAGTATAAGTTCGAAGATGAGCCATATCGGTCTACTCCCTCGGGTACATCCCCACAAAAGTTCGCAAAAATTCGAATATGGGTCATATCGGTGCACTCCTTTGGGTACCTCCCCCACAACAGTTCAAAACTTTTCGCTCCCTTCGGGTTCCTCCCAAACAAAATTTCAGCTCAGGACCTCCTCTCAAATCGATTTGATTTTTCTTACAGCAAGTTGCACTCAAGGCCCATATGACGATGGTACACCTTTTTTTAGTGGCAAGTCAGTACTTCTTGAGAAAATTACCCGAGAGCTGCAGAAACCCCTACGGCCAGGCAGTGTAGTGGCTGATGTGTAAGACAATTATCGAACCGAATACTGAGTTGGTCCACACTTGGCATATCGTAATATTTCTTTAAATATTAGATAAAATTCGAAGGTGGTGCATATCCAACGTTTCAAACTTGGCCGGATGGTTATTGTTGTTGTTGTTGTTGTACAGTGTTTATTATTACGTTAGTATGTTCGTTCTTCTGATCAATCTGGCTCTGGGTCTATCTCCAGTTCCAGGAAAGTGGTTGCTTCGATGGGATGTAACCACAGATCCACTGGAGTAGGTTTGGCGGGGCAGTTGAAAAAGTGTTTTGTGTCGTACTGGGCAGATGTCTTGCACGCGCGGTCGATTTCCGCCCAATAAAAATTTAGGCGACTGTAATATCCCGAGCATAGTTGAGCCAAAACTACTCTGGTTTGTCGTGGCAGCTGACGCTCCTCAGCTGCGATAGATGAGTGATGTACTCCGAGGACTTTATTTACACTATATTTGCTTATGGCCTTAGCAACTGCATCCGTGTTGAATACTATTTAAACCTGCTTGATATGCCTGTTGATCTAGGGGTTCTCTCCTATATTGTTGGATTTCCCTCTCTAGAGCATGAATATCCTTCTTGATATGCCTGAATGTGTCGGGCCTAGCCAGATTGGGATGGCTCTCACGGTAACTCCCAAGCAAGTACTGCAACAAAATCATCTCATTGTGTTGCTTTACTGGAAGAATCTTTGCCTCCTCATGTAGATTGTCCACTAAAGACTTGAGGACACCCTGTTGCTGTTCTCAGGGCGGCATTCTGACAGGTTTGAATCTTTTTCCAATCAGTATCACATAATCTCGGGGACCAACCTGGCGCCGCATAGCTTACCACAGACCGACCTATCGCGTTATATGTGGTCAACAAGGTTTCTTTATCTGCCCCCTAAGTGCTGCCGGCTAGGGACTCGATCACCATGTTCCTACTTTTCAGTTTGTCGCACGACTTGAAAGTAGTGTCGAATGCGACCCCTAATATTTTGAGGCAGTTTGTGGTCGGAATTCTGCTACTGTCGACAACGACATTCAATTTTCTTCCAAACTGCGCTTTCCATGCGCTGTAGATTTTGTGGCGGAAATCTGCATATTCCTCTCGTGAAGAAAGGTGGTAAGATCGGTTAAAGAGCATTTCAGTCTCTCACAGATGTCATCAGGGAAGGTATTTGACGCCAGGATCGTGCAAACATCCGCATACGTTACGATCTCGATGCCGTCTGGAGGGTCGGAATACAGGAGAGGTAGAGGTTAAACAGTTCCGGAGATATCACCCCACCTTGGGGAATTCCCTGTTTCACTCTACGGGGTTTGAGCTTTTTGTTCCTGAATTCCACGTACGACTGGCGTCCACACATATAGTTGACTATCCAACGTTTCAAGCTTGGCCGGATCGTTTTCTGCTCAATGTTCTCAAACAGCGTGGAGTGCCTGACTGTATCAAAGGCTTTTGATAAGTCACGCGCCACCATCACAGTTCTATCACACGGCGGTTTTTGTTGTCGTGCTGTGCTGCTTACGGAATCCATGCTGATGATCAGCAACTTGATAGCTATTCCTGATACTGGGGAGGACTAAGGCCTCAAGGGTCTTTGCTGCGAGCGACAAAAGCGAAATCGGCCTGTACGATTCACTTTTGCTGGTATCCTTGCCTGGCTTCCGTAGCGGGACCACCCAGTCCCTTTTCCAGACTTCGGGAACGATGAGGGTGGTTAGCGACATGTTGAGAACTTTGTAGCTCACTCTCGGCTCATACAGCTGTTTCAGCATTACCATAGAGATTCCATCAGGGCCGAACGCTTTGGATGATCTAGCGTTCCTTATGGCATCCGCAACACCATCCCTTGTAAATTGTGGTGGTTCTCCTCGGCAGGAAGAGATCTAATGCGTCGTAGTACTCTTCTCTTTGCCCTATCACTTCTTGGGTGCTCGACAAACTGCCGATTAAAAAAACTTGCGCACCTCTTCGGATAACTCAGCGTGACGTCGCCAAACGTGACTGAGGCACTGTCTTCCTTATTTCCAGGGTTCGAGAGTGACTTAACAGTTGCCCACAATTCACTTATTCCGACTCCATTGTTGCAACCCTTCAGATGATTTTGCAATTGTTCCGCTTATGTTCACCGACCTGTAAGTTTACTTCAAGTGTCAGCTCCTTCAGTCTGGGGTCAATGGGTTTGGCTCGACGAAGCTCATCACCCTTATTTGCTTATCCCGTCGCCTCTACTAGCAAATTTGGTCTCACTCCGGGTATTCAACCAGCAGGTGGCTGCTACCAGAACATCAGAAGGGCTGGACAGATATCTGAAGCGGTGATTTGTGAAATCTCCGAAGCTAGGCCAATTAACTTTCCTACGATTGATGAAAGTGTGGGGTTCAAAGGTGATGAAATCGGGCGGTCTGCTGATGGAGACAAATATGAGGAGATGGTCTGACCCAAGAGAAACGACGGGTTGCCAGCTGATGTCATTTGTCGGACCAGGTGACATGATGGTTATGTCTGGTGAACGGTGATACCGCTCCGCTATTCTGGTTGGGTCGTCATCATTGAGCGTTCAAAACGTAGAGCTACCAATCTGTTCAGCCAGCAGTATACCCCTCTGGTCATTTCCGAGGACCGAATGCCACAACTCATGATGAGCATTAAATTCCTCCAAGACCAGACTGTTCTGCCAAAAATGGGTTAATTTTGGATCTATAACCTGGAGTACAGCTAGTTATAGGCGGAATGCAAACTACCACACCTGACTTCTACCCTCATAAATTCCATGTACGACTCTTTACAGCCAGGCTCAAGCGAGATATGTCTGTATTGCATAGACTGGTGCAATAGGAAAGCTATTCCCCCTACGGCACTTCTGGTGCGATCCTTCCTCAGTACGTTGTACCCAACAAAACTCTGAAAGCTAAAGTTGTTGTTGAGCTTGGTTCCTGCACCGCCGCGACTATCATATTCCTCCGACTCATGAAATCCACTATTTCCTCGATCGTACCTCTGAGTCCATTGCAGTTAAATTGAAAGAAGTATGCACTTTCAGGGATTGGAACAACAACGGCTGGTGTTAAGTGCTGCGTGTGCCGCTCCAGAGCAACCCTATGATGTACCCACTTCTGGCATCATTTGAATCTCATGGAAGTTTGAGTGTAGTGTATGCTGATGTGACAAACAGAGCACATCCATATTAGTCCTGGATGTTCCTCCATCTCAACATTGACCAAAAGTATCCGTAGCAGGCATTCCGGGACATGCTGCTCCCAATGAGGTGGCAGCAGCTGGCCGGAACACGAGTGTTGTGGTTGTGTTATTTTGGGGTTGTTGTAGCCGTTGTTATTTTCACCTGGCACGCCTGGTGTTTCTTCTCGAACATTTTAATTTGATTATAATTTCGTCTATGATGAGCGCGTGGTCACTGCCAATGTCAGCAACGTTTTCTGTTTCTGACGTCAGACAGAGAGCTTTTCCATCTTCTACCGATGCAAATGTGATGATGTTAGGCACAGTACTATAAGTAGCCCCTGTTATTGTTTTTATCTCCACATCGATGCGTTCCAAATGTTGAACGGGCGTTGGTATTGTCGCTCCCTATTTTTGCGTTAAAGTCACCCATAAGAACTACGATGTCCCTCTGCCAGTTTCATTAAACGTGGATGTTAATTGTGAGTAGAATTCATCGTTCACAGTGTTTTCAACATCTTCTGTCGGCATAAGCACTGCACTATGGTTATGTCTTATATTGCTCTTGAATCGAGCCATTACTACTTACTTACTTACTTAGCTGGCCCATTACAGAACATTTGTTCTATAGGCCGAACTAAGAAGAGATCTCCATTCCTCTCTATTTGTTGCTTTGCACACTGGAATACCGCGCCTTGTCATCTCATCATCCACTTGTTTGCGCCATTTATTCCTTGGCCTGCCAATTCTGCGTGCACCGCCATGTGGCATGTATTCATACTCCTTTTTAGCGGGTTCATCATCGCTCATTCTTATGATATGGCCTAGCCAACGCAATCGCTGCATCTCGATACGTTTAACAATATTCATGTCGTTGTATAGCAGATACAGCTCGTGGTTCATGCGACGTCGATATTCACCGTCAACGCAGATTGGTCCATAGATCTTTCGAAGAATTTTTCTCTCAAACACACCAAGCACTGCCATGTCTGCTTGCGCAAGTACCCAGGCTTCGGAGCCATACATCAGCACGGGTAGTATCAGTGTTTTGTAGAGCGTTATTTTTGTTTGACGAGATGTGGCTTTGTTTTTAAACTGCTTACTTAATCCAAAGTAGCATCTGTTGGCCAATACAATTCTTCTTTTTATTTCACAACTGATGTCGTTTGTTGTGTTGACGGAGGTGCCGAGGTAGACGAAATCTTTTACTACCTCAATATTATAGGAACCAACTTCCACAGTCGGTCCGAGCTCAATGGACGCATTGCGCGTCGACACCATCAACTTGGTCTTCTCACCGTTTACCGCCAGACCCACTTTAGCAGATTCTCCTTCGACCTTTATAAAGGTATCAGTTACTTCTTTTACTGATCGACCCATGATGTCTATATCATCAGCATAAGCAAGTAACATGTGACTGTTGGTGTAGATTGTACCACTTCTTTTGACGTTTGCCTCTCGTATAACCTTTTCTAGCAGGATGTTGAAGAGGTCACACGAAAGGCTGTCTCCTTGTCTGAAACCTCTTTTGGTACCAAACTCTTCGGAGAGGTTCTTTCCTATTTTAACTGAGGACCTCGTGTCAGTTAAAGTCATTTTACAAAGCCGGATGAGCTTTGCGGGAATACCAAATTCAGACATGGCTTGGAATACCTTTGAGCGCAGCGGACTGTCGAAGGCTGCTTTATAATCGACAAAAAGGTGGTAGGTGTCGATCTGCATCTCTTGGGTCTTCTCCAGGATTTGCCGCAGGGTAAATATCTGGTCAATGGTGGACTTGCCAGGTCTAAAGCCGCATTGGTATGGTCCAATAATCTCGTTGACCATTGGCTTTAGTCGTTCGCACAATATCCCTGACACGATCTTGTAGGCAATAGGGAGTAGACTTATGCCCCTATAGTTAGAGCATACAGTCTTATCTCCCTTCTTGTGGACGGGGATACTCACAGGATACGCACAGGATACTCAGGTTCCAATCGTCGGGTACTCGTTCTTCCTGCCAGATGGTGCTAACTAGCTGATGAATACACCTTATCAGCGTGTCGCCTCCGGTTTTGAACAGCTCGGCTGGTAAGCCATCGGCCCCTGCTGCCTTATTATTCTTCAGCCGATTTATTGCTGTCTTTACCTCATCTTGGCTGGGCGGTATACATTTAATACCATCTTCTGGGATTGGGACTGTGGTATCTTCGTCGTCTTCGCTGCTATTGGATACCAACAGATTTGAAAAATGTTCTTTCCATATCCTGAGTACACTATCTGTATCAGTTACCAAATTACCTTGCTGGTCTCTACAGAAGGATGTGCCTGTACCAAAGCCATCAGTTTGATGCTTGACTCTTTGGTAGAATTTTCGGACTTCATTCTGGCTCCTGTACATCTCGATTTTTTCACACTCCCGCTTTTCCATCTCTCTCTTTTTCCTGCGGAAAAGACGTTTCTCCTCTCTCCTTTTCTCCCTGTATCTCTCTCGTGCGCCACGCGTTGCTACGGATTGTAAAGTAGCCTTATATGCCGCATTTTTCTCTTCGGTGGCAGCACGACACTCCTCATCATACCATGGATTCCTTGGTGGAGGTCTCTGGTATCCAAGTATGGATTTTGCGGCTGTTTGCATGGAGTGGGCAATGCTTTGCCATTGCGCTGATATGTTATCGGGATGAGGAGGGCTTTGATTAAGCAATTGGGCTAGTTGAGTGGAATATGCTGTGGCTATCTGTTGTGATTGCAGCTTACCGATGTCTAACTTTCGTGTTGTGTCTGTTCGTACTTTGTTTGCTACGTTTAAGCGGGTGCGTACCTTTGCTGCAACAAGGTAGTGGTCCGAATCAATGTTTGCGCCTCGGAACGATCGTACATCCAACACGCTCGATGAATGTCTTCCATCTATCACAACATGATCAATTTGGTTTCTTGTTTTCTGATCTGGAGACAGCCAGGTGCCCTTATGAATATCGAGATGATTAAATCTGGTACTGCTAACTACCATGTTTTTTGCAGCTGCAAAGTCTATCAGTCTCATACCATTGTCAGATGTTTCACTGTGGAGACTGAATTTCCCGACTGTTGGGCCAATGATATTCTCCTTTCCAATTTTGGCATTAAAATCGCCTAGAATGATTTTAATGTCATGGGCAGGGCAACGGTCATATGTTTCTTCTAAGCGCTCGTAAAATATATCTTTGGTCTGTTCATCCTTTTCTTCAGTGGGAGCATAAGCGCAGATAAAGCTGATGTTGAAGAATTTAGCTTTTATTCGAATTGCAGCAAGTCTTTCATTCACTGGAGTGAAGCTGGATACAAGATGTTTTAGTCTCCGACTAACTACGAATCCACAACCAAACTCGAGCCATTACTACACGGTCAAATATTGGCTTCCATATGTGCAAAGAATTCTTAGCGTTCTTCGGCATTATGATCCCAAACCCCACTTTCACCGCCATGTTCTTTTCCACTGTATACTGTATACTACTGTATAATACACATATTTGCATGTCTCGATGCTTCACGAAGTGTTCGTACATTCCGTTGCTCAAAGCTTCCCCTATTTCGTGTACCAAAGGTCAGTGCCATAATATCCGGATATCCGGTGGGTTGTTGTTCATTTTGCTTCATGTTAGTTCCGTTAATCGTTGTTATATCACAGCTAAGTAGATGATTGATTTCCTGTAGCCTGTCCGATGTGGTGGGGCTGCCATCTATCGTTGCCTAGGATCAACGCTTCCTTGAAATTTTTCAGTGGTTGAGATCCTTGCTTATTTAGTGTCGACATTTTCCTCTGGGTGGCGATATCTCCTAAATTGTTGGGGTTATCCTTATGTGTCGATGCCAAGGTTGGTTTTTAGAATGTCAGCCCCCCCCCCACCCAAATGTATTGAATCTGGTGGGCGATGTAGGCTTCAATTTATAAATATTCAAAAACCAATTTAAAATAATTTGTCTCCTCCGGGATGGGAACCCGGATACTCCCGGTTTGTTGCCTCGAATGGATTTCATTTGTAGGGGAATCCACCCCTCTCTGTATAAATATTCGAAAGCACTTTAAAAGAATTTTGTCTCCTCCTCCCCGATTCGAACCCGGAACCTCTTGCCGCCTAGAAAAAAAGCGGCTTTAATTTCTGCAGTGGTTGTGGTCCTTGCTTATTTAGTGCTGTCACTTTCCTCTGGGTGGCGCCATCTCCTGCCATTCATATCTTGGGTTACCCACATGTATTAATGTTGATGCCGCGGTTGCTTTTTAGAACGTCAGGAGGGAGGGCTTCGGATGCATTTTATCTGGAGATATCGCCCTACAGATGAATTCCATCCTGCATTTATAAATATTCGAAACACACTTTTCGGATTTGAATCCGGAACCATCTATCGCCGACTTAAATTTGTGCAGTGGTTGAAGTCCTTGCTTATTTAGTGTTGCCATTTTCCTCTGGGTTGCGCTATCTCCTGCCATTCTTATTTTGGGTTATCGTCATGTATTGATGTTGGTGCCGAGGTAGGTTTTTAGAAAGTCTGGGAGGCTTTGGATGTATTCCATCTGTATAAGGATGCAAGCCTCTCTTTATAAATATTCGAAAACCACTTTTTTCTCGACAACACACATTTTTTCCCTCAGAAATTATTCTGGAGTTCATGGTAAGAAAATCCATTGGCCTGGTGGCAAAGAAGGACCTCCGCCGGATATACCAAAATGTGGATTCCTAGGGAATTCTCCAAAATGTCATGGTAATGGTAAGTAGAAATTGAAATAATTTACCAAAATATGTGTGACATGACTTCCAACTCTATTTTACAGAACTGATTATTGTCTATGCCATGTTTGCTCTGATCATCTTTCTGGGGTTTACCTTCTTGGTAGTGTATCTGATGTGCAAGTAAGTTAGTTCAGGAGATTATGTCTTAAATATGAAAGCTCTTTAATAAAACCCTAACTTCCAGGCAAATGAAATTGAACAATGAATTGAATAATATGTCATGGAGGGTACGTCCTGACGATGTTTTACTTGAGGTGGGCCGGTTATATGGCAGCAAGGTTGGCTTGCAGAAATTAAATGCAGAGGTAAGACAGAAAATTATAAGTCGAGATATTTGAAAATAACTCCTTTGTCCACCCAATCTAGAATTTCTCATTACAACAGTATGGCATACATTCTGGTAGGGCATCTATTGCAAGCTGTACCTCCTTGCCCTTGACCCAAGTATTCACCACCATTGGCATTTTTAAAGGTGAACGTGTTGCCATCAAGAAAATTCACAAAAAGAAAGTAGATATTACTTCCACCCTGCTGTGGGAAATAAAACAGGCACGAGATGTTAGTCATGAAAATACGGTGCGCTTTGTGGGAGCCTGCATAGATTTGCCTCGACCAACTGTGTTGATATTAACCGAATACTGTCCAAAGGGTAGCCTCAAAGACGTGTTGGAAAATGAAGCTATACAATTGGATTGGAATTTTCGCATGTCTTTGATCCATGATATTGTCAAGGGTATGGCCTATTTGCACAACAGTGATGTTCAGGTCCATGGAAAATTGCGTTCGTGTAATTGTCTAATTGATGGGCGGTTTGTGTTGAAAATTTCCGACTTTGGTTTGAGAACATTAACTACACCATCGGAGTTTGTTAAGGATCAAAATTATTTCAATAGTAAGTAAGGAGGGCGGTACTTATATTGAATGGAAGACCCTGAAGGGGTGTGGGAAAATCAGATGTAATAATAAAAAGTTTGGTTTATTGCAGAATTTATGTGGATAGCCCCAGAGTTGCTGCCGTTGACTGTTTTTCCCGGTAATCCTGCTACCCAGAAGGGGGATGTCTATTCGTTTGCAATAATTTTGGAGGAAATTGTTGTCCGTGGTGGTCCTTATGAAACTGCGCGACAATTCATGGACATCCAAACTATTTTGAATCGTGTCGAGTCTCACGAAAGTCCACCATTTCGTCCATTTGTGGGTCAACGTGATTGCCCGCCGGATGTTTTGGATTTAATGGAAAAATGTTGGGCTGATCATCCGGATGATAGGCCAGCATTTGGTGCCATACGTTCGACTGTGCGCTTGATAATGAAGTGAGTATGAAGTATTTTGAAATGAAGGAAAGTGATCGAAACTGTGTGACGACGTGTTTTCACAATGCTAGGTTGGGGTCGGGGTCGTCACAAGAATTCATTTTATTTAGAGGCATTAGAGAGAGAGAGAGAGAAGCAGCATGTTTGATATGTATTATATGAGGCTTTGGCACGAGAGGATACGACGAACATAAAGGATCAGATGTCAGGCAGTGGCATGGAATGATGACTATGGATAACAGGACGGTTGGCAGTGGTTTTTTGTACAGTGACACCTCGATAAATGATTACGGTAAGACAGCAACGTGACACAGCAGCGACCCTATGAATGGGGAAGGCACGTAAGTTGGAATCAGCTTCAGTACAACAGCGGCAGGATGAATGCTGCCGGTACGTAGTTTGATGAGCGCGTCAGCGGAAGAACAATACGAGGAGAGGCGACGAGACGTCAGATGTTCTTACAGAAGGGCAGAAGGTCTTTTTATATAAGATCTTCCTACAGACGATCCTCCTACAGAGGAGCAGAAGATCTTCCTACAGAAGAGCAAAATGTTGTACTGCGGAGGAGAAGAAGGTCTTCTGCGGAAGACCAGAAGGTCTTCCTACAGAAGCGCATAAGATCTCCCTATATATGAACAAAATGTTTCCTATGGAAGAGTAGACGATCTTTCTACATAAGAGCAGAAGGTCTTTCTACAGAAAAGCAGAAAGACGAGCTGCAGAAGAGCAGAAGGTCTTCCCACTGAAGAGCAAAAGGTCTTCCTATAAAAGAGTAAAAGATCTTACTACAGAACAGCAGAAAGTTTTGTACAGAAGAGCAGAAGGTAATCCTACGGACGAGCAGAGGGTCTACTACGGAAGGTGATGGCAGAACGCGCAGCAGCTTTCCGATATTCGAGAATGTTTTGCCTCAAAGCCAAATTAAGGTTTCGAAACCCCACTTGACTCAGCCGACAATACAATCCATCTACGACAATGGCACGCATTCCAACCCCACTTAACTCCGACGACAGCACAATCAGTTACGGCAGTCCACTACGATGACAAAAAATATATTCTGTTCAAGCCGAGGTCACGTTTTATAACCCCTCTCGGAGAAACAGAAACTACACCAAACATACTTCCACTGGCATACTTCCAATCCCACTCGACCTACTCTCACGTTTCGATACCGGATTGACCAGGATTGTTCCGGTCATCTGCTGCCACCTCAGTGTACAAATTTTAGTATTTGTATCGTTTTTCTATGTTGTTTGGTCCGTGCCGGGACGGGGGAAAACCCAGGACCAATATGGATGTGCTCAGTTTGTCACATTCGCATTCACCATACTCAAATTTCCCTGAGATGAAATATATGCCTCAAGTGTTATTCTGGACTTGTCCATGAGAGAGACTACGACCCAGTGAATCATTGTCGTCATTAGAATACGAGACTCTCCCGCAGTCCCCTCAACAGCACCCGCACACGCAGCACTTAAGACCAGCCATTGCTGTTCCAATCCCTGAAAATCAATCCCTTTTGCAATTTCATAGCAATGGACTCTGAGGTAAGAACGAGGAAATAGTGGATTTCATGAGTCGGAAGAATATCATGGTCGCTCAAGCTCAACAGCAACTGCAGCTTACAACGTTGTGATGCTTACAACGTACTGAGGAACGATTGCACTAGAAGTGGAGGTGGGGCATTAGCTTTCCTATGGCATTCAATACAGACCTAGCTAGTTTGAGCCTGGCTCTAACAACCCGTACATGGAATGTATGGGTTAACAGTCAGGTGTGGAATTGCCAAGGTAGAGTTGCTTAACGTATACATCCCGCCGATAAATAGCTGTACTCCAGGTTATAAGCTCAACATTAGCCCGCTTTTGGAAGGTTTTAACCTTCTGGTCTTGGGGACTCACCATGAGTTGTGACATTCGGTCCTCGCAAATGACCTGAGGGATGTAGTGCTGGCTGAGCAGATTGATAGCTCTACGTTTTGCACGGTCAATGGGGACGTCCCGATCAGAATTAGCGGAGAGTGTCTCAGTTCGCCAGACATAACCATCGTATCACTTGGTCTGATAAATGACCTCATCTGGCACCCCTTTCTTGGGTTAGACCTTCTCCCCATAATTGTCTCCATCAGAGACTGACCGATTTCATGACCTCTGAACGTCGCACTTTAATTAAACATGAGAAAGCGAATTGGCCAGAAAGTTCACTAATCGCCGCTTTAGAGATATGGCCAACCCTTCTGATGGTCGCGTACCAGAGAAGAACTTCCGAGACATTATCACTACGGAAGCAACCCACCATATACCTGCTGGCCAAATATCCGAAGTGATACCAAATTTCCCAGCGGAGCAGACGAGACTAGCAAATGAGCGTGATGAGATTCGTAGAGCCAACCACAGTGACCCGAGATTCAGGGAGCTGACACTAGAAGTTAAGAGCTAAGGCTTAAATCATCTGACGAGTTACAACATTAGCAACACAGCCGGAACATGTTAATTGTGGGCAATATACCTGCTGGCCAAATATCCGAAGTGATACCAAATTTCCCAGCAGAGCAGACGAGACTAGCAAATGAGCGTGATGAGATTCGTAGAGCCAACCACAGTGACCCGAGATTCAGGGAGCTGACACTAGAAGTTAAGAGCTAAGGCATAAATCATCTGACGAGTTACAACATTAGCAACAAAGCCGGAACATGTTAATTGTGGGTAATAGTTAAGACACTCTCGAGCCCTGGAAAAGAAGGAAGATAAGGCCTCAGTCACGTTTGGCGACGTTACGCAAACTGATCCGAAGATGTGCGCAAGTTCCTCTTAATCGACAATTTGTCGAGCCCCCTGGGAGTGACAGGGCAAAAATTAGAGTACTACGTCGCATTAGATCTATTGCTGCCGAGGACGAACCACTACAATTTTCAATGGAAGATATTGCGAATGTTATCAAAAACGCTTAATAATTCAAAGCATTGGGCCTTGATGTAATATCGATGATAATGCTGAAACAGCTGGATGAGCCAGAAATCGAGTATCTCATCAAAGTTGTCAACCAGTCGCTAGCCACGCTCATCGTTCCCGAAGTCTAGAAAATGGTCAAAGTGGTCCCGCTACTGATGCCAGGAAAGATGAATCGTACAGACCGATTTCGCTTGTGTCGCCCGTAGCAAGGACCCTTGAGGCTTTACTCCTCCCTAGCGTCAGAAATAGCAGATCATCAGCATGGGTTCCGTAAGCAGCACAGCACTGCTCGCCATCTCCACACATATCGAGGACTCAACCATGGACGCCAGTCGTACGTGGAATTCAGGAACAAGAAGTCTATGAGTGAACCAGGGAATTCCCCAAGATGGGGGATAGATACGGGACATTTTAAGCTCCAGCTCTCTGGGATTTAACCACATCCAGGTTGCATTGATATCGTAACTCATTTGTGGAAGGCTGAACTCCTACTTGATAGATCTTATCACCTTCTACCACGCGAGGAATATGCAAATATCTGCCACATAATCTACGGTCAAGATCCACAAGATTGACTGCAGAGGTGAGCACTGAGTTGAATGTCATGCTACCGTGAGAGCCATCCTAATCGGCATATGGTGGATAGGACCGCCCCCCACCCAAGCATGTCATGATCTAGAAAGAGAGCTGTAACGTTCCAAGATAGAACCTCTAGATCAGCAAGTGTAGGATTAAATATCATTCACACAGATGCACTCGCAGATGCTATGAACAAATATCGTGTGTATGCGGTCCTCTAAGAAAATCACCCATCTATCGCAGCGTTAGCTGCCAAGACAAACCAGATTATTTTTGGCTCAACATCGCTCCGGATGGTGCAGCCGTCTAAATTTATATACATCTGCCCAGCATCCGGCACAGGCCCGCTCACTGCGTCTTTTCAACTATCTTGTCAAACCTACTCAACTTTGTGCTTACAACTCGTCGAAGCAGCCACATTCGTAGAACTGGACACAGAGCCAAATTAAGCAGAGAAACAAACATACGAAATACTGTTACAACAACACCGCTTGACTCCGACGAGAACACCGCCAGCTACGGCAGTGACGGACACGCTGGTGCCTTGTCTTAAAGCCAAGGACACGTTTTACAATTCCACTTGATTCCGACGACAACACAGACAGCTACGGCCCGATACACGATGTTATCTTACAAACCTAAATAGAAGCTACTATTTCCACACAAGCTAAGGGTACGTTTTACAACCCCAGTTGACTCAATAGACGTCCACAGACCTGCTGGTAACTCGCCTTCGTTTGATTCACTATCCATGGACGTACTAAATATTAGTTTAGCTACTTGGCGCTAGGCATTTCCATCACTGTATATTAGTCTACAGTCTTACCACCAGGTAACATTCTGGCCAAAAACGTGTACCCACGATTTTTGAGCGTTTCAACTGATTTAGAAACATTGTTTAACGCTCTAAAAAGGTTAACTTAGGCAAATATAAGTTGTCAACCCAAATAAAGAAACACCAACACCACTCTAATTATGAGAACAGGAAAATCTGCTCCTAAGAATGGTGGGGTCCCTTACTCCTAAGGATTTAAAAGAAATGAACTTAGAAATGCATATATGTATACTTCGTTGATTGAATCTCCATCTATCTTCCTCTTTCAGAGGCTTTTGTGAAAACCTGATGGATGATTTACTGCGTCGCATGGAACAATATGCCAATAATTTAGAAAGTTTAGTGGAGGAGAAAACCGAACAGTTGAGCATTGAAAAGAAACGTACCGAAGAGTTGTTGTATCAGGTTTTGCCACGACCTGTGGCCACTCAACTGCTGGCAGGTGAAATGGTACAACCGGAACAATTTGAATGTGTCACCATTTATTTTAGTGATATTGTTGGTTTTACTGCGCTCTGTGCTCAAAGTGGCCCCATGGAGGTGGTGGACTTCCTCAATGATTTGTATAGCACTTTTGATCGTATCATTGGTTTCTATGATGTCTATAAGGTAAGGTGTGGATTACACATATATTCGAACTTCTCTATAATTTAACTACTGATGTCAAATAATGAATGCCTCGGTGCATAAGCGGCTGGCTATCTTGATTTAGTAAATTTTTGTAAAAGACTAAAAGGAAAAGGGCTTACTAGTTCGAATTTGGCTCGTCAGATCTTTATACGTCTTTATTTATGTTCTGAGGTCTGTACTACGTTATACAGAATATTCGTTATAGAGAAGTTCGACCGTATTTAAATTGAAATTTAACGATTACTGCTTGATTTTAGGTAGAAACTATAGGTGATGCTTATATGGTGGTGTCGGGTCTACCCGAACGTAATGGTGATAATCATGCCCGAGAAATTGGTCTAATGGCTTTGGCTATTTTGGATGCGGTGAAAAGTTTCAGTATAAAACATAAGCCAGAGTATCAATTGAAGATACGCATTGGTATTCATTCGGGTCCGGTTTGTGCTGGGGTGGTGGGTCAAAAGATGCCACACTATTGTTTGTTTGGCGATACAGTGAATACGGCTTCGCGTATGGAATCTACAGGAATGCGTAAGTGTTTAATTCATCATTACTTCTTGCGTCTCTCTTTTACTTCTGTGTTTCTCTCTCTTGATATTTTAGCCCTGCGAATACACGTCTCTTCGGCAGCCAAAGAGATTTTCGATAAATTTGGTACCTTTGAAATGGAACTGCGCGGAGAAGTTGAGGTCAAGGGTAAGGGCACCGTGACCACATACTGGCTGGTGGGTTGCTCTGAACCGGATCCAAGACCACCAACACCACATAAAAATAACAATGATGATGTTCCATTTCCCATCTTATTTCCGGCAATTGGCAAATAAGCAGTAACATGGGCGAACGACCACAACATACTCACACCTGTTGCTGTTATAACAATAACAAAATCTCTCTCTGTGTTGCTTATATACGAATCTATGATGCTTTTATCCCACTGTAGTTCAATTATAGTTAATTATTGAAAATTATGCTCAGATCATGGATGAAATTATCTTCCATAACCACCAAGTGATAAGTTTGGATATTTGTTTTGTAGGTTAAGGTTTAAGAAATGGTATTATTAATAGGTAGGGAAAATGTTAGGTTATGTTTACATGTTAGAGTATTTTATGTGTATGCATTGAAGATGAGTATGGGTGGCATAGTGGATACCTTGATTTAAATAAGTTTATTTTATTATGAATTGAAGATAATAAAACCGATCTCATAACAATCGCTGTGATGTATTCCAAAGACCGCTGCTGATTTCCATTTATAACCACTGTGTAGAGACAGAGTTAGCTGTAAGAGTATTTTTAACCAAAGGACAACAAGAAATTGTACAACATGTCACAGAGGCTATACAACATTTTGTATGGAAGTTTTTTGAATGTATATTTTTGAAATAAATCTCTTAATGTTAAATGTTTAACATGGAAATGGTTAGTTTTATTAATTGAATAATTTAAAGAACTAAGAAGGGGCTGATGGTTACCAAGAGTTATGATAGGTGATCATATATATGCATATATTAAGATGACTCATGAGTTTGTTTGCGGATTTGCAATTATTCGGATGTTAAGCTTAATGGATGTTCGAGCGTGTTGGATCTACGATCTTTCCGAGGGGCAAACATCAAATCGATCCACCATTTTGTTAGAGTAAAGGTACGATTAAACATAGCAAAAAGGTACTAACAGACACAACACGGAAGTTGGAAAGTGGTAAACTACAATCACAACAGTTAGCCACAGCATATTCCACTCAACTGGCCGAAATGCTTAATCAAAGCATTCCTCGTCCCGATAAAATATCAGCACAGCGGCAAAGTATTGCCGACTTCATGCAAACAGCCTCAAAAATCATACTTTGGTACCAGGAACCTCCACCAAGGAACCCATGGCATCACCAGCAACCAATGGTGGTGCTAAAGAAGCAAACAAATGTGGCATATAGGGCTACTCTACATCATTAGAAAGGAAAAACATATTTTCCGCAGGAAAAAGAGAGAAGTAGAAAGGAGGGATTGTGAAAAATTCGACCAAACTGAAACTGAACTTTGGTACAGACACATCCACCTGCAGAAACCAGGAATGTAACTTGGTAACTTTTACAGATAGCGTGCTTAGTCCATCTTTCATAATCAGTTCGCTTATAGAGGAAAATAGTTGTCAAATGTAAATTTTCGTTGCAAAATAGAAATAATCAGATTTTTTTTCAAACGGTTGGTCCACTGGCTCCGCCAAATATCATGATTATTTATCATCGAAATGTGTAGGATAGTTCTCCTCAGGATAGGATAGTACCCCAACCATGGATGACGTTAAACATTATATCTGTAGCCCTATTCTGTAACTTTTTAACAACTTTACCCATTGTTTATTTTACAACAATTTCATTTGTTTGTTTTGTAGTTGTTACAAAAACAAAAAAAATTTTAACAACTGTTCAATCGATAAAAGTAACCCAACCTTTACACATGCCAGTGACAGTTCGAAAAATTCAATACATACACAATATTTTACTACCACAATTACATTTTTTGAATTGTCGACTCCACTGGCACTAGATTTTTCATGCCAGCAAAATTTTGAGTTGGCTGCCAATGATATGTCGAAAATGAAAAAAGAGTTGCCGAGACTATTTTCAAATCCATGTACATTTTTGTTTCTTTTAAGAATGCAAAGATTTAATGCATGTTTTCAAAAAGATTAGGAAACACAAATAATACATCTCGGTAGCTGCAATATATTAGTGGTAAATAAAGACATAATTTTGATGTTTTTCATGAAAATATATGTTGACAAATAATTTCCCCTCTGGGATTATACAATATTGAAAAGGCGGCAATACCAGATTCATTATGTTTATGATTGAAAACAATCTTTTTAAAACGAAATAAAATAAAAAGTAATAAAATATGTTGTGCATTGTGTTTTAAATCTGAAATATAATGCACTTTTGTGTGTTAATGCGACTTAAAATAATTTTGAAATTGAACTTGCACTGGCATGTGTAAACACACAAGAAAACTGCATGCCAGTCGAACACTTTTTCGGCATTTTCGAGTATAATACATGTACTCAATTGGCACCAATTTACTGACATGTGTAACGGAAGTGTTACCCAACCTTTACACATGCCAGTGACAGTTCGAAAAATTCAATACATACACAATATTTTACTACCACAATTACATTTTTTGAATTGTCGATTCCACTGGCACTAGATTTTTCATGCCAGCAAAATTTTGAGTTGGCTGCCAATGATATGTCGAAAATGAAAAAAGAGTTGCCGAGACTATTTTCAAATCCATGTACATTTTTGTTTCTTTTAAGAATGCAAAGATTTAATGCATATTTTCAAAAAGATTAGGAAACACAAATAATACATCTCGGTAGCTGCAATATATTAGTGGTAAATAAAGACATAATTTTGATATTTTTCATGAAAATATATGTTGACAAATAATTTCCCCTCTGGGATTATACAATATTGAAAAGGCGGCAATACCAGATTCATTATGTTTATGATTGAAAACAATCTTTTTAAAACGAAATAAAATAAAAAGTAATTAAATATGTTGTGAATTGTGTTTTAAATCTGAAATATAATGCACTTTTGTGTGTTAATGCGACTTAAAATAATTTTGAAATTGAACTTGCACTGGCATGTGTAAACACACAAGAAAACTGCATGCCAGTCGAACACTTTTTCGGCATTTTCGAGTATAATACATGTACTCAATTGGCACCAATTTACTGGCATGTGTAACGGAAGTGTAACCCCCCATTTACACATGCCAGTGACAGTTCGAAAAACTCAATACATTCACACGTTTTTACATACACATTCAAAATATTCGAACAATCAACTCCACTGGCATTAAATTTTCAGTGCCAGCATATTTTTGAATTGGCTTGCCAATAAAATGTCAAATGAGTGAAGATATTTAATTTGAAGTGACATATATCGAAAATATAAAAATATAATTAAAAAGAAATAAATAAAAAAATAAATAGAAAGGAACATTCAGTGCAATATGGAAAAGAAATTAAACAAAGAAGAAATTATCAAATTAATTGCTTTATACCGCTCCAACGAGTGCTTGTGGAACATGAACAGCAAATGCTACAAAAGAGTAGATTTAAAGAGAAAAGCTATCGAAGACATCGGATCTCAAATGGGTATGTCGCCCGAAATAACCAAAAAGAAAATCCGTTCTCTCCGTGGAACATACATAATTGAAAAAAATAAGATAAATAAGAAGTCGGGATCAGCCACAGAAGACATTTATCAGCCTTCGTTGTTTTGGTTCAATGAAATGCAGTTTCTGGATCAAAGCCTATCTGTACGAAAATCCACGGATAATTCGGAAAAGGTTGGTGTCTGTGCGTTCTGGGTCTTCTAATAGTTTTTAATGAAATAAACGAATTTCAGAGAATAGAAACACTGCAAATTTCAGATGATGGTAATGAACAAAATTTCAACATCACAAATAAAGTAACAAAAGGGCTCAGGGAAGGAGAAGAAGAATCTAAATTTGATACTGCATTGTCAAAATTATTAAATATTGGCGAGAAGGAGAACGAATATACAGCGTTTGCTACAAGCATCGCTTATCAGTTGCAAAAGTTTTCAGAAGGAGAGGCTTATGAATTGATGGGCGAGATTCAAAATTTGATAGTTAAAAAGAAGGGAGCTAACAAGGGGTCAAAATCTCGGATTCCTCTTGAGGAATCCAGTCTTTCGGATAACGAAATATTACCTTTGGATTTGGAAAACTCAATGCCATCCACTTCAACAAACGGGGATATTTTAAGCTATGCCATTTCCTTCGCTGGAATAAATGACGAGAATTAAAAGATTCTAATATGCTCTACTAATACAGATTTACTTTGTTACGAATGAACTCATTACGGACAAATCTAGTTATTGTAAACACAGACTTTTTGCCTTTTCCCTCCATTTACTACTCTATGTGTTATTTAAATAGCTTTAGTGGATTTATATATCATCATTTCTATAAAAACTTTTTAAATATAATTAAACATTATTAATAAACTTTTTAATAATATATCACTTGATATTATCTTCTTTAAATAACCAGGATAGGTCTGCCAGTGATTTTGTAGTTCATATACCACTTTCAAAAGTCGTATTGGGGCTCTTGAAGGTGTGGTGATAGATTGCTTATCTTCCCATATGTTTGGACGAAATGTGTTTCAGATAATTTGGAGTTGATTTAGCCATGTCCGTCCGTCTGTCTGGCTAGCTGGTGCGCACGATAACTCTCGAACGGAGCAACCGATCCGGTCCAAAATTTGGCCTTCCTAATATTTTGTCCAAACATAGTATAAGTTCGAAGATAAACCATGTCGGTCCACTCCTTCAGGTACCACCCTCACAAAATTCAAAAAATCTTCGGAAAAATATGCGCATGATAACATAACATAACTTCACCGAAATGAACCAGGATATTAATATAAACACATGTCTGTTGCTATAAAGTAATGTTTTTATTAATAACATTATAATATACGCTTTAATTAAAAAAACAGGTTCAATGTTAGTCTTTTTCCATTGGAAATCAACATTGCCGTCCGATATTAAATACTTAGAAATATCATCCCTTATTCTGCTAGAATATTTGTAGGTTCTGGTTTCTTGATGACCAAGTGCTGAAAAAGTTGTGGCGCTGCTTTCTGTTAAAGACTCTTGCGAAATGTTTTTCTTCTTCGTTAAATAGTTATGCAAAGTACAAGCGGTCATTACAATTAAGTCGACCGTTGACGTTTGCACTTCCATAGGACGATTAAATATACCAAATCTTTTGGCCAGTCTTCCGAAAGCGCATTCAACAACCATTCGAGCCCGGCACAATCGGTAATTGAATATTTCTTGTGGTATGTTTAATTTTAAACACCTGCTGAAAGGTTTCATTAAGTGCTTGTCAAGGGAAAAGGCATCGTCACCAATGAAGAAATAAGGGATTTTGTTCCCTTGGCCGGAAACAATCTCTTTGCTGCAGGGAATATTTAGGGTTCCATTTTGCAAACTCTTGTAGAGATTAGAATCTTGATATATTGTGTTATCGGATGCCTTGCCATTTGATCCAACATCCACAAAAATAAAGCGAAAATGTGCATCAACTGCCGCAAAAAGCACAATGCTAAAGAAACCCTTAAAATTATAAAATTGTGACCCTGAATTCGCTGGAGCCTTGATGCGAATGTGTTTTCCATCGAGGGCCCCAAGGGTGTGTGGAAACTGCCATATATCTTGAAAATCTTTTGCAATATCTTCCCATTCTTCTACAGAATTTGGAATCTGGAAAAATGAATTAGATCATATAAAAAATACAACTTATGACGAATTTTTAAAACGTGAAGATTTTGAGATATGCAATAGTATTTTTCATGACTTGACATGTACTTTCCTTCAAATGAGAATCAATAAGAGCTTCATAGATTGCAAGTAGCACACACGGCATAAAAATAGAAATGGTGCTCCTAGAAACTCTCGACAAATATTCCAGAGACCCGAAGGAATCACCTGTAGCCAGGAATCTAAGAGTTATTGCTAACTTTGTTCTGGCAGAAATAGATAATCGCATGTGTGTGTCGTTTTTCTTGATTTTATGTTCAACCTATGAATGAGAACATTTGCATATGTTTGTAACAATCATAATAATTTACATCCCGGATGCGTTTACCTACCAGACCAAAAATTTCTTCAAATTGCTCCTTGTGAAGACGGCAAAAATTATTGAAATCATTGTCATCATCCTCCCATAACAAATCTTTTAGCAAATGCGCTTCCAGGTCAAAATCTAACCTTTTTATTAATAGGGGCTTGACCCAATATTTCCTTTTTTCAATTTTTTTCTTTCGTCTGCAAACTTTGTTTCGCTCTTCCTTTCTTAATTTTTTTAATTCCAGAAGTAAAGCAATTTTCATGAGTTGTTTTCTGTTTGAAAACATTTTGAAAATGAACTGGCACAATCCTTTGTAAACGGACAAGAAAATTGTATGACAATTGAACATTTTTCGACATTTTCGAGTATAATACATGTACTCAATTGGCACCAATTCACTGGCATGTGTAACAGAAGTGTTACAGAATATGCCTACAGGGTACCTATTCTGATTCTATGAAAATATGAAATGAAAACTTTTATAAAGGAGAAAACTGTCAAATGAAAAAAAATATATAAAGGAAATATTTTTCATTTCAAATTTTAATAGAACAAGAATCCAGCCCCATTTGTGAAATAAGAAGAGGAATAGAACTGGCTAACATATGCTACTTTGGCTTTAGTAAGCAGTTTAAAAACAAAACCACATCTTGTCAAAGAAAAATTACACGTACATATAAAACTTTCTTTCAAATTTTTGGTATAGGTACACGTTTTGATATATGTAGCCTCCATAGAGCTGTACTCCCGATATTTTAAGCCACATTATTCAACTGAACGTGACGTTGGGAAATGAAAGATACTAAGCAACGGTTCTGACCGGATTTAACATGGCAAAGCCAAGGATTTTTCTTGGTCTCTGTCTCATCTCAAGTGGACACTAACTTCCCCGTGATGTCACTTGGGAAGCTGCCTTTAAAACCCGTTAAAGGTAGAAAGCCAACATGTGCCGCGTGCTCACCCATAATATCGTTAAAAACTTGGGTTTGGGCGTCGGGTTAGTAACCCATGCCTAGAAAAAGCATCCTACTATAATAAAAACAAAGAATAAGAAACACAAACCCCTCTAAAGTTGACGACCTCCACAAACGTTTTAACGTTTGACCAAGAACAGCGAATCTGCACCAGGAATGTTCGCACTCTTTATAGAGAAGGTGCGTTACTACCATACAGGAAATACGATGGATAGGGAAAGGCGTCACAAAGACATGATTTAAAGCATGAATTTGGTTGCGGATTTATAGTTAGTCGGAGGTTAAAACATCTGGTCTCCAGCTTCACCCGAAGTGAATGAAAAACTTGCTACAATTCGGATAAAAGCCTAATTTTTCAACATCAGTTTTATTTGCGCTTTTGCTCCCACCGAGGACAAAGACGATTAGATCAACGATATATTTTACGTGCGCTTAGAAGAAACATATGTCCGCTGCCTTGCCCATGACATTAAAATTATTCTAGGGGATTTTAATGACAAATTGGAAAGGAGAATATCTTTGGCCCAACAGTCGGGAAATACAGCCTTCACAATACAACATCTGACAACGGTATGAGGCCTCTGACCATAGGCCTACACCAAGGAATCCATGGTATGACCAGACGTGTTGTGCTACCGAAGTAAAAAATGCGGCATAAAGGGCTGCTCTAGAATCAATAGCAACGCGTAGCGCACGAGAGTGGTATTGGGATAAAAGGAGAGAGGAGAAACATTTTTTCGCAGTAAAATGAGAGAAATGTAAAAGAAAAACTACAAATGGCTTTGGTTCAGGTACATCCTACTGTAGAGACCAGTAAGGTAATTTGATAGCTCATACAGATAGTGTGCTCGGGATATGGAAAGAGCATTTTTTTCAAACTGTTGTTATCCAATACTAGCGAAGAGAAAATACCACATATTCAATCCTAGAAGATGCTATTGAATTCATATCGATCGAGCAATATGAGGTAAAGACAGCAGCTTACCAGCCGAGCTGTTCGAAACCGGAGGCTACATACTAATAAGTAGACATCGGATTTTGCATATTTGCATATTTTTTAATATTAAAGATACGAAAATTCTGATTGGACCAAAATTCGTTTCAAAGAAATCTAAATTCAATGGCAGCGTCATATTTCGTATTTATTTTGCATATTTGCATATTTTGCATATGCACAAAATATGCAAAAAATATGCAAAAAATGCAAAAAATATGCAGAATATGCAAAAAATATGCAGAATATGCAAAAAATATGCAAAATATGCAAACAGATTTTGACCGAAAATCGTCATAAAAGTCGTGAAATTGTCATTTAAAGTTGGAAAAACCATAAAAAAGTACATAATAGTGTTCTAAACTAAGACTGTTGACCGTTTAACGTCGATTTTTTCGGCAGATTATTATGTTATTGAGACCATTTACGACAGTATGGTGTAGGGTATAAAAATATGGTATCGTAATACCATTTTTTTATTATTAAACTATGCAAAAATATAAAATTTAATAAAATATCAAACGTTTTATGTAAAATTCAATATTTTCTTTGTCCTAATTTGTAGAATTGGGCTGGTTTTAACCCAAAGAACCAAATCGACCTCTGATTTTTTTAGCCGGGGAGTCGCCTAAACCTTTTAGTATTGTTAGATTTTAAGATTGCTAAATTTTGAGCACAATTCGAATATGTTAACACGTGAGGCCTCGATGTTTTGAAAATCTAGATTTTTTGCTATTTGGCGACTTCGACGACCCATATATGCGGAACGGTTAAAGCTATTTGCCCGTATTATGCATTCAATTAAAGACCATTCTCATCTTAACATTTCTTGCTGAACAACAAAGTACGTAAGTGTAACTGACTTCGAGATAATAAAGCCAATGTCTTTTTCGGGACACCTAAGGGCAAAATGGAGTCTATTTAAAAAAAAAAAAAATTCCTATATTATCAATTTTTGGGAATGAACACGAATATATTTTACTTCATTTGAAAATGTTGCCTTTTAAGGCGAAGATCTATTTTAATATTAATTTTAATTAATTTCTCGTTGGAGTCGAGCTTAATGGTCGATGATGTTTTCAAGTGAAAAAGGAAAGCCGAAGATTCGAACCCAAACAACCACCATTATGTGACATGTTTCGCCTTTTGTAGAGACTCATCAGACATATCGGCCGTGGAATCGCTTCGCTATCCATCAAACACATCATTTTTCAAATGTAATTTTGTTTTTACAAAGATGGACATTTGTACATTCATTGTATGGCTTCAATGGCAAACGCTTTCATTTTGTTAATACATATTTAAATTTACATAAGGGACTGACATAATGTGGTTTTGGAGCCATCTGGGTACAGACGACAACTTGTTGATGAATTCGACTCCTTGCTATGTCGCTCACAATTTTCAAATTGTTTACCATCCTTTACCCCTCCTGGTAATTGATGTTCTGTGGTCAAGTTGCAGGATCTTTTTCAAGAAATTCGGAGTTAAAGTTTAATCTCTTGGCACGTAGCGCCATCCTGTTGAAACCACATCTCCTCCGGATCAATGTCATCCATATTTTCAAACAAAAAATCATTGATCATGGTGCGGTAACGATCTCCATTGACCGTAACGCGAGCTCCGGCCTCATTTTTGAAGAAATAAGGTCCGATGATGCCACCAGCGTGAAAACCGCACCATACGGTGCATTTTTCTGGATGTAATGGAGTCTGTAGGGTCTCTTGTGGATTGGTCTCACTCCATATGCGGCAATTTTGCTTATTAACAAACCCGTTAAGCCAAAAATGCGCCTCATCGCTGAACGCCATACAAATGACGAAGTCGTCTATAAGTTGCTCGAATCGACGACTGATTTTCAAAGTAAATTTGGATAATTTTAATACTGAAACAAATAAAAGAAAAAGTTTGATCAAAATTTAATTTTTTGTGTTACTTTTTACAATTTAAAGTTCTATCTAGCTTAAAAAAACACCCTTTATATAAACATTATCTTGTTCATTATACGTTTTGTAAAATCAATAACCCAAACTCTCACCTATAACACTCAGTTGTTGTCGTGTGGGATACCAAATAAATAAATAAAATAGAAAAAACATTCTGGGGACGTTAAACCAGTCTCGAACGATTAAAACGCAAGGTGCTTCTACGGCCTCTTGTTCTTGGAAAGTGAGCTGGGCAGTAGTTTTAAAACACTCTCGCCTACTTCGAACTTCGATTTGTCAATCGCAGACTATTCTTATAGAAATCGCTTGAATATGTTTGGTTGATGTCCGGATGTGCTTCCAAACTTGCAGTGAAAAAACATAATCAACAATTTTTCTAACAAGTTTGTACAGTGGTACAGAAGCTCTCGACCTAATATCTGCTTGAGCTGTTGAGACCCTATTATTCTAGGCATCTGCACACTGCTAGTTCTTGTTTCTCCCATGATCTACTGTCAGTTTCAGGAACGCCTAGGAGTTGTTCTTTAGCTCCATGTGATACCAGAACAGCAACCCGTTTTTTTCTATTTTTTTAAACATCTGGTAATAGATTTCCATGCCAGTGCACGCAAATAGCCTCGTTCCTTGAAGCTGTTGCTTGTATTTTTCACGGTTTATTCTCCGCTGTTCACGGATAAAGCTTCTAGAGATCTTATATTGTAGGGATCCTCTCCGATAGCTTCTACTGTAGCCAAAATGATACTAGTAACGTTCCTATACACCTTACAGGCGTCCAGCACCAATGACAATTTTATAGTTACGATTTTCTTGAAGCCACGCTTCATTGTTTTCGGGCAGATGGTTCTTCAGATTCTACGATACGTTTAGCATCAAAACAAGACCTAACCCTCCTTGAAAATGTATTGAAATATGAAAACATTGACGCACAAACTTCAGAAAAAGGAAATAACAACATGATTAATAATCTGTGGTATCCTAGTCCTGAACTTGCTGACCTGGCATTGTTTGATCCAACGGTGCAAAACGCAGTAAAGAGCCAAAAGGCGACAAAAATCTTAACAAAGCAAAGATTCCAATTTCTTCAGAAATATTCGATCCAAACTTCCAAAAGAGCAACTGCCGAAATTCCTAGAAAAAGGTCTGGCATAATTCTTGTTGTTCAAGAGATTAAACATAAGTCCGAATTTTCAGGAGGCGCAAAGGATGGTAAACAACTTGAAAGTTGCAAACTACATAGCAGAGCGTTCTTCAAGTAGTCAGCTGTACCCAGATAGGATAGCTCCAAAACCACATGATGTCTGACTCTTGAATAAATTTAAATTATAACAAAATGTAAAAGACATTTGCTTTCATTTCAAAAATTGATAAAAAGGAAGATGTTTTTTTAATAGACTCCATTTTCTCGCAAAGGCGTACTTAGTCACATTTTTACGGGACATTGGCTTTATTATATCGAATTCAGTAACACTTACCTAGTTTGTTGTTCAGCAAGAACAGAATGGCCTTTAATTGAATGCATAATACGGGCAAATAGCTTTAACCGTTCCACATATGAGGCGTTCAGAGCACACTTCGACTAACTCCATAAAACAAAAAGTTGAGAAAAGCAATGATGAAATGTATATTGTTTTTTAAAATTCCCCTGATTATATGGATTCAAATATATAATGTAGAATGCATAATAGCAGGTATAGCTTTCATCTAACGGTATATAAAATAAAATAAAAACAATAGTCAACAAACAATCGTTAGTAATGTTGTGGTAATGGTGGAGTTAATCGAAGTGTGCACTGAAAAAAGTATAAGGTTAGGTCTTGATTTTTTTTATTAACGAAAAACTTAGTTTTTTGCACATATGTATATTACAGGTTTTACATAAAAATTAATGTTGGCAGTTCAGTTATAAAACAATATTTGTAATTAATTCATGTTAGCTTTATGTTAGCGTCATTCTTCATTCTTCATGGCTAGGTTTACGACGTTTCCAACGTATGTAATATACGTCAAAAATGTATGTTATATACGTCATAATAAGGCCATCTATGGTTTCAACAAAAGCCGAAAGGACATTGCATGTAAAAATGTACACGTTGCGAGCAGAGCTACATTTGAATGTGGAGTTAATCGAAGTGTGCACTGAAAAAAGTTGCATATTATTCAGTGGTCAATAAAAACTTGTTATTTAAAGGTGCTCATCTTTATTATTCAGAAAAGATATTATAATCATAAATAGATATGGCGATATCAAAGGCTTTGACACTAAAATCTCAAATTTTTCAAAAAGTGGAGTTAGTCGAAGTGTGCACTGAGCGCCTCATATATGGGTCGTCGAAGTCGCCAAATAGCAAAAAATATAGATTTTCATAACTTCGAGGCCCCAGTGGCACGTGTTAACATATTCCAGTTGTGCTCGAACTGTGACAGTCTTAAAATCTGACCAAATTAAAAACTTTATGTGGGTGCCGCCTTAAAAAATCCGACATCGATTTGTTCCTTTTGAACAATTACCAGCGCAATGCTACAAATTATGACAAAGAAAATATTGAATTTTACATAGAACGTTTCATATTTTATCAAATATGCCATTTTTACATAGTTTAATAATAAAAAAATGGTATTACGATACCATATTTTTATACCCTACATCACACCGACGTAAATGGTCTCAATAACGTAATAATCTGCTGAAAAAATCGACATTAAACGGTCAACAGTCTTAGTTTAGAACACTGTTATGTATTTTTTGATGGTTTTTCCAACTTTAAATGACAATTTTACGACTTTTATGACGATTTTTGGCCAAAATCTGTTTGCATATTTGCATATTTTGCATATTTTTTGCATATTTTGCATATTTTGCATTTTTTGCATATTTTGCATATTTTGCATATTTTTTGCATATTTTGCATATTTTTGGCATATTTTTTGCATATATTTTGCATATTTTTTGCATGTTTTTGATATGACCCCAAATATCAAAAAATTGACCCTTAAAACGCCTAGATCCAAAATTTGAGTCCAATCGGATGAGAAATAAAAAACATGCAAAAATCCGATGTCTACTGATAAGTTGTATGCACCAGCTAGTTAGCACCATGTGGCAGGAAGAACTCGTACCCGGCATTTGTAACCTTTGCATCCTGTGTCCCATCCACAAGAAAGGGGCATAAGTCTGCTCCATATAGCTTACAAGATAGTGTCAGGGATATTGTGTAAAGGCTATACCAATGTGGATTTATACCTGAGAAATCCTGCGCAAATCCTGAAGAAGACCCAAGAGATAAAAATCGACACCTACCATCTTTTTATACCCTCCACCATAATATGGAGGGTATAATTAAATTTGTCATTCCGTTTGTAATACATCGAAATATTCATCGGAGACCCTATAAAGTATATATATTCTTGATCAGGGTAAAATTCTAAGTCGATATTACCATGTCCGTCCGTCTGTTGAAATCAATCAATCAATTTTTAAGAGAGAGCTTTGTAATTTGGTTTAGAAGGTTCTATTAATCCTAGGCTGTTTGGTACTGCAAATCGGTTATATCGGTCCACGTTTTGATATAGCTCCCATGGAACGGTACCACCCGATTTTCGGTATTTTGAAGGTTGTGGCCACAAAAATCAACCAAAATGGCAAAAATTTTGCAATTTGTCTTTATTTGGGGTAATGAACTTTCCATATGAAATTTGTGGGTATAGGTCCACACCTTCATATAGCCCCCATAGAACGGTACCCGATTTCCCGAATTTCGGCACGCTTCATATAGCCCCTATGGAACGGTACCTCCCGATTTTCGGTATTTTGGCCACAATAATCCACCGAAGTGGCTGAAATTTGGTATTAGGTTTTCATTTGGGGTATTAAACGTTCCATATGAAATTTGTCGGTATAGGTTTACGTTTTGATATAGTCCCATAGAATGGTACACCCGATTTTCGGTATTTTGAAAGTTTTAGCCTCATTATCACACCAAAATGACTGAAATTTAGTACTAAGTCTTCGTTGAAGGTACAAACCTAGAGCTGGCAAACTATCGATATCGGCCCCATTCGATTTTTTCGATATTTCCGTTTCAAAATATCGATAAAATCGATACTATCGTGGAATTATCACCCCTATTTATTTACAATCCAAAATGGCCAACAAACATATTTTGTTAACATTTCGTATGTCATTGAAGTATCTTCTAAAACTCAATTTTAAACGTCGGTACTTTAAGTTTGCGTGCTCTCGAGGTGAGTTTTAAGAGAATTGTTCCAGTCCAATTTGACGAAATCATTTTGTTACTGACTGGTCGGTGGAGTGTGAGATATGGTGGGTATAATTGCTAAACTCATCTCGAATTAAATTCCTCTAGGTCATAAAGCCCTTCTGCAGTATGCCAGTAATTGCCAAACCCGAACGCAAGATCCAAGATGCAATTGGCTGGTGCCAAAATCATTGTTTATGTCATGACTGGCATGTATGGTGATCCATCTGAAATAGGTGTTGTTGTTTGTTGATCATCATCCAATCATTTGCCGCCGGTTTGATTGTGCTGTTTTTGGACAAATTGTTGCAACATTTGCGAAACCTTTTTTTGGGAGGGCCTTTCACAAAAAAGGTGCCGTTATTGCCTTGGCCTCACGTAACGAAAAGGTTCGTGTTTTGCGTGATGCATTCTACCATCAAAACTTGCCCAACTTTGTCTTCGTCATCTACTTCCAGGGTTTCCGTCTGACCGTATTTGCGGTCAACACAGCAGCTACCCCATCAAACTAACTTCTTCATCAACCTCCTAGGTGTTTTGGCAAATGTTGGCCGCATCTTAACCGATCCCATCCATGCCATTTACTTTAAGCTTTTAAAAATCTTTTTATTCGCTTACACAAAAAGCTTACAGGTAGAATAAATCGCGTCTGTTACATGGTAGAATAAGAAGGTGTTACACGAAATCATCCCAAACGTCAAATTTGCTCACTTAGTGATGCCAAGGTTTTCGATAGTATCGATATAAAAAACTATTCATCGATATTAAATATCGATACTATCGATATTTCTATCGATGGTTTGCCAGCTCTATACAAACCACGTTTTGATATAGTCCCATAGAACGGTGCCGCCCGATTTTCGGTATTTTGAAGGTTTTAGCCTTATTATCACACCGAAATAGCTGAAATTTGGTACTAAGTCTTCGTTGGAGGTACAAACCTTTCCCCTAGAAATTTGCCAGTATAGGTCCACTCCTTCATATAGACCCCATAGAACGGTACCTCCCGATTTTCGTTATTTTGAAGGTTGTGGCTACAAAAATCCACCGAAACGGCTGAAATTTGGCAGTTGGTCTTCATTTGGGGTATTAAACTATCCATATGAAATTTGTCGGTATAGGTCCACTCCTTCATATAGCCCCCATAGAACGATACCTCCCGATTTTCGGTATTTTCAAGGTTGTGGCCACAATAATCCACCGAAATGGCTGAAATTTGGTATTTGGTTTTTATTTGGGGTATTAAATGTTCCACATGAAATTTGTCGGTATAGGTCCTCGTTTTGATAGAGCCCCCATATAACGGTACCTCCCGATTTTCGGTATTTTCAAGGTTTTAGCCTCATTATTGCACCAAAATAGCTGAAATTTGGTACTTAGTCTTCGTTTGGGGTACAAAACTTTCCTCAATAAATTTCTTGGTATAAGTCCACGCCTTCATATAGCCCCCATAGAACCATACCTCCCGTTTTCGGTATTTTGAAGATTGTGGGCACAATAATCCGCCGAAATGGCCGAAATTTGGTATTTAGTTTTCACTTGGGGTACTAAACGTTCCATATGACATTTGTCGGTATAGGTCCACGTTTTGATATATCCCCCATAGAACAGTACCTCCCGTTTTTCGGTATTTTGAAGATTGTGGCCACAATAATCCACCGAATTGGCCGAAATTTGGTGTTAAGTTTTCATTGGGGGTATTAAACGTTCTATATGAAATTTGTCGGTATAGGTCCACGTTTTGATAGAGCATAGAACGGTACCAACGGGGTGCCACCGTGGTGCAATGGTACGCACACCCGCCTTGCACACATAAAGTCGTGGGTTAGATTCCCCGGCCAGGCAACATCAAAACACTTTTCAACGGTGGCAAAATACCCCTCAGTAATGTTGGCGACATTTCCTGAGTACTTCAGCCATGTAAAACTTCTCTACAAAAGTGGTGTCTTAGACACGCCGTTCGGACTCGGCGATAAACTGTAGGTCCCATATTATTGAGCTAATATGAATCGGGGTGCACTCATTGATATGAGAGAAGTCTCCCTTGTCCCTTATGGGATGTTTGTGGAACAATTATATATAGAACGGTACCACCCGATTTTCGGTATTTTGAGGGTTTTAGCCTCATTATCACACCGAAATAGCTGAAATTTGGTACTAAGTCTTTGTGGGATGTACAGAACTCCTTCATATAGCCCCCATAGAACGGTACCTCCCGATTTTCCGTATTTTGAAGCTTGTGGCCACAATAATCCACCGAAATGGCTGAAATTTGGCATTTGGTCTTCTTGATAGGTCCACACTATCACATAGCCCGCATAGAACGGGAAGTACCGTATTTTGTAGGTTGTGGCCACAGCAACCCACCAAAATGGCTTTGTTGTAGCTATATGCCTTTCCGACAGAAATTCGTCGGTATAGGTCCACTTTTCGATATAGCCCCCGCAGAACGATACATCCTGATTTTCGTAATTGTGAAGATTGCGACGTCAATATCCCACCAAAAGACTGAAATGTATTATTTAGTCTTCCATGGGGTAATAAAATATTCCAGAATTATCAGTATAGGTCCGCGGGTTTCTATATCTTCCATAGAAGAGTACCTCTTGATTTTCGATATTTTGAAGTTTTTACCGAAATATCGGAAAATTCTTTATGTCTAAAAACTTTCCGCCAGAAATTTGTAGGTATAGATCGACGATTTGATATAGCCCCCATGGAACGGTACCTGCCGAATTTCGGTATTTTGAAAGTTAGCCGCATTGTTTTACCGCACTTGCTGAAATTTAGTATTTAGTCTTCTTTATAAAGGAAAGGAAACCAATTGTTCAGTTTTACTTCAATACAACTCGTGGTGGAGGGAATAACAAGTTCGGCCTGGTCGAACTTAACGCCCCTTTTTACTTGTTATCGATTATAAAGCAACCTCCGACAGCCCCATACGTTCAAAGGTATTCCAAGCCATGATTGGTATCTCCGCAAAAGTTCATTCATTCGGGCAACAGGAAATAATTTTTGAAAAAAAAAAATCATCACATTACTGTCCATAGTACAATTTAGGCAATCCACTACTGTTACAAAGTGTAAATTTCGAATGGCAAAACTAAAGGTCTGGGTACATAAGCTACCTCGCCTGGTTGCCTTGCTTTTCTGCTTCATTTCCGACATAATAAAAATAAAAGAATAAAGAAGGCCGAGCAAATTTCGAACTAGGTAACCCTTTTCTTTTTTATTCTTTTATCAGAAGCAAGCAAGGTAAGCAGGCGATGCAGCTTATGTACCCAGGCCTTAACTGTTACTTTCTTACTTGATGTTTTTTATCAGTTACTACACTTAACCACTTTTATCTTTCAAATAACAGTCCACAATGTTGACAAAGCTTTTCATAACATACCAGATAAACATTTTCACAGATAAGGTTCAAAAGCTGATAATAAAGCTTTCAAAGCTTTCCTATGTCCTGAAAGCTTCTATCTTGACAATTGTTATGTCCTTTTAAGCTTTTTGCCTGCATGTGTGTGTATGTGTGCGTATGCTGAAATGTCAAAACAAACATATGATAGGTAGATACAACAACACAATAACATTTATTATCCTTGCATTGACTTTAGCTGTCAAAATGTGAAAAAAAAAACGCTGCAGAACGGAAGAAAACGGAAAAGGAAAAAATTGCAAAAAAGAAACTTTAGAATCCGGCTAAATATATAATATAGCTTGAACTATAAACTATTTAAGCAAAAAAATGAATTGAGACCTTAGGTGTTAGTGTAGTAAATATTAGTTAAAACTCACAAATAACAACAAAATCAGAGTGATAAAAAGCACATAACAATGTAGTGATAAGTGAACTAACCTTAGACATTCAACATACAGAGTAGATGGAATCCTTGCAAGTATAGCCTTGCAAAAATGTTGCTCAACCAAAGCCACAGGAATAGAGGAATTATTTTATTGGCAGTTGAATAATCACCATCAGCCGATAAACAAAAAAACAGTTGTTGCAAAGAACATAAAATTACACCACCTTCAGCTCATCTTGTGTAACCACCACCTCCTCCTACCAGTCAGTCGGTCATCATGAAAATAATGCGTTTGCGGCATGCCAAGTTAATTGTGGTCCTAATCGTCATTGCCAATCTGATACTCTTCTATTATTCATGGAAATCGACGTTGTGGAAAAATATTGCTGCCTCCCTCACCCTACCCAGCATGGAAACGTATGATTTGCTCAAAAAACCCGCACAAGCACATGTGGAGAAATCCCCCAAGGAAAAGGCCCGCAATGCCTTTAAGCACATACGCAAATCCATTACCATTGTCTTTCGTACCTTTTATACCTTTGAAAATGATATAAAGGATTCGATTGATAGCATCCTTGATGTTATACCAAATATGCCGATTGTGGTCTACTTGGAGGGTATACCCTATCCACCGTTGATATATCAACGTAACAATAGTGCCGGTAATCAAGAGACAAGTGTACGTTTTGTTAATTTGGGATTTGATATTGCCAAGCCGGTGCTGGAACTTAACCCTCTCTCCGCCATACACACTAAATATGCTCTCTTTATGCCGGACAGTGTACGTTTGAGTAGTAAAAATCTCTTGCAGAAGATTTTGCGGGAAATCAACACAAATACCTGGGATGCTAAAGATGCTAAAACTGGGCAAAAATCGAAATCCATGATAGCTCCAGAAGAAGTGGTGCGCAGGGTAATTATTGTACCATTTGCTGGAAATCTGAAATCATTTGTTGGCTGCATACAAATCACTTTGGATTTGCCAAATTGGACTATACAGTACACGGCCGTGAATAGTACAAGTGATAAATGTGATTTGGTAAGTCCGTAGATGATTTTTAGAGAATCTTTTCAATTTAATTGCAACTTTGTGTTTATTTTGAAGTTTTTGCAAAAACATGCTGTGTTGGTGGATATTGGAGTCCTCAAAGAAATGCCAGAACCCCTAGCTGCACCATTCCCAGAAATGTTCTATATACAAGCTAAGCTTAGTAATGTAACGGTAAGTAGAAATGGATGAAGAAATGCCTACAGATTTCAAGTTCACCGATTTCTAAAACATGATCGGATTCGGTAGTAGGCATATTGAAACTAAAGCAGTTAAAAAAAAATTAAAAAAGTATAAGTCGGCTTGGCCGACAGAGATATACCCTCAGCCTCGGAAGTAAGGAAAATAAGTAACACACAATACCTCTGACGTCAATATAATACCATATGCATCGCTTGGACCAAGTCGGTTTCTCCCTTAGAGGATTAACTTATAATCTACCCAGTTTAGCTGGTGCCGGCTGGTGCTGGGCAGGCTATTTTGGGCCATTATTTCAAGAAGTAAGGACTTGCCCGTGAAAAAGCATGTAACGTCTTAATGGGGAAAGGGAATACAAGTTGTTACAACAAAAACCAAAGAGATTCGAAGACCAAATTCGGCTGATCCGTTCGAGTTTTATCGTGCCACTATACATGTTGCTATAGGGATGTTTTAAACTTTTCGGATGTATTGACTTTCCCCGAAAAAAACCTGTACTGTCGGTAAAGGAGGAAGCGAATACAAGTTGTTACAAGAAGAAGCAAAACGATTTGAGAGCAGGCCTTAAACTGCACACTCCACAAATTTTGTGTGGGAAGTACTCGAAGGAGTGGACCCATATAGTCCATATTCGAACTCGAAGGAAGGGACCGATTGAGTACATATTGGAACCCCATCTGAGTCTGCTGGACTATATCTGCCCACTACTTAGGGTACCTCCCACAGGGACAAGTCCATACCTTTTTGAGAAAACAGCCCGAAAGGTGTAAAAACCCCACATGGCTGGAGAGCACGATAACTCTCGAACGAATTATCCGATTTGGTTTAAAATTTGGCGGGTACCTCCCACACAAAACTTCGGATAAGTTCACTTTAAGACCTGCTCTCGAATCGCTTTGATGTTGCAACTTGCATTCGCTTCCTCAATTACGACGGTAAAAGTGTTTTTTCAGGGATAAGTCTATACTTATTGAGAGAACAGCCCGAAAGGTTGGAGAGCACGAACCAATTAACCAATTTGGTTCAAAATTTGGCCTTCGTCATATTTTGTCTAAACTTTGTTTCAGTTCGAAGATGGGCATCAGTTCCAATGGATGCATATTTCTAGAAACTTTTCTTTTTCCATCTTCGGTAAAGGACTTTGCGAAGATGGAGCGTTCGGCGGTGGAATTTTCTTTATTTTTTGGACCTGTAGATGTCCACAGCTAACGAAACTGGGTGGAACCCATCGATTTGCATTCACCTTCCTGAGATAAAATATCAAATTTTGGATTGGAAAGGTACAATTTTAAATTATCTTTACCATATTTCCTCTGTTTCGGACTCATAAACCTATCAAATGTGACTTTTTTGTAATTTTATTGTAGTGTAGAAAAATTTGAACATAATTCAGTATAAAATTTTGTCTTTATAAATTGTTTCTACCGATTTCTTCATAAAAATATTTTTTGGAGCTCTAAGCCTGGATTTTCATCAAATTTCAAGACCCTAATACAAATTTTTGCACAATATTTGTTGGCAATCAACACTAACGGCATTTATTTATAATTATAAATAGTTTTTTGTTAAAGTTTACCACATCTGACAAAGGATTTGTGTAAATTCTTAGGGTGGTTCTATCCTGGTGAACCATTAAAAAATGCTAATATTTTGACATTTTAGGTATTAAAAATATCGGCTACTATATACAATACACATCTAAAAAAATTATAATTTACAATTCCTCTCCTTTCGTCGGATATAACGGTGTTTGTAGACAAATATTGGTTGGTTCTATTCAGATGAACCGGAGTGTATGTATATTGCGCTCACCAGTATCAGTTGGTCACTGTATAATTTAGAGCTGTTGGACCATTATGTCAGGAAAGATAGACTTCCCATGAAAAACATAATATCGCTGCAGACAGGACCACAAGGAGTATCTTCGGTAACGATTTTCAAAGGATCCTCGAACAGAGCTTAAACTGCATTTAAATAAAAATGTTGAGCCTTTGTGAGGGAGCGCGTCGATACGGCCCATTTTCGAGCTTAAACCATGTTTGGACAAAGTATTAATAACCCAAAGTTTGGAACAAATCTTACTTACTTACTTACTTACTTACTCCGTTTAAAAATAACGAAAATATTTGAACTTTTGTGAGGCAGGTACCGGAGGGACTGGGCCGATAAGCACAATCTTCGAACTTTATCGAAGACTCGCAGAAATATTACGATATTCTAAGTTTGGATCAACGCACAAGCCACTGCACATGGTGCCTGTAGGAGTTTCTTTTACAGCTGCCGGGCCATTTTCTGAGGAAGTAGTGACTTGCACCTGAAAAATTGTGTACTGTCGTAATAGGGGCCCTTATTTGAAATTTTCGTTCATAATTTTGCGTTTTAATTTGATAGATTTTTGTCGGTAAGCAAAAAATGCCCTAGAGAATCCAACTACAGGTCTTAAACTGCACTATTCTGAAAATTTTGGACATTTTCTGTGGAAGGTTTCCAAAGTAGTGGACCAATATAGTCCATCTTCGAACTTGATTTTAGTTGGGACAAAATATTACGAGGGCCGAATTTTGGATAGAATGGGTTGATCCGTTTGAAAGTTATCGGGCTTTACAGCCATCCAGACAGACTGACGGACATCGCTAACTTGACTCCAAATTGTCTGAAACGGGTTTCGTCCAAACGTACTTGGGGCCTAAAACCTTTATTTCGATGAGCCACATTCTGGTCGTAGGAAAGTGTATAAATTCCCTCATTAGCCTAATGGCTGAGGATATAAAAAATGTAGATTGGTCAAAATTGTGTACATGGATTTTTGCTAAAAGAAGAAATGTTTAGACCTTGGATTGGGCGCCAGAATTTCATTTTAAAAGAATTCAAGACAGGTTGCCAGAGTTGTGCCTGCTCCTGAGCAATTCAAAGGATCCACGAGGATTAACCAGAATTTCTCTAATAGAAGACCAACGATTGAATGTCACAATAAGTATTGCCAGACGCACGATTGAACGACAAAACTGAGCATTAAGAAACCCACGATTGAGCGCCAGAATTTCATGACGGTAGACTCACTATTGCTCAGCATTAGTTCTCTATCACACAACCTCTATTGGATTTTAGACATTCTTTATGATACGATTTACGATTAGGAACAAAAATTTCTTTTTTCAAGGTTTGGGATCCACCATATATGTGAGGTAATAACTACAATTGGTTTCTTTATGAAAATAACAATGATTGGACGCCCGAATTTCTGCATGAAATTCCAATCTTTGGTCGCCAGCATTTGTCAATAAAAATATCAACCCAGAGTTCCTTTGTTAAAATAAACACGATTGGATGCCATAACTTTTATATAAACAAATTGACGTCTAGTCGCCAGAATATGTATATTTAAAAGATACAGTTTGGAATCCAGAATACTAATAGAAACATGACCGTGATTGGAAGTCAGAATTTGCCAATAAACACTCCCACGATTGGCCTCCAGAATTGGTGTACTAACAAACCCACGTTTTGTCGCTAGAAATTTTATTTTAACAGGATCTCGTGGAAACCATAATATCACTGACACCGCATCGTGATAGAGGGACAAAAAAGAAGGAACGTTTCCATCACTTTTATAACTGAATTCTACTTTCAATACCAAAAAAACATGTGGATGACGCCACGATGTCCCCAAATTGCCACTGCATAGGTCAATTCTCAACTAATTCCATCTTCTTTTCATAAAGTCCTCAAAAAAAATTGGAGTACGAAATTGAAGCCATATTTTTTACTTTTTTGAAGTACGTAACAAAGGAAACGACCTGACCTCTCCATAGACATATATAACGCAATTTTGGCCTGGGGTTATAATATCCAAAGCGCTACAACTGCTTTGGCTATGTTCTCTATGCTGAAATAAATAATGGTAAACAAAAAACATTTTTTTAAAATTTTAAAATATTTCTAAGGTTTTTCGACTGTATTCCCTTTCTTTTGGTCATTAAACTACGTTGACCTTACCGAGTGATATCACTGAGTTCAATGATACTTATATACTGTAGATAGGAGTTATAACCTACTTCTGAAGTATTCTGACAGGGGGTCTCCGTGTTATTGTGCAAAGTGCTCTAAAAATGCGGAAATTGGTCAAGAAGTCTTACTCTATTTCAATAAAAATGTTAAAACAGTAATAATAGTACTAGTAATAGTTATATAAGTCTACAACAAGGTTAAATAACAAATTGTTAAATAAATAATTAGTAATGTTAAATAACAAATTTTCGCTAACATAAACTTCCAAAATGTTGGTCCTTCGCAACATTTTTGAACTTTAATCCTAATTCGCATTTTGTGTCGGCAAGTTCAAATGTCAAAAAAAGGGCCAAAAATCCTGAAAAAACCCTATATATGTATATTCGATATGTCCGTAGGTGAAAGTTTCAATTCACATATGCTGAGGGTATATCTCTGTCGGCAAATCCGACTAATACTTTTTTACTTGTTTTAATTAATTTCTCGTTGGAGCCGAGCTTAATGACAGATGAACCCGCACAACCACCACTATGTGACATGTTTCGCCTTTGCTAGAGGCTCATAAGACATATCGGCTGTGGAGCGGCTTCGGTATCATCTAACTTTACCTCTTTCAAATGCAATTTGTTTTTTACTATGATGGATATTTGTCCATTCATGACAAACGCTTAGCGTACTCTTCGGAAGTCACGAGTTTTTTATTTTCTTAAGCAAATTTTTTTACCCAACGCACAGTGCGAAATATGAGCACTTTAGCGGAACTTTACTAATAACTTTTAAAGTAAAGGGCGTAGATTCCTAAAATTTTGCAAAAATGTTTCTTATATTAGTGGGTAGTGTGGGGCTCAAATTGGGCCACATAGGCCCGCGGTTTCCCGTAGCGTTCATGTAACGGCGGCTCTCTTTTTCACGTTTTACATTCATTTTTGAATCTATTTTGCTGCAAATTGGTATATTGAGCTTTCAGCGGATAGAAAACTTATGTACAAAATATTTTCAATATAGGTTCGCGTTTTGGTATAGACCCCATTGAACGGTACCGATCGATGGAACATATTTTAAATGTTACCGACACATTTTCCAACGTATTTGGTTGTATTTTGGCATTTTATGTTCTTCGTAGATAGAAAACCTCTGTGCAAAATATTAACATCGTAGGTACGCGTTTTTGGTATAGCCCCCATATGACGGGCTCCCTCATATTAGGTATTTTAAATGTTGAAGACAAAAATTGCAACAGATTTTGATGCAAATGTAAATTTTAAGATGTTAGCGAATAAAAATCCTCCTCACATAAAAGCTGTCAACATAGGTCCACTTCTGGGTGAAGCCTCACAACCCTGCACATCCATAAAAGAGTAAAATGTCAATAATTTTTTGTTTTCATTTGTATCTATAATGTTTATTGGGCTATTTAGCAGGTCTGTAACATTAATTTTATTAATAATATCTCTCAGATCGAGTTCAGGTTGGAACTGCATTACAATTTTTAACGTTTATTGGTATTTGCACCACAGCATTCAAAAATGTTGCACTATATATAAATCACCAATATTTACAGGTCAAAACTATGAAAAATTGCGAGAGGATTCTTAATTTAACAGAAATCATCATTTGTAAAAATTATTGAGTTCACTTCTTCAAAACACAGTCAACAACGGCGTTAATCGCCGCGTTTACCTTCCACTTTGGAAAATGCAATTAAATGAAATTTCCGAAGTCATTTAAAAAAATTGAATTTCTCCGAAGACCGCACGTTACCGCAGCTGTTTTATGGATCTGCGAACAGAGGAGACCCCAATCTTATAGATCATATATATCTTAAAACGTGAATGTACGTGACTCACTTTTGAAATATCCACGGAAAATAAAAAAAATAATTTTGAAGACTTCAAAAAAGCACTTCTTTTCGATTAGGATTGCACGGAAACAATAAGAGTTTTTGCATTTTTTTAAAGAGTAAAATATTATAATTGTTTTGTAAAATATTAAGAAAAATAAATCATGGCATACTGACTTACCATTTGTCCACGCCACGCTATTTTTTTACTGAATACAAATTATATTTCTTAGAAAAAAAAAATTATCAAACAAAAGTGCAACTTTAAGTGCATTTTTAAGTCATATCGCGGAGTAAATCGCCAAACTGAGTATGGGTCATTTGCAGTGGAGTACTTAGCTAACGAATTCAATTAAAATTTAATTAATTTTATGTACATTCAAAATTCCTTAAAGTTCCACTAAACTTCCCATATTTCGCACTGTGCAACGTTGAAATATAACATATTCATCTCTATTGTTGTTTTTTTTTTTCAGAAATTTGTATTTCCCCAATCATTTCAAGATGGCAGGCGGCTATTTGCAGCGTATCACACCAAACAAAGGCGTACCGATATTAGGCGTCGCCAATTTCGAGAAATGTATAAAAAATTACAAATAAAACGAATTGTGCGGCGTTCCCATAAAGTTTCGATTAAAACTGATTCCAAGGATTCCGCCTCCTATAATGCTCAACATAATTTGGTCTTGGACACGCAATTCTCTTCGTCGAATTTCTCCCTACCCCAAGTTACCGACATCGATTTAATCGGTTGTGAAAGAACCACCAAATCCTGTGTGGGCACTGTCTACAATCAACGTCCATTTTATGTCTATCTGGGTAAACATACACCGCCCTGTTGTTTGGATAAGCTAAAGAGTACCTTTAATCATGTCCTGGAGGAATTTGAAAATGTCGGCATTCGATATTGGCTAGACAATCAGGCATTGCGCACCGCAATCGATACGAATCGTTTATCACCGGATGCTTATGACATTGACATAAGTTTTAATGTCAACGATTTGGAGCGTTCGAATTCGTTGAAGAAGTCGCAAAATAAACCCTATGTTGATAATGAGGGTTTCTATTGGATCAAGGCAACGGATGGTCACTACTTTAAGGTGCAGTTTTCGAAAATAAATCAAATTGGTGTAAATCTCTTGCCCTTCGAAATAAGCGGAAATGTGGTTAAACCAAATGGATTCTTTGGCTGGAAGGCAAAACCATTTTCAGCGGATTTTTTGCATCCGATGTCAACGGTGCTATTTTTGGGTAAAAATATTATGTGTCCCAATAATGTGCGGGATTATTTAGAATTTAAGAATATTCCGTAAGCAGTGCGAGGAGATGCCGATAGAGGAGGAGTGAAGTACTGTGAGTTGAGTTTATTAAATAGACTTAGGAAATTAAGTACACCATAAAGTAACTATGTAACTATCCTCCTATCAAACCTAGTGTAGAACAAGTAAGCTTATTTAGATTTAGTTAGATTACTATTACTAATATTTTTGTTGTAAAATTTAGTTTTTAGATACGAAATTGGCACTATATATATTTTTTTAAATACCAGAAAAATATTTCTCTTTTTTTACGTGGCCATAAGAAGCATATTGTAGATAATAGTTATGGTAACCATATAGAAATATGTTTGGTTGCAGCAAAAATGTTATTGTGCCAGAAAGCATAAAAAAGTTGCAGTAACCATAGCCTTTTTCTGGTGTAAGGAATCCTTCAGGTGGTCAGCTAAAATATCCTGTGAAGAATTTAAATTTACAATGTGTGCCACAAAATACACTGCCTTTATATTTTACATTTCAAATTTTTTTACCCATCGAAAACGCTGTCATTTTGACAATGAAGTATCTCTTAGGTTAACCAGAGGTCAGATGCAAAAACATGTTTCTGTGTCTGACTATTGTGTTAGTTCATGCTCTGTTCCAGAACCTGCAAGAAGCCACTATTTTTTACTACGATAACATTTTTTCTTTATGTTATCGAAAAAAAAATAGTAAAAATTAGTAGATTCTTGCAATTCTGGAACAAACCATTAGTTTTTATATGAATCTAATTTTATAAATAGTTGACGCTCAGTTGTTGATTGTAATTAAATTACTATCCTCTTAAATTTTATCCCTTCCCTTAGGTCCTCATTCTCAAAGCCTCTGTTTTTTGAAAAAAGTTAAGCCTTATATTGTCATTAAGATATTATAGTGAGTTTAAAACATCTACACCTACACCTACCTATAAAGTTAAATATATAGATATATTATGAAATACATTATTACAAACATACATACATATTCCTAATTGATTGATCATCTGTAAAGAAATAACACTACCTACCAACCTACCTATGTGGAATAAATAATAAAGAAAAACAACAACAGCAAATAAAACACTTCAAAAGTAAATCACTTGAGTTTTCTTTATATTTAACAAGTAAAAAAGTATCAGTCGGCTTTGCCGACAGAGGTATACCCTCAGCCTGTGTGTATTGAAATACTTTTTTCCAAAAAATGAACCGACAAAAGTGTGGATAGGATTAAAGCTCAAAAATTTGCGGGCATATCGATAGATAGGGCTTTTTTATCACACTAGCCTACGAAAAATATAATATCGCTGTAAACAGGACCACTAGGAAAACCTTCGGTAAAAATGCCCAAAGGTTCCTCGAACAGACCCTTAACCTCACAAAAATGTTGAACATTTGTGTGGGTGGTACCACAAGGATTGGACAGACAGGCCCAAAATTTGAACATAAACTAAGTTTCGACAATATTTAGAAATCCAAAGTTTGGACCAAATCGGTTGCTACGTCTATGAGAAATCGCGCGTACCATTTTAGCGAATATTTTCGAACCTTTGTGGGAAGGAGTGGACCTATAAGCACCACCTTTCATCTAATATTCGAAGAAATATTACAACATCCAAGTGTGGAAGAATGCAGTATTCGGTTAGAGCTCTCCAGCCACTACATATGGTGCCATAGGGATTTTTTACAACTTTCGGGCTGTTTTCTTAAAAAGCTTGGACTTGCCCCTGAAAAAACTTTTATTGTCGTAATTGAGGCAGCGAATGCAAGTTGCTTCAACAAAAATGAAAGTGATTCGAGAGCAGTTCTTAAAGTGAATTTATCCAACATTTTGTGTAGGAGGTACCCGAAGGAGTGGACAAATATAATCCATATTCGAACCTGATCCATATGTGGTAGATATATTAGGATGTGTAAGGTATGGACCAAATCGGTCACTCCCATCAAGAGTTATCGTGCGCACAATTTTTCCGAACATTTTTGAACTTTTGTGGGGGAGGTACCTGAAGGAGTGGATCTATATGGCTTATCTTTGAACTTAAACTAAGTTTGCACAAAATATTACGAAGGCCACATTTTGAACCTAATCGGCAGATTCGTTCGAGTGTTATCTTGCGCTCCAACCACTACACATGGTGTCATAGGGGTTTCTGTACCTCTCAGGTTATTTTCTCAGGAAGTATGGACATGCCCCTGATGAAACTTGTACCGTCATATGGCTGGCAGTGAATACAAGTTGCTGCAACAAAAATCAAAGCGATTCGAGAACAGGCTCTAAACTAAACTTTTCCGAAATTTTGTGTGGGAGGTACCGGAAGGAGTGGGTCGATTGAGCCCATATTGGAACATAATCTAAGTCTGGCAGAAATTTCACGATGTGCAAAGTATGAACCAAATCGATCCTTCAAGAGTTATCGTAATTTCCGATTATTTTCGAACTTTTGTGGGGGAAGTACCGGAAGGAGTGGACCGATATAACCCATCTTCGAACTTAAACTAAGTTTTGACAAAATATTACGACAGCCAAGTTTTTGGACCGAATCGGTTAATCAGTTCGAGAATTATCGTGCGCTCCAGCCAGACAGACAGACGGACATGGCTAAATTAACTCCAAATTGTTTGAAACACATTTCGTCCAAACATACTTGGGGTCTAAAACCATTGTTTCTATGAGGCACATTTTGCCCGTATGAAAGTGTATATGGTAAATTTCAAATTTCTTTTGCAATTCCATTGGAAGAAATGTTAAAAAATTTTTTGCGAGCACATCCGCAATTTTTGGAACATAGATTAAGAAAACAGTCGTGGTTTCAAATCTGTTCGCGTTCACAAAATTGGATGCTGCGCTCCAAAGTTATGGGGGGTTTTATTCCCTTATAAAGAACAAATATTTAAAAATTCCATTTTTTCTGTAATAAGAAAATGTATATATAAAGCGTTAACAGCATTTAATATCTATCCGTAGATGCCTAAATATTTACTAAATGTATTTTTATTTTCGCGGAAAATCAAGAAATACTGAAAAAATCTTGGAGTAAATTTAATTTATTCTAATTTAGAGTCCAAATAAAACTCGAAAAAATAAATTAAAAATACGTACAGATTCTAGACAACGCGTAGAAAAATATTAGACCAAAATTTTAACGATAGGAGTTATAACTGCCATATTACAGCAACAACAAAAGACGAAAACTTAATGTTGGAATATTATTTCAAAAATATATTTTTTTGTTTTTATTATTACCTTTTTAGGACGAAGGCCAATTATTTATGAAAGTTTATTAATTATGGATTAATCGAGCTAACATGGCCTAAGGAGTTTTTTGTATTGAAAAATGGATTCTAGCGTTATACCACAACACACATTCAACCAATTACCCTACGGACCGTTTCGCTTGGTGGTTGCCAAAGCTCGTCAGGGGTATTTTGAATGTTAATTGATGGCTAGAAGACAAAGGCTGATTTTGATACCTTCTATTTATACAAACATTTTTACAAATGTGTAGATATGAAGTATTTTTCTTTATCAAGTCACCCTAGTGTCTTTTCTAGAAATCAATTTCTCAATACATACACACGTACAATCAAAGGGGGTTTTCCTTTATGAATTGCAATGCCTACTTTTTCAGTAGTTATGATGATAGATTGGCTGTGGCCTAGAGCGCTAGGACCTCGACAACATTGTCTATTTGTTGGAGAGGACCCAGGTTCAAACCTCAGCCGGGGCATGAGCTCGATTAATCCATAATTAATATATTTTTTTGTTTAATACGAAAAATAGAAAAAAACATTTTTGGGAGTTATTCTACTATTTCGCTAAATTTCGATGCAAGGACTGACCGACTTCGCTGAAACTTCTTCAAGGAAAATGCGATGACAAACAGGAAAGTGTATTTGCTTACTTTGATAAACAATAGGATTATGAAATAGAAAGTAATATTGAAATTGCAACCAAAGAAAAAACATAAAAGTTAAAAAACGTATAATTCGCGAATTCGTTAAAGGCGCATGCGCTTTTCAGATACAGCGAGTGCATCTCTATCAATATGTAGCGATTTTTCCACTTTTCATTCAGCGGCCAAAGTGTGCCGTCAGCTGCATCTTACTGTTCAAAAAACCTTTATGTGGGTAAAAATAGCGCGATGTACATAAGATTATAAGGCGCATCCGATTTCAGTGACCGCCTATAAAAAATACGTCATTATAACAAATTTTAAACAAATTCGTCAAGAACCGCGGATGTGCTACCAAATTCTATTTTATACGAAATACGAATATTACTCCAGAATCTCGGTAATTTATGCCACACGGTTTTAGAAAATAATATAATCGTGTATAAAGGATTCCATTTATGTAAAAATAACCAAAGAAAATCGCGGTTCAATGCGCGCAATCATCAAAATATAATTTTGCAGAATTTCCTACTTTCAAGGTATCTATAACCGCCGTTTTAGTGGATGGATTTGAACGCGGAAGGGTTTATTAGATCCGGCGCTTAAAAAAACTAAAATCACTCGGGGTTCTAGGGTACCTGAGCCACAGTTGTAAATTTTGAAGCCAAAAAATAGGTTTTTATAGAAAATTTACGCACCATTTACATCAAAATCGGACGTATATAGCATTTTTGTTGCAGCAAATTCGTGAAATCGGGCGAACATATATATGGGAGCTATATCCAAATCTGAACCGATTTCGATATAATTTGGCACATTTATTTCTAGACAGAAGTCAGTAACACATTAAAATTTTCATTGAAATCGGAAATATATAGCGTGTTTGGTACAGAAAATACGTGAAATCGGCGGAAAATATATATGGGAGCTATATCCAAATCTGAACGGAATTCAGTCACACATTCAAAATTTCATAAAAAATGGACGTATATAGCGTGTTTGGTGCAGCAAATACGTGAAATCGGGCGAAAATATATATGGGAGCTATATCCAAATCTGAACCGATTTTCACCAAAATCAATAGCGTTCTTCCTATGGCTAAAAAAGTTGTAGTCCCCAATTTTCAGGTGAATCGGACAAAAAATGCGTCCTGTACGTTGCGAACAAAAATACATGGACAGACAGACAGACGGGCGGACATGTATAAATCGACTCAGAAAGTGATTATATGTATATCCCCAAAAGGAACTATGGGTCTATTTCGTTTCCTTTTGTATGTTACATACAAATGCACAAAGACATAATACCCCTTACCACATAGTGGTGTAGGGTATAAAAATTAAGTTTCAGTGCTTTGTTTAGAAATGCACTTAAAACTAGGAAATAATTTGTCGCTAAGCCTCAATAAATATATTCTTTCTCATGATTGAATCTCTCAAATAAAACGCTTGCATTTAAATTATAAATGGTGGCAAAATTAAACGGCAAGCGATTTATTTGAGAGATTCTATCATGAGAAAGAATACATAAAATAAAATCTGGTGGTGCCCTTATATGGGGGCTATACCAAACCGTGGACCTATAATGTCTGATTATTTGCAAAGGATGTTTTATACCTATTATAATGTTTTTACCCTAGCGAAGACGAAGTAGCAAATTTCAGTCATCTTGGTTAAACCCTTAAAAATACCAAAAATCGGCTCTGGTTGAAAGTTCTTACGGAGACTAAATGCCAATTTTCAGCCATTTGGGTTGGATTTTGAGGTCACTACCTTAAAAATACCGAAAATCGGGAGGCACCGTTCTATGGGGGCTATATGAAGATGTAGACCTATACCCACAAATTTGTGGTTGAAAGTTCTATACCCACATAGAAGACATAGTACCACTTTTCAGCCATATCAATGGAATAGTCATGTCTCAACCTTCTCTATACCAAAAATTGGGAGGTAACGCTCTATGGGGGCTAGATACAAACGTGGGACGAAATAGTCAATTTCCAATACCAAACATCTGTACAAAATTACAAAGCTCTATCTTAAATATTGCGAGCTGTATCTTGATTTCAACAGAAGAACGGACATGGTTATATCGTCTTATAATTTTATGCTGATCAAGAATATGTATACCATGGTGTAAGAAAGAAGGTGATACAATAGGTTTGTCCTTTTACGTACTGAACTTTACTGAACATTGTTTCTTCAGTAATGTTTAGCAACATTTCAATTATACAATTGTCAAAACTTTACTGAAGAAAAAATGTTCAGTAAAGTTCAGTACGTAAAAAGACAAACCAATTAATAGCAACCTACATACATATGTCTTCATTTGCTGTCAAAACATATTTTTAATCAAAAATAAATAACAAATATTTCGCATCTATAAAAAATATTTGTGTACAACATCTTTGTTTAAGCTTCGCGAATAATATTTTAACGTTTTCTTCTAACTTTTGTGGATATTTCGCGCAAAAAAAAATTTGACAGCAAATGAAGACTACAACCTAACGTCAACTATTGGATCACCTTGTTAAATTCACCTTGATGTATACCTTATAGGGTCTCCGACGAATATTTCGATGTTTTACAAACGGAATAACAAATTTAATTATATCCTCCATATTATGGTGGAGGGTATAACACGTAAAAACACATTAAAATCGGTCGGCCCGAACGTTTTACACCCTCGACCACGAGTTGTATGAAGTAAAAGGGAAAAATTAGTTTCCTTTAGGTTAAGATAGCACTAAGCTTCTCCATCCGATAGCACTAAGCATCTCCAACCGTTCTATGTGGACAACAAATTTATAGCAGGAAAGTTTGGTGCTCCCAACGAAGACTAAGTACGAAATTTAAGCAATTTCAGTGTGATACGCTTACCACGAGGCTAAGACCTTTAAAACACCGAAATTCGGCCACTACCGTTCTAAGGGAGCTATGTATATCAAAGTAATACGGACACCATGAATATAAGACCCATATGTCGGGAATGGCTGCCTTTGAGCACACAGCACTTGCGTTTGAGGAATTTAACAGCCATACAAGCGATAACATTAATTGCAATCAAGTAGATTGTTGTAGCTTTAGTCCCTCTTCCTCGTCGTTATCCCCAGCAGAAACACCAACCATTGTTGCTGTGTACTGTGCTTCTGTTTCTATGTAAATGTGAAATGAAAACTTTAATAAAGGAAAAAACTGTAAAATGAAATAAAATATAAAGGAAAGTCCCAATTTACATTAGGCGAGTTTACTTGCGGCAATTGTCAGTTTGATGGAGAGAGAGGTGAGGTATATGGTAACCATTTGCCTCTCAACACCTTTTCTCACCCACAAACTGACAATTGCCGCAAGTAAACTCGCCTAATGTAAGTTCGGACAAATAATAAGGAAATATTTTACACATGTTGGTTTGAGAATGAGGCTAAGAACTTCAAAATACGTTCTATGGGGGCTGTATCAAAACGTGGACCGATATAGCCCATTTTCAATACCAAACGTCCTAGGAGTAATGGAACAGTGAAACGTGTGAGCGTCAGTGTAGTGAGTCAGCTATGTAAATAACCTATCACATACACTCCACGTCAGTAGAATAGAACACCTAAATTTTTGTTAATGTTAGCATATTTATCCCAAAACGAATGAATCTACGATTTTAATCTTGTAGTGTTATGTTCCAATCTTACGGATCTTACGAATTAGTCGTTTTTTTAACTGAACTCGCATGTAAAAGCCCCGTTTTCGCTGGAATTACTGTGTTCATGGAAATTGAGGTGTTAGGTTGCGTAAGTTGCTTTTAAAAAGTACTAAAATTTCGTTCAGTGCATTAAAACAGCGGTTGTTTTCATATCAGTCCTTCAGGTATTCGTAATCCTAGGGTTACTCGTGTTCCAGCCCTTGAGGAGTTTGTAAGCTTGGGTTCATCGTATCCCAGTTCTTGAGGTGATCGTAATCCTTGCGTTTCCTGTGTCATAGGCATTGATAACCATCGCTTCCGAACCCTGTTGTATCCGACTTGACTCTCGAGGTGTCCTTACCCAAGCTAGTTAGAACCAACGACAATTGCCTTTGAACCCGTACGCAACCACACCAAATAAAACGAATCTTTCTTTATGACAACAATATAATTTATTTTTCAACTTTGGACAGTTGTGGTGGTGTCTTTGATAATTTCTCCCTCAGGTAGTTCTCGCACCAAAGAAAGTAATTTTTCTAATTTTTGTACCTGCAACACAGATTGTTCCAGGTTTTGTTGTTTCTTAGGTGGTTTGACCATCAGACGTAAATTGGGTGACAGCTTCAAAGAGGTGACAGTGCCCCTGAAAAAAAAAATAACAACAAAAATTCAAATCCAAATTTTATAATTAACTAAAAATCCTAGCACTCACTTATCATCTCCCACAATAATAAAGGGTAACTTCTCATTAAACGACAAACGGGTCAGCTTATTCTTTCTCTTCGGCACCACAGCCTGGATACATATTGCCTTGTACTTGTTCACATTCAAATCGAAAACGTAGACCTTGCCTTCATTGGTCACCGCTGCAAATACCGTACTCGAATAGGGTGCCCACTTAACATCACCCACTGCTGAACCCAAATCGAATATAAATAATGGTTCTGGGCGCATATCTTCCCAAATCTTTACACGCCAATCGCCACTACACGAAATGAAAATATTCGAATTGAAACGATTAAAATCGATACGATAAACTGATAAATTGTGGGCCCGATATGTCATCAGATATTTAGAGCTATAGGCAATGCTACATTTGTAGATGCAACCTTCTTCGGTACCGATTAGAAATATTTCCGGATCTTCGGGATGAAATTTCATACAAGATCCACAACTACGTAAACGCAATTCGGTGCCGTCGGGTCCCGAAACAATGCCATTCTCTAGGAAGAGGGTTATTATTGTTGTTACCATCAGTTTATTTTGCATGAGAACCCAATTGAAGACACGACCTCCCGACGATACGGAATAGAAATTAATTTCACCATCCGCCATATCTGGTCCCCATTTAATCTGAAAATAAATCAAAAATTAATAAAAAAATTTAAAGATTATTTTTCAAAGAAGACAGCTGAGTTTTTTAATGGAATAAGAAAAAGCCATGAAATTCTTCTTTTTCCTTCAGAATGGGCCTATAGAAGAACCCTTTCTTTCAGAACGCTTTTTCAGAAGGTGCCTATAGAAGAATGGGTCTATTAAAGCACCCTTTCCTTCAAAAAAGCCCCATAGAAGCACCCTTTCTTTTAGAATTGGTATATTAAAGCACCTTTTCTTTCAGAAATGGCCTAGAGAAACACCCATTCTTTCAGGAATGGTCTATAGAAGCATCCTTTCTTTCAGAAAAGCTCTATAGAAACATCCTTTCTTTCAGAAAGGCACTATAGAAGCATCCTTTCTTTCAGAAAGGCTCCATAGAAGCTCCTTTTCATTCAGAAATAGTCTAGAGAAACGCCCTTTTTTTTGAAGTGGTTTATAGAAGCATCGTTTCTCTCAGAAAGGCTCTACAGAAGCATCCTTTCTTTCAGAATGGCTCTATAGAAACACCATTTCTTTCAGAATGGCTCTATAGAAGCACCATTTCTTTCAGAAAGGGTCTATAGAAGCACCCTTTCACTGAGAAAGCGTCTATAGAAGCACCCTCTCTCTATAGAAGCACCCTTTCTCTCAGAAAGCGTCTATAGAAGCACCCTTTCTTTCAGGAATGGTCTATAGAAGCAACCTTTATTTCAGAAAGGGTTGTCAAATGTGTCCCATAAACTTTTGGGGTCATTTGTGGTCGGAATTATAACTCCGTGGCCCTGTACATTGAAGGAGCTACCTCACTCGCTGACAAAATTAGCGATGTAGTCATTTAGTTTACCGCATATATCATCTATAGTTGAACCTGACGCTATTATACATGTGTGGTTATGATGTCATCGACAGTCGGTGTACTATCTACTTCTGCAAGCCATGTGTTAATGATCGGCAATTCGGCAACTGCGTCTGTGGGTCGCGAGGAGTAAGGTCTCGAGTGTCTTGGTTACTGGCGAGGTATCAACTTGTAAAATTGTCCCTAATTTTCCTCAGTTTTCAGTAGCGAGACCACCCAGATTTCGGGATCTATGTGGGTGGGTAAGGAAGAATTAAGTACCTTGGTTAAATACTTCAGTCCAGGTTCAAATAACTGCTTAAACATGACCATGAAGAACCGGCCTGTGCAATTGCTTTGACAGATGTCTTCTCGTTCCTCCTACCAGGGATGGAAAGCGATGTAACCGTTGACAACAGTTTACCAATTTTTGGGTCGAAGGGTATATACACTTTCATACGGGCAAAATGTGCCTCATCGAAATAATGGTTTTAGACCCCAAGTATGTTTGGACGAAATGTGTTTCAGACAATTTGGAGTCGATTGAGCAATGTCCGTCCGTCTGTCTGTCTGTCTGGCTGGCTGGAGCGCACGATAACTCTCGAACGGATGAACCGATTCGGTTCAAATTTTGGCTTTCGTAATATTTTGTCCAAACTTAGTTTAAGTTCGAAGATGAGCTATATCGGTCCACTCCTTCCGGTACCTCCCCCACAAAAGTTCGAAAATGTTCGGAAAATTTGTACGCACGATAACTCTTGAAGGGTGTAACCGATTTGGTCCATACTTTGCCCATCGTGGAGCGTGTACCAGACTTAGATCAGGTTTTAATATGGACTCAATCGGTCCACTCCTTCAGGTACCTCCCCCACAAAAGTTCAAAAATGTTCGGAAAATTGTGCGTACGATAACTCTTGAAGAGAGTGGCCGAATTGGTCCATACTTTACACATCCTAATATATCTACCAGATATAGATCTGGTTCAAATATGGACTATATTTGTCCACTCCATCCGGTACCTCCCACTCAAAATTTCGGATACATGTTCAGTTTAAGACCTGCTTTCGAATCACTTTGATTTTTGTTGAAGCAACTTGCATTGCTGCCTCAATTGCGATGGTAAAAGTTGTTTCAGGGGCAAGTTCATACTAAAAAACCCCTATGGTACCATATGTAGTGGCTGGAGATCCATTCTTTTTAGTATCTCCTCCGCAAAACTTTTGATATTAAATCCTAATCAACATTTTTGTTAGTTCAATCGCCCAAAATTTTTAAAACTCCCTAAATACATGCGTTTTTTGGAAAAAATTGTTTCAATATACACAGGCTGAGGGTATATCTCTGTCGGCAAAGCCGACTGATACTTTTTTACTTGTTTGTTCGTTTTTCCTTACATACTCATTAGAAAGGGCATTCGTTCGAAACATTCGAACACATCAATACTGTTTCTGCCGAATCTTACCTTGACAAATAGCAAAGTTAGAAAGTTTTTGTCGGTTTTACTTTTTTGCACGAGTATATTCTGGACGGAATTCTTCCGCGTGAGAAAATCTTTAATCCTTCAAAATATGTGAAAATGATGGGGCAATACAAATCGTAAGGACTACGTGCAATAAAAACTTTAAGCAATTCACGACCAAGTTTCAAACTGGATGTAAGCCAACATTTTAGTGTGCTTAGCCTTAAAAGGAGATCCCCAGTTGTAAAGCTCGATAAAAGGCATTTTTCATGTTTTTTTTTTTTTTTCGAGAAAAACTACGTAACTTTTTGGCAGATTTTTTATACCCTCAGCCTTTAGGCTAAGGAGGGTATATACACTTTGATACGATGAAAATGTGTCTCATCGAAATAATGGTTTTAGACCCCAAGTATGTTTGGACGAAATGTGTTTCAGACAATTTGGAGTCGATCTAGCCATGTCCGTCCGTCTGTCTGTCTGTCCTGCTGGCTGGAGCGCACGATAACTCTCGAAAGGATGAACCGATTCGGTTCAAATTTTGGCCTTCGTAATATTTTGCCCAAACTTAGTTTAAGTTCGAAGATGAGCTACATCGGTCCACTCCTTCCGGTACCTCCCCCACAAAGGATCGAAAATGTTCGGAAAGTTTGTGCGCACGATAACTCTTGTAGGGAGTGACCGATTTGATCCATACTTTGTACAGCGTAAACTTTCTACCAGAGTAATATGAGTTTCCAATATAGTCCCAATAGGTCCACTCCTTCGGGTACCTCCCACACAAAATTTCGGAAAAGTTCAGTTTAGGGCCATCTCTCGAATCGCGTTGGTTTTTCTTTAGCAACTTGTATTTACTGCCGTCCATAAGACGGTACAAGTTTCATCAGGGGCAAGTCCATACTTCCTGAGAAAACAGCATAAAAATTGCAAAAAAACCCTATGACACCGTGTGAGGTGGTTGGAGCGCAAGGTAACTCTCGAACGGATCTGCCGATTCGGTCCAAAATATGGCCTTAGTAATATTTTGTCCAAATATAGTTTAAGTTTGAAGATAAGCCATATCGGTCCACTCCTTCAAGTACCTCCCCCACAAAAGTTCAAAAATGTTCGAAAAAATTGTTCGTACGGTAACTCTTGAAAGGAGTGGCCGAATTGGTATATACTTTACACATCCAAATATATCTACCAGATATAGATCAGGTTCAAATATGGACTATTTTGTCCACTCCATCCGGTACCTCCCACACAAAATTCCGGATAAGTTCACTTTAAGACCTAATAACGATTTTCGTTGAAACAACTTCCATTCGCTGCCTCAATTACGATGGTAAAAGTTTTTTTTAGGAGCAAGTGCATACTTCTTGAGCAAACAGCCCGAAGAGTGTAAAGACCCCCTATGGCACCATATGTTGAGGCTGGAGATCCACTTCCATTGTCGATCCATTCCTTTTAGTATCTCCTCCGCAAAACTTTTGATCTTTAATCCTAATCAACATTTTTGTCGGTTCAAACGCCCAAAAGTGTTAAAACCCCCTAAATACATACGTATTTTGGGAAAAAAAATTGTTTCAATATAAACAGGCTGAGGGTATATCTCTGTCGGCAAAGCCGACTGATACTTTTTTACTTGTTTTCTTCATCTGAAAGAGAAAAATGTTAACAAGTTTTGAGGTCGTCTACAAAACTTTGTTTTTATTAAAGCATTTTGCAGTGCCAATTCTATCTCGAAAAACTAATAAATCAATTGTCATATATTTTTTGCGGCCGATTTCGAGAAAAACACAGTTTATATGCTGCATACACAATAAAATAAATTGTTCCCATCCAACGCTCATACTGAGGCAATATTGTTCCGATCGACTTAAAAATTTGACCAAATATTCTATGCTACTTATACTTTCTACATTTTTCTGAAATTTATAAGTAGGGATCATCCCTTAAACTAAAATTCAGCGCTCACATTTTGAACTTTGGTGTGGTGTGGATAATTTTATTGAAATATTTGAGATATATTGTGTACACCACTCAGCGCGTAGGCAGATGGATGTTTTCTGGAACTGAAAAATTAGCAAACGATGAGATTTCGTCCATGAAAATATTCTACAAAAATGTTGCTAGGAAAATTGTATGTAGGGTCGGTCCACTAGGACAAGAAATCGATATTGTCATGTTTTCATTGTCCTTTATCACTTTTACCCGATCTGTTTCATGAAAACTCTATGATTATGTATTTCAATGAATTTCGCATATGTTACTGATTGTGTAGAAAACTCGGATACACATGAATTATATCTGTTCCTTGCAGACAGATCCGGTTATTTTAAAGTCTACATCTAAAGAACTCATTGAGTATATAATGAATCCTAGTAGAAAGATTCGGTGTTTGTCAGACTTCTGAATTATAGCGGGATGAATCTGTCGTAGACTTGTATAGTTCATGAACGAACTAGTTCAATTGAACGATCCATTGAAAAGAGCGTATGAACTAGATCAGTCGATATAGTTCATTATAGTTCAATAGTTCACTGAACTATAATCAGAGTCGGTGACCGTACGATCAACGAACGAACGATTCACTATCTAGTTCAACATGTCGTTAACAAATGCATGAAGTGACGCCGTCGTCTGTGTAAGTGATACCTTCGTTATGTGATGAGTTTGTTTACGTTTCGGATCAAGGTTCATGGAATAGATGTTCGAAAATGAAGATTTCTACAAAAATATAGAGACATAACATATTCCAATATGTCGAATCCATTATGTACCTATTGAATGTGCCTTGTTTTGGATAGAAAAAAATACACACAATTGCAATGACAATTTCTACACACACACATAAGATTTTTTGCCAGCCACTTAAATGAAGGACGCTTTTTCTTAAATTTACACCAACTTAATCCTTCTTTATGAATGGAATAAAGCTATGCAAATGTAATATTTTTGTTCTGGGGCTCAATTCTGTTTCTATGAAAATGTGAAATGAAAACTTTTATAAAGGAAAAAACTGTCAAATGAAAAAAATTATAAAGAAAATATTTTTCATTTCAACTTTTCATAGAACAAGAATCCAGCCCCTGGAATAGTTAAATTATATCATTCTATTGTTTGTTTCTATTTGGTGTATGTATGTATGCGTTTTCATCAAACGAACGATTAAGAGCCGGTGAATGATTCTAGAGTTGTGTAGTTCCGGAACGAACTAATTCCAAGGAACTATTCCGGACAAGGAACTATTGTAACTATATCCGGCTCTTTCAATTATATAGTTCCTTTCGTTTATATAGTTCCAGCCGTGCATATAATTCCTTTCATTTATATAATTCATTTTCTCTCTTCGATCTTTCTCGTTCGATTCCTTCATCATTCAGATGCGCCACATTGTTAAATAAACGTAAATCACATCCTCGTTACATTGCTGCAATTTATTTATTTGTATGTCAATTAATCCAACAAAAGATGAAAACAAAAAGAAAGAGAAATATTCGTTAAACTACTTCACTCTCGGAACTATTTGGAATGAAGGAAAAAAAAGAACGAGGAACGAGAAAGATGCATTGAACTATAACAGTCTTGGAACGAAGGAAACCGAAAGAACGATGAAAGAGAAAGATTCATAGAACTATATCGCTCTCGGAACTATTTGGAACTATGGAACTATATTAAGGAACTAGTTCCTTTTGGCAAAAGGAACTAGAAAGATCGATCCGCTCCAGGAACTATATTGCCCAACTCTAAACGATTCAGATCCGAATGATTGAACTGGATAGTGAACTATGAACTAGATTACTGAACTAGTTCAGTTAAAAGAGCTGAACTATTAAACTAGATCTTTCAAATGAACTAGATTGTACAACTCTAATCTGTCGTTGACCAACAAAGAATTTATGATGGCCTAATTCAGAAGCGTAACCATCTGAATTTCATATATAGAAATACATAAACATACTGTTTTTTGAGAAAGTAACGGGTAAAACTGATAAAGGACAATGAAAACGTGACAATATCGATTTCTTGGATACGGGAAACGTACACATAATTTTCAGTGGAACATTTTTGTAGAAAATTTCATTTTGTTTTACTTGTTGAGTTCAAGAACAAAAAGGACATGGAAGGAACTGGGCTAGAAAAGCAGCATATTTGACAGAAAGGTTCCTCATTCCATTTAACTGAAAACACGTCATCTAAAAATGATGAAACAATATCTCCAAACAGAGATATAAAACTATTTCTCAATGATTGATGGGGTTTAATAAAAAAAATCATTATGTCATGACTCAGAAATTGCAGCTATGGGATCCTTTCATTCCGAAAAGGAATTTTCCTCCCCCAGATCTTGACATCCATTTGGTGTCACAGGGTATTCAGTAAGATTTCTCATAGAGACCACAATGTCTTTAATAGAAGACAAGGAATAGACCTTTGTGAGAAGACCAGTAAGACTTCTGACGAAAGAGGTTAAAGGTCCAATCTTAATTCGATTGTCATAGAACTTTATTTTGTTTGCAAAAATGTAACGAATCAATTGGATCAACAAAATAGGGATGAATAGACTACACTTCAAAGGATAGTAAATATCCTGTGAATTGTCCTTTAACTTAGTATAATGTATAATTTGCATATATATTTTCTTATACCTTTTAAAATAAATAATGATTTTTAAAAAAGTTCTTGTTCCAAATTTAATGTTATATTTCTATAACGTGAAAAAAATTTTGCAAGAAGTCGGAGTCGAGTTATTTTTTTCGACTCAGACTCCGACTCCAGCAAAATTGCTCGATTCCGACTCGTAGACTCCGACTCCGAAACCCTGGTTCAAACAGCTCTTTATGTATTTTTTTTTTTGTTATTTTATTTTTTATTTATTTATTTCGTCTATGGAATTCATTTCCACTTGTATCGGCTATTCTAGCCACTTGTATCGGCTATTCTAGCCACTTGTATCGGCTTGTGCTCGTCTACCAACCTATTGATCTCGAGCGCCAGTTCCCTTGCTAAGGGATCACCTGTTTTAGTAAATTGGAGATTATCACATTCCAAAGTTATTTCTGGAGTGTCTGTTGGCAAATTAGTTCTTATTTCGTTTATTCTACCAGCATCCAGTCAGCTGCAGAATTGAGGATATCTCTAAAACTCTCTAAGCAAAAAGTTTTTTTTCTAAAATTTGCGAAACTGCGAGAATCATTTTGGGTTTCGGGACAATCAGGGACTGGAAGAGTCGCTGTTGTAACCTCATATTTGCGTACTTTTTTCTACTTAATCTGGCACTGGATCTATCTCCAATTCTAGGAATGTTGATGCCTCGAAGGGTTTTAGCCATAAAGCTCCTGGGGTTAGTTGAGTAGGTTTGGCAGGGCAGTTAAAAAGCTGCAGTGTGATGTGCAGATCTTTGCCTCATGCTGGGCAGATGTTTTGCACAGTGTCATCAATCCTGGCCCTATAGGAATCTAGACGACTGCGCCATCCCGAGCATAGATGATCGCATTCACACGATAGTTGTATATGGCATATGTGACTGCATGTGTGTGAATGCTATTCGAACCTGCTTGATATCTGATCTAGGGATTCTCTCTTGTAAAGTTGGACCTCTCTTTCTAAATCATGAAGATCCGTGCTGACATGCCTGGGTGAGTCGGTATCCAAAATACTGTAGCAAATCATTGCGTCGCTATACTGGAAGAGTTTTTGCCTTCTCAGGTAGGCAAAGGCATGAGGAGGCAGGTTTAAATAATTTCCCATTGTGCTGCAATTATATTCGTAGACCACCCTTGGCGCCGCATAGCTTACCACAGCCCGACCTATCGCGTTATATATGGTCAAAAAGTTTTCTGTACCCCAGTACCTACATCTCAGCTTGTCGCAGATAGCTGTGGCATGTGTGGGCGACGTGAACTTGCTGTTGAATTTGACCCCTAGAATGTTTGGTTAGTTGGTGATTGGAATTATGCTGCCATCGACCATGACATTCAACTCAGGAATCATGAAGATCCCTCCTGACATGCCTGGGCGGGTCGTTTCTATTCAAAATACTGCAACGAGAGCATGCCATTGTGTTGCTGTACTGGACCACACTGACGCCTCATAGCATACCACAAACCTACCTATAGCTGCCGGATAGGGACTTGATGCCATTTTTTTCTACATTTCTGCTTGTCGCAGATAGCTGTGGCATGCACGGACGACATGAACATGCTATCGAAGGCGATCCTTAGGTCACATGGTCGGTATTTTGCTACCATCGAACATGACATTCAACGCATTGCTGACCTCCATGTGGTGAACAGAGTAACAGTAGCGGATGTTTGCATATTCCTCGCGAGATAGAGGTTAAACTGCTCCGGAGATATTACACTACCTTGGGGAACTCCCTGCTTCACTCTATGGAGTTTGCACTTCCCGAATTCCACGCACTACTGGCGTGCATGCATATAATGAATTATTTAACGTTTCAAACTTGACCAGAGGGTAGTCTGCTCGTTAAGCGAGCAGAAAAAGCGAGTAGTGCTTGGCAGTATCAAAGGTTTTGATAAGTCGAGTGTCATCAACACTGTCCTTTCGCATGGCCTGATATGGGTGAACCCTTGGCTAATATGTGTGGAATTGGCGTGCAGCGCTGTTGTCGTGCTATGCTGCTTTTAGAAGACATGCTGATGATCGGCAATTTGATAGCTATTACTGAAGCTGGGAGGATTAAAGCCTTAATGGTCTTTGCTTCGGGCGACAAAAGCGAAATCTGTTTGTACGATTCACCTTTGCAGACATCCGTGCCCGGCTTCAGTAGCAGGACCACCCTGCCAATTTTCCAGACTCCTGGCTAGCGACATGTTGAGAACTTTGGTGAGTTACTCAACTTCCGACTTATATATCTTTTTCAACATTACCATGGAGGTTCCATGTAGGTCCAACGCTTTGGATGATTTATCGTTTCTGATGGCATTCGCAAGGTTAGAAGAGATCTAATGCGACGTAGTATTCTTTGCTTCGTATTCTGAAACTCCAAGGGTGCACGACAAACTATCGATTAAAATTACCTGCGCACTTCTTCGGGTCAGTCAGCGTACGGAGGTATGGTCTAACCCAAACCTAGAGAAACGACGGGTTGCCGATGATGTATTTTGTCAGACCAGGTGACATGATGGTTACATCTGGCGAACTGTAATCTCCACTAATTCTGGTAGGGGCGTCCTCATCATCAGTCTGCTCAGCCAGCACCTCTCTTCATTGCCGAGGACCGAATGCCACAACTCATGATGAGCATTATACTCGGACCCTAAAGTACAGCTATTTATCGGCTAGATGTATATGTTAAGCAATTCTGCCCTTGCAGTTCCAGACCTGACTTCCATATACGGATCATTAAAGATAGACTCAAGCGAGATAGGTCTGTATTAAACAGGCTGGGGCAATAGATGTAAGCTGCTGTTGTTGAGCTTAGTTTCGTGCACCACCGCGACCATGTTATTCTACCGATTCATAAAATCCAATATTTCCTCGATCTTACCTCAGAGTCTATTGCGATTAAATTGCAAAAAGGATGCATTTTCTGGGATTGGAACAACAACGGCTGGTGTTAACTGCTGCTTGAGCGACTGCTGTTGGTGGACGTGCAAAAAGGATGCATTTTCTGGAATTGGAACAACAACGGCTAGTGTTAACTGCTGCTTATGCGACTGCTGTTGGAGGACGTGCGGGAGAGTCTCGTATTCTGATGAGGACGACGACGACTCACTGGGGCTGTGTTCACGCAGCATGTAGCAACATAGTCTCAGTCGTAGCCCCTCACATGGACGATGTGATGTGACGATGCACCGAATCCCGGCATGCGGATGCGGATGTGATAAACCGAACAAATCAATATTGCTCCTGGATGCTCCTTTTCTCCCGCACGGACCAAATGAATCCGGGGCAGGCACTTCGGTTAAGGGGATCCAAACGTAGAAAAACTATTCATATGCAAACATGTGTATACTGAGGCTGCAGCCGCTGGCCGGAACACGGCTGCTGTATGGTACTGGGTGAATCCGGTTTCGAAGAAGCAGTTGGTGATTGATTCCATTTCACTTCGTCTAATTCCGGGCTAGGTAATACAAAAACCGTTTACACCATATTGTAGAATCGAGTGGGCGATCCCCATGTTGTGAAGTCATGGTGTAGGTCAAAGTAAGCTTTCTTCTTAACTGCAGGATTCCCCCATCCAAACTAGTGATCGCAGCGATGAAAACAGAAGGAGGAGCTGACAATGTCACTGGTGAGTGGGACATAGGCCCGAAGAATCCAATTAACATTTAACCAAATGTATTAGAACGGAGCGTCGTTGAAATTGCCACAGCCATTCCAGCGCCTGAAGTTGCCGATAAAGTAGTCTAGGCCTCAGTTGAAATTACTAATCCCTTGAAACCAGGATCGTCGAAAGTAAAAAAAGGTCTGTTCATCGGCCATAGCCGATAAAACTAGCATTCCGAGGCAGAAGACTTTTGAAGAGGCCAAGCTGAGCTCAAAGACAACATCAACCAAATTAGGAGCGATGGTGGGTAGTTGCAATCAGCTTCCTCGAACGATTCACCTCTCTTGACTTCTCCAAAGAGAGGTTTTGCCATTACACAGAAAGAACAACCCTTAAAGGAGTTGAAGGCTAAAGGGATGAATAAACACTGGGAAAAATCAAGGATGCAGAAAGCTTAGAGGTCTGATTCAGCAACGGCCTCTGTACTTCGACATGAGGCCCCTGCCAAAACCAATCCTTCTTCATCAAGAACAGGGCGAAGAGAGTTAGGTCAATGGATGAACCACACCCCAAAGCCAAGAGACCCTACCCGAGTTAGGAATCCAAGCCCTACTCCAGATGCTAGGTTACCCCATGTATGCGAGATGAATACGTCTGTAAAATCCATACAGTTGTGTCCATTTTACCTCAATCTTCGAAAAATCCCAACTAATACGGAGAAAACTCCTAGTAAAACATCTATAAGCTTTATGATGTCCAGCACCTTCACAAGACCTGAAAAATGTATTATGTTTCTATACTGGCGACGGGATTCCGAAACCGATCTGGTAACTTTAATACAAAAATGTATTAAAGTATTTCTTATAGCTATACCTAACTCTCAGCGCGACGTACAAAAATTATTCAACAACCTCCACAACAACGCTCTCTGAGCGTCCGTATTACCCATATACGTTGAGTCCAAAATCACATTTAATACACAAAATCCGCGACCGAAACTTACTTAAATGTCTTCATTTGTAAAACAAATAATTTTCCTTTGCAATGAATCATGTTTTGTTGGGCTTTTGTTTTTAAAATACAAAACACACACACACACATATAAACAATAACGTTCTGTCAAAGTTAAATTTTTTCAACTTACAAAAAGTATACGCTCGACGTATTAAGAATACATGTGTTCTACTTTTATACGGACGTATATAGGTATGGACCTTAGGGCCCGGAAAGTAACCTACCTTAATACATCCATTCAAAATTATACTTGACTCCTTTAGAAATCAAATACGCCTCATTAAAACTGAATTTCTAAAACTTACCTCCCAAACGCATTCGATATGTTTATCGCCAACCCCCATTGAAACATACAAAGGCTCCCGATAGTTCTCTTTCAAATTATAGACATGGACATTGCCATCATAAAGACCAATGGCCACCAAAAAGGGATATTTTGGATGAATATCGCAGCACATAACTCCACTTTCGGTCATGACTGGAAACAAAAGAAACTCGGATTAGCATAAACTCAATTTTCAATATAAACACCCACTTATATAATCCGGATAAGAGGGATTCTTGACAGTAAATAAGCAAATCGAACCCTCACTGGGCTGTTTCATGAAATCGTCTGCAAAGATACAAACTCAATATCTCCAATTCGATAAAATCAAATACATTTCCCTTCCACTTACGTGATCCAAAACACACAGCAAACAAGTCATAGTAATGCGGATTAAACATAACATCAGTAACGCTCATCTTTTTTGTTCGCTCATATTGAAATTTCCACAGGGGTAGCAGGGTACCCTCACCATCACGAAATTCATCTGCCGGATCTTCCCAATAACGATAGTCGTGAGCAATATCCTTATAGATATTTTGATTAATCATTCGCTCCAAAATTTGCCAACATTTCAAATATTTTTTATTCAACTCTTCTGCCTGGGCTGCTTTCAATTCTTGTTTACTCATTTTCAGCTCATCCTTACGTTGTGCTTTCTTATCATCCTTTTTATCACGTTCCTTCTGTTGTCGCTCAAAATCTTCGGCATAACTATCATAGATGACCCATTGTAAGACATTTGCACCATACTGGGAGCGTGGTGGTGGTACGGTTTGGGTGTCAACATTCTGTGAATCATAAAAATTATATTTTGTTATGCTAAAGTCAAAAGAACATTTATTCCACTAACCCTGGTCGGATTTGTAAATGTCAACGCCGCCCGTTCGCAAAAATTAAACTGATTGATAAGTTTGCGTTTTTTACCACCAGTGGCTGCTGCTGGTGCCGCCTCAGCTGCCTCCTCAATCTTTTCACCCTCACCTTCTTCGGCTTCTCCTCCCTCTTCGGCAGCCTCTTCTTCGGCTTCTTCTTCCGCCTCGGCTTCTTCAGCACCTTCCTCACCTTCTTTAGCTTCCTGATCCTCACCTTCACCTCCTTCTGCGCCTTCCCCTTCGTCAGCTTTGGGTGGTGCTGCTTCAGCTTCCATCAATGAATAACGGGGTGCTGGCAAGGGATATCCTAAAATCAGAGAAAAAATGGCCGGAGACAGTTTAGGAGTATAAATTATTCGAAAATATCAACGTGGATGGACACATTATCCACGGATGACTTATACGGTTAGGTGGATAAATAATCCACTTTGGCGGATACATTATCTACGTTAGTGGATAAATTATCCATGTTGGCAAATAAATTACCCACGTTGGTGAATAAATTATCCACGTTGGCGGATAGATTATCCACGTTGTTGGACAAATTATCCACGTTGGGGAATAAATTATCCACGTTGTTGGACAAATTCTCCACGTTGGTTGATAAATTATCCAAGTTGGTGAATAAATTATCCACGTTTGTGGATAAATTATCCACGTTGTTGGACAAATTATCCACGTTGGTGGATAAATTATTCACGTTGGGGAATAAATTATCCACGTTGGTGAATAAATTATCCACGTTGTTGGACAAATTATCCACGTTGGTGGATAAATTATCCACGTTGGTGAATAAATTATTCACGTTGGGGAATAAATTATCCACGTTGGTGAATAAATTATCCACGTTGTTGGACAAATTAGACACGTTGGCGAATAAATTATCCACGGTGATGGATAAATTATCCGGTAGTGGATAAATTATCCACGTTGGTAAATAAATTATCCAAGTTGTTGGACAAATTATCCACGTTGGTGAATAAATTACCCACGTTAGTGAATAAATTATCCGCGTTGGTGAATAAATTATCCGCGTTGATGGATAAATTATACACATTGGTGGATAAATTATTTACGTTGGGGAATAAATTATCCACGTTGTTGGACAAATTATCCACGTTGGTGGATAAATTATCCACGTTGGTGGATAAATTATCCACGTTGGTAAATAAATTATCCAAGTTGTTGGACAAATTATCCACGTTGGGGAATAAATTATCCACGTTGGTGAATAAATTATTTACGTTGGGGAATAAATTATCCACGTTGGTGAATAAATTATACACGTTGTTGGACAAATTCTCCACATTGGTTGATAAATTATCCAAGTTGGTGAATAAATTATCCACGTTGGTGGATAAATTATCCACGTTGGTGGATAAATTATCCACGTTGTTGGACAAATTATCCACGTTGGTGGATAAATTATCCACGTTGTTGGACAAATTATCCACGTTGGTGGATAAATTATTCACGTTGGGGAATAAATTATCCACGTTGGTGAATAAATTATCCACGTTGTTGGACAAATTATCCACGTTGGTGGATAAATTATCCACGTTGGTGAATAAATTATTCATGTTGGGGAATAAATTATCCACGTTGGTGAATAAATTATCCACGTTGTTGGACAAATTAGACACGTTGGCGAATAAATTATCCACGGTGATGGATAAATTATCCGGTAGTGGATAAATTATCCACGTTGGTAAATAAATTATCCAAGTTGTTGGACAAATTATCCACGTTGGGGAATAAATTATCCACGTTGGTGAATAAATTATTCACGTTGGGGAATAAATTATCCACGTTGGTGAATAAATTATCCACGTTGTTGGACAAATTCTCCACATTGGTTGATAAATTATCCAAGTTGGTGAATAAATTATCCACGTTGGTGGATAAATTATCCACGTTGGTAGATAAATTATCCACGTTGGTGGATAAATTATCCACGTTGGTGGATAAATTATCCACGTTGGTGGATAAATTATCCACGTTGTTGGACAAATTATCCACGTTGGTGGATAAATTATTCACTTTGGGGAATAAATTATCCACGTTGGTGAATAAATTATACACATTGGTGGATAAATTATTTACGTTGGTGGACAAATTATCCACGTTGGTGGATAAATTATTTACGTTGCTGGACAAATTAGCCACGTTGGTGAATAAATTATCCACGGTGGTGGATAAATTATCCGGTAATGGATAAATTATCCACGGTGGTGGATATATTATTCACGTTGGGGAATAAATTATCCACGTTGGTGAATAAATTATCCACGTTGTTGGACAAATTGTCCACGTTGGTGGATAAATTATCCACGTTATTGGATAAATTATTTACGTTGGTGGACAAATTATCCACGTTTGTGGATAAATTATGCACGATGATGGATAAATTATCGACAGTTGTGAATAAACCATCCACGTTGGTGAATTAATTATCCAGGTTGGTGAATAAATTATCCACGTTGTTGGACAAATTATCCACGTTGGTGGATAAATTATCCACGTTGGTGGTTAAATTATCCACGTTGGTGAATAAATTATCCACGTTGGTCGATAAATTATCCACCTTGGTGGATACATTATTTACGTTGTTGGACAAATTATCCACTTTGGTGGATAAATTATCCACGTTGGTGAATAAATTACCCACGTTAGTGAATAAATTATCCGCGTTGGTGAATAAATTATCCGCCTTGGTGGATAAATTATCCACGTTGTTGGACAAATTATCCACGTTGGTGGATAAATTATTCACGTTGCAAAATAAATTATCCACGTTGGTGGATAAATTATCCACGTTGTTGGACAAATTATCCACGTTGGTGGATAAATTATTCACGTTGGGGAATAAATTATCCACGTTGGTGAATAAATTATACACGTTGTTGGACAAATTATCCACGTTGGTGGATAAATTATCCACGTTGGTGGATAAATTATCCACGTTGGTGAATAAATTATCCACGTTGGTCGATAAATTATCCACGTTGGTGGATAAATTATTTACGTTGTTGGACAAATTATCCACTTTGGTGGATAAATTATCCACGTTGTTGAATAAATTACCCACGTTAGTGAATAAATTATCCGCGTTGGTGAATAAATTATCCGCGTTGGTGGATAAATTATCCACGTTGTTGGACAAATTATCCACGTTGGTGGATAAATTATTCACGTTGGAGAATAAATTATCCACGTCGGTGGATAAATTATCCACGTTGGTGGATAAATTATACACATTGGTGGATAAATTATTTACGTTGGTGGACAAATTATCCACGTTGGTGGATAAATTATTTACGTTGCTGGACAAATTAGCCACGTTGGTGAATAAATTATCCACGGTGGTGGATAAATTATCCGGTAATGGATAAATTATCCACGGTGGTGGATAAATTATCCGGTAGTGGATAAATTATCCACGTTGGTGGATAAATTATCCACGTTGGTGGATAAATTATCCACGTTGGTGGATAAATTGTCCACGTTGGTGAATAAATTATCCACGTTGGTGGATAAATTATCCACGTTGGTGGATAAATTATTTACGTTGGTGGACAAATTATCCACGTTTGTGGATAAATTATCCACGTTGGTGTATAAATTATCCACGTTGGTGTATAAATTATGCACGATGATGGATAAATTATCCACAGTTGTGAATAAACCATCCACGTTGTGAATAAATTATCCACGTTGGTGAATAAATCATCCACGTTGGTAAATAAATTATCCACGTTGGTGAATCAATTATCCACGTTGGTGGAATTATTGTCCACTTTGGTGGTAAATTATCCAGTTAGGTTTGTAAATTATCTACATTGGGGCAAACTTTATCCATTATGATATCATTTGGGTAATTTATCTACTATCTGGTGAATATATACCGACGTTTGTGGATAAATTATCGATGTTGATGCTTTTATTCCACGTTGGTGATAACTTTTACACGTTTCTTAATAATTTACCAAGTTATCAAAGAAATTTATCGGCAGTTTATCCACTTTGATCTGCATGCATTAAACTCACCAATTTCACCACTCTCCTCCATTTGATATTTAGCCTCATCCGAATCTATGTGCAGAGAATTGCCATCGAACTTCAATAAAGTTACAGTATTTCCAGCCGGCGGCAATGGTACATAGGCCTCTTCCTTGAAACTATACACCACCAAATTGTGGACCACATTTGTATTGGTAGTTGTTAAAACTTTGGTTATTTCCTCCGACAATTCAGCTTCGGTTAACTCTAATTGGTTATCGGGTTTAACCAACTGGCGAGATTTCATCCAGGCATCCAAATCATCTGCATCTCCACCGCCAGCACCATCTGATGACGGCTTTGATTTTGCTACTGAGGCACGATTAAGCTAAGAAGTAAGATATATCATAAAATTATCACACAGAAGTAGGAAAGTTAGAAATGTTTAAAGATAAAAAAAATTGGTGCCAGAGAAAAAAATTGTGTGCATTTATTTTTAGACTCACCACAAGAAGCAGAAAAACACATAAATATAAATGTACCTAGCCTAAGCTATAGAACTACAGAGTTGTAAAAAACGTTTTTCTTCAAAAAATCGTAAAAAAACGTGTCATGCCACATGCAATTTTCTGATTTTATATTTGTTATTTTTACCTCGTCCTCATCGTCATTATCAATGACCACCGAACCTATTTTGTTTTCAAGTTCTATGGACTCAGTCTCAGTGTTTAAGACTGATTCAGAAGCCATGGAGTCTGTTTTATAGTTAACTATTTTTCTCTATCTAAATTAACTAAAAAAAATTATTTACAATAGAATTAAATAAAAAAATATTACATTAACAAACAGATTATGAAGCTAAGATTTTAGTTGTATTTACAGCATTTTTATTGAAGTTAAATAATATTTTATTTATGTTTACCCAGTATGGCCTTAAAAAATTACAATAACATTTTGCATATTACGAATTAAATCAAAAATCGTTTATCATATTGTAATCGTATTTTTATTGTATATATGTATTTTCTATCAAATTTTACATATGTAGATGGAAACAAAGATTTATGTGGTTTAGTGTTTCCGGTACCAATGACCTTCAATCCGTGGATTAAAGGTGTGTATCTAATCGTATGCATTTATTTCCCTAATCCGTCGAATAGCCTTTGGAAAATTTGGCAGATGCAGATTCGAATACATCTTCCACAACCAAAACTATATCTTGATTCCAACAGACAGACGAGCATCGTTGTATCGGATTAGAATCTTATCAAAGACGTATAGAAATAAAGACTTGAACAAATGCATTTTCCAAAAACATATGATAATAGTTCCAAAAACATATGATATTAGCAATGTCAATCGCTTTTGATTTATATTTGTCGCCATAGAAAACATAAACGTCGTGTTTTGCGGCTAAAATTTTTTTCTTTACTTTTATTTGTTTTTAATTTAATAAAAAGGTGAATGCCGTCAAATTTGAGTTTATATTTGTTTCTTGTCACTATTCCAATGAATAACAGTTTTCGTTTAACAGAATGTTGTTATGATATCGTAAGAACAGTTTATTTTTCACAATTGACTTTTCCCATCTTAGAATATTTACATCTTTGATACACTTTACTTAGCTAAATTGTTTCTGTACTCTCTCTCCCTCTCTCATTCATTTTGAATATTCAATTATGCTTTTACATTGCGACGTCATTGTAACCCCTCTTACTTCCCCGTATTTATTACCGCTGGCGCATTGATGCGTTGCTTACATTTATTCGTCTGTTTGTATACGAGTATGTGTGTATGTGCATCTGGATCTCGTTTGAACATTTGAGAATCTCCCTGCTGCACACTGGTCGAAACCACTGATCTAGCGGCGCGAAAGTCAAAAAATCGAACTATAACATTGCGAAATATTTTCCATTGTATCGATTACAGACACTTTGCAGACAAAGATTTTGTTTTTTCATTTTTGTTGTTGTAAATATTTACTCAGTTATTCACTATCAAATACAAGAGTTTTTGTTGCTTCAGATTTTAAAAAATTGTAGCAAAAAAATTAACTTCATATTTGTTTAAATGTTAAATAAATTCGTAATGAAACTGGGCACGATCTTGAGAAATGGTTGCAAGGAGGAGTTCTACACCCGGAGACACCATAATACCACGTCAAATGTGCACCTATGTCCATAATTTTTGGTGGAAATATTTTGTGACCACTAGGAACCCTAAGTACCAAATTACTGCTAATTTGCTACGAAATTGTGGCTTATATCCTCAAAATAGCGAAAACCGGAAGATACCGTTATATGGGGGCTATACTAAAACATTAGCCGATATTGTTCATATTTGGCCCATTATTACCCACAGGTACAAGTTGAGTTTGTACAACGTTTCAGTGACGTATCTCCATTCGTTTGCAAGTTATTATTTTCGCGCCGCTAGATCAGTGCTTTCGACCACCGTGCGCTGGTGCATTGATGCGTTGCTTACATTTATTCGTCTGTTTGTATACGAGTATGTGTGTATGTGCATCTGGATCTCGTTTGAACATTGGAGAACCTCCCAAAGGAAGGGTACTGGTACATCTATACATACGCATAAATACGAGTGGGTGGTAGTTCAGTTGTAAATCTATTCGCGAACTAAGTCGTCAGTGTAATCTAAAGAGTAAAGAAGTAACCTGAATAGAGTAAAGCTATGTGCTTTCTAGTTACTAGAGATAAGCTGTGTGCTAGTAGAGAGATAAAGAACGAACCCTCGTTTTATTAGATACAAATCGTATCGAGGAATAAAACAACGTCTTCACGGGATTAAGTCAAACTCTAATACCGTAACAGTACATATATGGTAAAAACTAAATTTCCTTTACAGTTCCATTTGAAAAAAATTAAAACATTTTTTGCGGGCACATCTACAATTTTTGGTATAGAGGTTAAGGAAAAAAATCTGGTTTCAAATCTGCTCGCATTCACAAAATTTGCCGATGAGTGCAAAAGTTATAGCGGTTTTTATTCTCTTATAAAGAAAAGATATTTTAAAATTACTTATTTGTTATATTGAGAAAATGTATGCATATATCAATAACGGCATTTGATATCCATCCGTAGATCCACCATAATTTCTAAAATTTGTTTTTATTTTCGCGGAAAATCAAAAAATTAAAAAAATCTGGGAGCAAATTATACGTCATACCTCTATAAATTAAAAATTCGTACACAATCTAAACAACGCGTAAAAATATGAAACCAAAATTATAAACATTGGCTTTATAAATTGCATATTATAGCAACAACAAAAGAGAATAAACTTGTTAAAATATTATTCCAAATATACTTTTTGGTTCGATTAATAAAATTAGAAAAAAAAATATTTGGGAAAGCTCCAACTATTTCGCTGAAATCCGATGCAATAAATAATTTATACTGCTATAACTTAATCAAGGAATATGGTTTACCATCGCGAAAGCTCAACTGCTGACTGTGATAACTTATAAGGATAGGAAATTAAGAGTAATATTGAAATTACAATCATTCAATAAATATGAAAATTAAAAAGCCTGTTATTCACGAATTGATTAAAGTCGCTTGATGCGCAACCTATTTTCGACACAGCAAATCAATCTCTTTCAATATCTATGCATATTTCGATATTTCACTCAGCTGCCAAGTGTGCCGCTTACATCAAATATATTCTTCAAGAACCGCGGATGTGCCTCCACATTATTTTTACGTAGAAAACTCATATTACTCGCGTATCTCTGTAATTTATGACACGCGTTTACGCAAATATTATAATCACGTATAAAGGATTCCATTTATGTAATTTTTGTTAAAGAAAATCTGCGTACTTAGATTTGCCAAAATATATTTTTTCTGATTTTTGTATTTCCAAGGTATATATTCGCGGTTTTAGTGAATGGATTCGAAGGGCTCGTTATATCCGTCGCGTAGAAAAACTAAATTCACGAGGGGTTCAAAGGAAATTTAATGACACTTGCAAATTTAACACCTAAAAAATATTTTTTTAAGAAAATTCACGCATCAAATCCAATTTCTAGGATGCTCTACGGATGCTTGTTGTGCGTCCAGATTATTAAATAAAGTCAAAAACCCGGAAATTCCGGCTTCAAAATGTCAGCATCAATTTTAGGTGGATGCAGTGGATATATCGAAAAATGATACACTAGTATCATGTTGCCCATGGAGTATTCTGCGGTTCTTTCTTTGAGCATAGGTCTATAAAACCTAAGGTTAAGCCAGAAATCGGAAGAGAACATAAAAAACTTGTTGGCTTCAAGCCATTTTTACCCATTTTTCTACATTGATGCCAACAACAACACAGCTTCCACGAAAATTAATTTGTATGGTCGATATTATGGGATCCATCCTAAAACACTTCATTCTAAAGAATTTCAGCCATAATATGTGGAATATGGAATATTCTGAATGGGTGAAACTCGGATTCATCGATAGTAAAACATTTTTGGTTTTTGCCATATACACTTTCATGCGGGCAAAACGTGCCTCATCGAAATAAAGGTTTTAGAGCCCTAGTATGTTTGGACGAAATCCGTTTCAGACAATTTGGATCAACCGATTCGGTCTAAAATTTGGCTTCCGTAATATTTTGACCAAACTTAGTTTAAGTTCGAAGATTTGTTATATGGGTCCACTCATTCCGGTACCTCTCCCACAAAAGTCCGAAAATGTTCGGAAAATTTTAAACGGGGTAAACGATTTGGTCCATACTTTGCACATCGTGAAATTTCTACCAGCCTTAAATGACGTTCCAATATGACTCAATTACTCCAATCCTTCGGGTACGCCCCACACAAAATTTTGGAAAAGTTCAGTTTAGGACCTTCTCGCGGATCACTTTGATTTTTGTTGTAGCAACTTGTATTTACTGTCCCCTATACGACGGTACAAGTTTCATCAGGGGCAAGTCCATACTTCCTGAGAAAATAGCCTGAAGGGTGCAAAAAACCCCAATGACACCGTGTGTAGTGGTTGAAGCGGAAGATAACTCTCGAACGAATCTGCTGATTCAGTCCAAAATTTGGCCTTCGTAATATTTTGTCCAAACCTAGTTTTCGAAGATGGGCCATATCGGTCCACTCCTTCGGTTATCTCTCCCACAAAAGTTCAAAATTTTTCTGTAAAATGGTGTAAACGATAACTGTCGAAGGGAGCAATCGATTTGGCCCAAACTTTGCTCATCGTATTATTCCTTATTCTTTCGGGTTCGAATACATACTATATTGGTCCACTCCTTCTGGTACCTCCCACACAAAATTAGGATAGAGTGAAGTTTAAGAGCTCATCTCGGATAGTTCTGAAATTTTTTCAGTGAGTTTTCCTTGCGGCTACCATTATGACGGTACAATTATTTTCTTGCGCAAGTCCATACTTCCTGAGATATTGGCCTAATAGATCTAGGAAACCCTGACGGCACCAACCAAAATGGCAAATCCGCGAATAGTCTTCGCAGGGAGTTTCTGATAGATGCAGACTGTACACATCGTATTATTTCATCCACTCCTTCGGGTACCTCCCACACAAAATTCAGAAAAAGTGAAGTTTAAGTGCTCCTCAGATAGTTTTGAAAATTCCGGTAAAGTTTTCGGTAAGATTTCCTTGCTGCTCTCTTTACGACGGTACAATTTTTTTTTTCGCGCAAGTCCATACTTCCTGATATATTGGCCTAAAAGCTCCAAGAAACCCTGACGGCAGCAACAAAAATGGCAAATCCGCAAGAGCTTCTGATTGGTGCAGACTTTGCACATCGTATTATTTCATCCAGTCATGTATCAGGTCGGAATATAGACTAGATCGGTCGGAATATAGACTATATACCTCCCACACAAAATTCGGATAAAGTGAAGTTTAAGAGCTCCTCTCGCATCGTTTTGATTCTTTTTTCAGTTTTTCAGTTGTTCGAGCGGCCTCATTTACAACGGTACATTTTTTTCTGGAATAAGTCATAATTCCTAAGATAACGGCTTAAAAGCTCCAAAACCCTGTCGGCACATACTAAAATGGCTATTGTGCAAGATAACGCTAAAACTTTTTGAAAAATTTCTTTCAAACTGAGTTTAAGGTAATTAAATATTTCGAGTCCTTTATGAAGATGTTTGGTTACTAAAAATGTTTGGTATATGTCAATGATTTGGTATAGTCCCACATTACGGTACCTACATATTTTAAAGCAAACTCGAGATACAAAATCAATATATTTTATATACGGCATAAGTATTGTATTTGGTTTGGTTTGGTTGTTTTTTGGTCAGGGGCTGAGGGTATATCGCCGTCAGCACAGCTGACTGATACTTTCTTACTTGTTTTTTAGCTAATTTTTTTACTAAACTACCAGTTACTGACACTTGAGTTTCCCATCGGTTACAAAGTTTCTCCACCAAACATTGTCAACATATGTCCATGTTTTGGTATAGCCCCCATAAAACGGTACGTCCTCCCAATTGTCGGTATTGTGATTATTTTAGCTACTTTCTTTAATCAAAATACCTGTGATTTGACGTTTGAGATTCCCAGTGATCACAACACCTCTACACTAAGTTTTACATCCCGGTTCACGATGTAATTTGAAATTTCAAGTTTCCAGTGGTCACAAAACTACTCCACCAAAAATTGTGAAAAGAAGCTCATGTCTTGGTATAGCCCCCATATAACGGTATCTCCCAATTTTCGTTATTTTGAGGATTTTTTTGAAGACATTTTTAGATAAATTTTCTGACATAATTTAGGCATTTGGCATATCCATGTTCATGAAATATCTCCAACTAAAATTGTGGACTAGGATTATGACTTTTTGGCATTTTTCACAAAAATAATTTCCTGTAGTGAGAATGAATGAACTTTTGTATTATAAAACAAGTGAGAAAAGGCTATAGTCGGTACAGGGCCGACTATGTGATACCCTACACCCTCCCTCTGTGCATAATATTTTCACTTTCTTTTCACGAAAGTTTCGACTATGTGATACCCTACACCACTCCCTCTGTGCATAATATTTTCACTTGAAAACATTTCTTTTAGGGAGATACGAAAGTTTTCACCTATCTGGCTTTTATACCAAATGACTTAATGCGAACTGAACCAAAATAATTAATATTTAATTTTATATTTGACTACTATCGACATCACCGACATCAATATGCTTCTATCTCTGTGAGAAAATTTCGTGATGATCCTATCAAAATTCCGACCTGTAGTGTGATTGCAGAAAAAGTGGAAAAAAGGGATGCATTACCGACTATTGCGATATCTCTATTATTTGACCACCTACGCCAACCTACTTTGCATAATTTTAAAGATGGGATTTTCTACTTTCTTAGTCAGGTTTTGCTTTAAAAAGGTCCCCAACCAAAAGTGTGATATCCGTCATTATTATTAAAATCGCAAAAATGAAAAGTTGGGTTCTATTAACGACTATTGCGATACCTTCGTTGTTTGACCACCTACGACAACCTTCGTTACATGGTTGTAAAGGTGATATTTTCTACTTTCATCGCCAGGTTTTGCTTTTTATATACCCTTATAGACGCTGAGATATTTGCTTTGGAATAAAATGTAGACTTTTTCTCCAAATAACTTTTTTGTCATTCCGACCCCTAATTATTATCTGACCGTCACCAAAATCAATAAGCTTCTTCCCCTCCGGGACCCACATCAACACCCAAAATTTCGTGACGATCTGATCAAAATTGCGAAATCGCGTGATTACAAGGTTTAGATGGACTCAGCTCGTCGAGACATTCAAAATTATTTCCTGTTGCACGAAAGAATGACCTTTTGCTAATTAATAACTGAAATAGTTCTTATTCCATTTAAATTTTGAAGTAAATCTTGAATTATTTGCTTACAATTGGTCTGTTCCAGAACTGCAAGAGTCTACTAATTTTTACTATTTTTTCCGATAACATAAATAACAAAAATTGTCAAAAGTTTTGATAAATAAAAACTTTAAAAGCTTTTTGTGCGGAAACTTTTTTTATCGAATCACTTTATGATTAAGATTTTATTTAATCTTAGATAAAAACTAATCAAAATACCATACAGGGATAAAAAAGTCATAACCCTATTGTGGACACGAAAGAAAACTAATTATGCCATTTTAGTTCAGAATATTTTATGGTGGAGGGCAACGATTTTTTTCTTGTTTAATTTACAAAAGTTTTTTTCTGTAAAGAACCAAAACACAAGGTGTATGGACAACATAGACAGTTTTTGTAGTAGGGATTTTCTTTCCAATGACAATCCTAAAAACTTGAAATGGCCAAAAATTAGGAGGAAGCGTTAAAATATCTCCATCACCAAAGCTACAGAGTTTTGGCCAACATTGAATCACGGCGAGACGTGTGCTTAGAAAATGCGAAATGTTTAGAAAATGTTTCCAGTACTTTGTTGAGGAGTCTATAATCATCACGAAAAGGGTAATATAATAGGCCGGGCACTGGATACCACAGCTTGACATCTTTTCCAAAATTAACTACATTGGAATTATTGACCATTTCTTATCACATTGCACGACACGAAAATGTCAAACATGTTATATGAATCCAAACTATTCAAAAACAAATTTTTAATTAATCCATTTATTTACCACTTCTTCGTCGTCCATTATGATTTTTGTCTTATTTTAATCCGTTACAACACACTGTTAATCCAGTCACAATTCACTCAATAAAAATAAACGAACACCGAATTGATTTTTTTCGTATTTTAATCAAATGCAATAAATTAGATATTTTTAGCACTTAATTTCAATTCGTGAAGGTTAGAATATAACAAAGAACCAATGGAGGAACCATACTGGGTAATAACCAATAAAAAGGAGAACATCCTTCTTTTTTCACATGTTATTTTAATAACAAAACAAACACAAAGTTACCATAGTCTAATTAATCAAATATTTACAAAGTTTAATATTAAACCAAATATATGTATGTAAATGTATGTATGTGTGTGTGTTAAATGTTTGATTTAATGCATAAAAGTATCATCTACAATAAGGGTGGATGTGTGTGTTTTTGGTGTATAATTTGCTTATGCTAATAGTTTTGTTTAATTTATTTTAATCCACTTGACTAATAGTTATGTTATTTTATTATAATACTCCTTCCTCTACAGGATAACAGGGTTATAATGAACTGTTTTTATATGGGTTTTCCAAGTAATATAATTTCGTATCACATGGATATGTTTACTGTATATAATATAACACCAATTAATGCAATATCCCAAGTTCATTATAACCATGTTCGACTGTACTTATGTTTGCCTTTGTTTTTGTGTCATTAATTATTATGTATTTTGTTATTAGTTTGTTCTTGTTTTTTATACCACAACAGCTTTATTTGCAATTTTCCACATTTTTTTTCTCTCTAAGACGTCTTCAATTTTATTGCAGTGTTATTTTCTTCCGAATTCCAATTCAAGTTATTTGACTCTTCCGTACCAAGAGTAACTAACATGATATGATGAAAATGAAACCTGGTTCACCTTTGCCTGAACGCTGCAAAGTTAGCAAACATTCTAAAGTTTCAGTTGGGTTGTTATGATTTTATTATTGTTTTTGTTATTTTATTTTGTTGTTTTTTCTATTTGGAATTGTGCACCTTTCCACTAAAAATAAATGTACAGTGGTGCTATAGAATGTTGTTGAGGAATATTTTCAAATTCTAGGGATTTGTATATTAGGGTAATTAGTTTTTTACTACCTATCATCCCTGTATCATATTTTGATGAGTTTTTACCTAAAGATTAGATTAAATCATAAATATAAAGTGATTCGATAAAAAAGCACAATGTCATTTGAAAATTTTCTATATGAGGTTTTTTGACAAACTTTTGAAGTCGCTATAGGCAGATTTATTTATTTATTTATTGACATGTTCTTAAATTTATATTTAGGAACTTAGTCACAAATAGATTTTACAAAAGTTTATAAGCAGATATATAACTGAAAATAAGCGCTGCAGCCACACGACATAACCAAGATGACATAACCTTTCGTTTCTCAATTTTTAATTTTATTTCATATATCATATCAATTAAAAGTGGTATGTGCGGGACCGTTTTCAATATAAATATTTTTTGAGATTTTTTTCATTTCTTAGTATTTTTCCACCTTTTTATACCCTCAGCCTTTAGGCTAAAGAGGGTATATACACTTTGATACGATGAAAATCTGCCTCATCGAAATAATGGTTTTAGACCCCAAATATGTTTGAACGAAATGTGTTTCAGACAATTTGGAGTCGATCTAGCCATGTCCGTCCGTCTGTCTGTCTGTCCTGCTGGCTGGAGCGCACGATAACTCTCGAACGGATGAACCGATTCTGTTCAAATGTTGGCTTTCGTAATATTTTTCCAAAGCTTAGTTTAAGTTCGAAGATGAGCTACATCGGTCCACTCCTTCCGATACCTCCACCACAAAAGTTCGAAAATGTTCGAAAAGTTTGTGCGCACGATAACTCTTGAAGGGAGTGACGGATTTGGTCCCTATATTGTATAGCGTAAACTTTCTACCAGAGTAATATGAGGTTCAAATATGGACTCAATCGGTCCACCCCTTCGGGTACCTCCCACACAAAATTTGGGAAAAGTTCAATTTAGGACTTGCTCTCGAATCGCTTTGATTTTTGTTGTAGCAACTTGTATTCACTGCGCTCCATACGACGGTACAAGTTTCATCAGGGGCAAGCCCACACTTCCTGAGAAACTAGCCTTAAAGGCCTATGACACCGTGTGAAGTGGTTGGAGCGCAAGATAACTTTCGAACGGATCTACTGAGTCGGTCCAAAATGTGGCCTTCGTAATATTTTGTGCCAACTTAGTTTAAGTTCGAAGATAAGTCATATCGGTCCACACCTTCATGTACCTCCCCCAAAAAAGTTCAAAAATGTTCGGAAAAATTGTGCGCATGAAAACTCTGGATGGGAATGAGCGATTTGGTCCATACTTTACACATCCTAATATATTTACCAGATATAGAGCAGGTTCGAATATGGACTATATTTGTTTTGTTCAGTCCTTTGGGTACCTCCCATACAAAATTTTGGATAAATTCACTTTAAGACCTGTTCTCGAATCTCTTTGATTTTTGTTGACGCATCTTGCATTCTCTGTCTCAATTACGACAGTAAAGTCCATACTTCTTGAAAAAACAGCCCGAAAGTTGTAAAAAAAACCCCTGTGGCACCATATGTAGTGGCTGTAGAGCTCGAACCGAATACTGCGTTCGTCCACACTTTGGGTATCGTAATATTTCTTCGAATATGAAATTCGATGGTAGTGCTTATAGGCCCACTGCTTCCGGTACCTCTCCCACAAATGTTTGAAAAAATTTGCTAAAATGATAAGCGCAATATCTCACAAACGTAGCAACCGATTTGGTCCACATTTTCGATCTCGGAATTTTTTGTCCAAGCTTAGTTTATGTTCAAATTTGGGCCCTATCGGTCCAATACTTGGGGTACCACTCATACAAATGTTCAACACATTTTTGTAGTTGAGAGTCTGTTCGAGGATCCTTTGGACATTTTTACTGAAGGTTTCCCTAGTGGCCCGATATTATGCTTTTCGTAGGCTAGTATGGTACAAAAGCCCTATCTATAGATATCCCTCGCAAATGTTTGAGCTTTAATCCAATCCATATTTCTGTCGGTTCATACGCCCATCCATTTCTTTTTTTGGAAAAAAAGTATTCCAATCCACACAGCCTGAGGGTATATCTCTGTCGGCAAAGCCGACCGATACTTTTTTACTTGTTTTATAATAAAATGGAATGAATGTTTTTTAGGCATTAATAGGCAAAAGTTCATTCATTCCCGCAACAGGAAATCGTTTTTGAGAAAAAAAACAAAAAGTCATAACCCTATTGTACATACATTAGGGTTAGGACATTTTTACGACAGCGTATTCCTATATGATATTTTAATGATTTTTTAGCTAAGATTGCATAAAATCTTAATTACAATGTGATTCAATAAAAAAGCTTCCGCACAAATAGCTTTTAAAGTTTTTATCTTTCAGAACTTTTGACAATTTTTTTAAGTCACTGTAAGCAGATATTTGATTGAAAACAAGGTATAGGGGCACACGACATAACCAAAATGACATAACCGTTTGTTTCTCACTAATTTTATCATCGCATTATAACATACACACATGTATATATATATATCATTTTATATTATATAACTTTCATATATCACAAATTAAAAGTAGTTTGTGCGGGACCTTTTTAAAAAATTAAATGGAATAAAAGTTATTTTAGTCATTAACAGGCAAAAGTTTCATTCATTCTCGCAACAGGAAATCGTTTTTGAGAAAAAAGGTCAAAAAGTAATAACCCTATTGTATATAAATCCCGAAACAACATTACCGCAGTTACGATCATATATTCATTAATAAGATAGAGCTATTAGCCTCAATGCCTTCGACTTCCATAAATGCAAAACCTGCATAAGCAATGGACAAACAATTGCACCGAAGTGCACTTAATTCCTGCAGTCGGTACGTCAATAAGGATCCGAATATCAAAGGCGAAAGAGAATTTCAGCTGATATGAACGAACCTCAAGATCGTTAAGAGAGAGCGTCAGTGACATTCCCAATTCAAGAGCAGGAGAAACCTCGGAGACGAGACCCCTGTTGATGTGACGACCGTGGAAAGCTCTTGTTCCGCAGTAGAATACTCTAACTCATTTTTCGAGTAACAAAATTGGTAGAATTCAAATGCCTATAGTTTAGGTAATTAACGAAATTATTAGGTAAGTTAACAACCAAAATAAAGTTGTCGCTAGGTCCTACCGATAGCAACAGAGTTCTCAACATTTATTGATACCTTTCATTCATAATTTTAAGTTTTTTATTTTACAGATTTTTGTCGGTAATTCAAAAATGAGTTACAGAATCCCACTACAGGTGACAATACGACATTGGCAAATCGGCAACCTAGAACGGTTGAGGATTATCCTATGGTAAAAACTCAATTTAAGCGAGTGGAGGTTGAGAAGTTGTTGAAAAATGTTTTTGAAGAAGTCAAAAAATGCGAAGGCTGCACCTAAATTCTTCAATACGGATTCGCAAGGCCCCTCATATGCCCCAATTTCCAAACTCCATATCAGGCGAAGGGGTTGAGACAGTTGGTGGGCAGAGAGAAGCCATCCGCAAAGGTACAGACGCGTGCAGACCGAGCAATGATGGGTCTGTTACAGTCTGTTACCAATCTGTTGAAAAACGATATTCCGATGTTTTTTTGGCTGTAATTTAAAAAAAAAAAGAAAAACTTTGATTCTTCTTGTGGATTATTTTTATTTGGTCTTTTATTTTTTTTTTTTACTTCAAGTCGAGAATATGATATCAGATAAATGGCCGCCGCCACAGTTTATTGTCATATGAACCCTTTTTATGGCATTTTCCATCACTTTGGCCAAAACTTCCGGCGATAGGTCCTCACATTCTTGACGGATATTGTCGTTAAGAGCTGAGAGAGTCTGAGGCTTGTTGACATAAACCACCGACTTCAAAAAGCCCCACAAAAAGAAGTCTGCAGCGGTCAAATCATGCTATCTTGCTGGTCAGTGAAAATCGCCAAAACGGGAGATTAGGCGCCCGGGAAATGCATCCTTCACCATATCGGTTGTGGCACGTGCAGTGTGTGCCGTTGCACCGTCCTGTTGGAACCACATGTTTTCCAATCACAATTCATCAAGTTGCGGCAAAAAGAACTCGTTGATCATTGCTCTGTAGCGCTCACCATTCACAGTAACCCTTTGGCCCGCGACGTCTTCGAAGAAAAAAGGTCCGATGACTCCTCCAGCGAAAACAGCACACCATACAGTGACATTGAGCGGGTGTAATGGCTCTTCATGGGTTACACGCGGATTTTCAGTACCCCAGAAGCGTAAATTTTGCTTATTTACGTACCCGCTAACATAACTGACATTAGAGGCCAATCTCAAAATTTATAGCATTTTCGGATAGGAGGATTACTTTTGCGCCACCGTGTATAGACATTTAATAGCATTGCCTCACTTTTGGATGGCAGTAACCTGGCGGCCGTACCTGTTGCTGATATCCTGAGTGGATAATATCCTCAGTATGGCTACCTCTCCGGTACGTTAGATATTAACAATAGCTTTGTAGTGAACCCGTCGTAGACGGAGCCACCAGGAAGCGCAAACTCTCCGATTTCCCGCCTCCAGTTCTGGATGGAATTGCACTAGAGCTTTTTTCACGATGCTAAATACCTCGGTACAATCTTAGACCTTTGCTTGACCTGGAAAAGGAATATTACGGAGCGGACAATGAAAGGTCATATTTCACTTTACTGCTACAAGATCTCTATTGTCTCTGTATGTAACTGTCCATTTTGTCCATCTTAATCTATGGTCTTCTGGTGGCAGACACATTGGAATAAGACACTACTGATTCGTATCACCGGAGCTATCAAAGGCAACTTGATGCCGTTGCCCAGAATTCACTTAATCCTGTAAATTTAATTACACTCGAATCTGGGAAAGGTGCGTGTTTATAAAGCACCACGAGAATTAAAGGGCCGTATAAGAGGCCTCTCGGCCGAGGAAGTACCACCACGAAACACGCAATAGTACAAATTGTAATGTATGCGGATGATTGTACGATCTTGGGGTCCTATGGTCGATGACATAAGTTATAGGTTAAATGTCTATATTAAGGCGGCCCAACAAACGAGGGCGGCCCCACCCCTATTTTTTCCGTTTGATCCAAAATTCTTATATATGAAATTTTATGGCGATCGGTTAGATCTAATCCCCAGAGGGATCTTTGTTTCCATAGTAATTTGTATGGGGCCAAAGGTGCATTTTCATGAAAATTCTCTAAAATTCGCATTTAGTGTCCAATCGATGAAATATTGTTTACCAGTTCATTGTTGTGTCTAAAACACGAATCATACAAAAAATTTTAAAAATGGGGTCGGATTTTTTACCGGTGCATCAGCACAACAATATGTTTGTCGATGCAGTACCTGTTTGGGTGTTACCACAGTGGGCATTCCTGACACGATCTAGTGGACCGGCTTCCCCCATTCAGGCAGGTGAGATCTTCATAATCTGGAGAGAGAGAGGGAGATCCAAAGGTACAAGCGAGAATCTCTAAATCAACGAGGCTACCAGGCAGGATTAAATAACATTCACACTGATGCAGTTACGCAGACAGTACAAAGGTGCAGTGTGAATGCCGTATTCAAAGACATCCACACTCAATTCATCGCAGAAAAAGTATGTCAGCTTCCAAGGCAAACAAAATTGGTTTTAGCTCAGTTAAGATCCGGACAATGCAGCCGTCTCAATTCGTATTGAGCCCGAATTGATGACATTATACCCAATACAGGCTTTGCGTGTGGATTGTGATCCCACGACTTTCTGCATTTGTTTAATTGACACACTCACATGTATCCTGATTCTCTATAGACGCAGCAAGTCCAGGTTGTTGAATTTTTGAAACTGTACACAGACGAACCTGAACCAAATATCTGAAAAATATATACATATGTACGAACGAACATTTCACAAGGATTTCTATATCGGGCAAAATGTTCGCTTAAGTGCAGTTTAGAGGCTGTTTACGGATTGTTTCAAAAATTTTAACCGAAGGTACTCCTTATGGTCCAGTTTACAGCGATATACTGTTTTTCATATCCTAAACCTCTAAAAATTCTACGGTAACCAACTAAAATGTCCGGAAAGGTATGACTTGCATTGGTCCAACCTTTACCCATCTTAATATTTATACCCTCAGCCTTTAGGCTAAAGAGGGTATATACTAGGGAGATTTTTAAAATCAACGTCGGATTTTTTCAGTACTTAGTTTTGTTAAATTTTAAGATTGCCAAAGTTTGAGAACTGTTCGAAAATGTTAACGTGACACTGGGGCCTCAAGTTTCCATAGTAATTTGTATGGTTGCAAAGGTGAATTATAACGAAATTGCTTTAAAGGTACTATTTTTGTCCAAGCGATGATAAATTTGTACCAGTTTATTGCTGTGGCTAGAAAAGGAATCCTAAAAAATATTTATTTTATTTGGTCAATTTTAGGTAATAATAGCCTTATATTAAAATCCAGCCGATCTTCAAAATTTCCTGTAGGTTTATTTTTTTTTAGCGGCAGAAATTAACTGGTAAAATTTTCTTATCGATTGGACTATATATTTGGCCTTCAGAAGGTGGTCCTTGCAACCCCCTTTTCGATAGTACAATTTTTTTCGGGGCCAAGTCCATACTTCCTGAAATAATGGCTTAAATGCTCCAAGATACCCTGACGGTACCAACTAAAACGGCAAATCCGCAAGATAACTCCCGCCGGGGGTCTTTGAATAGTCCAAACGTTGCACATCTTGTTATTCCACCTAGTCATGTATCAGGGTGGAATATGGACTATATCGGTCCCGTCCTTCGGGTACCTCCCACACAAAATTTGGAAAACTGCAGTATAACAGCTCCCCTGGATCGTTTTGAAAATTTTTTCGAAAAGTTCTTCTTAATAGCACTATGCAACACTGAAAATGCAAACAACTTCTAGTATGGATTTTTTGAAAGTACATATTTAGACTACAAAAACCCTAGTAGGGTTTTATCCTGTCAGATCCAGACCTGGATTTTATGGCCTCATCTAAACCGGGCTAAATCCACACTTTTTTGCATTTATCAGGCCTTTATCTCAGCAATATTGTAGCTCTAAACTAGTAGAACTTACATAAGAAAAACTCCACCTAGGACACCAAAATCTATAAAATATTGAAAATTGTACATAATTGCTGAAATTCTGGTCAGTATCGGCTAAACTATTGGGAGTTGAACCAAGTAACCTTTTGCAAAATTCTTCCAAATAAAGTTCTCAACAATTCTTTAGAACATTCTGAAACTCTTAAATGCTTACTTCATGTTGTTTCAGCGGTATTTTGCATCATATATTTTACAACACGTATTTCAAACACAGTTCACACCAACATTTTATTCTCGCATTTCGGATTTCACTACATTATTGACATTTTGATTAAATTGTCGATGAAAAATGTACTGAAAACAACGGCATAGAGGCATTTTACAACAATAAAATGTTCTGAAGAGTTGTGTACTACATTCCAGGGAATATTTTTCCAAAAGAAAATATTTAGAAAAAATTAACGGTTTTGGAGGTACGGTGCGCAATGTATAAAAATTGTGGAATTTTTGCATATATTTTGAAATTTGAGGCAATAAATGTAGTTTTTCGAGTTTATTATTTCTTAAAATATTTTATTCTTGTTCTTATCTACAAATTTGCTTCAAAGGTCAGAAGAAGATTCCCATTGGTTTCAGAGATATAGCCCGGAATTTCTTTAAAAACTCAATATTTAACCATGTTTAGACGGTGCCAAAATATCCGAGCTGGATCTGACACAACAAAACCCAACTAGGGTTTCTTGTCGTTTGGGTCTGTACTTTCAAAAAATCCTCAGTTCGAATTGTTTGCACAAGATCACCTTAAAAATGTTGCACAGTGTAATATTAACTACATCGGACCACTCTACCGGGTACCTCCCACACAAAGTTTGTAAAGATTGTAGTTTAAGGATTCGTCTGGGATCGTTTTTAAATTTTTGTCAACATGTTGGTTATGCGGCCCTAGTTAAGGCGGTTCAATTTTTTTCGGAGGCAAATCCATACTTCCTGTCAAATTGGCCTAAAGACGTCAGAAGTATTGTGTTGGCTTCTTTTCTTTAGATCCGATGCTGAGGGTATACATATCTCTGTCGGCACAGCTGGCTGATACTTTCTTACTTGTCTTTCTCTAACTTTAATCAAGTTCGAAGATTGACAACTCTTCCGGTAGCTCTATCACAATTTTCTCTTAATTGCTGTTTAAGGGATGAATGTTTTGAAATTTTCATCGAAGGTAGTTCTTGTAATACTGATTAAAATACAAAAAGTCCATGACTCCTGACATAATGGTGAAAAAGTGGTAAAAAGCCTACAGTGTCCAACCAAAATGGCTAGTTTGCAGGATAACTGTCAATGGCTCTCAAAATTAAATTCAATTCAAGATAGACTAAGTCGGTCCCCTGCCCTCCTCTTGGCGGTCTGGCCATCTACACAGACGGTTCAAAGATGGAGGATGGCACAGGTGCCGGGGTCTTCTGCGAAAACCCAAAAATTAAGCAATCCTTCAAACTCAATGATAACTGCAGCGTCTTTCAGGCAGAGATTTTTGCAATTAAGAAAGCAGCGGAGATGGTCAAAGAACTTGGGAGTATCCTTAAAGGACCGGTGACTATTTTTGTCGATAGTCAAGCGGCCCTTAAGGCTCTCAAGTCGTGGACTATAAACTCAAAAGCTATCCTCGACTGCAAAAACGCTCTGCTTGAAGTACGCGACTTCGTTGGTCTTTGCTGGGTTCCAGGACACAGTGATATAAAGGGAAACGAAGAGGCGGATGAACTAGCACGGGGTGGCTCTCAGTCGACTGACTTACCAGTTGAGTCATCTATCAGACCACCAAATTGCTACTACATCCGGAAACTTCGCGGTTACTTCCTTGAGAAGGCGGAGCAAAGATGGCAAATGGAAACTGGCTGTAAGGTATCCAAGGCAATCTGGCCCAGCTATTCTCAGCATAGAACCAACTCTCTTTTCTCACTAAATAAGTTAGGGATAAAGACCACTGTAGGTCTCATTACCGGTCACAACATGGTCAGGTCCCTAACTTCTAGATGGGACAACAGTAGTGTAGACTACTGTAGGCTATGTCAAGATCCAGAAGAAACAGAGACGGTCGAACATCTACCATGTAGGTGCCCCTCGTTACTCACGAGGAGACATCGATTCTTCTGTATATATTAGATAAATACTCTGACTTTCTTCTCCGACATAGACCCCATCTACTTGTACCAATTTGCCAAAAATCTCACACGGCTGGCAAACAAAACTAATTAATCACTGTTTTTCTTTCTCCTTCACACAGGGGGATAGAAATCGGCTCAACTCTGAACAACACCCTCAGCGGCAACAAACCCACATCACATCCACTACATCAACATCTTTGCCACAATCACAGCAGCCGCGCATCCATATCCATTACTCATCGCACCCATCACACCAAACCACTCTACATCAACAAACCTGCAATAGACCAACCACCGTATATTACTTCAGAATAGACCAGTCACCACTTTCAACACCCATCTTATAAATCAGCATCCATCATCATCACATCCAACCCACCAAAACCACTCTACATCAACAAATCTGATGCTTACCAATCACCGTTTCATCTTTACTATAAACCGTCACCTGGCGTCTATCATCATCGCAACCTCAACAACAATACATGAATATCTCTATAATAGACCAACCACCGCACATCACTGCAGTATAAACCAGTCACCACACACAACAACTTGATTACAAACTTACATCCACCATCACAACCTCAGCAACAACCTATAAACTCACATCCATCATCACACCATCACCTACACACTCAACTTCACAACAAATCCGCAATAGTCCAGCATCTATCATCATCACATATAGTCCAACCACAACACACAGTTTCTTAAGGATGATCACAATGGACCTCAAGGTCTCCGAGTGAAGTAGCTGCCAACAACGGTAGCTGCGCGTCCTAAAACCAAACCAAGTCGGTCCCTGTCTTCAGATACAAAAGTTCAACACTTTTGCGCTTTAATCCAGTTGAAAGTCACTTCTCGGACCGTGTTGGAATTTTAATGGCGATAGTCATTGTGATCATGATTGCAACATTATATTTTTGTTGCTAGAGGAAGCCAATACTTCCCGAGATATGGACCCCGAAAATCACAATATTTAGAGTCACTCCTTTATACACCTCCATAACAACACCTTTTAATGCAGAGGATAATGAGGTGGCATTACTAAGTAATGTATTTAACAATGACTAAAAGGTAAGCATTTTTCGACAAATTCTTTGTACCAGGCCATCTAAATAAGCAAATTAATCCTTCACCGATTATTCCTACGAAAAAACCACTGTCAATCTCCATCATAATGAGGTAACTTTGTAAACAAAACAAAAAAGGGGTTTCTTGCATTCCCTGGGCCGAAGGGTTATTCTTGTTGTTACCGCTTTTCTATTTGCATGCATTCATTAAAGTCAATATTTTTTTCATCATTTGTTTCTACTTCCATTTCACTCAATGGTGACTTACAGCACCGCATACAACAACAATTCAAACAATTCGACAGACTTATTGACAGACGGCAAACAGCCAAACACAAATGGCAAGCAAAATGTCAATATTTTTTATCAACTTTCAATATTCAATATCCAAATGTTGGTGAATGTCGTCAGAAGAAAGGTGGTGGTAATTATGGAAAAATTGTCTGGGATGGAATTTTGGCTTCAAGGATATTTGTTGGAGTAAAATAAATTGCAATGTGTTGGATGATGATGATTATAATGTCGATGATGTCTCGACTATATGAATGTACTCGTATATGGCGTGTAATGTCAAATGTTATTTTTGTACTTTAATCGTTAATAATAGCTAACAATAACAACAATTGCGAAGAGTAAAGTAAATATTAAACAAAACAATGCCGACTTCAGCACCTTTTATTATTGAGTTCAAATTGTTTGCAAACATTCTTTGTGGATTTTTTATTTTTATTGTTGCTTTAATTGCTCTTAATTTTTTCCTATTAACTTGAACAAACAATCAGTACGTTGAATTCAGTTTCTTTAGTCATATATGTACATCGTGTTGAGGTTATGGAAATAGCACTTGGCCGCGGAGTTGGTATCCAGAAACAGTGATGGTGAAAATGTCAAAGAATTAATGGTGAAATAATCACAGAATAAGGCAGGACCATTTTAAGACAAGTGAAAAATAATAATGAAATTTAATGGTTGCCTTATATAGTACATAAAGGGTCATTAACCACCGCGAAAAAATATGACATACACAGTATGAAAGCCTAGTATCAATGGCCTTGTGATTAACAAGAAGTCGAAAAGTGTCCGACTTGCTACTTTTAATCGAGAACCAACCTTTGCTGCCACATCTGCCCCAATAATTAAATTCAAATTGCATTTGGAAACATTTCTTTCAGTGTAATTATTGCATCGGTTATCCTTGCATGATTTCGCCGACACACATATACATAAATAAATATTTATTTATTGTCTTCCTTCATCATTTGCATAATACATTTGCATTTCTTGTAATAACTTCCGTGACAAAATTAAATATCAACAATTTTGGTGGTGGTAACGACGCTGCTGGGTATCAAATATTACAGAGCCCATTTAAATGAAATTTCATATCGATGGCATATTAAAATATAATAAGCATTTTTTCACTCATAACCCTTTTCCCCTCTGTGGGACAGAGGGTTGGAAATATTATACTTTGTTTTTAATTTTTGGTCAGGAAAATCTATAAAAGTCACTTGACTTCGAAAATAATTGGCATTTGTTGAGGGTAATTTGTAAAAAAAGGATATCAAAGGAAAAAAATGGAAGCAGTGCATTCTAATAGAAATAGTAAAGCATTGAATAAAAACAACTCAAAGTGATATCATGGAATTTTAATAAAAAAATATACACTTTTGTGAAGAAAACAAAATACAATCGAAAACGATTACAATGGATTACAGTGAAAACATGAAATCTTTTGAAGAACGTTGACATATTTCCTGCCAAAATTGTCTACTTTAGATTGACAAAATTCTATATTAAACAAGTGAAGAAGTGCTTTCAGTTGGTCACCGTATATCTTAGTGGTTTTTGGACCAGTATGTCAAGAAGCATGGACTTGCCCACGAAAAACATAATATCGCTGTAAACAGGCCCACAAGGAGTAGCATCGGTATAATTTTCCAAAGAATCTTCGAACAGATCCTGAACTGCACTTTAATAAAAATATTGAACTTTAGTGGAGAAGAACTTTTCGAGAACCTTTCGAGCCATTTTCTCAGGAAGTATGGACTAGCCCCTGAAAAAAAAATTGCCACAACAAACATCAAACCGATTTGTTAGCAGCTCATAAACTGCACTTTTCCGAGGTACCCGAAATAGTGGACCAATATAATTCATATTTGAACCTAATCTACAATGCCGCTCACTTGAATAAAACCCCCTACTAAATATTTTTCAACCTCCATTTTTTTCTGATTTATACAAGATATGAAGTGTTGAAGTTTTGTTTATATTTTGTTCCATGTGTTTGGAGCAAACTTAGTCATTCACTTGTATTCGTATACGATTTATATAAGAATTATGCAACGAAAGCAAAATAAAGTCAAAACTCAAGTAAAAAAGCAGTAAGGAAAGTATCAAAGTAGGGCGGGGCCGACTATATGATACCCTACACCATTCTGAATAGGTAAAATATATATGAGAGCTAAATCCAAATGTGAACAGATTACGATATAATTTGGCACATATATTTCTAGACCAAACACCGTCACACATTCCAAATTTCATCAAAATTAGACATACGTACATAGCGTTTTTGGTGCATCAAATACTTTAAATCGGGCGAAAATATATATGGGAGCTACATCCAAATCCGAACCGATTTCGATAAAATTTGGCACACTTATTTCTAAACCAAATTCCGTCACACATTCCATATTTCATTGAGATCGGACATATATAACGTCTTTCGTGCATCAAATACCAAAAATCGGCCGAAAATTTCTATGGGAGCTATATCCAAATCTGAACTGATTTTGATATAATTTAGGACATTTATCTATAGACCTAAATCCGTAACACATTCCAAATTGCATCAAATTGGGCAGAGACAGGATGTTTGGTGCATCAAATACTTCAAATGGGCCGAAAATATATATGGGAGCTATATCCAAATCTGAACCGATTTCGATATAATTTGGCACATTTATCTATAGACCTAATTCCGTCACACATTCCAAACTTCATCAAAATTGGACAGATACAGCGTGTTTGGTGCATCAAATACCTCAAATCGGCCGAAAATATATATGGGAGCTATATCCAAATCTGAACCAATTTTCACCAAAAGCAATAGCGTTCTTTATTAGGCTAAAAAAATGATCTTCCCCAATTTTTAGTCAAATCGAACAATAAATGCGACCTGTACGTTGCGAACGGACGGACGGACATGCATAAATCGACTCAGAAAGTGATTCTATGCATATCCCTAAAAGGAACTATGGGTCTATCTCTTTTCCTTAGGCATGTTACATACAAATGCACTAACACATAATACCCTTACCACAGGGTGGTGTAGGGTATAAATATGACTCATTTGAACAGAACCACCCTTTAAAACTTCGGTATACAGAATGATTGCATTAGAACATCGACGCATATTCACTCTATATTGAAAATGAAATATTTTCAGTAATAGTCAATATAAGTGTATCCCTCCTGATTAAGAATACACCCCTATATCCTGACAAGGCTAGTCTTATTCCTTCAACAAGTTACTTTTTTAAAGCGTACTGTCTACTAGAATAGTAGATTTTATGCATAAGCCATTCCCATACATTTTGTAGAATATATACCGCTATAGAATATGGCGGCCCCTTCAGAACATTCGCATTTCTTCCCAAAAATTAAATTTTTTATGACTCGAAGTGTACAAAAAAGTTTATAAAATCGTGATGAAATTACCGGATATCCGAAAATGCTTCTCACTACTGGAAATGTCAGCTCTAGAACTCTTTTGTAATTTGTCGTGCGCATTTAGGCACATTATGTAATGTCTGAACATCCATTTCCATAATGGTCAATGTCGATCCATTCCTTTAAGTATCTCCTCCGCAAAACTTTTGATCTTTAATCCTAATCAACATTTTTGTCGGTTCATACATCCAAATTTTTAAAACACCCTAAATACATACGTTTTTTGGGTTAATTTTTTTTTAAGAGAAATATTCCTCGCAATCTTGTCAGTAAAGTTGCCAAAGACACCACTACCTAAAGTGCGAGGATTCCAAGTAATGTTAACTCAAATATTTCCAAAACTGTAGAAATTGTAGAAGCCTGCACTCCTATTTTAGTTTTTTTTTGGCATATAATACAAATAGGGATTTCATTTTTTGGTGACTTATAGTAAAATTTAGAACATTTTTTCTTTGACGCCATTCTTCTAAAATGATGTTATGCATGACAATTTTGCCAAAATTCACATTAAGTACGACCTTAACCCTAAAATCTGCTTTTAATTTTGCATATTTCTGGAGTTTAGGTAAGATATAGAGGTTTGGTGTATTCTAAGACATATAGTAAAAATTGAGGGCGAACAAATTTGTAGAATATTTAGATCTGACACGATCACATTTTATAGGAGAAGGGACCAAAAAGACAATTTTAATTACCGTCTGGTTTTTAAAAAAATATATGAAAAATGAAACCAGCGACCCGAAAAACATAAGAGCCCAAGGTTAGGTTAAAATCCGTTCATATTCAGAGTTTTGGCCAGGTTTTTCGTAAAACTGGACACTGTGCTACGTTCCTTTAGTGACTCTCAATACAAATTTCAGATTTCTGATTATTAGTCGGTTAGCCATACGAATGGTAAAATTTTTAGTAAATTTTAGTACTTTTCGCATCATTCTAGTATAAATTTCCAGAATCCCAGTCTTATCAGCCGTATCGTCTGCGCGTTGTAGAACTGTCAATCATCACTCAACTCTTTTATATATATATAGATTGCATAAAATATATTTGCTAGGGTTATTACTCTTTGACATTTTTACTCAAAAATGATTTCCTGTAGTGAGAATAAATTAACTTTGTCCTATTAATGCCTAAAATAACATTCATTCTATTTTATTATAAAAAAAGGTTTCGCAAAAATCACTTTGAAAATTTTTTTTTGAAAAAATTCTATAAATGAGAAAAAAATGTTCTCACAAAATTATTTCCTGTTGCACGAATGAATGGCCTTTTGCCTATTAATGACTAAAATAACTTTTATTCCATTTAATTTTTAAAAAAGGTCCCGCACAAACCACTTTTAATTTTTATGATATATGAAATAAAGTTCTATATAATATTAAATGATATATGTTAGTCCCAATTTACATTGGGCGAGTTTACTTGCGGCAATTGTCATTTTGTAGGAGAGAGAGGTGAGGCATATGGTAACCCTTTGCCTCTCAGCACCCTCTCTCACCTACAAACTGACAATTGCCGCAAGTAAACTCGCCTAATGTAAATTGGGACTTATAAAACGATGATAAAATTAGTGAGAAGCAAACGGTTATGTTATTTTGGTTATGTTGTGTGCCCCATATATTGTTTTCAGTGAAATATAGTGGCTTCAAAAATATGTCAAAAGTTCAGAAAAATAAAAACTTTAAAAGCTTTTTGTGTGGAAGCTTTTTTATCGAATCACGTTATAATTAAGATTTTATGCAATCTTAGGTAAAAACTCATCAAAATGTCATACAGGGATACGAGGTTGTAAAAAAGTCATAACCCTAATATTTAGAGTTCGCGATTTATTAAATGGTAAACCTCAACTTCAACGATTGTAAAACTTTTTTGATTGCACATTACTTTGAGAGGTTTATCCGTAGTTTAAAATGTTATATTGTCTAGTTTTGACTTTGGCGAACTGTGAACTGACTCGCATTGATTGGACCATAAATCATTCAATGAATTTTTCTCTCAAGCACTCTCGAAGGAAGCAGCCGATATGGTCCAAACTTTGAATATCGCAATATTTATTTCAAAAATACATCATATCCAAATATGGTTCACTCTTTTGGGTACTTCCCACATAAAAACTAAAAAAATGCGGAGGTTGTCTTCTCTACTCCTGTTACGATGGTCCAAACATACACTTGTGGTTCTGTTCAGAACTATATAATGTTTTTCGTGGGCAAGACCATGATTCCTGACATAATAAAAAACTCCAAGAAATTGCTGGTGGGCAGGAGTAACTAACTAAAATCGTAATATTTTTCTCAAACTTAAATCCAGATGGACTATATAAGTAGGGTCACTTCTGAACTGTATTATATCAGTCCATTCTTTCAGGTTCCTCCTCCGCTGGTAGTCTTTGTGATCTCGTTTTCGTGGTCGTTTTGTGCATTTACTCTGTTTTTGTTCAGGAAAAGACTATGTGCCATTATTATATGTGTTCTTTTACTATTGAATGGATTTTAAAACGCAAAATACACCAATTTGGAGGAATTAAAAATATAATTTAAACGTTAAAAGTTAATGCCAAGAAGATCCTCCATGAAATTTAATGATCACTTTTAACTTTATGTTAACCGGAACGCTATAAATCTGTTCGGTAAATCCAAACTATAACAAAGGAAGACTTATAATAATGGGGGTATATTTTGTTGTTTTTTTTTTTTTTTTTTTTTTTTTTGTATATTCGTTACAGAACATACAAAAACACAAAACACGGTTTTTTCTGACCAAACAGGAGTAAATGTAAAAATGACTATGAAAACGCGACAAAAGGGAATTATCTCTGCCCCAAAATTTGTGTTCACAGTGTAATCTGGCCTGTTCATTCACCTTACCAGTCCAAGTGAAAAGTACACACTCAAAACGTTTCTGTAACTCACATTGCACCCAATTTTGGTGAGTTCTACATACTGCAGACGTTGAAAATTTGTTTTTCTTGAATTCTCACAACCCAACTTTTAATTTGTAGGCAAACAAGTAAGAACGGCGTTAAGTTCGACCGGGCCGAACTTGTTATACCCTCCACCAAGAGTTGTATCAAAGTAAAATTTAACAAGAAGACTAAATACCAAATTTCAGCAATTTCAAAATGCCGAAATTCGGGAGGTACCGGGCTATGGGGGCAGGGACGTACGCAGGGGGGGGGGCACTGCTTAACGACAAATTAAACGATTCTTCTACCGCACATTAAGTCGATAATTTGTAGACAATTGGCGTGCCCCACGGTTTTATTTTAGTCTAGTCTATGCATATGTTTATAATTCCCACGACTGTATCTATTTTATTATTTTTTGGTTTTTTGTACATTTATCTTAAACATTGCAATGTATGCTTAACATAAAACCGTTTAACTTAAAAAGTTTTTTACCTATTTTTAATTTCTAGTTTTTAGTTTTTATTTCGCATTCTGTTTAATTCATTTAGTGCTTCATTATTGCAAGGTTTCTTGCCCGTTAGTTTATTACAGTCCAACTCCTCTATACGTAGTCCCTGCAAAGATCTTACTCTACTAAGAGCCACGTAGGCTTGACCTTCATCAAACAGTTTCGCACTTAAGTATACGACTGCGTGATCCACGGCGCTGCCCTGCATTTTATGTATTGTAGAAGCCCATTATAGTATTAAAGGCAACACACATCAGTGTGTATCGCTCCCGTTGTTTTGTTAACCTGGCTTCATATTCTTCAGGCGTTTCTGACGCCGTCATTTGTGTATATCGCTGACGTTGCTTTTTTAACTTGGCCTGATATTGCTCAGGTCTTTTTGACGCTAATTGTTCCCGTCGTTTCTTTAATCGACTATTTCTATCACCTTCACTTTCTTTAGCTCGTTTTGCTTTATACTTTTCTTTCGATTTTTGAAGCCTTCGTTTACGTTGTGTTGCAGTTTCTGTTTTATTTGTGTTGGTATTTTTTATATTTTTTTTTTCATTTTGTTCCCACGAGTAATGGACATTTAAACGGTCGAAATCTTGACTTGGGTGGTGGATTCATGCTGGATTAATCAGATACGTAAATTACAGATTCAATTTATAAATTTAAATCTTAATTATACGCCATTTAGTGGCTGCACCCATCTTAAAGCCCTTTTATTTGATACCCATATTGGTGGGATTGATAAAAAATTGTTATCAGCCATTTGGTAGCGGCGGCCATCTTAGATTTCAATTTTGCATAGTAAATTGTATTCTACTTGTTGAGACCTTTCATTTGATACCCATGTTGATGGGATTGATAAAACCTAAGTTATCCGCAATTTTGTAGCGGCCGCCATCTTAGATTTCAATTTTGCATAGTAAATTGTATTCTACTTGTTGAGACCTTTCATTTGATACCCATTTTGAGGGGATTGATAAAACCTAAGTTATCCGCCATTTTGTAGCGGCCGCCATCTTGGGTTTCAATTTTTTATAGTATATTATGTTCTGCTTGTTGAGCCCTTTCATTTGATACCCATATTGATGGGATTAATAAAACATAAATTATCCGCCATTTTGTAGTGGCGGCCATCTTGAATTTATAATGATAATGAATAAACATAATTGTATTGTCACCAAAATCCAAAGTGTATACAAAATTTCAGATTAATCGGTTGACAGGAAGAGGGTGAAATTTGAATTACTAAATTTGACCCAAGAATAATAAAACAAACTGGGTGAGCTAAATAAAACCATTTAAAAATGTACTGTATGAACAAGTTGTCTGAGAAATATTTAAATTTTTTTGTTTGTATACACTTTTTGAGAAAAACTTCCAGTAAAATCTGAATTACTTCTTTATTTCATGTAATTTCATTATCAAAAAATAAAGGTCGAGGAATTCTATAATGAATATACGAGGTCGGTTCGGAAACTTCTTAGCCTATCAATGAAAGAGCATAGTAAGTTTTTCAAAAATATTTTTATTTTTCCTGAAACTTAAATACACTTAGTCCAACGCTTTTCTAGCAATTCTAGAGTAAAGGTCATGAGGCTTTAAACTCATTCTGTATTTAAAAACTGACGAGTTTATTATTGTGCGGATTGGAAGTGCTTGAAATGACATGTTTACTGGACAAAGTGTACGATATATCAAGTGTTTTCCGTGGAGTATATCTCTAAAACCAATTAGAAAATTGTTTTATTACCTTAATTTTTTTATTATTTGTTTAATGGAGAAAAATTTATTGTTGTGCGTCATAAAGTGCTAATATCTGCTATAAGTAGCATACCCACCAGAATTTTTTTCCTACCATTAACAAAGTTGTAGCTGAAAACAACCGTGAACGAAATTAATGCTCAAATATTGGTCAAATGGTATTAAAATCTGCTGTAACATCGAAATAATGACCTTTGACTTCTTATATTTTTCGACAAAAGCCGCTTCAAATAATTTGGCGTATATTTAGCCCAGTTCGTTCTTCTGTCGGGCTCGAGCGCATGAGAACGGATCAACCGGACTTTAAGTCATATTGGTCCATTCCTGTTTCCCACAAGACTACAAAATATTTCGCTAAAATGGTGCGCACAATAACTCTCGAAGGTCCAAATCGATTTCTTCGAGACATAAATTAGGCTCGAATATGGATTATTTCGGTTCACTCCTTCAGGTACCTCGCACACAAAATTTCAATATCCGATTTCACCGAAACTTTGAACATCCTAAAATTACTTAGGTATCTTCTGCACAAAAGTGCAAAACTTTTGCGCCCTTATCGAAGTCAAACTTATGAGCTCAGCATAAGCATTTAATCGCAACGCCCACAATCTTGAAGTTTTATACCCAAATGTTTCGATATTTTTGTCGGAAAGTTTATACGTCCAAAAAAGCCACGAAATTCTGAAACTCCCTGACTACACAATTTATAGGACAAAAATTTTGGTTTCGGTAATTACCGATTTTTTCGGTAAGTTAGCGAAGAATAAAAAGCAGTCGTAAAGTTATACCGATAGTAAGACTGTTGTCAATATTTATTGAAATTTGCATATATAATTTTGCGTTGAAATTTTACCGATTTTTGTCGGTAACTCAAAAAATGTGTTAGACAATCGCACTACTGATGGAGTTTTTCGACTTAACCTATTTTGTCAGGACTTAGCTAAAATTTTGCCGAGACAGAATATTGATTTCGTAGTCTCAAACAGTATTGCGAGTAGAATTCCGAGTCTATGAGTCGTAGTTGATTTCGCTCGACTCCTGATAAAAATGTTTTCTCTTTTTTTCTAAATGCCTGTTCCAGAACCTGCAAGAATCTACACATTTTTACTACTAAAAATGTAATTTTCTGAATTTTTTAGTTGGCTTGAATGGACTCTATCACTTCTGGTAAAATAGTAAAGTTTTGGTGTTTTTATGACATAAAAGAATATTATTTTCTAAAAATAGTTCGGTACAAGCCCAATCTGCACTCGCGGATTCGATTTATTCTTTTTTTGGAGTTATTTATTTCAATTAATTAAAGGTATACAAATAACATTAATAGGTTTTTAGATAGATTTTCTTATCAGAATCAGTCCTCGTGGTAAAAATGTGTTAAATTGATAACTTAATAAGGCAAAAATAAGACAAAACTTATTTAATGGGACTGAAGTTAATGTGGGATATATGGATATGTATTTTAAAGAGGAAGAAATACTGAAAATCTTTGAAATATAAAGACTACTCGTTATTTATTATACTCTGTTCCAAAATTCAAAGTTATATCTAAAATATTGTAAACTCTCTCTATTGAAATTATATACTTTGTATCAATATTTCATATAAAATTTACTAAAAGCCCCTTAAAATAGCTTTATATAACGCTACACAACATTTTTTTATTTCATAATTTTTGGCCAAGTTGTGCCGTAAATCGGAAGGTATTGCTCTATGGGGGCCATATGAATGCGTGGACCTATACCGACAAATTTAGAGGGGAAAGTTAAATACCCCCAACGAAGACTAAATACCAAATGTCAGCCATTCCGATGTATTCTTCTGGCCACAACCTTTAAAATACCGAAAATCGAGAGGTATTGCTCTATGGGGGCCATATGAATGCGTGGATCTATACCGACAAATATCATATGGAATGTTTTATACCCCAAATAAAGACAAAATACCAAATTTCTACAATTCCGCTGGAATATTGATGCCGCAAACTTCACAATACCGAAAATCAGGAGGTACCGTACTATGGGGCCTATAAGAAGGCTTGGACCTATACCGACAAATTTCATATGGAAAGTTTTATACCCCAAATGAAGACTAAATACCAAATTTCAGCCATTTCAGTGGATTATTGTTGTCACAACCTTCAAAATACTGAAAATCGAGAGGTACCGTTCTATGGGGGCTATATGAATGCGAGGACCTATACCGACAAAATTCTGGGGGAGAGTTTTATATCCCCAACGAAGACTAAATACCAAATTTCAGCCATTTCGGTGTGATAATGAAGCTAAAACCTTCATAATACCGAAAATCGGGCGGTACCGTTCTATGGAGGCTATAACAAAACGTGGGCCGATATAGCTTATTTGCAATACCAAACATCCTAGGAGTAATAGAAACTTCTATTCCAAATTACAAAGCTCTATCTGAAAAATTGTGAGCTGTATCTTGACTTCAACAGACGGACATGGTTACATCGACTTAGAAATTTACCCTGATCAAGAATATACATACTTTATAGGGTTTCCGATGAATATTTCGATGTTACAAACGAAATGACAAATTGACTTATACCTTCCATATTATGGTGGAGGGTATACAAATGTGTTTACTGTGTATCGAATACACGGTAAATTTCAGAACATGCCCGAATATTTTTTATCATATTCCATAGATAAGTGTCCCGTAATAACCTCTATAACCTACATATCGGCACCATAAATGCCCGAAGACGTAATTAAAAAAACACAAGTTTACATGAAACGCAGAAAACGTTATAAAATGAGGGCGAGTATTTGGGGTATTATCAATCATATACAAATGGGATTAATGAAACCAAAATCGCGCCAACGGTACTTTTGGGATTCGCCATTACAACAACATCTGCAATTACATCTGCATTACAACAACATCTGCAATGTTAGCCCATTTTCCGAAATACCATCTCTTGAATAGGATCGTTATTTTTGAACGCAGAAGCTTGAATTTTGCAACATTACATTTTTTCAAAAATATGAGCATCTCTGCACCTCACCGAGGTGGTGAAAATGCTAAATATGTCTTAATGTGTTGTACTCGGCGATAAGGATGACCATTCATTGTAACCATGTTCGACTGTATCGTTGCATTTAATCTAGGCGAAAAAAAACTTACCATTTTGTGATAACCTTTGCCCTTCATCGCTAATTTATCACCACCAGCCCCGTTCACCGCTCCTGCTACGCTTTGCAAACCAATTTTAACTTTTCTATCAACAGCAGACATGATTGAATTTTGAATTTTATTAACACACAGATTGTTTTTTAGATTTCAGTTACATATAAAATTATACCAAATAATTGCACAATACAAATCTATCTATCACGACTTTCTCTTTATTACGTTTCAATAAAAATATAATTAAATTCAAGAATGCAATAGATTTAGGAATTTATTTAACACATTTGTCAAAATATTTTATTTCTATTTTTTCGTTCTTCTTTGAATAAAGAAAACAAGAACGAAAACAGAAGGAATTTTGTAATAAAAATCAAACAAATAAAGAAATCGAAAAATGTAGTTACTATAGAAATTTTGGTTATCGATTTGTTTTGTCCTCCCAGCAAGCAAACCAACCACCCACACACTCTGCTCCACACGCAGTGGTGGTGGTGTAGGTTATATTAACATGTTAATGTTAGTTGTTCGCCATTTCATTCTCTTAATCCCTTGAAATAGTAATAACGATTTGTTGGTCCTGGTAAGTATAGATGTTGCAAAAATGTCTTTTCATCAAATTGATTCGGTTCATAGACAAATGGTTCTTTTGCTTCCATTTGCAGTTTGTGTTCTGAATTTGTTGTTATCTGCTCATACGCACTTCCATAGGTGTCTAGTTTGAATGTTTCCTGGCTGTGTGAACGTGACATTTGTGGTGATGCTATAAATTCTTTGGGTTTCCGAGAGAGGCAATCCTTTTGTTTTTCCCGTTCCTCTAAAACTCTTAGGAGTATTGGATTTCTGTGGAAGATAATAGAGAGATCGAGCTATTAAACCGTAATTTTATTTTTAATCTACAATCTGACAAATATAAAGCTCGGGGAAGCATAGCTGATTTACGGAGAAGATTCTCGAGTTAATTCTACTAGTGCCTTGGATTCAAAGGTTAAGGATACCAGTTTTTAAATTTCTTTGACTATCCGACTCCAAGTTCAGCAATTAAAATATTACATGCCATGGGATAATTGCCCACCCAACGTCACCTGGCAACCCGCCGTTTCTCTTGACTCAGATCATCTCCCCAAAATAGTCTCATCGCCATACCGCCTGATTTCATCACCTCTGAATGCCGCCCTTTCATCATTCATGGGAAAGCTAATTGGCCTAGTTTCAGAGAGTTTACTAATCACCGTTTCAGATATCTGTCCAGCCCTTTTGATGTTCGGGTAGCAGTAAGGACGTTCGAGACATAATCACTAATGCAGCCGCTCGCCATATACCTGCTGCTCGAATACACGAAGTGAGAGCACATTTGGTGACATTACGCTGGCTGATTCGAAGAGGTGTGCAAGTTATTTTAATCGACAGTTTGTCGAGCGCACCGAATGTCCGCAACCCGCCGTTTCTCTTGACTCAGATCATCTCCCCATCAGATCATCTTCCCCATGATCATCAGCATGGGTTCCGTAAGCAGCACAGCACTGCACGTCATATCCACCCATGTCAATCGAGGACTCAACCAGAGCAAACAGTGCGATAGAACAATGATGTCAAGCACTCGACTTATCAAAATCCGTTGATACTGTCAAGCACACCACGCTGTTTGAAGACATTGAGCTGAAATCCAACCCCCCCCCCCCCCCCCCCCCTCCGTGAAACTGGGAGTTCCACAAGTTGGGATTAATATCCACAGAACTGTTTAACCGCTAACTTTCCTCTATTCCACCGCCTTCAGACGGCATTGAGATCGAAAGGCAGGCGAATGATTGTACAATATTGGGGTCAGATACCTTCCTTTAATGTCATTTGTAAAAGGCTGAACTCCTCTCAGACCTACATTACCACCTTTTTCCACGAGAAGAATATGCAAATATCAGCGACTAAATCTACGGCACTCTGTTCACCTCACGAACTGCAGAGGTGAGCACTGAGTTGAATGTCATGGTCGGTGGTAGCAGAATTCCGAACACCAACTACCCCAAGATCCTAGGGTCACATTTGAAACCATGTTCACGGTGTACGCGCATGCCACAGCTATCTGCGACAAGCTGGAATGTAGGAACAAGGTCCTCAAGTCCACACAGCGTGAGGTTGAATGACCCTCATAATGCTCGAGGCCTCGCTTGGTGTGGCTTTTCTTGAGTGGGCCATGTAGCAAGAGGCAATAAGGAACTGCTTACCGTTTTTCAATTCCACTCTTGCCACGGTGAAGTCCGCTGTGCTAAACATAAATTGTTTATGGTGGATTTAACAATGAAACATGATCCACAGGTTATCTAAAGCGACTTTGGAGTGCTTAAAATGAATCTGCACAACCTTAAGCATAATTGTTATTGGGTGAAGATGTAGTTGGCCCTTCTAGCGGCATGGCATATTGTAAAAGAGCTTTCCGGCACTGACGATATCATCCTCTTCGTCGACTCCATTCGGGCAAAGCGGGCGTAGGATCTTAAGTTTGGTTGCCCTTATGCCAAAGAATAGTTTTTTCTCCAATCTCCCGAGTGCTTCTAACCCGGCCTTAGTTATTGAGAGAACTAAGCTCATGCTGTTATTATTAGATAGCTCAGTGGTGATTTCGGACCACTCGTCCATTAGAACATCTTTGATCATTTTATCCAGATAGGAGCTGAAGACAATCGCACTGTATTTTGAGCAAACAAACTCAGGTACAAGGTCTCATCGGGATTTCCTGGACCGGCATCAGCCTTAAGCCGATGTGCTATGCTTTTTTCCCTTTGAGTACTCTACTTAACCCTTTCCACAGTATTGAGAGGGGACAGCATACCGTTCTTGTCGTTAGCTACGGCAACCACCAGATTGTCCTCAATAACATCAGTGAAGGGTCGTTTAGTTGTAGATGAGGCTCTGGTGTGGTGTTTTAACTTCTTTAGATTCGCGGGCTTTGTTTTCTCCATCCGGGAACGTTCTCATTTGGAAGTAGATGGGCGATTGTTGATTTGCGAGATTTTGCCTTTCTCATAATCCTCATCATTTTTTGTGTATTTGAACTTGTCCGCCTCGTTCGCCTTCTTGCACTGTGCCGTTAGCAATATTCTTAGGAAGCTTGCCGAGAATAAACTTTGGCTTTTGGCACAGGGCCTTCCGAACGTTAAACGAACTTTTATTTTTTAATTGGCGTTTATGGATTCTCCGCCCTTTGGGGATGGACATAGTCGTTGCTTATTTTGTATTTTGTTGATGAAGTGAGTCAGAGCTTAATTGGGTGGCTACGAGCTCAGGCGAGTTTCCAGACTGCAACGTGGGGGATTTGTTTTGGGTTTTTTGTTTTTATTTTTCCATGTGTTATTAGGCAGTATCGGCCGGCTAGGGACTAGAAGACCTTGTCGCAGATAGCTGTGACATGCGCGCACGACATGACCATGCTGTTGAAAGTGACCCCTAGAATTTAAGGGTAGCTTGTGGTTGGAATTCTGCTACCATAGACCATGACATTCAACTCTGTTCTCGCCTCTGCCGTCCGTATGGTGAACAGAGTGGCCATAGATTTAGTAGGGAATATTTGCATATTCTTCGCGTGGGAAAATGTGGTAAGGTCAGTCAAAGAGGAGTTTAGCCTTTCAAAAATGACATCAGGGAAAGTACCTGACGCCAAGATCGTACAATCATCCACCGCATACGTTACGATCTCAATTCCGTCTGGAGGGGCGGAATACAGGATCACCTCACCTGTTTCACTCTACGGGGCTTGGACTTCTTGTTTCTGAATTCCACATACGACTGGTATCCACACATATAATTGTATCAAAGGCTTTTGATAAGTTAAGCACCGCAATCACAGTTCAATCACTCGGCTTCCTATGGTTGAGTCCTCGACTTACTTATATGTGTTCAAAAAGTAGAGCTAACAATCTGCTCAGCCAGCACTTTACCACTCTGGTCGATTTCAAGAACCGAATGCTACAACTCATGATGAGCATTAAAGTCTCCCAAGAGCAAACGGTTATGACCTTTCAAAAGCGGGCTAATGTTGGACCAATAACCTTGAGTACAGATATTAATCGGCGGGATGGATACGTTCAGCAACTCTACCTCGGCAGTTTCACAGCTGAGTGCTACCCCAATACATTCCATGTAGGTGTCATTAGAGTCAGGCTCAAGCGAGATAGGACTTTATTTAACAGACTGGTGCAATAGGAAAGCTAATCCTCCAGATATTTTTGTCCTGCTATATTGCACAATATACGGTAACGTGATCCATACGTTTGAAATCCCATAGAATAATAAAAAAATTGTCTCAGTTTTCTGTATCCCAGCAAAAAATTTTGAAGCCACATAAGCCGAATATTCCATTACACAATACCTTATGTAAACAAGCTGTACTTACCTTGTTGTATTCAACCACTCATTAATATCTTCATCGGTTTTTGTTTGATCTCCAATATATGGATTGTCCGCAATGAATTTATTGCGTTTCAAAATCACAGCTATATCCAATTCAGATTCTTTATCCAGTCCGCAGCCAAGGTATTTCAAATTCAATATTTTCTGATTTGAATTTAAGGATATAATCAACTGATCCGCAGCCTTTGAAGTAATATGAATCCCAGTTATGTCCAAGCGAAGCAAAGGGGAGTGTTGACTTAACAATTCATGGGCCACACAACATATAAACCCCGCTTCAGTTAAATAAGTTATACCTCTTAAATCCAGAGAAGTGATGTGCCTGGTACCCACAACATTAGAAATCAAGGCATGTAGGGCCAAATCATTAATGGGATTACGTGCCAAGCCCAAATATTCCAATGAACCATAGGAATAATTACTTAAAGTTTCCCCCAAGGTCCTTAGGGTTTCTTCACCCAATTGATTTGATTCCAATTCCAGATTTCGTATGCCAGACGTATTTTCGAATAGTTCGTATAAGGCGTTGCCACAATCATCCGTTAATTGATCACAACCGAAATCTACAGTTTCTAAACTCGGTAAAACTTTCAACCCACGTACCATGGTCAAGAGTTTTTCGGCATCCATTCTACTGTTGCGTAAGCGAAATGTCTTTAATTCGGGTAGTGAAGAAATGCCTCTGGAAGAAGAAGAAATACATTAATTATTGAGGTATTCAAGATTGGAACTTAAAAATATCGTTTTCTTGTTCGCTTTGACGAACGTAAATAATTAAGAGACAAAGGCGGCAGAATTCAAGTGTGGCTGTGTAGTGAAATTCTGAAAATAATTTTTTGTTAAAGACAAAAATCGGTTGTTGTTGTAACAGTATTTTATATGTTTGTATGTTCGTTGTTCTGCTTAATCTGGCTCTGGATCCATCTCCAGTTCTATGAATGTGGCTGTTTCGCTGGAATGTAAACCACAGATCTACTGGAATTAATTGAATGGGTTTGGCAGGACAGTCGAAAAGGTACAGCGTGTCGTGCGGGCCTATGTCACATGCTGGGCAAATGTTATGCACGGTGTAATCGATCCTTGCCCTATAAGAGTTCAGACGGCTGCACCATCCCGATCATGATAGCTCAATTAATTCAATTAAATAAAAAGGTCTTCTGTAACGTTGGACCTCTCTCCCCAGATTATGAAGATCCCTCCTGACATGCCTGGGTTCGGTTGGTCCTATCCACCATACTCCAGAGTCAGTACTGCAACGAGAACATACCATTGTGTCGCTCCACTGGAAGAATCTTCGTCTCCTCATGTAGATGATCCACTGAAGACATGAGCGCAGGTACCATGTTGAAGTTATCACGACAGCAATCTGAAAGTTTTCAACATTTGTTCATCGTGTTGCATTTATATTCGCGTGGCACACTGACGCCGCATAGCGGACCCCAGACCGACCTATCGCGTTATATGTGGTCAACAAGGTTTCTTTACATGTACCCAAGTTCTGCCAGCTTGGGACTTGAGGACCTTGTTCCTACATCTCAGCTCAGATAGCTATAGCATGCTCGGACGACATGAACATGCTGTCTAATGTGACCGCTAGAATTTAGGTGTAGGTTGTAGTCGCAATTCTGCTAACATCGACCATGACATACAACTCTGTTCTCAACTCTGTGGTGAACAGAGTGACCGTAGATTTAGTGGCGAATATTTGCATATTTCCCGCGTAGAAAAAGGTGGTAAGATCAGTCAAATAGTAGTTCAGCCTTTTTCAAATGACATCAGGGAAGGTACTTGACTCCAAGATCGTACAATCATCCGCATACGTTACGATCTCAATGCCGTCTGGAGGAGGCGGAATATAAAGAGTTAGTGGTGAAACAGTCCGGAGAAATCACACCACCTTGGGGAACTCCCTGTTTCACGCTACGGGGCTTGGACTTCCTGTTTCTGAATTCCAATTACGACTGGCGTGCACACATATTATCCAACGTTTCAAACTTGGCCCGACCGCAGTATGCTTAATGTCTTCAAACAGCGTAGAGTGCTTGACAGTATCAAAGGCTTATGACAGTCAAGCGCCATAATCACTGTTCTATCACACGGCATGCTCTGGTTGAGTCCTCGACTAATATGTGTGGAGATGACGTGCAGCGCTATTGTCGTACTGTGCTGCTAATGGAGCCCATGCTAATGATCTGCAACTGGATAGCTACTCCTGACGCTGGGGAGGAGAAAAACCTCAAGAGTCCTGCTACGGGTGACAAACGAGAAATCGGTCTGGGACCACCCTGGCCAATTTCCAGACTTCGCTAACGATGTGGGTGGGGACAGGTTGAGATCTTTAATGAGATACTCGGCTCCCGGCTCATCCAGCTGTTTCAGCATTACCATGGAGATTTCATCAGGGCCCAAAGTTTTGGATGATTTAGCGTTCCTGATGACATTCGCAACATCGTCTATTGTAAATTGTGGTGGGTCATCCTCGGCAGGAAGAGATCTAATGCGACGTAGAACACTTCTCTTCGACATGTGCTCGACAAACTGTCGATTAAAATAACTTGCGCAACTCTTCGAATCAGCCAGCGCCAAACGTTAATGAGGTCCCCTCTTCATTTTTTCCAGGTTTCGAGTGTGACTTAACCGTTGTCCACAATTCACTTATTCCGGCAGTACGCATGACAAAATTCGGTAGAGGTTACTGAAGAAAATTAGAGTTGGGCAATCTTGTTACCGGAGCGGATCGATCTTTTTGTTCCTTTTCGAAAAGGGAACTAGGTCCTTTCAATAATTCCTAAGCCAATAAAATTCAATTACAGCCTGCTTCTGTATGTCAAAAGAAGAATGTGTGCGAAAGAAACACGTCCAAACTCTTGTGTGTTTTTCAAATTTCTTTTTTGTTTTGAAGCAAAAGCAAAGCTAAAATTATTTCGAAAACCAAAGTTCGGGCGTGTTTCATTCGCACACATTCTTCTTTCGACATACAGAAACTGGCTGTTAATCTTTCTCTTGCATCGTTCTTAACTTCGTTTTAAATAGTTTCGAGACTGAAATAGGAAATAATGAACGCAATAGCAGGATATATGTAGTTCCAATAGTTCCTTGCAACTAGTTCGTTCCGGAACTGCACAACTCGAGAGAAAATGTATACAGTAACATTAAGCAAATGAAAAGACACACCTTCAAAGCGTGTCAAAATTCCTGTGTTTAGCTAAATTCCAAACTTACTGAGCCAACCTCTTGACATCATCATGGGAGAAATTAAAATGACGCCGATGATATTGCCTACCCTGTAGTGGACCCAAAAATTCTATGGTAAACTCGGTCAAGCTCTTTAAATGTTGTACAAATCCAAGATCGATATGATGACAATGTTCAGGTGGATAATTATAGCCTTTCAAGTGTTTCAAATATAACTCCAAGTTTCGACGATCCACAATAAATTTTTCCATATCCTCTTCATCCTCATCGGAAAATTCAATTTCAAAAATACTATTCGGTTGTTTCTTTTTCTTCTTTTTCGGCTTTTCTGGTGGCTTCTCCTTCTCAAGACGTTTAGCTTCACGTCTAAGTCGTCGTTCTTCTCTCTCCCTTCGTCGTTCTTCTCTCTCCTGCCTAAGAATTTGTCGGGCAATTTTACGTTTGGCTTTTTCTTCGGCCGCCAATTGTTGGGCCAAGGCAATTTGGGATTCGGTCTTCGTTTCAAGTGGAAATTCCTCATTTTCTTCGATCTCCCCTTCATATGATGTGGGGACAGATAAATCGGACACCTCCTCTTCATTGCTAACATCATCATCTTCTGACGAAGAATCGGTTTTAGGGCGATAATATTTCTCAAAAGACCTTTCCGTTAGCGATTGCAAACGTTTAATGTGGATTTCAAGGACAAATTCTTGAATCTTCTGTAACAATTCCTCCATTTCATCTTGTGGCCAATATTCAGCGGGACAAGCTTCCACCATTTCCACCAATTTTAATGATATTCCCAAATTTTTCCATTTTACATTTGACCGAAGCAGCAAACTTTTATCCGGATGTTTACTCAGCACCACTCTCTTCCAAAAACGTTCGGAAACAATGTGATAGCATTGCTTCAACGGCATATCCACATCCAACGAATCATAATGAACCTTTAATTTCAGGGGATCTTCGGCTATTATGGGCAAAGGATCAGGGCCATATGCTTTAGCCAAACAGCGCACGGAAAGATCGGACAATGTTCCCAAATTGTAGTTTTCTATAAACAATTCTGGAAAAGTTGTGCGCCGCCTTTCCAACTTCTTCACTGCCTCTGATGGTTTATAGACTTCATGGACCAACCTAAGTTGATGTTCGTTCGGAAAGGCGAATGTATTTACGTGTATTGGTATGGAGAACTCTTCAAGGGATGTCTGTTCTTCCATGTTTTTATTTTTTATTAAAATTCAAGAAAAAGGAATTGGAAAAGTTCTACAGGTTGTAAAAAAACAGTGGAACATTTCAAAAAATGCAAAATTATACCTATTAAAGAAAAGCTTTTTTCCAGAACTAGCTTGCAGCATTTGGTGGAGGCTCTAAAGGCCTGCGTACATAAGCTGCTCTGCCTGATTGCCTTGCTTTCCTGCTTCATTTTTGACACAATAAAAATAAAAGAATAAAGAAGGCCGAGGAAATTTCGAACTGGGTTGCCCTTTTCTTTTTTATTATTTTATCAGAAGTAAGCAAGGTAAGCAGGCAAGGCAGCTCAAAAATGAAGCAGGAAAGCAAGGCAATCAGGCAGAGTAGCTTATGTACGCAGGCCTTAAGGGTTGTAACCACAAAGTTTCAAAGGTTTTACGTGGCAGTTGAAAAAGTACATTGTGTCATGCGGGCCTATGTCGAATACTGAGCAGATGTTTTGCACGATGTCATCGATCTACATATGCCCTACCTATACGAATTCAGACGGTTGCAGTTGACTCAAAGCGTACTTGACGCTCCTCAGCGTTTTCCGGGGACCGCATTCACATGATAGTTGTTTATGGCATCTACGACTGCATCCGCGTAAATGCTATTCAAACCTGCTTGATAGGCTTGCTGATCTATGGGTTGTCTCTTGTAACTTTGGACTTCTCTCCCCAGATCATGAAGTTCCCTCCTAACACGCCTGGATGGGGATGGGGGGTCATATCCACCATATGGTGATTAGGATGTCTCTAACGGTAACAACCGAGGAAGACCTGTAACAAAAGCATGTCATTGTGTTGCTGTACTGGGAGAATCTTTGCCTTCCCACTGAAGACATGAGGAGACACCCTGTTACAGTTCATACGGCGGCAATCTGACAGGTTTGAACATTTTTCCATCGCGTTTCACTTATGTTCGCGGACCTCACTAACGCAGCATAGCTAAACACAGGCCGACCTATCGCGTTATATGTGGTCAACAAAGTTTTTTTATCTGTACCCAACTTCTGCCGGCTCAGCTCAGATTGCTATTTAATGCACGGACGACATGAACATGCTGTCGAATATGACCCCTAGAATTTTGGGTAGGTTGTGGTCGGAATTCTGCTAACATCGACCATGACATTCAACTCTGTTCTCAACTCTGCCGTTCATGAGGTGAAAAGAGTGGCAGTAGCTTTAGTGGCGGATATTTGCATATTCCTCTTCGTCTTCTTTTGTTCATGAATTCTACGTACGAGTGACATCCACACATATAATTGATTATCCAACGTTTCAAACTTGGTCACAGGGATGTCTGCTCGATGTCCTCAATTATCGTGAAGTGCTCGATCATCAGTGTTGCAAGTACGACTGGCGTGCACACATATAATTGATTATCCAACGTTTCAAACTTGGCCCGACCGTAGTATGCTCAATGTCTTCAAACAGCGTAGAGTGCTTGACAGAATTAAAGGCTTAGGACAGTCAAGTGCCATAATCATTGTTCTATCACACGGCATGCTCTGGTTGAGTCCTCGACTAATATGTGTGGAGATGAGGCGCAGCGCTGTTATCGTACTGTACCTCTAATGGAACACATGCTAATGATCGTAAACTGGATAGCTATTTCTGACGTGGATAGCTATTTCCAGACTTCAGGAACGATGTGGGTGGCTAGTGACAGGTTTAGAACTTTAGTGAAATACTCGACTACCGACACATCCAACTGTTTCAGCATTATCATGGAGATTACATCAGAGCCCAGTTGTTGCAGTTGCGTTAGCGTTACTGATGACATTCGCAACATCATGCATTGCAAATTGTGGCGGATCATTCTCGGCAGGAAAAGATATAATGTGTCAGTTAAAATAACTTGCGCAGCTCGTCAAACGTGACTACGGTCCTATCTTCCTTCTTTCCAGGAACGCGACAAAATCGATTAGTTGTCAATGAGAGCCGTACCTAAAATTTTCTGAGCGACATTTTTGCCGAACATTTCGAAGCTGAAAAACGTGATCTTGTGGTACTTTTATAGCGGCTCTTAAAATAAAGGACGAAAAGGACATTGAAGGAAGCGAGTTAGAAGGTGGAAGTGCTCTACGAAAATAATCCTCATTCGATTTGACTGAAGACATGTCATCTCAAAAATAAGCTAAACCAACAGTGAACTAAGATATAACGCTAATTTCTGATGCCTTACAGGGTCTTCAGCAGAAATTTCATCACGCCATAACGCGGAAGTTCGACTCACGGCGGATCTGTCCTTCGGGGTTCTTAATATACTCACCAAGGCCTTTCTTCCCCAAGAGGAATTTTCCGTTCCCCAGACTTCCACCTCCATTTTGTTGCACAGTGATATTAAAAAAGAAATTTTTTCCCGAGCTAGCTTTGCAACATTTGGTGGAGGCTCTGAGCCCTGTCCATTTCTAGGAATGTGGCTGCTTCGATAGATTGTAACCACAAAGCTAGACAGTAGGTTTGCCAAGACAGTTGAAAGAAAATTTGCATTGTGTCGTGCGGATCTGTGCCGAATGCTGGACAGATGTTTTCCGCGGTGTCATCAATCCTGGCCCTATAGGAATTTAGACGGCTCCATCATTCCGAGCGTAGTTGAGCCAAAACTACTCTAGTTTGTCGTGGCAGCTGACGCTTCTCAAATGTGATAGATGGGGGATATTATGTGAGGACCGCATTCATTCTATTGTTGCTTACGGCATCTGCGACTGCATCTGTGTGAATGCTATACAAACTTACTTGATAGGCTTGCTGATCTAGCAGATCTCGCTTCTAGATCATGAAGGTTATTAAGATGACGGTAACACCCTAGCAAGTACTGCAACGAGAGTATACCATTGTGTTGCTGTACTGGAAGAGTCTCCTCATGTAGATGGTCCGCTGAACTCATTAGTCTTTGGTTCGGTTCGGTTTGTATGATTCACCTTTGCTGGTATCCTTGCCTGGCTTCAGTATAGGGACCACCCTGCCCATTTTCCAGACTTCTGGAACAATGTGGGTGGCTAGAGAATGGTTGAGAACTTTGGTAAGATACTCGACTCCCGGCACATCCAACTGTTTCAGCATTACCATGGATATTACAGCAGAGCCCAGTTATTGCAGTTGCGTTAGTGTTACTGATGACATTCGCAGCATCATCCGTTGTAAATTGTGGTGGATCATTCTCGGCATGAAGAGATCTAATGCGACTTAGAACTCTTCTCTTCGACATGTCACTCCAGGGTTGCAAACTGTCGGTTAAAATAACTTGCGCAGCATAACGTCGCCAAACGTGACTACGGCCCCATCTTCCTTTTTTCCAGGGTTCGAGAGAGAGGCTTAACCGTTCACCACAAACCACTTCTTCCGTATCTAATATTGTATCTCTTTATATGATTTAGTCACTTGTTTCGCTTATCCTCACCGACCAACCTTCCAGTCTCAGCTCCCTGACTTTGGGGTGACTGGTGTTGGGTTGACGAAGATTATCACGCTCATTTGCTGATCCCGTCGGCTCTGCTGTGAAATTTGGTCTCACTTCGGGTATTCGACCGGCAGGTATATAACGGGTCGTCCTGATTGACCGTGCAAAAAGTAGAACTAACTATCTGCTCTGCCAGGACTATATCCCTCTTGTAATTTTCGGAACCAAATGCCATATGCATCAAACTTCCCCAATGCCGTCGGTTATGACCTTCCAATGGCGGTCTAGTATTTGGCCTATAACCCTATAAAGCTATTTACCAGCGGGATATATACGTTAAGCAACTCTACATCTCTAGAGCTTTGTTTTCTGCACCGCTGCGACCTTGATATTCTTCAGACTCATAAAATCCACTATTTCTTCGATCTTGCCACGGAGTCCATTGCAATGAAATTGCAATAAGGATGTAGTATAAGGGATTAGAACAGCAAGGGCTGGCGTTAATGTGATCTGGTTGGATGTGCAGCTGCTGTTGGGGGGAAATGCGGTAGAGTCTCTTTTTGATGACGATGACTCACTAGGAACTGTGTTCACACAGCGTACAGCAGCGAAGTCCCTCACATGGACTCCACCCCTGGCATCTATTGAATCTCAACGAAATGGAAAAGTTTCGCGACGCATCAAAAACTATACTAGCCGAAAATTAGCCACCACAGTTCTCCAGTGCTGAAGTTGCAAAAGTCATTCAAAGCAATTGGCCTACACCGTATCTGTAAGGTCATGTTGAAACAAATAGGTGAACTAGGAGTAGACTATTTAATCAATCTGTGTTCAAATAGTCCCCGAAACGCGAAAATGGACAGGGTGGCCCCGTTACTGAAATCTGGTATGGTAGAATCTTTCAGGCTGATCTCTTTTATTTCGCCAGTAGCAAAGACACTCGAGGATTAACTCCTTCCGAGCCTCATAAGTTGTTTTCCGGAAGCAGCATAGCACAACGACTGCTCTTTAAGCAAAGGACTCCAGCAAAACATGTTGTGTGACAAGACAGTTTTCGTGGCACTATATTTGCCGAAGATATACGATACGGTCAGCCACACAATCCTGCTTGAGGACATTAATGCCACCAACCTCCAGCAGAGTTCGAAATGTTGGATCGTAATTACATGTACTGTCGCCACTATTATGTGCAGTTCAGGAACGTGATGTCAGTGATAAATTGAGTTCCTGAAGGTAAGGTGATTTCACCGGAACTGCTTACCTTCTACCTATCTGGGCTTTTACAACCACAGGGTGATATATGCGATAAACTAATTGACTGAATCGCTTCCACTCAAGGAACCTGGTAATATTAGCTACGAATGTATAACCGCACTTTTCACCGCATGTCCATTGCACACGGAGAGTTTCTTGAATGTACAGGACCTAGTAAAACTTACAACAATCAACATCAAGGTTTTATGGGTCATATTCCAAAGTCTATTCAGAACATACGAGCATGCCACAACTATCTGCGATAAGTTAAGGAACAGTAACACGGTTCTCAAGTCGCTAGCTGGCAGCACTTGGGGTGCATATAAAGAAACCTTGTTGATCTCATAAGCCGGGCTCTGCTAACGTTAGTGATACTCAGTGGAAGAAACTAAAAACCTGTCAAAATGCTACCCTGAGAGCTGCAGAAGATTATTTCCGTGCGTCGGAACAAAAAATGATGTCAGTGAAGTACCTGTTTAGATGTTATCGACATAGTGGTCATTGTCTCGAACTTATGGATAGAGTCATAATCTAGAAAGAGGGGTACAGAGATACGGGAGAGAACCTTTTGATCAGTATATGTGGCCCAATATGTACCGACAAATTTCTGGCGGAAAGTTTTATACCCTCAACGAAGACTAAATACAAAATTTCAGCGAATACTAAATACCAAAATGTCAACCATTTCGGTGGGATATTGTGGCCAAAACCTTCAAAATACCGAAAACCGGAAGGTATCGTATAGCGACAAATTTCACAACCTTCAAAATACTCAAAAGCGGAAGAAACCGCTCCATGGGGGCTATATGAAGGCGTGGTGTTACACTGACAAATTTCAGTTGGAAAATTTTATACCCCCAACGAAGACTAAATACAAAATTTCAGCCATTTTGGTATGATAATAAGGCCTCCTCCTTCAAAATACCAAACATCGGGAGGTACCGTTCTATGGGGCAATTTGAAGGTGCCGACAAATTTCGGATGGAAAGTTTGTAAAGTGATAAAATGGTCACGTACATATTAGCAACAATATTAAGGCCCACCACCTAACAACGCAATGCCATCGACCCTGTTAAAACCCATAACTAACAAACAATGTACATTCACTACCATGGGGACAGTGCGTTACAATGCATTTTGGTTAATCACCAACATGACAACAGCGGAGTAATTCTGAATCAATTTGTGCGACCGTTCACTTAAGTATTTCAGTTTGTGGTGGGACTGGTAGGCTTTCTACTGCAGGGAGCAGCCAGCCATACGGGCTTAGGTACAGTTGTGTGTTCGTAATCAGGCAACCGAAACTGGAGTGTAGAGAGGTTGGGATGTACTTTTTAGAGCTACCCCTTTTGCGCGGTTGCTAATACATTCACTCCATCTTCGGGTGGTGTTCCACTCCACCTTCGGGTGTTGTTCCACTCCACCTGCAGGTGTTGCTCCACTAGTCAGTACTCGTAGTATACTGTAGGTTAACTTAGAACTAACAGTAACGAATGACGACCCGAACAACCGAGCCGAGTGCTGAATCACAGAGTGGCCAAACCCCTACAAGACGAGAGCCGAGGGCCCGAGCAACCATACGAACCCCTAGTGACCGAACATCTACAACACGAATCACCGAGTGGCCGAACCCTGAAAACCGAGTGGCCGAACACATACGAACCACGATTGGCCGAACATCTACAACACGAATCACAGAGTGGCCGAACACCTACGACTCGAAGCGCCGAATTACACCACTTCGAGCCACAAATCGCCCACTACCGAACAGCGAATCATCGAGTTCCCGATTTTCTTCAAATCGCCCACTACCAAACAACGAATCATCGAGTTCCAAATTACATATATTCAAATCGCCTACTACCGAACATCGAGTTCCCGATTATCTTCAGATCGCCCACTACCGAACAACGAATCACCGAGTTCCCGATCATCATCAAATTATTTACTACCCAGCAACGAGTCCCCAAGGCGGTCGTTCTTCCATCTATTACTGAACACCAAGTCATCCAATAACGGATCGTTGGGCCCTACCACTCCACCAGGCACTTATCTCGTACGAAGCTTCCAACCACAAATACTGAATCCAAGTTGCCGATCCACCAGTCAATTATCCGATCTACCATTTGCTATTTAAATACTTCTTATCGTATTTAAACATCAGTAGATTATAAATTAGTTTTACATCAATAAATATCATGGCAACTCCGGACATGACAAAGTTTACCCCAGCCTAAGACAAAACCACGTTACAAGTTTGATACCCACAACAAAAACTTAATACCAAATTTCAATCATTTCGGTGTGATAAATGAAGCTAAAACCTACTCAATACCAAATTACAAAGCTCTATCTTAAAAATTGCCAGCTGTATCTTGATTTCAACAGACATATGGACATAAGCTTTATTCCTTTACGTTAAAGTTTCTTCAAGTTTTACCATTTTTAACTCAGAAAGCGTTCCTTAACCCTAAAAAGTAGTAAAACTGGAAGCAATTTTTAAGAGAGTGAGAGAGGAGAGAGAGCCAAAATGGCTTTCTCTTTTACTACTTTCTGATCGACAAATTTCGTTGTGTAAAAAGTCGAAAATCTGTCAAACTGCTGATTTGACAATTAAGGCAATCGGAAAAAAGGAAACTACGCGCTTTGTTAAAGCAAAATAAAAAGAAATAAAATAAAATAATAAATAATTAAACCAGTGAAATAAAAAAATAAAAAAACAGTGAATTTTATTTTGTTTGTTATGTTTTTTAAGCAACCATGTTTGTTTTTTGACATTGCTGCCAGATCTACTATTTTTCCGTTTCTTTACTTTTGTGCAAAACTTGTTACGTGAGAGCAATTTTCAAAGTTTTCTGAGAGAAGAGAGAGTACTTCTCTCTTTTGCTACTTTTACTATTAAAACAGTAAAGGGACAAAGCTATAATTATATCGACTTATAACACTGTGAACCGAAATTTTTGGGGGTGGAAAATTCCTTTTGGGTGTGAAAGCCCTTGATGAGTATATTCAGAACCCCAAAGGGCAGATCCGCCGTGAGTCGAACTTTTGAGTTATGGCGTGATGAATTTTTCACTGGAGACCCCATAAGCCATCAGAAACTAGCGGTATATCTTTGTTCGCAGTTATTTTAGCTTATTTTTAAGATGACACTTCTTCAGTCAAATGTAATGAGGACCCTTTTCGTAGAACATTTCGACCTTCAAACTTGCTTCATTCCATGTCCTTTTCGTCCTTTATTTCAAGAACCGCAATAAAAGTACCGCAATACGACATTTTTCATCTTCGAAATGTTCTGTAACAATGTCGCTCAGCCAATTTTAGGTACGGCTCTCATTGACAACTATTCGATATTGTCTCGTTTTCATGGTCCTTTTTGCATTTACCCAGTTTTTGTTCTGTGTCGCATTGTGTATAAATTTTGTGGTGAAAAAATCGTGCGTCACGCATTTATTAAAGTACAACTCTAATGCATTGAATATAGCGCTGTTCCTTTACGTGCAAGAATCTTCAAGTTTTACAACTTTTTACTCGAAAAGCGTTCCTTTACTTCAGACACCATACAATTCATATGGAAGTAGATTACAACTTTTGCTACTTTTGCCGGTTTTACCACTTTCAAAAGTAAAGGAACAGACCATATGTCTGCCTAGTATTCCATTTCTCCTAAAAATATGCTATAGAAAATGCAAACTTATCACATTTGAGGAAATTCGGAATATTATATATTTTGGACTTTACTGTTTTACATTATAGAACATTAAACCGCTAGATTTTATAAATCTTATACTACGTTTACATATATCTCAATTTAGTAATCCACGGGATTTCAAATGTCAATTCCAAAGAAGGTTATGCCGGCAAAAAACTCTAAGGTAAACATGGCCTTATATGTTAATTCTAACCATTTAACCACTTCACAGAGTGAATTTAAACACATTTTTTTTAATTTGTTCATAAATGTTATAAAATGTTTTATTTACTTTTAATAAAAATCTAAATAAAAACAATTCTCAGAAAAATGTAACTTAAAAACGTAATTTCTTAATATATTGCACAGATACCTCTGGCAAATGGATGCATATGAAAAATACCATTGGTCCGAAAATTAGAAAAAATAAAAACCAAAAATATATACAAAATATTGTAAAGGCTTCCATCCATTCGCCTGTAAGTCACACTGTCAAACCAAAAACGGTTCTATCTCTCAGCCTGCAATTGAATGAATGCCTTTATGGATGTTGATGGTGAATTTCAAAAAAGAAAAAATATCTTAAATTTATAATATCACTTGACCTGATGTGTTACAGTTGTTTTAAATGTTAAATATTCAAAAAATGAATAAAAAAAGCTACATTTATAACTAATTTGTTATATAAGTAAAATTAGTAATGCGAAAAATAATACAGGTAACTTTTGTTGGAGATATGAAGAAATAAATTTAAAATAAATGCATTGATATTTGAAAAAAATAAGCGAAGAATATGAAAAATAACTATGTCTTTTAACTTCTTATTAAGGGATGGTGATTATTATAGGGGTATCCAAAAGGGACTTAAGAATGCCATCTGAAATGAAAGAAAATAAGGAAATTATTAGCTCTAAAATTAGACAAATATATTTGTATTTAAAAAGTAAGTACTAGATTAAAGTCTGAATAATTGAAGAGAGTACATATATAGTACACTGAAAGAAAAATGCTTCGTTGTATCAATGAACGGGTTTCATTGATGCTATGAAACGTTCCATTAATATAATGAAATGTTTCATTCATGCAATGAAGCTTTACATTATTTAAAATTCAATAATTTTTGGTTTCATTGTATAAACGAAACGGATTTAATTGATGCAATGAAACTTTTAATTTCTATAAATTGAAGAAAAATATGTATGTTTTGAATTCAAACTAAATAGAATGGGCTAAAAACACTTGTACGCAAACATCTTTAAAAAAATGGCGAAAAATGTATATATCCGATGTGTTTTATTTGCTTTAAAGATGAATGAAACATTTTCATTAAATAAATGAAAGAGTTTCATTAGATAAATGAAAGAGTTTCGTTAAATAAATGAAACATTTTTGAAATTCCGTTTTGCGTTTTGCATTCTTTGTAAATCTGTTAATTTATAAAATTTGTCTTCTAATTATTTTGTCTTTATTAAACAAATTAAATTTTTGACAATCATAAAAAGAACACATTTATATATTGGCTACATATGTATGTATATATGTATAGAATCACATACATAAATTTGTATGCATGAATATTTGCCAAAACTAGCAGAAACGTCATCAACTGTACAAAAATTCGCTACTGTCGCCGATTGGCGTTGGTATACATAAATAATCATCCACATTAAAAAGAATGCTCTTCTCAGTTCTTTGTTATTGTTTGTATTGTCGTTCATTGAATTCCATTTGTGGTTGTGTGTGGGTATTTAACAAGCAAAAAAACACGTGTTGGCAAAACAACCACCGCTTTCTTAGGTACATCAAAAGATGTTCAAGAACATTGTTTTAGTTTGCACTAAACCACAGTCAAGTGTTGATGAAAAGAAGTTATTTTACGTCTGGTGTTTTCAACTTTAAAAACTGTGATGTGTTTAACATGAAAAGAAAATGTAAATATTATTTTTTAAGTGTTTAGTTGTTCTTTTAAGTGAATTTTCATTTATATTTTTCTTGTAATGGAAGCATTCAATAGAAAATCTAAAGATGAGTCGAATGGCGGAGAAACTGTTACCATTCGCCAACGAAGCATCTCTCACTTAGAAAAAGAAAATGTTGTATTGTTGAATAGTTTTCTGTCCAACGGCGAAAGTTAAAGGTAAGTTAATGTTTAGAAAGAAAACCAGATAAAGTACTAAGAAATGTTTTATGGTTTTCAATTTTGCTTACAGATGACAACGCTCAAAAGGATAACTAACTTCGCTGAAAGTAAGTATGAAGTGTTTATTAATGTGAAATGAAAATTCAAATATTGGTTAAATTATTTTTTGTAGTTTTTATGTGTTCGTTTATTTACTTTTTTAATTTTAATTTATAGTTGCAATGGAGATAAAAATAGAAAATCCAATGATCAGTGGAATTACGGAGACTGTCCGTGGCGAATGAAGCACTATGTACTCCCTTAAGAAATCCTAACATCGTGGACGTACACAAAAGTTGGAGGTAGGTTATTGTTCAGAAAACCAGTCAATTTGTTAGCAATTTGTTTATTGTTTCAATTTTACTTACAGATGATAACGCCCAATACTATCATTAATGTGCTTAATACCTGAGGTATAAAATATGACCAGTTGTATTATTGGTCAAAACTAATTTCAATACATGGCAGAATAAGAAGGTAATCTCATTTGAAAAAACCGTCCTTGAGCTGCCAAATACAACCCTACATTCCAAACAATATGAAAGTTGTTGTTATTGTATGTCAATGACAACAATAACAAAATATTGTTTGTTTACATTTTATCTATTATACATTTTTTTGGAACAAATACATCTCAATTATTAATTTAGTTAAATTAGCCAAGTGTAGCATCATCTTTGGCACTATTGCGGGAGAAAGTGTGTTCCTTTTCGAGATTCATTTAGTTAGTGTAATTCTGGACTGCAGATACAATAACTGTGCGAAAAATTGCCAAGAAAGATGGCAAGCAATATGCCTCAAGACACCAAAGTTAATTGATGAATGGTCTCGTATATTGGGAAGGGATGAATCAAGGAAAAGAGTGTTTTCTTGCCAGCAGTGTTTAAGGAAGCCATTGTCCTTGATGTCGTCAACGATATTCATGAATTGATGGCCCTAACTAGCGTATAACTTATTTCGTTGTCAGCGAAAAAGCTGGTAAGTAATTGAATTGGAGCGCTGATGTATGGAATTATATTTTTATCTATATATATATAAAAATGGTGTAAAAAATGTATAGTAATTCATAAAATGAGAACGGCTAGGCCGATTTCTGTAAAATTTTTTGTCAGTTATTCGTATTTTCGAGGAGAAGGTCTTTACGGAAGAAAATTTTGGAAAATCTCTCTGGAAAAGTCGGAAAATTGGAAAAATCGAAAATTGAGTTTTTGTATGAAATTTTATTCCTTAATAGCGAGACGAAGTTCGCCGGGTCCGCTAGTATGTATATAAAATGTGTGTTGCTTGTTACAGGTCACCAGACAGCCGAATCACAGTGTACTAGTCGTGCTGTTGCTTGTATTCCCCGTGTCCGTAGTGGCTGTTGTTGTAGTCATCGCTCTTGTCAGTTGCTTTGTGACCGCCACGCATGTTCGCCCCTACTAAGACTTCCCCAAGGTCGTGTAAACCAGCTACGCTTTGGTATCTGTCATCGCTGCTTCCGGCTTGACAACCTATGTCCAATCTAAGGGTCACAACATTGATGACATATCTAAAGGCAATTGGTCGTTTCTGATGAAGTACAAATGTTGCAAAAGACCAAATGTGTAACGCTTCCGTGCTGACTGTGGAACCATGCCCGACCGTCGTCGCATTGCCTGCTGTCGACCCCTCATCGTATATTGCGTAGACGAATCCTTGTGTCGTGCTTTCCGTAACATTCCCCGGAATTGAAACACAAGTGTTGACAAGCGGAACTTGTTGAAATTGGCTCATGGTGGCTTTGTTGGCAGTGTTGCCGAATTTGCTGATTTATCGTCATTTTGACGATTTTTTGGCCCAAAATTGAAAAATGACGATTTAACGATTTTGTGGTCCAAAATGACGATTTTTCACCTAAGCCAGAAATGCATGAAATAAGAGACGATAACTACATTTTGACCAAAGTTTCACAAGAGATTTTAAGGAAAGCAATGTTCCAAACTCGATTTTTGAGCTTTTTAATGTTTTATAGCAATTTCCAGACGGATTGGCTTTATTTAGGCACATATCTGGCATATCTAGGCGCAGGTATTTCATAGTTTTTGCCCCACATTCAAATTACAACTCTGTTCCTCTTCAAGTTTTACAACTTTTTACTAGAAAAGCGTTCCTTTACTTCAGACACCATAAAATTCATATAGGAGCAGTTTACAACTTTTACTACTTTTGCCGGTTTTACCATTTTCAAAAGTAAAGGAACAGACCATACATGAGCTGAAAAATTTCGTTTAGTTTTGGTAATAGATGAAAATCTTCCCTAAAAAGTTTTCGAGATAAAATATTACTTACATTTATTTTGTTATAAAAAATATGAGTCCAGCTTTATTAACTTCCTACAAATGCCTTCTTTAAGCTGGCAGCCAGTTTTGAATGAAAATTTTTATCGATTTTCGACTACCCAACAACCAAAATGTACGTGTACGGACAAATATGGACAGTCACACTGTCAAGCAAGCGATATTTGAGCTAAGCTACCATTTAAAATGGCAATGTGTACCCAGCTTTACCATACTGCATTGCTTCAAACTCGATAACCATAGGAAAACTATCATCTTCTGAAAGCTGTTTTTATAGCAGTATTTAAGTGATATTGGGTTAGATTTATTGCTGTGGATTGTATATCTTATGTTGTCAGTCTCATTCATAACAAGTGAGCAAAGGCTATAGTCGGGACGGAGCCGACCATGTGATACCCTACACCACTACCCCTGTGCATAAGCTTTTCACTGGTAAACATTTCTTTTAGGGAATATACGCACCGTATCAGAGAAAAATATTGAACTTTTTTGGAGGTTGTACATGGGGACTGATATGGATCATCATCAAAGTTTGGACATAATAAATCCAAATTATAGGAAAAATTTAAATTTAATTTTAAATAGTAAAATTGGGGTTGAAATTGAAAATGTAAACATAACTGACATATGTATATTTTAACATATACATCCAAAGTTTGTCAAACTCTTGTTGGCAATGAAGGGACGGCAGAGCGAATACAACTCTGTGAGCTCTGAGCGTGAGGTTAACTTGTATCATTGTATCATGATTTCAATAAAATGAAATAAACATATTTAGCATTGACTTCATTTTTGTTCATTACGTGAGTATGAAATGACTTCATAACATGAATGAAATCCTACGTTGTATCAATAAAATTGATTTTGAGCCAACGTAAGGCTTTATTGCATAAATGAAGAAGTGTCATTACAACAATGAAAGTATTTCATTGCATTAATGAAAAAGTTTCGTTGCATTAATGAAAAAGTTTCATTGCATCAATGAAGAAGTTTCATTGCATCAATGAAGGAGTTTCATTGCATTAATGAAAAAGTTGCATTGCATTAATGAACAATTTCGTTAATTTTACTTCAATGAAACTTTTTTCATTTATTCAATGAAGCTCTACGTTGGCTCAAAATCAAATACAAATTTCATTGATACAACGTAGGATTTCATTCATATTACGTAGCTTTTTCTTTCAGTGTATAATCTCGCTAATCCGGACACCGCACAGTGGTTCAGAAATCGAAATTTGTTGTCGTCACTGATATTTTATTTCTATATCGGATTTAATAGTAAATATATTGAAACTAAGGAATCCAAAATATTAGACCAAAATATTGGAAACTGCGGGCGTGGGGTGCCCCAAAAGACGACAATTTCCCCATTTTGGAAAAAAAACGTTTGATACGTTTCTTTTGAAAATTTCTGATGAAAGAAATAGCTATTTCTCAGAAACTGTAAGAGGTATTTGGTTTGTTCCAGAACATGCAAGAACCTACTACTTTTTACTACGATAACATTTTTTCATTTATGTTATCGGAAAAAAATTGTAAAAATTAGTAGATTCTTGGAGTTCTGGAACAGACCAATAGTGTTCAAATAGTGATGTCCGAAATACTTACTTACTTAGTTGGTCCTCTACAGAACATTTGTCCTATAAGCCAAACTAAGAAATGGTTTGTATTGCTCTCTATTTCTTGTTGCTTTGCTTTTCCAATTTGGAATACCGTGTTTTTCGATCTCCTCTTCCACTTGTTTACTCCATCGAAGCCTTAGCCTTCTTGTTCTGCTTCTACCGCCATGTGGCCCGTATTTATGTGCCATTTTAGCGGGTTCATCATCACTTATTCTTATGACATGGCCTAACCAACACAATCGTGTCGTTGTATAGCCGATACCAGCTAGGGGGAGGCCCGCCCCTCCACAATTTGGTAATTTTTATACAGTTTTTGTATATTTTACTCACAAAACATCAAATTTTTTCTTTGGGTAGTGAACTGTGTCGAGAGGTTCTTTCCCATTTTAACTGAGGACCGGGTTAACAGTTAAAGTCATCTTACAAAGCCGAATGAGCTTTCCTGGGATACCAAATTCACATATGGCTTGGAATACCTTTTAACGTAGGGGGCTGTCGAAGGCTACTTTATAATCGACAAAAAGGTGGTAGTTGTTGATCTGTATCTCTTGGGTCTTCTCCAAGAGTTGCCGCATGGTAAATATCTGGTCAATGGTAGATTTGCCAGGTCTAAAAATGCATTGGTATGGCCCAATTATTTCGTTGACAATAGGCTTTTGTCGTTCGCGCAATATATCTGATACTATCTTATACGCAATAGGGAGAAGACGGGAGAAGACGCTGTTCAGATTCCAATCGTCGGTTACGCGATCTTCCTGCCATATGGTGCTAACTAGTTGATGGATAAACTTTATCAGCGTATCACCTATGGTTTTGAACAGCATACTTTGTGAGCCATCGACTCCTGCTGCCTTATTATCCTTCAGCCGGTCTATTGATGTCTTTACCTCATCTTACAATCTTCTTGGATATGCGGTATCTTAGTCGTCTTCGCTAGTATTGGACACCCAGAATTTTTCCTTTTCCATTTCTCTCTTTTTCCTGCGGATACCTCTCTCGCGCACTACGCTTTGCTACTGATCATATAGTAGCCCCATATGCCGTAATTTTTTCTTCGGTAAACTACGTCACTCTTACCGATATCTAACTTCTGCGTTGTACATAATTTGCTGCAACAAGGTGGTCATCCGACTATATGTTGGCTCCTCGGAACGATCGTACATGAAACTCGCCACATAAATGTATTCCATTTATCACAACGTAATCCTTTTTTTTAATCGCTTAGAATAAATTTAATATCATGGACAGGGCAACGGTCATATGTTTCACTTGTATTATAGCATTGTTGGCCAGCAGAGAAAAAGCGACACTAAATCCTATGCACGAGTGCATAGGCGTCAAATTTAGTTGTTGTTGTGATGCCTTTCCCAATCCATCGTATTTCGTAATATCGGCCTTGTACTTTTCAAATACACTTGCCAATGCCAGGTGCAGATTCGCATGGTCCTTAAAACGTTTGCGGGGGTCGTCAACTTTTGAGGGTTAGTTTTTTTCCTTTTTATTTCTTTTTTAAAGTATGTTTCTTTTTGGAGGGAGGGATGGGTTATGAGCCCAACGCCCAACCCATGTTGTTAACGTTCTTATGGGCGAACGCACGGCACATGTTAGCTCACGACCTTTAACGGGTGTTAAAGGCAGCTCCCCAGGTGACACCACGGGGTGATCAGTATCCACTTGAGCTAAAGGAAGCCCGTCAGGACCGGTGTTTGGTATCTTACCCCTACGTCACTCCATATTATCGGACCTTCACAAAAATTGATAGCTTTCTTCCTCTTTGTGATCTCTTCCGATCAAAATTCCGACCAGTAGCGTGGTTACAAAGTCAAAGTGGATAGTCGGACCATGTAGCTACGACTGTCAATTATTTTTTCTCTGGTTTGGGTTTCTTGAATGAATCTAACCGAAGCAGAGGTATTCGCACTTACAAAGCTCAGATCATCTTTATACCCTCAGCCTTTAAGGCCTGAGTACATAAGCTGCCTTGCCTTCTTGCGTTGCTTGCTTCTGATAAAAGAATAAAAAAGAAAAGGGCAACCTAATTCGAAATTGTCTCGGCCTTTTTTATTCTTTTATTTTTGTTATGTCAGATATGAAGCAGGCGAGGCAGCTTATGTACCCAGGCCTTTAAAGCATGGCATACACTATCAAATTTGATTGCCAAGCCGATGAACTCCTTCTGTACGTGTGAGCTTGATAAGTGTATGGCAAAGCATTCAATCAGTCTTCAATCTGCAACGGAAAACTTCAAATTTTCCTCAAAAAATGAATGAACTTACATTTTTTTTATTTCTTCACAAACACAATGTTCTGTTTTTCAAAATTGCTTTTTGGAAATTTTCAAAATAAACAATATTCATCGGATTGATTGGGTTTCATTTTGAAAATCAAAACTATTTTGATTTTCTTCAATCCATAAAACTCACACACACATTCTCAAATTTTTAAAAATTTACACATACTACTACAAATGTTGACATCAAAATTTGATAGTGTATGGGGGCTTTAAGGTCTACGTACATAAGCTGCCTCGCCTGATTGCCTTGCTTGCTTCTGATAAAAGAATAAAAAAGAAAAGGGCAATCCAGTTCGAAATTTGCTCGGCCTCCTTTATTCTTTTATTTTTATTATGTCAGAAATGAAGCAGGAAAGCAAGGCAATCAGGGAAGGCAGCTTATGTACGCAGGCCTTTAGGCTTAGGAGGGTATATACCCTTTGATACGACCAAAAAAGTGCCTTATCGCAATAATGGTTTAGACCCCAAGTACATATGTTTGGACGAAATCTGTTTCAGACAATTTGGAGTCGATTTAGCCATGTCCGTCCGTCTGTCAGTCTGTCTGGCTGGTGCGCACGATACCTCTCGAACGGATTAACCGATTCGGCGTCGCAATATTTTGTTCAAACTTAGATCAAGTTCGAAGATGGGATATATCGGTCAACTCCTTCGGGTACCACCCCCACAAAAGGTCAAAATTTTTCATTTTGTTTTGCAAAATAGTCAGGCTTAATCCCATAGTCGTTGTTTCAATATTTTATTAAAACAACTTTAATTTATTAGTGGGAAAAAATTGGCGATGTTTACCAAGGGGTAAGGCAGGGAATACTATAGTTTCAGATCTCGCCACAGATCTTCATCAGTTCCCTTGTTTCTTGTTTTTCAACAAGAAACTTTTTATACCCAAGTGTCAATTGCTAGCTCAAATAGATACGTGCGCAAAGAAAAAAACAAGAAACAAGGGAACTGATGAAGATCTGTGGCGAGATCTGAAACTATAGTATTCCCCAACCCTCCTAATTGTGAGACCGGGCACCGTCAAAATGTTGTTTATTGCTGTAGTATGCAATACCAACAAATTAGTTATGTGTTTTTTTCGTCGAGAATCGACGAACGCATAGCAGTGGGAAAGATTTGGTTTTGTTTGCAAGTGAAGTTGCTAGAGTTTAGGTAGTGCCAAAGAAATTCTCGATCAGAGTGTTTCTTTGCGCACGTATCTATTTGAGCTAGCAATTGACACTTGGGTATAAAAAGTTTCTTGTTGAAAAACAAGAAACAAGAGAACTAATGAAGATCTGTGGCGAGATCTGAAACTATAGTATTCCCTGCCTTACCCCTTGGTAAACATCGCCAATTTTTTCCCACTAATAAATTAAAGTTGTTTTAATAAAATATTAAAACAACGACTATGGGATTAAGCCTGACTATTTTGCAAAACAAAATAGAAGTCGTCATCCCAAACAAAAAAACGCCAACCCTCCTAGTCAAAATTTTTCTGTAAAATTATTGGAAGGGTGCAATCGATTTGGCCCAAACATTGCACATCGTACTATTCTTTCCAGACATACATAGATCGGGTTAGAATTTGGACTATATCGGACCACTCCTTCGTGTACCTCTCACACAAAATTTGAAAATAAGAGCTTTTCTCGGATCGTCTTGACATTTTTTTCAGCAGGTTGTCCTTGCGACGAACTTAACGACGCAAAGTGTCCGATTTTCCGAAAAACCTGGCCAAAACTCTAAAAATGAATGAACTTTGACTTAACCTTTGGTTCCTATGTTTTTCGGGCCGCTGATTACGTTTTTGATATTATTTAACCCTCAGGCGGTCATTTAAGGGGTCTTTTTGGTCCCTCCTCCTATAAAATGTGATATTATCGGATCAAAATATTCTACAAATGTTTTCGGCTAATGTCGTACTTCATCAAAGTTTTGGCAAAATTGTCATACAAAGCATCATTTTAGAAGAATGGCGTCAAAGACAAAAATGTTCTTAGCTAAATTTCACTATAAGTCACCAAAGAAATGAAATCTCTATTTGCATTACATACCAAGGAAATATCGGTATCAATTTTGCCAAAAAACCAAGAAACTAAAATAGGGGTGCAAGCTTCCACAATTTCTACAGTTTTGGAAATATTTGAGTTAAGATCACTTGGAATCCTTGCACTTTAGGAGTATAATGTCTTTGGCAACTTTACTGATAAGAATGCAAGGAATATTTGTTTTAAAAAATTAACCCTCGTGCGAGTCATAAAAGGGGTCCTTTTGGTCCCTTTTTCCACAAATCTTTAAAATCTCCTATCAAATATGGTCGGATCAGACCAAAATATTCTAGAAATTTGTTTGCCATAAAAATTTACTATAGGTCTTAAAATACATCAAAACTCTGGCCCTATACTATATTCTGACATTCTGAATGAAAGAAAATCTGTATATACCTGCAAGACAAAATATCACATAAAAACGAAAAGTGCAAATATGTGCAGGATGTTTCGATGGAAATTGGTAAAAAAACCCTTCCTTTTTTATGAAATGATAAATTACGCGGCGCAACTCGATCTTACTCACAACTATTTTCATAATTTATTGTGAAAATTGATCTTGAAAAAAATTAACAAGTACGGACATCAATTATTAAAGAACGCACAATTCATTGGCGACACTGAACATCTAAAATACGTTTCACCTACCTTTCATTACAATTACAAAAAGAAAATATTTAAAAATCGTTGTTTATTTTGCATATTATCATAGATTTATAAACAACTTAAATATTGAAAAGAAAAAAATCCAAATAGGGTCACTTCGACCTGCTTTTATACCCACTTATTAAACAAGAAATGTATATATTTTTTCATAATTAAACGCACTGGGATCCTATAAACAATATCTGACCCTTTTTAGTGTAAATTGATAAATTTTTTTTTTTCGATTTTTGGCCAGGTTTTTTGGAAAATCGGACACTGTGCGACGGTACAATTTTTACAATTTTTCGGGATAATGGCCTAAGGCTCCACGAAACCCTGACGTCACCAACTAAAATGTCAAATCCGCAAGATAAAACTCCCAGAGAGTTTCTGATTGGTTCAAACTTTGCACAAGGTATTATATCTTCCAGTCATGCATCATGTTGAAATATTGACTATATCAGTCCCGTCCTTCGCGTGCCTCACACAAAATTTGGGAAAAGCGCAGTTTGAGGTCTCGTCTCAGATCTATTGAAATTTGTTTGCAGAATTTTTTTCACGTTCCTTATTGCAACCCACAGTTTGTCCAAAATGTGTTTTTTGTGTCATAAATGGATATATGCTAACGGATGAAGATACAGCTATGAAATTTGGAAGAGATGTTTATCAAATGGAGATCTTTTATATTGCATTATTTTTCCAGAGATGCTCCTCCCCCATTAAGATCCAAAAATGTAAATTTTCAGCCAATTTGGTTGAAAAATGTGGCCAGAAACCTTAAATAACATTAAAATGGGAGGTACAGTTTTATGGGGGCTATATCAAGATGTGGACAATTTTTGGTAAGGATATTACTTGATCGTAGAAAACATTATATTTATTTTTTTAGCTAAATCGGTTAACTGTTGTAGGTAAAATCCTGCACTAACCTACTATACCTCAATCTAAAGGTAAGAAGTTCTACTTTCGTTAGCAGTTTTGAATTGCCCTAATGGAATCGAAGATATTTTTTGCTGCCAACTTTAATTTCACAACAAACCGGTAAAAAATTTAGCCAAATCGACTCGACATTTATAACACACTCCACGCACTGCGGTGTAGTTTATAACATTTTTGTTTTACAACCGAATTTGATTGATTTTATATTCCGTATAAATATTTTCCATAAATATTAAATAATTTTTTTTATCAAATAACTTTGTACATACCCACAGATTATGCTTTAATATACACTATTGTTTTTCGAATATGTACGTTTTTTTGTTTTGTCTTTTTGGGCTGTTCAGAGATATCGACGTCTTTTTGTTGTTCCATACGATTCGGTACTAAATGATGTTTGGACAAGCGAGCAGAAACAAAAAAATACAAACAACAATGATTCATTTACACGCTTATAGGCCGCTTTTTGTTCTTGTTGTTTGCCAGAATACAGTCAAACTTTTCTATAACGTAGCTGTTGTGGTTATTTCCTACGTCATAGACCATTTGCTATAAAAAATTATTCTTCATTGGGACGTTCGTTAGTGGGAAGTTCGACTGTAATTATTATTGTTGTTGCTGTTATTGTCGTCATTGCTTGGTTGGTCGTAGTACACGTAAAATACCAACACCATTTTTTGCCATGTTTTCACCATTTTCGGCTGGGTATTAATGGACTTAATCATTCACACGTATCTGCATATATAGTAGATATGTTCATATGTATGTACGTTGATCGGTGTGTTTGTACTGTAATTCTCGAAGCCGATTACCCCCAAGCACTCACTCGCCCTCATGCAATTAGACATAACATATTTATTGTGTATTGTTGTTCTGAAGTTTGTTAATAAAAAAAACTCATTTACCTGCTGCAGCACAGTAGTCACTGAGGACCAAACAGAGATGGGTCGGTCAGTACGACGATGCTACAATGAACGTCTTTTACCGAGGACATTTCAAAATGACACATTTGCAGGTATGCCGTACGTACATATATGAGAATGCTATCTCTGAACGTCTTCATAAGTCCAGGTCCACACTACAGTGATTTCACTGAAGAATTTAAACGAAATTAGGCGTTCTTAGATCGAGTTCCCCATCACAGCAATTTCATAATATTACTTTAATATGGAACTCGATCGTTTTGACGCAAGTATGTATTTTCGGAGGAGGTTAAAACATCTGAACTCCAGCTTCATTCATCCAGACTTGCTGCAATACGGATAAAAGCAGAATTCTTCAACATCGACTTTATTTGCGCTCATGCTCCCACTCTCACAAGAACGAACAGACCAAAGATATATTTTACGATCGCTTAGAAGATGCATATGGCCGCTGTCCCGCCCATGACATTAAAATTATGCTAGGCGATTTTAATACCAAAATTGGAAAGGAGAATATGTATGGCCTCACAGTCGAGAAATTCAGTCTCCACAGCAAAACATCTGACAATGGAATGAGGCTGATAGACTTCGCAGCGGTAAAAAAAAACATGTTGTTTAGTAGTACCAGATTTAAGCGTCTCGACATTTATAAGGGCACCCTGGAGACAACCAAAAAGAGAACAAGAAATCATGGAAAATGGACGACATTCGGGTTATTTCCCTCTTTTGTCAAGGAAGGTTTGGGCAAAACGAATGTGCTATTCCATATCATTGACACTCATGGTAGAACAAAGAAGGTAAAGTAAATACTACAACAAATACAACTCAACAACAACCACAAAGGAATTTGTTTTTGTTTGTAACGTTACTGTCACCAGTACATGTAAACAAAACAAGGAAATTTCTATAAATTATTGGAATTTATAAAACTAAAGGCCTGCGTACATAAGCAGCCTTGTCTGATTGCCTTGCTTTCCTGCTTCATTTCTGACATAATAAAAATAAAAGAATAAAGAAGGCCGAGCAAATTTCGAACTGGGTTACTTTTTTCTTTTTTATCAGAAGTAAGCAAGGCAGCTTATATACTCAGCGCTTAATATTTTTTCACATTTGATTGAATATTTTGAAAACATGAATGTATATACGTCACATTTTCAATTTAATAGTATCCATATCATTCTACTAAATGGATAATTTCACGCAAAAAGTAGAAGTCTTGCAAAAATGTTTGTGGTCGCTAAAAATTCATTGGAAAAGGAGAAGTTGTTTCAAACTTTTGTTTTTGAAATCAAAGAAGCACATGTTTATTAGGGCTTTAATTTTTTCAAATTTAACAAAGTATCACATATATTAAGAAATATTGTATCGCTTCTATAAGAGGTGTTATAGTGTGCGGCACGTTGTTCGGACTTGGAAAAGGTTACATATCATTGATATGAAGAAGTCTTTAAGGGAAATAGTTCTTTCCTCAATGATATATTTTTTCCTCAAAAAATAGATATCCCTATTATACATCGAAAATAGAAATAAATATATAAAGTATCGTATGGAATTTGACACTAACATTACAGCCCAGTTCAGTCAGCTGGGTGTTGCGCCTACCTTATATTGTTCTACCATGATTGACACTGGGAATGCCAGGGCTGGAGTCTTGTTCTATGAAATGAAAACTTTTATAAAGAAGACAACTGTCAAATGAAAAAAATATAAAGGAAAAATTTTTCATTTCAAATTTTCATAGAACAAGAATCCAGAATCTGTGAAACAGAGCCATTTTCCTGTTTCGCCACTTTTATAAAGGAGAAAACTGTCAAATGAAAAAAATATAAAGGAAATATTTTTCATTTCACATTTTCATAGAAACAAAATTGAGCCCCAGGTCTGTGAAACAGAGCCATTTTCCTTTTTCGCCGGCCATAGAAAAACTAATTTATGAGGAGCTTGACAGGATGATTGCGAAGTGGATTATAGAAGAATCTACGAGTGGCTGGTCATATATATATATATATATATATATATATATATATATATACAGTTGCGTTCAAAATAATAGGAGCGCCCATACAAAAAAAGAAAATTGTCAAAAAATATGGTTAAACTTACCCATTTTGGTTTATTTTGAATTTGTTTAACATTGTTGACATCCCAACAGTTAATTCATCAGCAGAAATGTGGCAATCTGTTTTAAATTATTTACTGTTTACACCAACATTATAAATCGTGTTTAAAGTTTTTGTTCAAAAAAATAGGAGTGTGGAAGAAAAAGGACGATAAAAATAGTTTTAGTTGAGCTTAGGATCAAAATTGTCAATATTTTAGTTAACAGTAGTAAATCCAATAGATTTTATGAGATTTGAATGCTGTTTGAAAACAAAAGTCCTTTGGAGGTAGCCAAGAAACAGGCGATTGTCCTTGCAGAAATTGTTTCCATAAATTGAGCACTTATTGGGCAACTCAATGGATTTTGTAGACAAAAGCTTTAACGATTAGATTTGTTTGATGCTATGGATGTTATCTCTAACAATATATAATGATTGGTATCCCATAAATTTGTGTATTTCGATCCTTGAGCCAAGTTTAAGGACAGTTTACATTAGCCCTTAAGGCAAGGATCGTCCAAAAAATCGTATCTATAAGGAATTTATTGCCCTAACCAAATAATATTTAAAAGTCCTTAGGATGCTAACCTTGTATATGCAATCAGCTTCGCTTCTATTCAAAAAATGTTTAAAACGTGAACGGTTGAAATGTACTTTGAACCATTTAGTGATAGGCAGGCTGGGATTGCACTAAGGTTGGTATACGCCGTAATATATTTTTCAATATAAACTTACGTTTTTCACTCAAAAATACTTCATTTAGGTTATTTGCATTAGAAAACTGTTTATTATACGATGCAAAACCTAATAAAAATATTCTTAGGCCAACTTCAAAAGTTTGTCTTTAAAGTTTCCTTCTCAACAAAGCGTTTTGAAAAATGTCTCATATGTGCCAATCATCCAATTATTCAAAAATGAACCATATAATGAATTCTGCGTGCAGTTACGATGCTAAGGACCTCAAAACATCACTTGATTGAGAAATTAATGCCTTATAGATTCGCTTTTTTTAACCGATCCTTACGTAAAGAGGTAACGGAAACCGGCTTTAACTTGGCTCAAGGATCAAAATACACAAATTTCTGGGATACTGATCATTATATATTGTTCGAGATAACAGTCAGAGCATCAAAAAACTCTAATCACTAAAGTTCTGTCTACAAAATCCATTGAGTTACCCAATAAGTGCTCAATTTATGGAACAAATCGCTGCAAGGACAATCACCTGTTTTTAGGCTACCTCCAAAAGAACTTTTGTTTTCCAACAGCCATCAAATCTCATAAAATCTATTGGATTCACTACTGTCAACTAAAATATAGACACTTTTGATCTTAAACTCAACTAAAAATATTTTTATTGTCCTTTTTCTTCCGCACTCCTATTTTTTTGAACAACAAATTTGAAGGCGATTTATAATGTTGGTGTAAACAGTAAATAATTTAAAACAGATTACCACATTTCTGCTGATGAATTAACTGTTGGGATGTCAACAATGTTAAACAAATTCAAAATAAACCAAAATGGGTAAGTTTAACCATGTTTATTCGACCATTCCCTTGGTGTGAATGAGCACTCCTATTATTTTGAACACAGCTGTATATATGGTATTAAACAAAAAACCGGGTAAAAACCGTATCTGCCTTGATAGAAGAAAACTCAATTCCTTGACAATTGGTGATGCCTATCCGCTCCCTTATATTGGTGGGATACTTTGCCGCCTTCCTAAGGCCGAGAATATGAGCATGCCTCCGCCACTTTGTTCTGTGCGAGGAGTTGTACGAGGCTCCTTCGTAAGAAAAAAATCTTTCGTTGTATCCTACATAAATAATTCTAGGCGGATTGGAAGTACGATCGTTCCGAGGAGTAAACATAGACTCGAAGCACCACCTTGTTGCAGTAAAGGTACGTACACAATTAAACGTAGCAAACAGAGTACGAACAGACACAACACGGAAGTTGGACATCGGTAAACTGCAATTACAACAAGTAGTCACTGCATGCATATTCCACTCAACTAGACCAATTGCTTTATCAAAGCATTCCCCGTGCCGACAAAATTTGTCAGCACAGTGGCAAAGAATTGCCCACTCCATGCAAACAGGCGGAAATTCATATTTGGTTACCAGATATCCCCACCAAGGCACCCATGGTATGAACAGGAGTGTCGTACTGCTACCGATGAGAAAAATGCTGCATATAAGCCTGCTCCACAATCAGTAGCAATGCGTAGCGCACGAGATAGGTATCGGGAGAAAAGGAGAGAAGAGAAACGTCTTTTCCGCAGGAAAAAGGGAGGAGTGGAAAAGCTGAAGCGGAAAAACTCGAAATGTACAGGAGCCAGAATGAAGTCCGAAAATTCGACCAAAGAGAGAAACATCAAACTGATGGCTTTGGAACAGGCAAATCCTCCTTTAGAGATCAGCAATATAATTTGGCAACTGATATAGATAGTGTACTCAGGATACGGAAAGAATATTTCTCCAAACTGTTGGTATTCAATAGTAGCGAAGACGAAGAAGATACCGAAGATCCATAATAAGGCAGCAGGAGCCGATGGATTACCATCCGAACTCTGATAAGGTGTATGTATCAGCTAGTTAGCACCACTTTGCACGAAGAACACGTACCTGATGATTAGAACCTAGCAGACTGTGTTCCATCAACAAGAAAGGATGTAAGACTGTATGCTCTAACTCTCGGGGCATACGTCTGCTCCCTATTGCATATAAAATAGTTTTAGGGATATTGTGCTAACGAAATAGTTGTTTCAACGAAATAATTAGGCAATATCAATGCTGCTTTCTTTTTCTTTTCCGCTTCACTCCGTGAGGAGCGTAGGACTTCTACCTTATTTGTAGAGGGTTCTAAAACACTGTCTGACCACGAAGAGCTCCCACCCATACACGTAGAACTTGGCGCAGTTGCGGAAGAATTTGCCATATGTTTGTGAATAGAGGTGGCGATTGTCGTGTTCATAGCACTAGGAAACACGTGTCGTGTTTTCTAGTGCCACGAACACGAAAATTGCCTACCTCTACCTGTGATCTCCTGGGAGATTAAAATTTCGGTTCTTTCTTCCTTGTTTTTGGTGACAAAATTCGTCAGGAGCACAAGGAAGAGCACGAACGAACGTAAATTTATGGAAGCCTGTGGGCGCCACCGTTGACCTTTATGAGCTCATCCGCTACCATCCCTACTGCCTTGTCCGCCATAACAACGAAGATATTTGTAGTTCCTAATCCCCAAGTACTTTTGGTAGTGCTGCAGGTATTTCTTCCAAGCAGCGAGTTTGGGTTATACCGCCCATGATCGGTCGCTAGAGCCTCGTTTGCGCGAACAGAAGACACCAAAGTCTCAAGTAGACGAGTGAATGAGGTTGGAGTTTGAAGAGGATTGGCTATGTGAACAAATATATTAATCGTATTCGCATCACTCTTCCGATTGTCCTGCTTAAGACCTGGCAAATCCATCATTGAACACATATTTTCATTGTGGCAAATCCTAGAAAAGACCCAAAAGGGCAGATCGACACATTATATTTTTTTGTGGAGTAGACAGCCCCCTACATTCAAAGGAATTCCAAGCCATGTCTAAATTTGGTATTTCCGCAGAGCTCATTCGGCTTTGTAAAACGACTTTAACTTATAGCCGGTCCTCAGTTAATATAGGAAACAACCTCTCCGAACAGTTCAGTACCAAAAGAAGTTTCAGACAAGGAGACGGTCTTTCGTGTGATGTATTCAACATCCTGCAGGAAAAGGTTATACGAGATGCAAAAGTCAAAAGAAATGCCACAATATATACCGACATCTATATGTTACTTGCTTATGCTGACGATATTAACATCATGGATCGACAGTAAAAAAGTATCAGTCGGCTTTGCCGACAGAGTTATACCCTCAGCCTATGTGAATTGAAAGTTTTCAGAATTTTGTGGCTTTTTTGGACATTTGAACTTGCTGACAAAAATGTAGATTAGGATTAAAGTTCAAAAGTGTTGTGGAGGAGGTACCTGAAGGAATGCATCGGCGTAGTCCATTTTGGAAGTGGATCTTATTTTGGGAATCATATCTTTTCGATAGATATCGCGCCCACCAGTCATTTCAGTGGGTCATCGTATAACGTTTGGACTAGTATGCCAGGAAGCATGGACGTGTCCACGGAAAACATAATATCGCTTTAAACAGGACCATAAAGAACAGCATCGGTATACATTTACAAAGGATCTTCGGACAGACCCTAAACTGTACATAGACACAAATGTTGAACTTTTGAGGGCGAGGTACCCTAAGGAGAAGATCGATATGGGCCATTTTAGAAGTTAAACTAAATCTGGACGGAATATTAGGAGATCAAAAGTTTAAGCCAAATTTGTTGCCCCGTTCAAGAGATATCGTGCATAACACTTAAGTGAAATTTTTTAGATATTGGGGGGAAGTACCGGAAGTTGTGGACCGGTATTGTCCATCTTCGAACTGAAACTAAGTTTGAACAAAATATGAAGAAGGCCAATTTTTGGACAAAACGGTTGATCAGTTCGAGAGTTATTGTGCTCTTCACCCACTATATATGGTGCCATAGGGTTTTTTACACCTTTCGGTCTGTTTTCTCAAGACTTGCCCTTGAAAAGCCTTTACCGTCGTAATTGGGGCAGCGAATGTAAGTTGCTTTAATAAAAATCAAGTGATTCGAGATCAGGGTTTAAAGTGAACATATCCGAAATTTTGTGTGGGTGGTACCCGAAGGAGTTGACCTATTGACTCCATATTCGAACCTGATGTATATCTGGTAGATGTATTGGAATGTGTAAAGCACTGCCGACCAAGAAGATGGCACACAAAATTCTCCATATTGGCAACTTTTGACAGTGTGTTAGTAAGGTTGTAAGCACGCATGCTGCAAAACAAAAACAAATCATAACATTTGCTCTCTTGTGTGTGCTCTTTCGTTGCGTTCGGGTCGTGTGTGTGAATTACTGAAAAACTTCGTAACTTCAACAATACCAAAGAACGGCTTTGGTGTAAAGTATGGACCAAATCGGTCACTCTCTTCAAAACTTACTGTGCGCACAATTTTTCGAACATTGTTGAACTTTTTTGGGGAAGATACCGGATGGAGTGGACCGATATAGATTATCTTCGAATTTAAACTAAATTTGGACAAAATTTTATGAAGGCCAAATTTTGAACCGAATCGGCAAATCCGTCCGAGGTGGGAGTTTTTTTTTTGTACCGTCGTATGGGAGGCAGTGAATACATGTGGCTAGAATAAAAATCGAAGCGATGCGAGAGTAGGTCATAAACTTAACTTTTCTGAAATATTGTGTAGGATGTACCCGAAGTAGTGGATTTTTGAGTTCATATTGGAACCTCATCTGGTACAAATTTCACGATGTGCAAAGTATGGAACAAATCAGTTACTGCCTTCAAGTATTATAATGCGCACAAATTTTCGGAACACACACACGGTGTCATAGGGGTTTTTTGAAACTTTCATGCTATTTTTCTCAGGCTGTATGGACTTGGCCCTGATGAAGATTGTACCATCGTATTGGGGCGGTGAACACAAGTTGTTGCAACACAAATCAAAGCGATTCGAGAGGTCCTAAACTTAACTATTCCGAAATTTTGTGTGGGAGGTACCCGAACGAGTGGACCGATTGAGTCCATATTGGAACCTCATCTATGTCTGCGTTTTACGATGTACAAAGTATAGATCAAATCGGTCACTCCCTTTAAGAGTAATCGTGCGCACAAAGCTTCCGAACATTTTCGAACTTTTGTGGGGGTGGTACCGAAAGGACTGAATCGATATAACCTATCTTCGAACTTAAACTAAGTTTGGACAAAATATTACAAAAGCCAAATTTTGGACCGAATCGGCTGGTCCGTTCGAGAGTTATCGTGCGCTCCAGCCAGCCAGACAGACAGACGGACGGACATGGCTAAAACAACTCCAAGTTGTCTGAAACGGATTTCATTCAAACGTACTCGTACTGGATAACAGATGCTACTTTGGCCTAAGTAAGCAGTTTAAAAACAAAGCCAAACAAAAATAACACTTTCAAAATCACTGATACTACACGTGCTAATATGTGGTTCCGAGGCATGGGTACTGCGGAAGTAGATAAGGCATTCTTCCAAAGATCTTCGGGACAATCTACGTTGACGGTGTATATCGTCGTATGAACCACGAGCTGTATCGGCTATACAACGACATCAGCATAGTTTTTTGCGGATTTTATCTGGTGTTGGCCAGTCTTTTGACTACAACGCCAGTCAGCATAGTTGAACGTATCGAGACACAGCGATTGCGTTGGCTAGGCCATGTCGTAATAATGAGCTATGATAATAATTGCTCCACAAACATCCCAGAAGGGACAAGGGAGACTTCTCTCATATCACTGAGTGCACCCCGATTCGTATTAGCTCAATGATATTATGGGACCTATTTTTTATCGCCGAATCCGAACGGCAGGTCCCAAGACACCACTTGTAGAGAATTTTTACATGGCTAAGATACTCAGGAAATGTCGCCAAACATTACGCTGAGGAGTATTTTGCGGGCATTCAGTGTGCAAGGTGTCACCCAATGAGCAATGATGAACCCGCTAAAAAGGCATATAAAGACGAGATCGAAAAACATGGTATTCCAAATTGGAGAAATAAAGCAACAAATAGAGAGCAATGGAAATATTTTCTTAGTTCGGCTTATCGGACAAATGTTCTGTAGATTATCTCGGTTGAGATTATCGAATACTTCCTGGAAAGTGCCTAATGTCTGTAAATAGCTTTTTTGGAGGATACTATATTTTACAGATATAAAATCAATGTCCAGTAAAACTACAGTAAAAACCACTGTCTATACATCTATACTATGTGCAAATCCATTAAAACGAACATCAGATAAACACGTTGGTAACAACAAAAACTTGATAATACTTAAGGTTTAATCAAAATAATGTTTTTTTAGAACTCACACGGATACAGGCCAATAAGCGTTAAATCGATGGAGTCAAATGCATGACGACAAACGCTTTGGTAATGTTATTATTGACGGTATTGTAATTAACTTAATTCTGTTATTCCCCTCTCTTTTCAGAAAAAACATTATTATTTATTTTTTTAGTAGCAACCAATTTGTTTCTTATTGAAACCGGTATTTCATTGCGTTCTAAACCATAGAGGAGGAGATAAGTTATGTAGGTAACACCGTAACCTTCACGAGAACGGACAGTAGTTGTTGTTTTCGGTTATCACTTCATGATTTCATTTGCAATGGAACGCTTGCGCCAATGTTTCAAAAATCACGTTTCAATAACAAATGTTATTGTTATTGGAAAATAGAAAAAGAGAACTGTTTGTTTTGCTCTCTTCTTTGTTAGTACACAAAATCTCCGCACCAAACAAATTCTAATCGTTACTTCCGCTAACAACTAGGCGATAACATCTGCAGCTGTTGTTTCAATGAAAACTGGAAGTATGAACGTCTAGCATATAGAGTTATGGGTCATGCCACTGCTACAGATACAAACAATCATAAAGATACAAAGTTGGTATTCAGCTGGCCAAATGGAACACATGTACAGTAGAGAGTCTTACTAATTGTTTGGTGGTAATGTTTTTTGTTTCGAATTACAGTTCCCAGTAATATGCAGCTACCTTAGATTTGTGAAGATATTCTAAGAAAATAATAAAAAATAAATAAAATAACAAAAGATTTTCGAACTCTCTGCAAAGTAAACACAACGGATGCCCTTAGTGTACGACGCACAGTTGTTCAGAAATCGATTTGCATGCCCAAAACCCCCATTTTTTTGTCACCGGTTGTTATTTTCTGTATGGGATTCGATAGTAAACATAAAACATAAACATAAAAGCAAAACATTAGATCAAAATATTGGAAGGTGTGGGCGTGGCGTGCTCCTAAAGAAACAGCTATTTCTCAAAAACTATAACTGACATTATTAGCTACGTTCCAAAAAGTTTTTACACATTTTGCACATTTTTGCCCAAAATGCGTTCCCGTACACCAAAAAAGTTGCAAAATGTTCACTTCTCTTTGAACAAAAATGGCGCTTAATAGCTTTCTCTTTAGAAACTTTTTACACGACAAATTTGGGCGAGCAAAATGTGCAACATGTTTGCCGGCTTCGGATTGGCTGATACATCGACTTTGACATTTGCTTCAGTTTTTATGACGTTTCTGCCATTTTTCCGTTCCCGTACATTTTGGAAAAATGTGTATGTGGAACTCATTTTCAACAGTTTGCTCTTTTGACACTTTCATCATTAAAAAAGTACTGGAACGAAGCAATTGTGTTCGTTGTTCTTTTGTTAGGTAGGTAGGATTGTTGCCTTTAACCCCCAGTTTTTGTAACATTTTTTATTCTTCTCACACGAATTGTCAAATTTTGTAGATCGATTTACTCACTTTAGCGCAAATGTAGAGCGCTGATTTTTAAATGAGGAATCCTTAAAGATATATGGAACGGGTATACGAAAAATTAGATGTGTATGTCATCTGGGGTCTGAGCTATGAATGCCTAAATTATTACGAATATAGACGAACGAACAAAAATAAGTTACAAAAACTGGGGGTAAGAGTAGTTTTAATAAATTATTGTAGCGTTTACACGACGTCAGGTATTTTATTTTTTCCTTAGGTACTACATTTTAGTGAAATTCCCAGTTTATTGGACAAGAACTTTTAGGAAACAGTTTGGAACAAAGTCCGTTTTCACAGAATGATGTCCGAGAGTATCCTCTTTCAGTCCATATATACTTTGGTACACGTCACGCTCCGTTCGTTTAACACTTGTTTAAATTTTTTGAAATTACATGGGTAAAATGTGTATTTATACCCTACACCACCTTGTGGTAAGCGGTATAATGTCTTAGTGCATTAGTCTGTAACATGCAAAAGGAAACGAGATATACTCATAGTTCCCCAGCAAAAATGCTCATTACAAATTGGCCTACTTTCTCATTATTTTAACACGGGCATGTCATAGGGAGTAAGTACTTATCTTTGTGCACTTAAAAGTAAATAAATAAGTACTTAAATAAGTAGTTACGACTTGAAGTAACCAGGGAGTAGCTACTTATTTATCTACTTTTTTAGTGCCCAAAAAATAAGAACTTACTCCCTATGACATGCCCGTGTTAAAATAATGAGAAAGTAGGCCAATTTGTAATGAGTATTTTTGCTGGGTCCTTTTAGGGAATCACTTTCTGAGTCGATTTATGCATGTCCGTCTTTTCTTCTGTCTGTCCGTCTGTCTGTTCATGTATTTTTGTAAACAAAGTACAGGTTGCATTTATTGTCCGATTCACATGAAAACTTTGGAAGATAGTTTTTTTGGCCAAAGGATGAACGCTATTTATTTTGGTAAAAATCGGTTCAGATTTAGATAAAGCCCCCATATATATCTTCGCCCGATTTAAGGCATTTGGTGCACGAAAGACGCTATATATGTCCGATTTCAATAAAATTTGGAATGTGCGACGAAATTAAGCCTAGTATAGAAATGGGTTCAGATTTGGATATAGCTCCCATATATATTATCGGCCGATTTTAGGTATTTGATGCACGAAACGCGCTATAAATGTGCGATTTCAATAAAATTTGGAATGTTTGCAATTTTTGCAAATTATATCGAAATCGGTTCAGATTTGGATATAGCTCCCATATATATATTAGGCAGATTTGAGGTATTTGATGCACGAAACACGCTATATATGTCCAATTTTGATGAAATTTGGACTATGTGACGGAATTTGGTCTACAAACAAATGTGAAAAATTATATCGAAATCTGTTCTGATTTGGATTTAGCTCCCATATATATTTTACATATTCCCAGTGGTGTAGGGTATTATATAGTCGGCACCGCCCGACTTTCATCCTTTCCTTACCGGTTTTTCCATACCGTTTTCCATATACATAATTTATAGTTTTTTTTCACACAAATGTATTTTTTTAATATATAAGTTTTTAAAAGAGTTATAAAAGCTTTTTAAAAACCCAAGGAGTATTTTTTCAATTTTGGAAAAAACTTAATTTTTTTTTTAAAAAATGTTGAAAAAATTTTTTTTTTTTCCGAAGAAATTTTTATTTTCATTTTTTTGTATTTTTATGGTTCGTTTATTGGGGTTTGACCTTATTTAAACTTTTAAACCTTGACCTTATTTAAATGGTAAATGGATTTGAGCGAACGGCTAGAGCTGCAATCCTGAAATTTGGAATAAGGATTACAGTTGGGTTGTGGGATTGAGGAAGTTTTGCAAATTGATACTTGTGGGTTCGAAAAGTACTAAATGGTACTCAATTTTGTACAATTTGGATTTGGTCGAACGGATAGAGCTAGAATCTTGAAATTTGGAATTAAATTACTGTTGGAGTGTACGATTGAGGAAGTGTTAGAAATTCGACTTTAATGGTACGAAAAGTACAAAATTGGGTACAATTTGGATTTGGGTTAACGGATAGAGCAGGAATCCTGAGATATGGAATTAACATTAATGTTAAAGTGTGGAGTGGAAAAGTACTAAATGGTACTAAATTTGGTACAAGTTGGATTTGTGTGAACGTATTGCGCTGAAATCCTGAAAACTGGGATTAAGATTACTGTGGAAGTGAAGGATTCGTACTTATGTTTACGAAAATTACTAAATGGCACTAAATTTGGTACAATTTGGATTTGGGTGAACGGGTAGCGCTCGAAATGTGGAATTAGGTAGACTTGTGGGTACAAAGAGTATTAAATTGTACTATGTTTGGTACAATTTGGTATTGGACGAACGGATAGATCTGGATTCCTGAGATTTGGAATTAAAATTACTGTTATTATTTGGTAATAATGTCAGATTTAAAAAATATAATTGTTCCACAAACATCCCAGACGGGACAGGGGAGACTTCTCTCATATCAATGAGTGCACCCCGATTCATATTAGCTCAATGATATGGGACCTACTGTTTATCGCCGAGTCCGAACGGCGTGTCTTACGACACCACTTTATAGAGAAGTTTTACATGGCTGAAATACTCAGTATTTTGCCACCGTTGAAAATTTTGATGTTGCCAGGCCGGGGAATCGAACCCACGACCTTCTGCGTGCATGGCGGGGTTGTATACCATTGCACCACGGTGGTACCCAATACCAAAATACGTACCAAAAATATACGAAAAGTACTAAATGGTACGGGATTTAGTATAATTTGTTATTGTGTAAAGGGAATTTTGAAATATTAGGAGGAGGTTGCTGAAGTTCGTACTTATGTATTTATATATAAAGTACAAAATAGTACAAGTATTGGTTTGGGGAACAGATAGAACTGGAAATGGGAATAGCGGCTGGTATATAGAGTTGATATAAGGAGGTAATTGTGTGAAGGTTATACCCAGATGTACGAAAAGATCTAAATTTGGTACTATTTTAGTATTGCATAAACGATATTATTAGGAGTGTTTTGAAATACGTACAAATTCTGAAATTTGGTATGAAGGTCGCTGTGGGCTGAAATTGTATTGGAAATACCAACTATAAAGCTACGAAAAGTACTAAATAGTACTAAAATTGGTCTTGGGTGTAGGAATAAAGCTAGAATTAATGTTCGAAAAGTTCTAAAGAGTAATATACAATTAGTGTTTTAGATGTACTAAATAATACTAAATAATACTAATACATTGGGGCACAGATATTGGATGAACTTGTAAATCCAGTGTTCTGTAATTCGTTATGACGATCACTGTTGGGACTAGATCAGAATGGTTATGAAAATTATGATTACACATGTAATGCCATAGGTGTTTGGCGAAAAAGTAGGGCTAAAGATGTAAAATTTGAGATGAGGTCCTGGGTTTGGTCTTGCATTGTACCAATGGTTTTATGTGAACGCGGTTTCTATCTTTCCAAAAAAATTATTAGGGACGTTTTAGTAAGTGTATTTGGAAAGGTAGACCTAGGCGACAATTTTTTACAAGAAGGTTTTTACATCTTGAGGATAGAAAGCGCTTAATAAAAACATCTCAAAAAATGTGTACAACAAATATTTCAGTGTTCACCATTTCCATACTACATTTTGTTTATTTGTTTTGTATATCCTTTCCGCATACAAAGTAGCGGGAACTTTGCTAGTTTCTGATAAAAGAATAAACGAGTAAAGGCCTGCGTACATAAGCTGCCTTGCCTTCCTGCTTCATTTTTGACATAACAAAAATAAAAGAATAAAGAAGGCCGAGCAAATTTCGAACTGGGTTGCCCTTTTCTTTTTTATTCTTTTATCAGAAACAAGCACGGCAAGCAGGTGAGGCAGCTTATGTACCCAGGCCTTAAGGGCAACATACATATATCGAATTTTTCTTTATTTTTTATCAGAAATGGCGCCCAACTTTACTGAAACGTGGGATGTGTTTTCGGCTTTACTGTGAATGAGTTCACCTCGAAACAAGGTGTCATTTGAAACAAATATCATATTCACTAACAATATAATAAAATAAATAAATATAATAATAATTATTCGCTATAGACTCTAAAATAGGCAACTTCTCATTCCTTTTAATAACTAAATTTAACATAAATAAAGATATGTTTACCAAGGGGTAAGGCAGGGAAGACTATATGTTTTTCAACAAGAAACTTTTTATACCCAAGTGACAATTGCTCGCTCAAATAGATACGTGCGCAAAGAAACACTCTGATCGAGAATTTCTTTGGAACTACCTAAAGTCGAGCAACTTCACTTGCAAACAAAACCAAATCTTTCCCACTGCTATGCGTTCGTCGATTCGCAACGAAAAAACACAACTAATTTGTTGGTATTGCATACTACAGCAATAAATAACATTTCGACGGTGCCCGGTCTCACAATTAAGAGTGTTGGCGTTTTTTTTTCACTAATAAATTAAAATTGTTTTAATAAAATATTAAAACAACGACTATGGGATTAAGCCTGACTATTTTGAAAAACAAAATACAAGTCCTCATCCCAAATAAAAAAACGCCAACACTCTTAATAAATAAAGATATTTCATAAATTTCCAAATAAAATACCGTAAATTATATATAAATAACTTTGAAATTTCGACTTACAATATATAAAAATATTTATCAGCATCCTTGGGCTTAATATCCTTTGCATTCTCTATGTTATAGGATTTTTGATTTATATTCAAATCATCCCTCAATCCACTCGATGATCCCAGGGTGCTATTACGAGATTCATGATGATAACCCATTGTCATTGGCGCTGAAGATGATGTATGTGAATTATTGGCATCTCTGGTAGCTGTTTGTCCAGACCAAAAGTAGCGGAATGTGTCCATGGCGGTGTGAAGGCTAAAACTGTAATAAAAACGAATAAACGTTACAATTCAATTATTGTAAAATAACAAAAATTCTTCTTTGTTTCAAAAAATATTTGTTATTGTTGTTCTTGCTATCGTTGTTGTTGTACAAATAACACCTAGATAATGCGTAAATTAATCAAGTATTCTTGGCACAAAAGTATATTAACCTCAGCCAAGGTCAAGGTTGATATTTCATTCATTCTTTGTAACGAACTGATAAAGCTCGATTCAGACAACAGAGTCACTCAGTGGTCGGAGAGTCATCAACAGTAACCGGTTGTAAAAAAAATGTTTATGTTTATATTTTTGTTTTCTTTATCAAAAGAAGATGAAATTGGAAGAGCAGAAAAAAACAATAACAATTTATAAACCTTGTGAACTTCTTAATTTACAGTAAAACATAGAGTTCTTATCTTAGAAGATTTACAATGTTATTGGAAATCTAAACACCAGACAAGACCGACCGGCATATAGCGCAGCAGATTTCTGTAGACTCTTTCTGAAAGAGAGGGTATTTCTATAGACCCTTTCTGAAAGAAAGGGTGCCCCTAGAGACACTTTCTGAAAGAAAGGATGCTCCTAGAGACATTTTCTGAAAGAAAGGATGCTCCTACTATAGACCTTTCTGAAAGAAAGGATGCTTCTATATAGACCCTTTCTTAAAGAAAATGTGATTCTATAGACCCTTTCCGAAAGAAAGGGTGCTTCTATAGACCTTTTCTGAAAAAAGTGTGCTTTTATAGAACATTTCTGAAATGCTTCTATAGACCTTTTCTGAAATGATTCTATAGACCCTTTCTGAAAGAAGGGGCGCTTCTATAGACATTTTCTGAATGAAAGGGTGCTTCTATAGACCCTTTTTTCAGAACCTTTTTAGACCTTTTCTGAAAGAAAGGGTGCTTCCAAAGACCCTTTCTGAAAGAAGGTGCGCTTCTATAGTCCCTTTCTGAATGAAAGGGTGCTTCTATAGACCCTCTCTGAAAGAAATGGTGCTTCTATAGACCTTTTCTGAAAGAAAGGGTGCTTCTATAGACCTTTTCTGAAAGAAAGGGTGCTTCTATAGACCCTTTCTGAAAAAAGGGTGCTTCTATAGACCTTTTCTGAAAAAAGGGTGCCTTTCTGAAATGCTTCTTTAGACCCTTTCTGAAAGAAAGGGTGCCTTTCTGAAATGCTTCTATAGACCCTTTCTGAAAGAAAGGGTGCTTCTATAGACCCTTTCTGAAAGAAAGGGTGCTTCTATAGACCCTTTCTGAAAGAAAGGGTGCTTCTATAGACCCTTTCTGAAAGAAAGGGTGCTTCTATAGACCCTTTCTGAAAGAAAGGGTGCTTCTATAGACCCTTTCTGAAAGAAAGGGTGCTTCTATAGACCCTTTCTGAAAGAAAGGGTGCTTCTATAGACCCTTTCTGAAATGCTTCTATAGACACTTTCTGAAAGAAAGGATGCTGCTACAGACCCTTTCTGAAAAAAGAGTGCTTTATAGACCCTTTCTGAAATGCTTCTATAGACCTTTTCTGAAATGCTTCTATAGACCCTTTCTGAAATGCTTCTATAGACCTTTTCTGAAATGCTTCTATAGACCCTTTCTGAAAAAAGGGCGCTTCTATAGTCCCTTTCTGAAAGAAAGGGTGCTTCTATAGACCTTTTCTGAAAGAAAGGGTGCTTCCAAAGACCCTTTCTGAGTGAAAGGGTGCTTCTATAGACCCTCTCTGAAAGAAATGGTGCTTCTATAGACCTTTTCTGAAAGAAATGGTGCTTCTATAGACCCTTTCTAAAAGAAAGGGTGCTTCTATAGACCTTTTCTGAAAAAAGTGTGCCTTTCTGAAATGCTTCTATAGACCCTTTCATTTCAGAAAGGGTGCCTTTCTGAAATGCTTCTAAAGACCCTTTCTGAAATGCTTCTATAGACCCTTTCTGAAAGAAGGGGCGCTTCTGAAAGAAAGGGTGCTTCTATAGACCCTTTCTGAAATGATGATTTCTGAAAGCAAAAAGGCGCGCTTCTATAGACCCTTTCTAAAATGCTTCTATAGATGCTTTTTGAAAGAAAAAAGGCGCGCTTCTATAGACCCTTTCTGAAAGAAAGAGTGTTTCTATATACCCATTCTGAAAGAGAGGGTGCTTTTATAGACCCTATCTGAACGAAAGGGTGCTTATATAGACCCTTTCTAAAGGAAAGGGTGCTTCTGAATGCACTTTCTGAACGCAAGGGTCCTTATATAGACCCTTTCTGAAGGAAAGGGTGCTTCTGTAGACCCTTACTGAAGGAAAGGGTACTTCCATAGGCCCTTTATGAAAGAAAGGGTGCTTCTATAGACCCTTTTTAAAAGAAAGGGTGTTTCTATAGACCTTTTCTGAAAGAAAGGGTGCTCCTAGATACACTTTCTGAAAGAAAAGATGCTCCTAGAGACATTTTCTGAAAGAAAGGATGCTCCTATAGGCCCTTTCTGAAAGAAAGGGTTCTGTAAAAAGGGCCACAGGAGTACCTTCGGAAAATTTGTAAAACCTTCAAAACTTTTTTTGTTAATGCGTAATGTCCATTCCACTAAATTGGGCCATTTTGAGTTTAAAAGTTTGTATGAAATGCGGTATTGGCTAACAAAAACCGGTTATTTAAACACAATCTGGGACATTCTATTTTCGTTACATCCTTGTATACATACAACGATGGAGATACAACAAATTATTAACAAATTTGCTGTTTAACAAATTGATTTGTACACAACTGTCACACCCTTCATTTTCAATACGTAAATATTTTATCGCAACAATAGCTTTGTTCCAGTACTTTTCTAATGGCAAAAGTAGTAAAAGAGCAAACTGTCAAAATTGCCCTCAGAGCAGATATATTTTCAAAAAGTATGGGAACGAAAAAACTGTGAAAAATATTTAAATGTGTCATATAAAAAATGGCAGACGTCATGCAAAAACATAACAAAGATAAATTTTTAAGAATTTGTTTTATTTTAATTGTTTAACATGAAAGGACACTTGCAAATTAACTACAGGAACCAACACCGATTTTACGCATTCCTCTGATCGCTTATACAGCTGTATGTAGTACGAAATTTTAAGATTAAAATCTCTCCAGGCAAGAGATCGAAATTTAGTGTTAAATCATCAATGGCCTCAGAAACGACTAATTTTCAGCAAAACCCAATGTTTGCAAACGGCATTCTGCTGGTCAAGCTTTTCCTTTTTTATTTAAAATAAAAAAAAAATATTTTTATGAAAACCTGCGTTTCTTTGCTAAATGTATGATGATGTTCATCTGATTTATATAATGCAATTACATTGTGAAACAAAATATGAGGTATTTAAAGAAAATTTAAAATACATTTAACTTGATAATGACACATTTGGCTCTATAGCGAACACCATGTTGCGTTTCCTTGCAAACAGACATTCCAGTCGGTACGAGATGGAACAACGATAGGTTCTTCTACAATTCCTGAATTTACATCACCATCTTGCACACGTCAAAGATCATACGAGATTTAAAAACTTCTTACAATATTGCTCTATAGGAAGCGTCTACACAGGACATATCTCTAGGCCATTAGAAGCGACATTTCTGCTGAAAGTTAAGAATAAGTCTGGACAACATTTCGGATCTTGCTGTTGCAAAAGCAAATGACAGTGGTACTTCAGATACACATTTTCCTAAAATGTCCAAACCTCGAAGGGTCACGTTAATGATTACGTATTTTTGTATTTCACGTATCGATATTAATGTACGCTAGTTTTAGACCCGGCTTGTGGATGCTGCAGTTGTGGAAGATTTCGTATTATAAAACATTCGCCACAAAACTTTTTAAAGTTGAAAAACCTTGATTGAATTGAATTGAAAAAAACTGTTAATTAATGACAAATTCCTGCGAGTTTTAATACGTAACACCGCGGATTGTAGTTATCACTGCATCTGTAATTGCCTTGAAGTGTTATTTCGTTGTTAAATACAGAATTTGATTATTTTGTAGTCAAATTATTTCTCCAATTATTATTTTTTCCTCTCAACAAATGTCAAATATATTGTTTGACGAATTTACAACTTTCTACACACCCAAATTTGTGTAGTAGAAAATAGTAGAAGAGAAAGCCATTCCGAGCCATTTTTGTTTAAAGAGAATAGAACATTTTGCCAATTTTTGTAGTACGGGAACGCATTTTATCAAAAAATTTTAAAAATAGTACTACATAGTACTATTTTGCAGGTTCTGGAACACAGCTATTATCAACAACAACAAGTCAAGTGTTTGTATATGACTCAAAAAAGTACTTCTCGCGGTCTACAAACATTCATACGTACATGTCTGCTGCGTCCAGATTAAAAATTATCAAAATTCTTGGACATTTTTGTTTACATTGAACATGTGGTTATTATTAAATTAAATGGCTATTCAATAAAACGCAATCGAAGATTCCTCAGTGTCTGAGGTCTCCAAGGTATCTACAGTACTAAAACTGACTTTGGTATCACAATAAAGTTCAGACGACTTACCACCATGACATTAACTGATATTCGATCTGCAGTTAAAATAGTAAAGGACATATCCGAACAGTTCAGTGGAAAACTTTTAGCAACCAGAAATTAAATCGTGCGATATTATTAGAATTTTGCTGAAATTTAATGCATGCGGACCCACCCGATTTTCTTTGCCGATGACAACACCCACCTTTCTACACGATAGGCAGAACCTAAGAACAGCAAAAAACAACCATTTTCCACGAATACGTTTTCACCATTGTAGCGGCAATACGAGTATATGGCGGAATGCCTACTCCGAACTCTTTTGGTCCGTGCCGGGATAAAAAGAAACAGCGGTAATGGTCATGGGTGCATCTGTTTTACCCGTCTCCAGGACTATTGCTATAGGTGTTACTTTGATTGTTACTGCGCCAGATTATCTCCCAGCGTGTCTCCAACTTTGTCATTAGATTCATCTTCGTTGTCAGAATACGATACACCCTCGCAGTCTCCCCAATTCTTCAGCACGCCGGAAATTCATCATTCCTGCAATTCAGTAGCAACGGTCTCCGCAACAAAAACAGCTAAATTGTAGACTTTATGAGTCGGTGAAGCATCATGATCGCCGGGATCCAAGAAACAAAGCTCACCGTCACCTATAGGTAGATTGCAAGGGCTTCGCGGATGGATCGTACAAGAGGCGGAAAAGGAAGACGTGCCTTGCGCATACACCAGTATGTCCAATACAGATCTATTGCGAGCAAATTATTAGCTTCACATTTTACACGGTGAACGAAAACGCACCTAAAAGAATAAGAGGAGATTGCAACAGCTCGCCAGACATCACCATCTTGGCACCTCATCTGATAAATGCAGTGTCCCGGCACCCTGTAAATTCGCTTGGCTCAGACCACATTCCTATCATTGTCACGGATAACAGAAACCCCGACTTTAAAACCTCTGATCAACGTACTTTTCTGAACCATGGGAAATCGGATCACCGATTCAGAGAACCCAGATTCTCGGCTAGAAAATTGCTGGGAATATTTTCCGGGACATCAACCCAGCTGCAACCACTTGCTATATACCAAAATTAAACAAGATTTTCAAGCGAATTTCGGCAAACTTAAGGCCTTGGTAAATAAAAGACATGGCATTATTAAGGCATCGACACATAAGAGGCATGGCATCCTTACTTAAGTCATATCTGGTAAATGACTAAAGACGAAGCTCGACCTAATTCAAATGTGATTCTGAAATCTTTATTAGGTCGAACTTGGTCTTTAGTCATTTACCAGATATGACTTAAGAAAGAATGCCATGCTTCTTATGTGTCGAGGCCTTTACTTAAGAATAAAGAACGGCCGAGTCAAACCCGATCTATGTTGCCCTTTGCCTTTTTAGTCTTATACCTCAACTTAAGCAAGAATGCCAGCCGCTTATGCACCGAGACCGTTACTCTTGGAGTCTACAGGCCAGGGTACATAAGCTGCCTCGCCTGCTTGCCTTGCTTTCCTGCTTCATTACTGACATAATAAAAATAAATGATTAAAGAAGGCCGAGCAAATTTCGAACTGTGCTGCCCTTTACTTCTTTATTCTTTTATCAGAAGCAAGCAAAGCATGAAGGCGAGGCAGATTGTATACCTAACCCTTAAATGAAATACACCGCTTTTTCACGCTCAGTTTCATGTTAAAGCCTAAAGGCCTGCGTACATATGCTGCCATGCTTGCTTCTGATAAAAGAATAAAAAAGAAAAGGGCTACCCAGTTCGAAATTTTGTCGGCCTTCTTTATTCTTTTATTTGTATTATGTCAGAAATTAAGCAGGAAAGCAAGGCAATCAGGCGGGGCAGCTTATGTACCCAGGCCTTAAAGGCCAAGTACTACCTAATTCAAAAGAATTAGGTAGTACTTGGCCTTTAATCTTTTACATGAAACTGAGCGTTTTAAAAACGGTGTATTTCATTCTGTTAACACCTTAAGGCCTGGATACATGAGCTGCCTCGCCTGATTGCCTTGCTTTCCTGCTTCATTTCTGACATAACAAAAAATAAAAGAATAAAGAAGGCCGAGCAACTTTCGAACTGGGTTGCCCTTTTCTTTTTTATTCTTTTATCAGAAGCAAGCAAGGCAAGTAGGCAAGGCAGCTTATGTACCTAGGCCTTTACAAGCTCGTTGCCTGGATTCATTGCCTTGTTTCATTTCTGACATAATAAAAATAAAAGAATAAAGAAGGCCGAGCCAATTTCGAACTAGATTGCCCCTTTCTCCTTTATTCTTTTATTTTTATTATGTCAAAAATGAAGCAAGGCAATGAAGCCAGGCAACGAGGCAGCACCCAGGCCTTTAAGGTCTGCGTACATAAGCTGCTCTGCCTGAAGGCCTGCGTACATAAGCCGCTCGGCTTTCTTGCTTAATTCATTTCTGGTAAAAGACCAAAGACCAAGTTCGACCTAATTGAAATGTGGTTCTGACATTTCTTTATTTCTTTACCAGAAATGAATTAAGCAAGAAAGCCGAGCGGCTTATGTACGCAGGCCTTGATTGACTTGCTTTCCTGCTTCATTTTTGACATAATAAAAATAAAAGAATAAAGAAGGCCGAGGAAATTTCGAACTGGGTTGCCCTTTTCTTTTTTATTCTTTTATCAGAAGTAAGCAAGGTAAGCAGGCAAGGCAGCTATGTACGCAGGCCTTTTTATTTTCTATTATTTTATTAGTATTTCAATTGCAAATTCACATTTTTAAAGTTTTTTAACCTTTAATTGTGTACAAATTGTTGAGTAAACGAACACACCTTTTGTTAGGAAGTGTTAGTTAAAGAAATAAATCCTTATAGAGGAGGATAAACCAGGAAAACCTCTAATGTAAACCTCCTACAATATTTCTAAGCCTTTCTCCTATTGTACAGTTCCGTAGTTTAAGCGATTATGAATTCAACTAATTGTTCATGCGATATCCTATAACTTATACCAAGCCAATCCATATGTTTCGCAAATAATTTATAATCGGTTATTGGACTCTATTTCACATTTCTTACTTTTTCACTTCCTTAAAACTTGAAACAAAAAACAATAAGTGAGTAATTGAAATAATTTCGCTTAAAAATGTTTATAATGTACTGAGAATTTGTTTAATAACTTTCGAACTGGGTTGCCCTTTTCTTTTTTATTCTTTTATCAGAAGCAAGCAAGGCAAGTAGGCAAGGCAGCTTATGTACCTAGGCCTTTACAAGCTCGTTGCCTGGATTCATTGCCTTGTTTCATTTCTGACATAATAAAAATAAAAGAATAAAGAAGGCCGAGCCAATTTCGAACTAGATTGCCCCTTTCTCCTTTATTCTTTTATTTTTATTATGTCAAAAATGAAGCAAGGCAATGAAGCCAGGCAACGAGGCAGCACCCAGGCCTTTAAGGTCTGCGTACATAAGCTGCTCTGCCTGAAGGCCTGCGTACATAAGCCGCTCGGCTTTCTTGCTTAATTCATTTCTGGTAAAAGACCAAAGACCAAGTTCGACCTAATTGAAATGTGGTTCTGACATTTCTTTATTTCTTTACCAGAAATGAATTAAGCAAGAAAGCCGAGCGGCTTATGTACGCAGGCCTTGATTGACTTGCTTTCCTGCTTCATTTTTGACATAATAAAAATAAAAGAATAAAGAAGGCCGAGGAAATTTCGAACTGGGTTGCCCTTTTCTTTTTTATTCTTTTATCAGAAGTAAGCAAGGTAAGCAGGCAAGGCAGCTATGTACGCAGGCCTTTTTATTTTCTATTATTTTATTAGTATTTCAATTGCAAATTCACATTTTTAAAGTTTTTTAACCTTTAATTGTGTACAAATTGTTGAGTAAACGAACACACCTTTTGTTAGGAAGTGTTAGTTAAAGAAATAAATCCTTATAGAGGAGGATAAACCAGGAAAACCTCTAATGTAAACCTCCTACAATATTTCTAAGCCTTTCTCCTATTGTACAGTTCCGTAGTTTAAGCGATTATGAATTCAACTAATTGTTCATGCGATATCCTATAACTTATACCAAGCCAATCCATATGTTTCGCAAATAATTTATAATCGGTTATTGGACTCTATTTCACATTTCTTACTTTTTCACTTCCTTAAAACTTGAAACAAAAAACAATAAGTGAGTAATTGAAATAATTTCGCTTAAAAATGTTTATAATGTACTGAGAATTTGTTTAATAAACTTGAAAAAATTTACGTTTTTCTTTGTCACAATCAATAATACACTTCAATACTAGACTATACCGGTATAGACGTATCGCCTGCCGCCGCCACCTTATCTTGCAAAATAAAGTTCAAATAGATCAGTGACTTGAAAATTGGAGGCCTGCTGTCGCTACTGTGGCCACACAAAAACGAGAATAGATATTAGAGCAAATTTCTATAGCAATTGAAGTGTATACAGCAGAAAAACAAAATAATTGAAATAGTGCAAATTTTTTAAAGCCGGTTTCAATGACTTCTGGTAAATAAATACAAAACTAAAAACAACAAACAAAATAAATTGACTAATAATTAAAGACAATTTTACAAATTAAGCATAACTGCCGTCACAATACACAACGGACAGAACGTGCCTAAAGTTGGTCCGTGCTTTGCCGATATGTTCACTACAGACAAATGCTTTGAAAAATACTATTTCATTTTGTATACAAAGAAGATAACAGGTACGTCTCCTTTTAAAAATCACTTGGTAGTATATTTATTTTTTATCGACAGTGTTATTTTGTATGTTATGTTCTAGAATTTGTTTATGAAAACAAATTTTATCTTGCAGCCTAGTAGTAAATATATGTATATTTTATACAACAACAAGAGCATTTGAACAAATATTTGTTTTTGATTTCTAATTTAGCCTACCAATAAAATTAGATTTTTTGTTTACTTCCAAAATTTATTATATGCGTCGCTTTAATGTATTATTTTTTTATTATTAACTTTGTTTTCTATTCGATTTTGCAAAAAATAACAAAAAAAACTTATTTCAATGTTTCTTTTCAATTTATAAACACAAAGCAATTGCTCAGTAACACTCCACTCTCTTTGTAGTCTCTGATCAAACTGATTTGTTTTGTTTCGCTGCTTGTTCAACAAAATACAAGGTGTCACTCTTCTTCTTTCATGCCGTTGTCGTTGTATTAATGCAATTCAAAGATACTCTCACAGCAGGAGGCTACACACTGCTATACATATTCAGATACATATGGTAAGTAACCCAGTAGAAAGATTCGTCAAGACGGACCATTGATGAATAAAGACTAACCCCCATTATTATAAATCTTCTTTTGTTATAGTTCGGATTTACCGAACAGATTTATAGCGTTCCGGTAACTTAAAGTAAGAAGTGATAATTGAATTTCAAGGAGGAGCTTCTTAACATTAACTTTCAATGTAAAATTTATATTTTTTGTGCCTCCAAATTGGTTTATTTTTCGTTTTGAAATCCATCAGATAGTAAAAGAACAAATATAATAATATCCCTAAGACTTTATTTTCTTATAGTACGTTTGCATTGTACTGGATTTAAAAACCTAGTGGAATTAAATGATCAATTTCATACCCCGTTCGCACTTAACCTGATTTAATAATCCTACTGGGTTTCAAATGTCAATTTCATGGCGCAAACGTCAAATAAATCCTCATAAAGAAGATTATCCCTGCAAAAAGCTCTAGTGCAAACGCCGTTTCACTGCATTTACGTGAAATAAATCCAATGGATTTAAGTTGTCATCTTCATACAAGGGCTGTTCGATAACTTTCTGGCCTAACAATGTTTTCCTAAGTAGTCTCCAACTTGTTTACACCTTTTCATGCGCTGAAACCAATTGTTGAATCACTTTTTCCACTCCGATTGAGACACCTCCAAAACATGGTTTTTGAACGCTTTTACAGAATCTTCTGACTACGAAAATCGTTGACCACCCCTTTTGTTCTTGATATGCTGGAATCAAATGAAGTCATTGGATCTCGATGTGTAAGGGCTATGTAGGTCTCTACGATAACTTTCCAGCAATAATTACTCAGCAAGTTCCAGCAACATCTCTCAGTGAATTTTACTCTATCAAGCAAGAAAAATTGCAGAACGTTATCGAAAAACATTTTGTACGAACTTGCAAGAAAGTCAGCTGTTTCCGAAAATAGTTTTTGTTTCTTTTGATATTTTAAACCAAATGGAACAAAAACATAAATTTTAAAATTACATTTTACTTATTTAAAGCAGTAATCCTATCCACATCGCTTCAGAATCTAAAAAAAAATACACAAGTACACAAAAATACAACCATGTATATAAAACACAACCATGTATTAGTAGATTTAAGAAATCATGTGCAGAGAAAAGATATTGAATAAAGAGACGCCATTCGTTTGGTGAAACTTGAAAAGAGAACAATTGTGAAATTTTCTTTCTTATTTAACATTTCAAGTTGTTTACATTGAACAGCTAATTTAAAGTCAGCTGGCAAAAGATACAAAATTTTACGGGACAAATTTTTCCTAGCAAAAATTTGCAAGTTCTCAGTCAAAAAACCGTCAAAAAGTCTCTCTCAAATCGCACTATTTTCCTGGACAATTTTTTATCGAACAGCATTCAGTAAAAATTTCTACGAATTTGTAAACATTTTTGGGTTATCGTACAGACCTATTGTCGTGATGCACAATGATTCGTCTTCTCTTGTTCGTTTTCAGAATTTCTCAAGAGGCTTCAGTCAAACAGATTGTAGTGTACCACTCAGAAATAAACGTTCTACGTTCCTCAAGCAGTAATATAGCAACATGGTCAGTTAAGCCGATAAAACAGGCGACCATTTGCTTCGAAGTGCTTCTACCATGATCAAATTTTGTTTGCATTTGGCTCATCTTCAAAGACCGCCACGGTCGATTGTTGTTTTGTTTCGGGCTCATACGCAGAGATCCAACATTCCATGACGATCTTATAAACATCGTTTGAAGCACCGCGTTCGTATTTATTCACAATATCTTCGCACAAATAGACAAGATACTTTTTTTGAGCTATAGTCAAATTGTGCTGGATCTAACTCACCCCATTTTTGCGGCCAGGAGTTCATGCAATATCAAATCCTAGTTGGTGGACAAAACGGCGATTTTGCATTATTCATTCTCGCACGAAAATCGGAAGGTACAGTTCTATGGGGGCTATATCAAAACGTGAACCTATAGTGACAGATTCCTGGGGGAAAATTTTGTAGCACCAAAGAAGACCATATACCAAATTTCTGCCATTTTGTTAAGATAATGTAACTGAAATCTTCAAAATATCGAAAAAAGTTGGGTACCGTACCGTATGCGGGGCTATATCAACACGTGGACCCATACTGACAAATTTCTGGAGATAAAAGAAAAAAGGGCAAAGGTCAACTCAGTTCGAATTTGCCTCGGCCGTTTTTTGTTCTTTGACCACAAATGACAGACCAAGAAAGCGAAGCAAGCAAGAAAAATCTATTGAGGTTTGGCCTTTTTGGCCAAAGCTACGCATAAAAATTTAACGAAGAGCAGGGGCTCAATTCTTGTTCTGTGAAAATTTAATGAAATGAAAAATTTTATAAAGAAAATATTTTTCATTTCAATTTTTCCTAGAACAAGCATCCAGCCCCTGAATGATGTTTGCTCCAATACATCTCTTGCTCTGTTCCTTTACCCTGCGTTTACACATGACAGGACAGTTGAGTACATGTATTGATTGTCAAAAACATAAAACTTGTCTGTGTGACGTAGGTGTCCAGACAACTGCAAAAACAGTTGTAAAATTATGAATGAAAATCATCGATTTCTGTTTATTTTCATTTCAGATACATACATATTTTGTTTTTGTTCATGTTATTTTGTTTCCAACACATTTCAACTATTATCTCACACATTTTTACACAAAATTTGAAAAATTTGTTAACCCTGCCAGCAATTGGAAGTGAGTTTCGCACTCCCTCGCCTAAGAGGTCACTCCGGAGACACGCCGAGGAAGATCGTTGGTAAATTACACAAACAATTTCTATAGCCTTATTGTGATTATGTTTTATCGCGCATGCCGACACTTCGGAGTGACTTCCTGGGCGATTGTTTACATTTATTTAATGATTCAACACATTTTAACAAATATAGAACATTTTCTATCTGATGATTATATGAGGCGGTGGTGCAGTGGTAACAAGATCTATTTATCAGGTCACGTAAGTAGCACTACCACAAATCTTTTTTGGCCGAAAATTCTTCAATATGTCAAAATGTTTGTTTACGTCTTCATACAAAATATTCACAATAATAAAAAAATTGACAGATTGAAACCAATCAGCTGGTCGTTTTACGCCACCTTTTAATTTCTTCATGAGTGGTAAGCATACTCGCTTTGCACTCTGAAGGTCCGGGTTCGCTTCCCAAGTCAGGCAAACAAAACATAACATTTTTAAAATGACAAAATTAATGTAGGCGGAAATTGCAAAGAATAATTTCTCTAAAAGAGAAGAAAAATAATAAATTAAAAAAATAAATAAAAAAAAAATTAAATAAAAATAAATAGAAAAAAATATATTTTTTTAATTTCTGGAACTATCGCGGAAATGATCTTCTAGAAGTGTCGCTGGAGTGACTTTGTAACGAACCACCACACGCGGGCCCTACTTCCTCCGGAAGTGGCTACCTCCTTGCCCCGGCCGTGCTCAGTCTTGGGGCAGTTCTTTTCCTTCAGAAGTAGGCTCGGTTTCGTTATCATAAAAGTAAAATAAGGTAGCTCTTATAGAAGAAGGAATAGATATGGAAATGATAGTGGAAACTGGGAAAAGTTAAGTGAGAATAAAAGAAAACGATGATGATGCTACTTTAGATGCAGTGACAGATGTTATTCCACCGCTTCAGCATACCCACCCTACCGTGCTGAAATATATGTATGTTCTCAGCCCTAAAACACCTCTTTACTTAAACACCTTTACCTTTCGCAAATGAAAAAAGACCACTTAACAGTTCATAGTGTTTATATTTAAAACTCGAGTAAACAATAGCGAATATTAAAAGTAGATTTCATATAAAATTGAGAAATTATGTGATAAAAGTACAAAAGTGTATCCTTGCAAAGGATCGATGTATTGGTTATTATCTCTATATATATGAAATATGTGATTGATGTATGATTATTAATGTCAAGAGAAAATTGTATTATGAAGTTTAAGTGATGAGAGCTAAGTCAAACATAAAGTAAAATAGGTAAAACTCCCCAATTAAATCTCGCGTTGTCATCAGGCCTGTTGACTTAGTTGATTCATGCTGAATCTGCGGCTTTTTTATACAAAAGATTTACGTTTGCTTAGCTCACAATTAAATGGAAACTGAAATGTGTGAAAACTAATTTAAGTACTAAATTCACAACAGGAATTCCAAGGTCCTGCGGATCAATTTGATAGGATATTGAGCTTTGGAGCCTTTGATCCATCTTGAGTCACTATTTGGGAAAGTTTGGTTCCCGCTTCAGCGGGAATCGCCTTAATAGATTAATTCGTCTTGTTGCATCTGGTTCTATTCACTAATTATAAATCTTGATTCACTAATTATATCGTTAAATCCGTATTTTATATTTGATATTTGATGTTATATCTTCCAAATTTTTGTAGACTTAAAATTGGCGTAAATCAGGGCGTCAAGGATACTTTCGTAGCAGAACAGAACTTGGAGGATTTGATATATTTGTTGGTCCTTTGATACGCCGATTCCCCCAAGAATTGGCAGTCTAATAATAACAAATATTTATGTATATGAAATGCGCGAATATATTTCATACCAGCAAAAGTCCTTACCCAAACTGTGAATATAAGTCCTTATTCCACGCAATAATTAAATGTCCGTGGATATCCTTCGTATTCAAAAGGAAAGGATATAACAGTTTTTTTTTAAATCCCTTTTTCAAATATTCTGGCACGTCTTGACTGTGTAACTTTTCGAATTGAAATGATTTTCAATATTTTCTGTACAATATCGTTTGAATAAAAGTATTGAAATTTTCTAGTTTAAATTTCAAAGCCTACAATTTTATATTTTCTACAGTAATTTTTTTTGTTTAACCTTCGGTCACAACTTCCAAGACGACAGGCCGGCGTGGTTCATTTCTTCACACTTCAGGGTGACTTCTGCGACTATCGCCGCGACTGTTTTCATCGCCCTGGGCGACACCCCTAAGTCACTTCCTCGATAGTTTTTGCTTGCAGGGAACCCCACTGTCTGTGAACAAATGATGGACAGCTGGGAGACCAACGACAAATGTATGTATGTGTTAGTAAATCAGAGTTGTATTTGGACACAAATTGTCTGGAGTCAAAAATCTTCAAGATCCCAGCAATAAAAATTGGAAGACAAGATTTCACTGCCTGTTTCGTTGCTTTCTAAAAAGTATTCATTCTCGGATCACAAGATGATACTCTTCCAAATTTCTATACTTTGAGTTAAACAGAGTCCCCATATAAATCCCAGGAGAACGCATTTGGGCAAATTCATACAGTTGAGGTAATCGAGGCAGCTGCGGATTCCCTAACCAATCGTCTACTGACTTGCTATGTGGACTCCTGTCCAACCACCTATCCGAGGAACCACCTATCAAACGGTTTAACCGAATAATTAGTTAGGTAATTTTCTTAAAGCAGCTAGGATATGCTACAATAAAAGCAGAAAGTGGAAACTCAGTACTGATTCGGCGGATGCCTATAACAAGTGTAATCAGGAAAGCTAAGCAGAAGTATTGGGTCAGTTTTTGTGAGTCTATACAGGGAGTTAATGAAGCAGTCAGATTTCGCAGAGTACTAACTAAGGATCCTAAGTTCATAGGTAATATTAAGCGGAGCAACATTTCGTGGACCAGGGACGTACGCAGGATTTCATTTTGGGGGGGTGCGACTTGACCAAAAATCATGAAAAATTCAAATGTTGTGTAGCGTTACGTAAAGCTATTTTAAGGGGTTATGGCCACTTATAAGTATCAGAAAAGCCATTTTCATGCATTTTTTTATAAGAAATCTATTTTTTTTTCCTTTTGAATAATCTTTCTGACAAATGCCCGACTATAAACACTGTTTTACTAAAGCAGTTTGCGGTACCCACTGTTGTTTAAAAAAGAATAAACCGATCAGCATATATTTTTGTGGGATCGTTACGAACCTAATAATCTTGTCCATTATCGAAACGGAATTAAAAAATCAAATTTTAAAAACTTTGAGCAGTTAAATCAAAATTTCGATTTAAAAAACACACTGTAAAAAATTGAAATTTTTCGGACTCCGTCAGCAGTTTTTTAAGGTAAGCACATGATTTATGTGTATAATAGTCCCACAAAAACATATAAAGACCGGAGCATCCGTTTTCGAGCTACAGTGGGCACCGCTTTCAAAAGTGCCATTTCGAGGAAAATACGTTTTTAGATTCTATGCTACATACAGAACACAATAAATGTTTCCCTTCGATAGCTAATATCTCGGTAAATTTTTGTCCGATGGACACGGTGCTCTTGAAACAATTTTAAATGGAAGGTGCTTACACCTCGGAAGTTTTTGCGGATTCTGAAACTACAATGTTCATAGATGAGAAAAATCAAGAAACAAAAAAATCGCCGGAGCGCTTTTTAAATAAATCGCGATTTAAGTTGAGATTTTTAGGGGTTGTTTAGGTTTTAACGATTTTGCTTAGAAACCACAAATCCTATCAAAATAACACCAAAGAAAATATTGTAGCTATGAAAATTCTCTATAAGATTGATCTTTATGGTGTTCTCATCGGTTTTACCATTTTTGAGATATAGAAGTTCAAATTGGGACAATTCAAATTCAATTCAATTCTGTATCGTCCCCTTATAAAACAATGTCATGACTGCAAATTCCCAACTTAAACTTATATATCTAACAAAATGGTACAACTTAGGATAAGTGACTTAAGCCAGTCTTGTAGAGAATTTTGACAGCTTTAAGATTTTCTCAGGTCCCATATCGATAAAACTTACCATATTCAAGCTAAATCGCGAAACCCTAACAAAAAACCTAAAAATGTAAACTGAGCTTCTTTATCTCAAAAAGGGTACAGGCTGGGAACAAATGATAAACGTCAATCCTCTAGAGAATTTTCACAGCTACAACATTTTCTTCAGCTCCATCTCGTTTGGACTTGCGGTTTCCAAGCAAAATCGTGAAAACCTAAAATACACCTAAAAATGTGAATTTTGACCGCGATTTATTTAAAAATCCCTACGTCGATTTTTTCTTGTTTTTGGATTTTTCTCATCTATGAACATTGCTGTTTCAGAATTCACAAAAACTTCCCCTGTGTAAGCGGTTTTCATCAAAAGTTAGCTAAGGCGCACCCTTCATGACACTGTTTTATAAGGGGGCGATACAGTCAGTGCATTGTCTCAATTTGAACTTCTATATCTCAAAAATGGTAAAAACTACGAAAATACAATAAAGGTCGATCTTGTAGAGAATTTTCATAGCTACAACATTTTCTTTGGTCCCATTTTGATAGGACGTGCGGTTTCTAAGCAAAATCGTGAAAACCTATACAACCCCTAAAAATATCAACTTAAATCGCGATTTATTTAAAAAGCGCTCCTGCGATTTTTTTTTTTTTTTGTTTTTTGATTTTACTAATCTATGAACATTGTAGTTTCAGAATCCGCAAAAACTTCCAAGGTGTAAGCACCTTTCATTTAAAATTGTTTCAAGAGCACCGTGTGGACTGAAAATTTTGGCACATATTCTATTCTACATGAGCCAAAAAAATTTCGATTTTTCGAATTTTATATGAAATATTGGTACAAAGTATATAAAATCAATAGAAAGAATTCATAATATTTAGGATACAATTTTAAAGTTTACAGAGTATTCAGAATTTAAAATAGACGAACGTGGCCCGGTTCGGTAAAGTCGCCATGTAAAATTTAAGCCCCGTTTTCAGTATATTGAAGTTTTTAATCATACGGGCTCGCGTTATAGTTTATCGCAGAATTTTACAACCACAAAGAATTGCCGTTGTTTTTGCTATAGCAAGATTTTTACTATTTCGATGATCTTATCCTAATTTTTAAGAATATCGGCTGCCGTTGTCGTTGATATGTTTCCAAATGAAAACATTAAGAAAAATTAACAGTTTTGGAGATATGGTGCGAAATCTATACAAATTAAGGAATTTTTAGATATATTATAAAATTTGAGGTAATAAATGTAGTTTTTCCAGTTCAATATTTGTCCAAATATTTTATTTTGACCCTTATCTACAAATTTGCTTCAGAGGTCAGAAGAAGATTTGCATTGGTTTCAGAGATATAGCCCCGAGTTGCTTTAAAAAGTCGATAATTAGCAATGTTTAGAGGGGGCCATAAAATCCAAGCTGGATCTGACTCAACAAAACGCAACTAGGGCTTTTGTACTTTGGGTCTGTACTTTCAAAAATCCTCACTTCAAATTTTTTGCACAAGAATACCTTAAAAATGCTGCACAGTGTTATTTACCGGAAGAGATAGAGTGTAATTCAAAATTATTTTTTACTTTTATTATAATGTTAAAGAAGAAGCATTATAATTTTTTTTATTTGAACTCGACACTTTGACAAACACTTTAATGGACTTTGGACAAAAACTTTGATGGACTTAGTCTTCTTTATATATAAAACTCAATTGTCGTTTGTTGGTAATTGAATCAGTTGAAAACGGCTGGAGCGATTTGGATAATTTTTTTGTGGAAATGTTAGTCATAGTCCAGTTTAGGTTTTTATGCAAAGAAAAATTGGCCACGCCCACTTTTATAAATATGTTATGTCTACGAAACTACTCAATAGATTTTCCTGAAATTTTCAGGGAACGTAGAGTGATGGCCCCCGATTGAAATAGCCTACATATTTGGTTCAATTTCGAATCGGGCGGGGTACCTCCCCTATGCCCTATTTTTGTAAAAATGCAATATTTGCAACAATTACAAATGTATCGCTTTGAAAATTAATTTCCGAGTCAATGGCGATTGTGTCTCCGACCTTACGTTCTTATTTGGGGCATTAAGGCTGGACAACGCCCACTTTTTAAATATGTTATATCTACAAAACTACTGAATCGATTTTCCTGAAACTTTCAGCGAATGTACAGGGTTGGTCCTACATATCTTTAGACTTTCGGGTCGGGCGGCTACCTCCCCTATGGCCTATTTTTGTAAAAATGCAATATTTGCGAATGTATCGGTTTCGGAATTTATTTGCGAGTCAATGGCGATTGTGTCTCCAACCTTACGTACTTATGTTGGGACTTAAGATCCGACCACGCTCACTTTCTAATTAGGTTATATCTACAAAACTACTGAAGGGATTTTCAAGAAAATCGCGATTTGTCTAAACTTTTAAATCTTTATAAATAAAAATCAAATGTCGTTCGTTGGTAATGACATCAGTTGAGAGAAATTCTCTACAAGACTGGGTGATTTATTTTTTCCTAGGTTGTACCATTTTCAAGATATAAAAGTTTTATTTGGGAAATTGCAATAATGACATTGTTTTATAAGGAGGCGATACAGTCAGTGCATTGTCTCAATTTGATCTTCTATAACTCAAAAACGGTGAAGCCTACGAAAGTATCATAAAAATCAATCTTATGGAGAATTTTCACAACTACAACATTTTCTTTAGGCCCATTTACATAGGACTCGCGGTTTTAAAAATGTGAATTTAAATCGCGATTTATTTTAAAATCCCTCCGGCGATTTTTTGTTTCTTGATATTTCTCATCTATGAGCATTGTAGTTTCAGAAACAGCAAAAACTTTCTAAGTGTAAGCACCTTCCATTTAAATTTGGTTAAGGCACACCGTGAGAGTTATCATGAGTTCCAACCTGCCAGACAAACAGAGATACAGACGAATGGACGGTGGTAAGTACTTCCACCATGTCTGAAACGGATTTTGTCCAAACATATTTATGTGGGGTCTAAAATCATTATTTTGATGAGTCCTACATATTAGTATCGTATCCTAGTGTATATAATCTCGTAACCTTAAAGTCTGAGGCTACAATTATACTTCGGTGATGATAAGGAAAAAAATCAAGTGACGCACAAAAATTCATTTGTCTTCATTATTTTCTCATACTGTTTAGCAGCAAATTTTTCTAAAATAGAATAACAAAATTTTGGCGATGGCAGTAAAACAAATTTCTAATTGGTTTTCAAGATGTAGTCCACGAAGGACCGACTCTCATACATTGTATCCAATAGACATTTTTCATATATGTACTTCCATTCCCACAATACTGAACTCTTTATTTTTGTTGTTACAGGATGAGTTTTAAGCCTCGAGAGCTTTACATAGTTCGAATATGACATAAACTTGGAGTACATTCATTAAGGATTCGCATTTGATAGTGGAATAATATGACATGAATAAGTAATTCAGATTTCATTGGAAGTTTCTCTCAAAAACAGCATACTAATAAAAATTTTTTAAAATATTTTCTTACAAAACTTGTTAATGATGTACATTTTCTGTTCAGAAACTTAAGAAAATATAAGCTTTAATTTGAAATCTGCAAACATACAAACATTTTTATGAGAAAAAAATATAATAACTAGTTACAGCAACTTAACAAATTTTGTTCGACCAAACCATTTGGGGGGTGGGGGACCGGGCCCCCCTTGCGTACGTCCCTGTCGTGGACTAAATTTGGACTAGAGACTCTCGATTTGCTATCAGGGGTTTGCTTTCCCGGTGATTGTGTCCTGCCTACAGCAAGCCATAACCAAACCCGAACTGAAGAGAATAAACAACTGTTAAACAAGACTTCAATGGCCAATTAACAGCTTTCAGACGTACAAATCAGCGGGACCGGATGGTATAATACAGTAGTTTTGACTTAACTGCCAAAATAAGTTTCGCGCGAATTTTATGGCAGAAAATTGGAATTTCGCACTTATCTTTAGTATTTTTAGCTACTTTTCGTTTTGGCTGGAAAAAACAAAATTCTCAATGAAAATAAATATTATTGAATATTATGTACAATTCGCACTTAGAGGTTATAGCAATTCACGCATAGGAGAGAGTTCCGTGAGGAAAACTGTTAATAGAGGTACACCACGAGGATGGGGTTGTTTCTTTCACCTCTACTTTGAATTCTGGTGGCAAATGAAAGTCTTGTGCGTTTCGATCAGTTGAAAACTAAAGAGGTGGCTTATGTTGCTGATGTAGTAGTTCTGCTATGTGGCAAATTTTTAGCAGCTCTGTCCGACCTTATGCAAGTCTTAGAGTCCACCCTGAGAAGACGTAAGAAAATTGTAATGTTCATCAGAAAAATTCCCGTATTCCAGCCTCCAGTTTTGCGCGGAGTTGCATTGGTACTTTCACCGAAAGCTAAATGCCCTGGTACAATCTCAGGCAGATAATCATATTTTTGTAATTAAAATTGTTAGTCCTAGAACAATATTTGATCACGAAAAATAATTTGTGAAATTTCGTTAATGAATTTGTCTTTAGAGATACAATTTTCTACTGGGTATTTTATGTGCATAAATATACATACATATTGTTTGTACATACATATTGTTTGTACATACATACGTATACGTATGTATCTACCAGATCTACAAATAACATTCAATACATATTGTACACAATATATTTTCATATCCCACACATGCGTTTTGTTGTTTGGTAGGCCTATGTTTACATTTCTCATTTGATGTTTTTATGCAGAGATAACATCAATTGCTGAGAATATGAATTTTATTTACTCACACAAATGCTAAATTCTCAGAGAGAATTGTATCCATAAGATTGCATTTAATAGATAAATTTATAACAACAATGCGTAATGCACACTGGGATATTAGTAGTACAAAAGTAATTTCTACCTGAATTTTACTTATCTCAGCCAAAATAGACATGCGTTTAAGGGGGAATAGTAAGAATTCCCACAAAGCTGAATTTTGGTGGAGAGCTGGGGTTTACCATTGGAAGCAATGTTGTAAAATTCTCCATCGATCCAATGTGTGCAAAAAAATTATTCGGGGTCAAAGGTCATTTTTGGAGGCATTATTCAGTTTCTTTGATTTTTCTCAAAAATTGTAAGACAGCAAAAGCCGACTAAAATAAATGTTACTTACTTACTTAGTTGGCCCATTACAGAACATTTGTTCCATAGACCGAACTAAGAAAAGATCTCCAACTCTCTCTGTTTAGTGCTTCGCTTTTTGGAATACCGCGCCTTGTCATCTCTTCATCCACTTGTTTGCGCCATCTATTCTTTGGCCTGCCAATTCTGCGTGCACCGCCATGTGGCTTGAATTTATACGCCTTTTTAGCGGGTTCATCATCGCTCATTCTTATTATATGGCCTAGCCAACGCAATCGCTGCATCTCGATACGTTTAACTATATTGATGTCGTTGTATTGCAGATACAGCTCGTGGTTCATACGACGTCGATATTCACCGTCAACGCAGATCGGTCCGTAGATCTTTCGAAGAATTTTTCTCTCAAACACGCCAAGCTCTGCCTTATCTGCTTGCGCAAGTACCCAGGCTTCGGAACCATACATCAGCACGGGTAGTATCAGTGTTTTGTAAAGCGTTATTTTTGTTTGACGCGTTGTGGCTTTGTTTTTAAAGTGCTTACTTAAGCCAAAGTAGCATCACCAATACAATTCTTCTTTTTATTTCACAACTGATGTCGTTTGTTGTGTTTACGGCGGTGCCGAGGTATACGAAGTCTTTTACTACCTCAAAATTATAGGAACCAACTTCAACAGTTGGTCCGATCTCAATGGACGCATTGCGCATCGACACCATCAATTTGGTCTTCTCGCCGTTTACCGCCAGACCCACTTTAACAGATTCTCCTTCGACCTTCATAAAGGTATCTGTTACTTCTTTTACTGAACGTCCCATGATGTCTATATCATCAGCATAAGCAAGTAACATGTGGCTATTGCTGTAGATTGTGCCACTTCTTTTGACGTTTGCTTCTCGTATACCCTTTTCTAGCAGGATGTTGAAAAGATCACACGAAAGGCTGTCTCCTTGCCTGAAACCTCTTTTGGTACAAAACTCTTCGGGGAGGTTCTTTCCTATTTTAACAGAAGATCTTGTATCAGTTAGAGTTATTTTACAAAGCCGAATGAGCTTTGCGGGCATACCAAATTCAGACATTGCTTGGAATACCTTTGAATAATCGACAAAAAGCTGGTAGGTGTCTATATGCATCTCTTGGGTCTTCTCCAGGATTTGCCGCAGGGTAAGTATCTGGTCAATGGTGGACTTGCCAGGTCTAAAGCCGCATTGGTATGGTCCAATTATTTCGTTGACCATGGGCTTTAGTCGTTCGCACAATATCCCTGACACTATCTTGTAGGCGATAGGGAGAAGACTTATGCCCCTATAGTTGGAGCATAAAGTCTTATCTCCTTTCTTATGGACGGTACACAGGATGCTCAGGTTCCAATCGTCGGGTACGCGTTCTTCCTGCCAGATGGATCTAACTGGCTGATGCATACACCTTATCAGCGTGTCGCCTCCGGTTTTAAACAGCTCGGCTGGTAGGCCATCAGCTCCTCCTGCCTTATTATTCTTCAGCCGGTTTAGTGCTGTCTTTACCTCATCTTGGCCGGGTGGTATATATTCAATACCATCTTCTGTGATTGGATCTGTGTTATCTTCGCCGACTTTGCTACTGTTGGATACCAACAGTTTGGAATAATGCTCTTTCCATATCCTTAGCACACTATCTGTATCAGTTACCAGATTACCTTTTGGTCTCTACAGGAGGATGTGCCAGTTCCAAAGCCATCAATTTGATGTTTCACACTTTGGTAGAATTTTCGGACTTCATTCTGTCTCCTGTACATCTCGATTTTTTCACACTCCCGCTTTTCCATCTCTCTCTTTCCTGCGGAAAAATCGTTTCTCCTCTCTCCTTTTCTCCCCATACCTCTCTCGTACGCTACGCGTTGCTACTGATTGTAAAGTAGCCCTATATGCCGCATGTTTCTCTTCGGTAGCAGCACGACACTCCTGGTATGAAATTCCTTGGTGGAGGTCTCTGGTATCCTAGTACTGATTTTGGGCAATGTTTTGCCATTGTCCTGATATGTTATCGGGACGAGGAGTGCTTTGATTAAGCAGTTGGGCCAGTTGAGTGGAATATGCTGTGGCTATCTGTTGTAATTGCAGCTTGCCGATGTCCAACTTCCGTGTTGTGTCTGTTCGCACTTTGTTTGCTACGTTTAATCTGCACGCAGAGAAAAAATATTTTTCGCTTTTGTTGGAACAAAAATATATGTTTTGGTTCCAAAAATGTATTTGTTTTGTTCAAACATTGTAATCCAAATCCAAAAATGCCATCTTTTGTTCCAAACATAGAAAACAAAAACAACTTTCGAATTTCCGCAATATTGTAAAAATCGTTTACAATACCGATTGTAGGAACTATCATAATCTAATTTTGTTTACAAAAAGTATTGTCAACCCAGAAAACCAGCCCAGAAATTTTTGATTTGAGTGTATATACTTCTCATATACACTTTTCACATAACATGGATATAAATGTCGCGTATAATATTGCAATCATTGATGAACATGTAATTTGTATACATGGTTTGCTGCATTGGCTGACAACAAAGACAAACAAAGAGCCACAAGCACCAACCACAACATAAGGAATAATTGAACACCATAACAAACTCCGGTATAACACCAAACCTCAAAGCACAATGAAGATAGAAGAATAAAACATAACAGAAACAAATAAAAACAAGAGTCTCATTGTTGATATGCATACACACAAAAACAAAGATAAAGGCATCATGTCATACAAACAAAACTCACCATAATTGTTTTTTTCAACACGGCATCGAATAGCGATAGAAGAGAAAAAATTGTCGAAGAAAAGAGAGAACTATTGTCCAGTTGACAAAACCCAATTGTTGGAATCACAATACTACATTTGGAATTTAACAATATCTTTACAATACATATTTTGCTCTTCGAATATTGTTGGATCAATCCTATTTTTTCTCTGCGTGTGGTACGTACCTTTGCTGCAACAAGGTAGTGGTCCGTGTCTATGTTTGCAGCTCGGAACGATCGTACATCCAACACGCTTGATGCATGTCTTCCATCTATCGCAACGTGATCAATTTGATTTCTTGTTCTTTGATCTGGCGACAGCCAGGTGCCCGTTTGAATATCGAGATGCTTAAATCTGGTACTGCTAACTACCACGTTTCTTGCAGCTGCAAAGTCTATCAGCCTCACACCATTGTCAGATGTTTCACTGTGGAGACTGAATTTCCCGACTGTTGGGCCAAAGATATTCTCTTTTCCAATTTTGGCATTAAAATCGCCTAGAATGATTTTAATGTCATGGGCAGGGCAACGGCCATAAGTTTCTTCTAAGCGCTCGTAAAATATATCTTTGGTCTGTTCGTCCTATTCTTCAGTGAGAGCATGAGCGCAAATAAAGCTGGTGTTGAAGAATTTTGCTTTTCGTTTTTTCATAGTAGGCTGTTTTTACTAGGGGAGGGTTACTAACCCGACGCCCAAACCCAAGTTTTTAACGTTCTTAAGCTGAAAACACATCCAACGTTTGAGTAAAGTTTTGTGTCGTTTTGGCAGTTTTTACACTGTTGGGCATGATGCCGAAAAATTCAAATTCATTTGAAATTTATGCCGGCAAACAGATCAACGCTGGACTTTGGTGTCGGCGTCGCCCTGTTGTTGTTGTTGTTGTTTTTTCTCAACGCCCAACACAAAACTTTACTCAAACGTTGGATCTGTTTTCAGCTTTATGGGTGAACGCGCGGCACATGTTAGCTCACTACCTTTAACGGGTGCTAAAGGCAGCTCCCCAGGTGACACCACGGGGAGGTCAGTGTCCACTTGAGATGAAAGAGGGACCAAGATAAATCCTGGGCTTTGCCATGTTAAAGCCGGTCAGGACCGTTCCTTGGTGTCTTCCATCCCCTACGTCATAAATGTTGTACATTTTACAATTGTCTACAAAAATGGTCAGTATTATTAAAAAAAACTTACAGTTTTCGAGATATTGCGAACTTCAGCGTGCAAGGCGGATGTGCATACCAGTGACACCAATACGAAAGGTAAGTCTACATATATTCGATTTCATTTTAATTAATAATCTACGAGTATAATAGGGGAAAGGGAGGCCAGCTTCTTCAAGACTGTGTTAAATTCCAGAACTTCACACTGAGAGGGAAGTTGATAGTCATATTGAAATATTTAAAATTTTTCCCTGGGGATTGCTATGAGAAGTCCTGCCTATTAACTTATCCAGATAGGAAAGCTCAGCCAATTTGGTAGAATAAATACATACAGTGCTGCTCAAAACATTTGCAACTCAGATGCCTATATCACATTCAATCTATTTTTAGGGACATTTTGAGTTTTGAAATATGTTTGTTTTTGTTATTTGATTTTTTATTGACCATATTTTTAAGATTTAAAAAGCATTATTCAGTTATGAACACTTATGTTTAACAATTTTTGAAATATCGGAGGACCACATATTTTAGCCTGCTCAAAACATTTGCAACTCCGTGGTACGAATATCTATTAGTTCATTTTTGACGAGTTTTTTGTATTGATTGGCATCAAATTGATGTTAATCAGAAGAAGGGGGCAAAAAGCTTTCATGAGGAGTATTTTTATCCCACATATGCTTATTTTTGATAGACAAGTATGCAGAAAACAAGACATATCCAATTTTTTAAGAAAAACTTAAATTACGGCCAGAAATTTTTATCAACGCTTTGCTAAAATGGTAAAAAATGAAAAATTGTGGATCCAACAATGTCCAAAAATAAACATAGGAACATCGCAATATCTAAAACATAACTGGATACCGCGTAAAAATAACTAAAATCGCCATAAGATGGGAAGGAGATGCAAAGACAACAACATCTACTGCAGGGGATGATCAAAAAATTATACGAATTATTAAGCAGATCTCTCAGAGGTCATCAACAGATGTTAAAAAAGGACTTGACACCGATAAATCTATACAAACACCTCCGATACATACCAAAGAAACCGGTATACCAAAATAGGCAAATATTTATCAGATCCAAGAACTAACCGGACAGGTAGCATGTCAAAATCTCACCATGTACATATGTTCCCACAACATCCCCGAAGGGACAATGGAGACTTCTCTCATATCAATGAGTGCACGCCGATTCATATTGGCTCAATGATATGGGACCTACTTTTTATCGCCGAGTCCGAACGGAGTGTCTTACGACACCACTTTTTAGAGAAGTTTTTCATGGCTGAAATACTCAGGAAATGTCGCCAGCATTAATGAGGGGGATATTGCCACCGTTGTAAATTTTGATGTTGCTTAGCCTGGAATTCGAACCGCAGACCTTCTGAGTGCAAGGCGGACGTGCTAACCATTGCACCACGGTTGCCCCCTCACCATGTACACTTCGGAATTGTCGTATAACAGAATGTTTTGGCATAATCCCGCTTCTAAACATATATATAACCACGTAAAACTAGTAATTTTTTGAAAATATGCTTAAGTTCTTATGGGACGCAATCAGCTATATGTAGTAATCTAAATTCATATAGGAGGTTCCGGGACTCTAATCTGGACTATAGACTATTAAATATCGAATAAAACCTTTGTATTTAACAATTATCCTTAGAGCACAGGATTCCAAAGGCTATATTAACTTATTTAGTTAACTGGTTTCCTTTACGATGTCACTAGATAATAAATAAAATGTTTAATTCACAATATATTATCAAAACAAAAATAATTTCTTCAGATTTTTAATAAAATTTTCTCAGTTGCAAATGTTTTGAGCAGAACCAAAAGTGAGTTCGAGCTTTGTTTTGTATATTTTTTGTAAAATAAGTGAAATTTTTGCAAATTAATTTTTAAATCTTTAAAAAGGATTCAATAAACAATCAATCTACAAAAATATTGGCATTTCAAATCCACAAACTACTTCAGAACTATATAAAATATGAACTAGTTATTCCAGTTGCAAATGTTTTGAGCAGCACTGTATATGGCCAAACTACCGCAATGATGAGCGAAACAGAATTTAAGAGAATATATGAGAATTTAACATTTGCAGTTTTTCATGGTTTTTCTAAATAATTTTTTAATTGAGAAAACTAAATTTAAAGTAGTGCTTGAAATTAATTATTAAATAATAATTACAAAAAATACTTAAACGTCCAAGTGTTGTTGAATTAATTAAAGCAATAGGCCATTTAGATATGACATCATTATCCGGATTTAGCACATTATCAGGTTTTATTTGCTAAATCCAGCCAAAATCTACCAGATTTCCCATACAAAAATAAATCCTCGTATTGAGTGGATCTGTTTTAAATCCGGCATAAATCCTAGTATACAACTCTGTTTTTTGCAACATGTTGCTAGAAAATACACGAAGTTGCAAGCTGACACAAGAAACAAGGTAGATGCATCGGTGAATTCCTACAATAAAAACAATTTAAAATGTCAAAATTTGTAAACAAGGCGGAAAAATTAAATTTGTTTTGATGTACAAAGTTGATTTTAATCAAACTAGAATAAAATTTACGATGTCTAAGCAATAAAATAATTCTTTATTTGATCTTTAATTAGCATTTGTAGCGTAATGTGCTAACATTTTCAATATTAAACAAAAAATTTTTAATTTGGCGTATGTTTTTTGAGACGAATTCAATTTACAACAACTTCTTTTGACGTTTCAAATTCGATCAGATGGGCTGATGCATCTACCTTGGTAATTGTGCTATGAACAAAAATCAGCTGACTGCCATTTAAAACCTCCAAGAGGTATATCTAAATGCAATGAGATTTGTACTGGATTTATTAAATCCAGTCGAGGATTTATGACTAGTCTAAATGAGCTACAAGAGTATCTCACAGCAGCCACCAGTGGATACCTGTCAATATTTGCTTGCAAGATGAACTAGTTCGGCATCAGTAACTAGTCGATTCTTAGGGCTACAGTAACTAGTTCCACTTTAAGGCCTGCGTACATAAGCTGCTGTGCCTGATTGCCTTGCTTTCCTGCTTCATTTTTGACATAATAAAAATAAAAGAATAAAGGAGGCCGAGGAAATTTCGAACTGGGTTGCCCTTTTCTTTTTTATTCTTTTATCAGAAGTAAGCAAGGTAAGCAGGCAAGGCAGCTTATGTACGCAGGCCTTTAGACCCCTCACAGTGCAATCAACTGTAAACTTTAACATGGGGATGTCATAGGAGGTAACCAATTGACTTTTTATGCATTACCTGTAGAGAGTATTGTACTAGTTCCAAGTTTACAGTCATATACCAGTATGTTGTTCAAAAAAATGGTGGATTTAATGTCGCAACTGACGCCTCGGCGTTTACTTGGGGATAAAAAGGTGTCAATAGGTTCCCTTCGCATTACTTAGTGGTCAATTGTGTACTAGTACCGCATAGAACTATTTCTGCACTACTTAAATCACAGCAATTGGAATTTTCATTGCAAGCGGGTAACGACATAGTCTTTGTCGACAGGTTAATAAGTAATTTAATGATTTTTTGGGCGATCAAAACTTTTCAACTCCTTTTTTTAAAAGTTGTCATTTATTACAGTTCAATGTTCTTCTTCTTATAGAAGAACACGAGAACTTGTTACAGACATCCCATGTACTCATCGTCCAACTCTGTTTGCATTTAAAGAATTTGAAGATAACACCAATCGTTATGGACCATTAACTCCATAGATGCAAATCATTCTAAATGGTGCAATTACCCACTCTGCCATGACCATGACCGCTCGAATAACTCTTTATATTTGTTCGATTGAATCATTGAAGTTTCAAATTAGTTTCAAATCTCCTCTTCATCATGAATTACCAACGAATATTACGCATAACCTCGGGCTATTTACTATTCACCGGCTATCAAATACGCAGTTTGGATGTAAAAAATCAACGCTATCGTTTATCCTTGTGGAGTGTAATATATTTTCTTTGCATTCTTGTAATTTATTTGATATCCTTTGAACATCATTTCGAAGAATCGGCATTGTTGAAAATCACCTTGGATTTATCACCATTTTTAAAAAATCTATTAATCTTTCAAATATGGTTGGGACTGAAGACTTTCATATTTTGCCTTATCGAGTGGAAATTTCTAACAAAGGTTTTTAACGGCCTGGCAGAGATACTTATCTGGGGATCTGGTGGCGGCCCTAAAGGAGTTACCCATAAAAAGGATTTACAATATGAATTGCTAACATATATGATATTTTTCGCAACCTTTATTGTTGCATTTGGCTTTGGTTTGTATATAGCCATAGAAATGAAATTTGAATTACCTCCCATCGATCACATTATGATAGCCTTGGCGTTATTTGTGCCTCATTTTATGATAGCTGGTTGCCTAAGGTTGCATACCTTAACTTTGTGGTTAGTTCAAAGGAAGTTGTTTGAATATAAACAGCAATTAAAGGAAAATTCTGAAACCTCAGATCTCAAGGTTATTATTGAAATCATAAACCCTGTTCTAAAGCAAGATTTAGACGAAGCCGTGTCATCAAAAGAAAATGTTATGTCTGGCGAACGAAACGACAAAGTAGTTAAACACAATTTGGAGGAAAACAATACTGCAATGGAAGATGGCATTCCCGCTAATATTTATAAAAATATCTCAGAGGGAGTTACTGCCATTGCCCGTTATTTATGTTCCACTAATAAAATCCTACAACGGCAGCTGCTAGTTTTGAATGGTCTCAATTATAATTGCCTGCTCTATGGCATATTCACAAGATTGTATTTTGAAAAAATTTGGTATCCCATATTTATCGGTCGCAATCGTCGTGTCTTCTATGCGGCTAATTCCGTTATATTCGTTTGCATCATTCTGGATTATTTCTTACTCGCTTTGACCCTGTGCGGTTTTAAGAAAATGGTAAGTTTACATTTATATTATTCGAATTTAAATAGAATATTTATTAATACTTAAACTCAATGAAAACCTTAAGGCCTGGGTACATAAGCAGCTTGCTTTCTTGATTAAGTCATTTCAGATTAAAAACTAAAAGGCAAAGAGCGACCTAGTTCTAATTTGGACTTTCTTTATTCTTTTCCCATAAATGGCTTAAGCAAGAATGCCATGTCTTTAAAGTGCTTCCACGCCTCGCCGCTTGGCTTTCTTGCCTTGCTTCGTTTCCGACCATGGTGCAACAAAGAAGGTGATGCAATAATACCAACTGATGTCTTCATTTGCTGTCAAAAAATATTTTTAATCACAAATAAATAACAAATATTACGCTTCTGTAAAGAATATCTGTGTACAACATCTTTATTTAAGCTTCGCGAAGAATATTTTACCGTCTTATTCTACCTTTTGGGGATATTTCGCGCAAAAAATTTTGACAGCAAATGAAGACCAGGCCTGCTTTCCACGAATTCGCCTTTTGGATCAACTTTCTTAAATTCGCCTTGGTTTCTGACCCATACCTAGTTCGAAATTGGCGTGCTCTTCTTTATTCTTTTCTTTTTATTATGTCTGAAATGAATCGGAGCAAGAAATCCATCCGGCGAGGCTTCTTATGTACCGGGTTGACTCCAAAACAATGATGAACACGAAGAGAGCATTTGTATGGGAAATCGTACGAAAAAAATAGGCTCTAAGACCATTGCCGTGGAGTCTAATTGGACCCTAGTTTTTAGATCTAGTTAATTTTCCATCGTTTTAAATAGAATGGAAGAAAGACTAATTGGTCTATGGTCTTTAGGTAGTATGTGACTCAGCTTCCCCGCTTTGGGGATTTAGGTCAACTTTACCTCTTTCCATAGACCGGGATCGTTAGCATTTTACATTTTTAAACATTGCTGTTATTATACCGATCCCGGTTTTTTGTAAGGCTAAACGCTTGAGAAGTTAAGAGCATAACATTCTTGGTTACGTTATTTCTGATAAAAGAATAAAAGATAGGTTATATCGGTTCACTCCTTCCGGTACCTTCCCCACAAAAGTTGGAAAATGTCCGGCAGCTTTGTGCACACGATTACTCTTAAAGGGAGTGACCGATTTGGTCTTTACTTTGAACATCGTAAAACGCAGACTTATGCCAAGATTACACTTGCGCTCCAAAATCCACTGGATTTCACGAAATCCTGAAATACACCCCGGTGTTTAGTCCATATTTACATTAGGCGATTTTCCTTGCGGCAATTGTCAGTTTGTCGGTGAGAGTGGGTGTCATGGTACAAATACACAGGTAGCCGCATCGGCAATTGTTGGCAACATAAGATGTCAAAATTTGACATCAATTCAATGCAATTGACACATTTGGCCTGTTCCCGTACTTTATAAAGTGGTAAAAGTCGTAAAAGTTGTAAAAGTCGTAAACGATTTTCATATAAATTTTGTGTACGGGAACGCAAAATTTGTAAAAGTGGTAAAAATTGTAAAAACTTTTTAGTTCTGGAACAGAGCTATTATGTTACCATCAGCTGGCATGATAATGCTACCTGTATTATTGTACCATGGTGGGTGTTGAGATGCAGAGGGTTACCATATGCCTCACCTCTCTCTCCTACAAATTGACAATTGCCGCAAGGAATATTGCCTAATGTAAATATGGACTTAAACTTATTTTTTTGTTGCTTTCAAAGAGCCAAACCTATAGCTCTGCGTGTTGCGTGTGCGTACACAAAAAAATACATGTATTTCAATTTGAATAACATGTATTTTGTTTTTGTATATTTGAACGCACATGCAAACGCAGAGCTATAGGTTTGGCCCAAACATATTACAATAATCAAGGTAGATGCATATGCGCAGCTGATGAAAAAAATTCTCGGCGCTAAGTGGGTTAATGAGGATTTATTTGACGTATACGCAAAGGAATTGATATTTGAAACCCAGTGGGTTTGTTAAATCCGGTTCTATATAAACGTAATAGGCCGTTTATATATAACAAGGTTAACCCAGTGGGTCTGGGTTTCAAATGTCATTTCCATTGTATATACTTCAAACAAATCCTCATAAAGAAGGTTAACCCTGCAAAAAACTATAATATAAACGCCGTATTATATAATTCAATTTACAACAACTTTTTTTTGAAAATTCATGTTCGAATATCAAATATCAATTCCTTTGCGTATACGTCAAATAAATCCTCATTAACCCACTTAGCGCCGAGAATTTTTTTTGCGAGAAAACTTAAAATTGTTTTTGAAACTTATATGTTTGAGACTTTTTAAGCATTTTTTAAAAAATAATTTTTTTCTCTAAAACGTATAGTTTTCCCGCAATCGGGCCTTCTTTTAAAAGTGCCAAAAACTTTGGAGGGTAATATTGGTGTATCCTTACATGCCAATCCCTTGTTTTTTGATTGAGAAAATACTCTTACTATATTCCTAACAAATCCCTGACTTTATATGATTCTAACATTTATGATTAAATTTTTATCGCATATTTAAATTTTTCATCAAAAGTCGAAAATTACAAAAAAGTCGATTTTTTTGAATAGCCAATTGCATGAAAATGCGTAGGTCAAATGCAGCGTGATAAGCGTGAAATGACAGATAACAGACAATACTATAACAAAATGCAAAAAACCCCACAAAAATATTCGAAATAGCCAGAGTTTTACGTCAATTTTTGCAACCGTTTTTGGTGGCGTTTAAACGACCAGTGTCTTTATCTGTGTTAAGAAGGTTAACCCTCTAAATGGCTATAATATAGACACGGCCTTATACGCCATTTAGATATGACATCATTAGCCGGATTTAGCCCATTATCAGGTTTTATATGCTAAATCCGGCCAAAATCTACCATATTTGCCATTCAAAAATAAATCCTCCTATTGAGTGGATTTGTTTTAAATCTGGCATAAATCCTCGTATACAACTCTGGTTTTTGCAACATGTTGCTAGAAAATACAAAAAGTTGCAAGCTGGCACAAGAAACAAGGTAGATGCATCGGTGAATTGGTACACTAAAAATAATTTAAAATGTAAAAATGTATAAACAAGGCGGAAAAATTAAATTTGTTTTGATGTACAAAGTTGATTTTAATCAAACAAAACTAATATTTATGATGTCTAAACTATAAAATAATTCGTTTATTTATTTTGTGCTTGGTTTACATTTACGAAATCCACTCGAATTCAAGTGTCAAATCCATAGGTTAAACGTCACATGAAATCCAGATGAGATTTCATTTGACGTTTGAGCTATGGAATTGACAGTTGAAATCGAGTGGATTTCGTAAATGTAATCTTAGCATTATGCCAAGTTTACACTTACGCTCCAAAATCCACTGGATTTCACGAAATCCTGAAATACACCCCGGTGTTTACACTTATTTTTTTTCTTGATTTCAAACATATCACAATAATCAAGGTAGATGCAAATGCGCTGATCGAACACGAATTTTCGAAAAAGGATGTTGTAAATTGAATCAATCATCAAAAATTTACGACAATATAGAACTTTACTGCTTTATTTCGAAAATGATCGTAAAATTATCTATATATCGTATTGATTGTTTATAATACTAATGCTAAGTTTACATTTACGAAATCCACTCGATTTCAACTGTCAATTCCATAGCTCAAACGACAAATGAAATCTCATCTGGGTTTCATTTGACGTTTAACCTATGAATTTGACAGTTGAAATCGAGTGGATTTCGTAAATGTAAACCAAGCATAAGAAATGAAAAACTAAAACATGATTTTTATCGTTGAGACATTATAATAATAAATTTTGATAGATAAAAGCTGTGTTCAGAAACTGCAAAATATTACTACTTGCAGTGTTTTCCCCGTTTAGTGCTAGAAATGCGTTCCAGTACTCCGAAATATAGCAAGACTTGCACTTGTTTTTGAATAAAAGCCTCTTCTCCTGTTCTCTGCAATAAAAATTTGGCCAATTCGGTCTATTTTTAACATTACCATTAAAAAAGGTACGGGAACACAATGAAAATAGCATTGTAACAATGTAATTTAATATTTTTTCACATTGTTTACTAATTTTGATATTAACATATTTTGTTCCAGCAATTCGCACATCTACCTTGTTTATTGTAATACGTGAAAAGTGTTGCAACTTTTGGTACTTTTTTAGGCAAAAGCAAGGTTGTATATCATGTGTACTGTGATTTCGATGTTGATTTCGCTGAAATCACGAAATGAGATGATTTCATTTTTGTATGCGAAATCATGGTAAATTTTGTATGATTCCGCGCGAAATCACGAAACGCCTTCGAAATCACGAAAAGACGCCGAATGTAAACCAAACATTAGATGGGCAAACTGCGATAAAATAATTCTTTATTTTCTCTTTAGTTAGCATTAGTAGCGTAATGTGCTAACATTTTCGGTATTAAACAATAAATTTGTAATTTGACGTATGTTTTTTGAGACGAATTCAATTTACAAAAAATTCTTTTGACGTTTCAAATTCGATCAGATGGGCTGATCCATCTACCTTGGTAATTGTGCTATGAACAAAAATCAGCTGACTGCCATTTAAATCCTCCAAAATGAAAATCTAAATGCAATGAGATTTGTACTGGATTTATTAAATCCAGTCGAGGATTTATGGCTAGTCTAAATGAGCTATAAGTCATCAAAAATATACGACAATATAGAACTTTACAACCAAGGCCTACAGAAGGTCGGCCATTCAGAGTTCTGTTAACATCTTTTGACAACAAACATAATAGATTTTACATTATTGTGATTTGAATTTCTTTGTATTTTAAATCACAATAATGTTTTTAAACATAACAATCAGGTGTGCTTATAGTACGTTTCGACTATGGTGGATTTAGCAAATCAAGTTGTCGTTTTCATACAATATATGTCAAATAAATCGAGATAACTCTCTTAAACATGTTATAAATGCGTAGTCTAATAGCATGGTTACACTACAGCTTTTTGCCGGGTTAACCCACTTCATGAGGATTTATTTGCTTAAACTGCTCAAATCTGACCAGATTTGCCATACAAAAATTAAATCCTCTCATGGCTGGGTTTATTTTAAATCCGGCACAAATCTACTAAAAATACAGTGTTGTATTCGGTATTTGTGCAAAAATATCCAACTCTACTCCAAAAGTACCAAAAGTTGCAACTGTTTTTGCAACAGCGTTTGTCGTGTTTTACACGTTTACGATTGGTCACATGAGATTTTATGGAGTTAATAAATCTAAAGTTATTTGGAAATCATAAAATTATTTTTTTTTTTCATTAGACACTTTTTTAACAAAAAGTACGAGTGTAAAATATACCAATATGAGGACGATATCTCATACGAGAAATTGTAAAAGTGTAACACACGACTTTATTAGTTATTTTGTATGTATACGTAAACAAACATCAGCTGACAGTTTATATCCTCGAAAAGCTAAGTGTAACCAGCAAAGATTAACCCACTGGAACTATTAAACCCAGTGGGTTAACCTTAAATAGTGTAACCGGGGTATAATGTTTGGTTTACATTCGGCGTCGTTTCGCGATTTCGAAGGCGTTTCGTGATTTCGCTCGGAATCAAGCAAAATTTATCATAGAAAAATGAAATCATCTCATTTCGTGATTTCAGCGAAATCAACATCGAAATCGCAGTACACATGATATACAAGCCTGTTTTGCCTAAAAAAGTACCAAAAGTTGCAACACTTTCACGTATCACAATAAAAATTTTAGTATCAAAATTTTTAAACAATGTGAAAAAAATATTAAATTACTTTGTTACAATGCTATTTTTGATTGTGTTCCCGTACTTTTTTAATGGTAATGTTAGAAAAAAGAGCAAATTGTCTAAAATTGCTTCCCCATATAAATTTCTTAAAAAATACGGTATCGGAAAAATGACGGAAATTGCAAAAACTCCAGCATAAATGTCAAAATCAACGTATCCGCTATCATATTAGATGCCAATGAACATGCTTGCTGCTAGTTTCTACTAGGCCAAAATAAGCTCTGTTCCTTTACGTGCAAGAATCTTCAAGTTTTACCACTTTTTACTCGAAAAGTGTTCCTTTACTTGATGTAAGCATACAATTGTTATGAGAGCAGTTCACAACTTTTGCTAATTTTGCCAATTACAATTTTACAATTTTTAAAAGTAAAGGAACAGACCAATTGTATGGCAGAAAGCAGAAGAAGATGGTGTTATTCGGCGCTATTTTTGTTTAAAGAGAAATACAAGACTTGCTAGATTTCGGAGTACGGGAACGCATTTTTAGCACTAAAAGGGAAAATTACTGCAAGTATTAATATTGTGCAGGTTCTGAGCACAACTTTCATCTACCAAAATGTATTATTATAATATCTTAACGATAAAATCATTTTTTATTTTTTCATTTGTTAGTACTATACGCAATTAATACCATATATAAATAATTTTACGATAATTTTCCAATTAAAGTTGTAAAGTTCTATATTGTCGTATATTTTTGATGACTAATTCAATTTACAACAACTTGTTTTGAAAATTCATGTTCGATCAGCTGCGCATATGCATCTACCTTGATCATTGTGATATGTTTGAAAACAACAAAAAATAAATGTAAACACCGGGGTGTATTTCAGGATTTCGTGAAATCCAGTGGATTTTGGAGCGCAAGTGTAAACTTGGCATAACAGGCGTTTTAGTGTTGATACGTGAAAAGTGTTGCAACTTTTGGTACTTTTTTAGGCAAAAACAAGGTTGTATTTCATGTGTACTGTGATTTCGATGTTGATTTCGCTGAAATCACGAAATGAGATGATTTCATTTTTGTATGCGAAATCATGATAAATTTTGTTGGATTCCGCGCGAAATCACGAAATGCCTTCGTAATCACGAAACGACGCCGAATGTAAACCAAGCAATAGATGAGGTTCCAATATGGACTCAATCGGCCCACTCGTTCGGGTACCTCCCACACAAAATTTCACAATAGTTCAGTTTAGGACCTGCTCTCGAATCGCTTTGATTTTTGTTGTAACAACTTGTGTTCACATGGGAAAGTCCATACTTCCTGAGAAAAATAGCCTGAAAGTTTCAAAAAAAAACCCTATGACATCGTGTGTGGTGGTCGGAGAGCAAGATAACTTTCGAACGGATCCGCCGATTCAGTCCAAAATTTGGCCGTCGTAATACTTTGTCCAAACTTAGTTTAAGTTCGAAGATAAGCACTCCTTCAGGTACCTCCCCCATAAAAGTACAAAAATGTTCGGAAAAATTGTGCGGACGATAACTCTTGAAGGGAGTGACCGATTTGGTTCATACTTTACACATCCTACACATCCTGGGTGCCACCGTGGTGCAATGGTATGCACGCCCGCCTTGCACGCAGAAGGTCGGTGGTTCGATTCCCCGGCCAGTCAACATCAAACATTTTTCAACGGTGGCAAAATACCCCTCAGTAATGTTGGCGACATTTCCTGAGTATTTCAGCCTTGAAAAACTTCTCCACAAGTGGTGTCTTAAGACACGCCGTTCGGACTCGGCGATAAACAGTAGGTCCCATATCATTGAGCTAAAATATGAATGAGAGAAGTCTCCCTTGTCCCGTATGGGAGGTTGTGGAACAATGTTTTTTTTTTTTTTTTGTTACACATCCTAATATATCTACCAGATATAGATCAGGTTCGTATATGTGTTATATTTGTCCACTCCTTCGGGTACCTCCTACACAAAGTTTCGGATAAATTCACTTTAAGACATGCTCTCGAATGACTTTGATGACTTCCACACCCCCCCCCCCCCCATATTTAAAAATGCCACTAAAATGTGTACCGATGCTGTTGGTTGTGGTACTGTTTAAAGTGATATTATGTTTTCCGTGGACCAGTGGATCATGTGGACCATGCTTCTTGGCATACTGGTAGAAAAGGTATACGATGACCCACTGAAATGACTAGCGGGCGCGATATCTGTCGAAAAATTAAGATCCACTTCCATAATGGATCAAGTCGGTCCATTCCTTTAAGTACCTCTTCCGCAAAACTTTTGAGCTTAAATCCTAATCCACATTTTTGTCGACAAGCTCAAATGTCCAAAAAGGGTCACAAATCTCTGAAAAGACCATGAAAAAATTCTGTCTGTCCATAGATGAAAGTTTAAATTCACATAGGCTGAGGGTATATCTCTGTCTGCAACGACTGAGATATACCTTTTTAAAGTACGTTTACATATAACCGGATTTAACAAACCCACTGGGTTTCAAACGTCAATTCCTTTGCCTGTACGTCAAATAAATCCTCATAGCGAGTCTAGAGACGATTGGTTAGGAAATCCACGGCTGCCTCGACTTCCTCAACTGTGTAAAAACTATTATTTTCGCACAATTTCGGGGACTCTGTGGGGACTCTGTTTAACTCCAAGTACAGAGATTTGGAAGAGTATCATCCTGTGATCCGAAAACGACCGAAGTGCGTGAATTTAGCAGATTAAAGAGTAACTGGTTACTGGCAGAATTATTCTCATTTCCACAGTTTAAATGTATAAATTTAAAATTGGAGACATTTGTGAATAGTCTTCAATTTTAGAACGCCATGACAATGCATTTGTCCGAATATAGAAAAGGTAGAGGTTTCTGTTATCAAAGGATTTGTTTAGAGAAATCCGTTACAAACAAAAATAAATAACTTCTACCTGTTCATTCATGACTGACTCTTATAAGATTATTGTTAAGCAAATTAATTATTTTTTCAGAAAAGTGAATTCTATAAAGAAGTGAATAAACAACTGAAAGCCACAAAATCATCATCAGAGGAAAAGGTAGCTATGTTAAGGGACATCACATTTGTTTTAAAGAATCAAATGAATTTAAAGCTGTTCAATGTTATAGACTTCAAAATATGGAATTTTGTTTTAGTAAGTTAAAAAAAAAACAAGTTTCAATGCAAATAATTAAAAAAGTCCCAGTCCACACTACACCGTTTTCACATGTAATTCGAAGAATTTCATTTGAAATTTGAAACATTTCACTTGTAATTTGAGAATTCCAATTGAAATTCGAATTATTTCATTTGTTAGTCCCAATTTACATTAGGCGAGTTTACTTGCGGCAATTGTCAGTTTGATGGAGAGAGAGGTGAGGCATATGGTAACCCTTTGCCTCTCAGCCCCCTCTCTCACCAACAAACTGACAATTGCCGCAAGTAAACTCGCCTAATGTAAATTGGGACTAATTTGAGAATTCCATTTGAAATTCGAATTATTTATATAAATGAAATAATTCGAATTTCAATTGGAATTCTCAAAATACAAGTGAAATGTTTCGGATTTCAAATGAAATAATCAAATTACAAGTGAAATTCTTCGAATTACATGTGAAAATGGTGTAGAGTGACTTCATTGAAAAAAATTCATGAAATTATGCGTTTCTTGATTGAATTCCTTAGCAGAGTAAAATCATAATATTGCTGTAGTGAGGAATTCGATCTAAGAACGCCTAATTTCATGAAAGTTTTAAATGAAATTCACACTAGTATGGACCGGGACAAACTAATACCAATTGTATCTTTTCAGATTCAACTTCTGATGTTGCTGTCTATTTTAATTACAGTATTTTATCAATATTTTAATGATCAAATTCTGGCACTTACACAACTTGTGGAGAGCAGTGATGACGAATGAATCTTTAATGTCTGTATAGTTTTGGTTAATAATTTTAATAAATGTTGGTTTGATTCCAGAATTTCAAGAATCAATTAATTTTGACTATTTATATATCATAAGGTAGAAATTGTTATCGTAGTAAAAACTTGCAGGTTCTGGAACAGGCATATAATGTTTTTCGTTTTCGGTTAATTAAAGATCCATTTGAATTATAAATTCCCAGCAACCCGGCTAGGATCCAATCAGCTTTGCTGCCTTGGCAAGTTTTATTCCCAAGGGAGATGGCATTCTGCGGATGGGAAGGTGGTTTTTGTAACATGTTGAATCAAAACTGTCTGAGGGAAAAGTCTGAGGATGCAAACATGTTAACATGTATATTTAGAAAGCAACATCAAACATAGAGTAATCTTTAAAAGATGTTTGCTCCTCTCTGCTCTGCATTTTGTGGATCCATGAACCATGTGTCGACGAGATTAAACGATTGTGATTCAGCTGTTTTAGATATGTATTTCTAGGTACCTACAGCTGTACTTGCTACAGGTTAACAAAACATTAACAACAATGACTAACCGACGATCACTAAGGACAACGATAAAGCCAAGGTGAGTGCAAACCAGTCTTCGGGAGACAGGACCGATTACACGGTATTCTAAAGGCCTGGGTACATAAGCTGCCTCGCCTGCTTATCTGCTTCATTTCTGACATAACAAAAATAAGAGAATAAAGAAGAAAAGAGTAAACTAGTTCGAAATTGGCTCGGCCTTCATTAGTCCCGGTCCACACTAGAGTGATTTCATTGAAAAAATTGCATGACATTATGCGTCTCTAGATCGACCTCCATGGTAGAGTAAAATCAAAAAATTTCTGCAGTGCGGAATTCGATTTAAGAACACCTAATTTCATGAAATTTTTTAATGAAATTCACGCTAATGTGGACCGGGACTTATTCTTTTATTTTTGTTAGCCCCCCTGCCACACGATGAAATAAATTTCATGAAATTATGCGTCCTTAGTTCGAGTTCCACGCTATGAAATTTTATGAAAATGGTGTAGTGGAAAAATCGACATAAGAACACCTATAAAACGGGAAAGTCTTTAGTGCAAGTTTCACTGTGTGGCATAAGAGTTATATCAGAAATGAAGCAGACAGACAAGGCAAGTAGACGAGACAGCTTATGTAAGTTAGCAAATAAAATTATGATAATGGGAAAAATCATGATCAGCATATTCCCACAGTCAATGTTATTCTCACCGGTAACATGAACCAGTGGCAGCAGCAATAGCAGCTAAGCCAAATGCAAACACTTTTAATTCAGTCTGTCAGAACAACTCAACCAGGAATAACATTACCTACCCCAATCAGTACAACAAAGCTGATAACTTCTACAACAACATAAGAATTAAATTGTAATAATCTTTTAGTCAATAATTAATCATATAATTTATTATAAGAAATAATTGCAAACATAGAATTATTTCATAAATAAATAAAATAAAGTGTTAAAATAAAATATCATCATAAAAAGTTTAATTTGTACCCAGGCCTTAAAGACTTTAGAGACAAAGAGAGAGAGAGAGACAAAATAGGTAACCAATCCCTATTGGTCAAGAAGCTTCCAGCAAAATGTTCGATGCCAAAGATGTCATTCAATCATGGGTGCAAGTGATCTGGCATGTCATCCTTTTAGCATCTTCATCGATGAATTTTATATGAGCGTGGTCCCCAAAAGATGCTATTCATTTTTGGATCCAAAGCATGTCATTTACACCAATGCTTTGACATGTCATTTTCACCAATGCTTTGGAATGTCATTTCCACCAATGCTTTGGCATGTCATTTTCAGCAACCCTTTGTAATGACATTATCATTAAGACGAGAGTTTTAACAACGTTGGTTGTGATTTCGAGTCTCCGACAACATCAAGCCTATTGCAAATATTTAATCTTAAGGCCTGCGTACATAGGCTGCCTTGCCTGCTTACCTTGCTTACTTCTGATAAAAGAATAAAAAAGAAAAGGGCAACCCAGTTCGAAATTTCCTCGGCCTTCTTTATTCTTTTATTTTTATTATGTCAAAAATGAAGCAGGAAAGCAAGGCAATCAGGCAGAGCAGCTTATGTACGCAGGCCTCTATATATTTAGAAAAATGTGTATAAATAAAAACACGAAATTCATATCTATTGGATCGATGGAATGGGATCATTCACAACTTCCTTTGCATGGGTTCAAATGCTGATGAAAAGATCGGATCTTTCACGACTTCCTTTGCATTGGTTTAAATGCTAATTAAAAGATCGGATCTTTCACGACTTCGTTTGAACCAATGCAAACGATGCCATGAAATCACGTCATCGCATGGAACCCCTACCTTCAAATTTTGCTGGGTAGCAGCAAGCCTAGTTGAAGCTGATCCTACATATGCCGGCAATAAACTTCAAATGCAGGATGCCACAGGATCATTTACTGATGATTGGGAATCCAACGAGGCCCCAACAACAATCAATGATCCTAAGGATCGATCTGCCAGAGAAGCCAAATCACTATAAACGTGAAGTGATATATCTACGCAAGAGGACGAGAACCGAATTTGCGTATTGAGAAGAGCTTCTTCATTAAAATCAAGCTGAGGTATTCGGGAGAACATTCCCTCACGAAATCCAAGTAGACCAGATCCTCCTTTTAGCGCCTGTAGTTGCTCAAATCAAAGCCTCTAAAGCTGGGTACACATTGTCAGTTTTGAATGACAGCTTTGTTGTTGCTTCACAACCGCAAAATGTTTTGTGGTTGCTGGACGGTATGACAGTTATCGATAATACCGACATTCATGTACCACCTTAAGAAAGCTGCGGCGGCAAGCAAAAAAGTAGAGTTGGCGAAACCTATTGCCCCAAGCTAAAAAGTGTAGTGTTAAGAGCAGTACACATTGTCAGTTTTGAATGTCGATATTTCTCAAGTATCGATAACTGTCCAACCATCCAGCAACCACAAAACATTTTGTGGTTGCATGATGAATGATAAAAATGAACGGCCACACAAGCATCAACAAAGCTGTCATTCAGAACTGACAATGTGTACCCAGCTTAAATCTCTGCTCCAAAGCAATAGAGTCTACCCTTAAGCTAAAGATATCTAACGATATCCAAGTCATTAATTGCTATAAAAAGAAAATACGAGATTTCTTGCTGGACTTTTGGAAAGGGCTAATCCACACCCCTACCCTCAGTCTACATGCCTTTTAAGGACTCGGAGCGCCAAACCTGAGTGTCCACAAGTTGCTGGACGAGAAGATGGACATCTGTAACGTTGATCTGGAATGCGACGCAAATGCCCACCATTTTCATTGGGTTAGTAAGGACACCAACAACAGAGGTGAGTCAATATTCGATTGTATTCTATCATATAAGCTTTGTTCCTTTACCTGCCTGAGGTTACCATTTCTTACCATTTTTAACCTGCAAAGTGTTCCTTTACTTTAACAAGCATACAATTTATATGAGACCAGTTCACCACTTTTACCATTTTTTGCCACTGTTACCATTTTTTAAAGTAAAGGAACAGACCAATAATTTACGAATATGTGCAAATGGTTGTGATCAGTGATATAGAGGAGGTGATTGGTCTAAATCTCATAATCTGGACGACTCTGTCATCAGAAACTTGAGGGTGTCTGGCTCCTTCTACGACCATATAAAGATAATTTTAGAAATCTCTTTTGACGGAGTATTCCAAAATCCTTTTATAAATCCGAAAAGAACAAAATGGGAAATAGATGGGTTTATTCCGTATTGCGACAAGCGTCGAGTCGCGTTGCCAGTTGTCTCTGCGACAAAATTTTAAATTTATATTACGTAAAACGATCGATTATAATCGCCGATAACGAGTCATCGGACACATAACGGAGCGTTTTTGGGTTTGATTTAAATAAATGAGAAAAAATATCAGTACAAATTATAAACAATAGGTATATTTTCTAAAATGATAATCTCAGTGGGAGGGTATTATGAGTTGGTTTTGGGCAAAAAGTTTGTAACGCATCGAAATAATGGTCGTAGACCCATACTTAAACATATATACCAAAATTCATGTCTCGACGAGCTGAATCGATCTGGCTATGCTTGTCCGTCCGTTTGTCCACTAAACTTTGTAATCACGCTACAGGTCGCAATTTTGATCGGATCGTCACCAAATTTTGGGTGTTGTTAATAAATCCAGTACAAATCTCATTGCATTTAGATATATATTTTGGAGCATTTAAATGGCAGTCAGCTGATTTTTGTTCATAGCACAATTACCAAGGTAAATGCATCAGCCCATCTGATCGAATTTGAAACGTCAAAAGAATTTTTTGTAAATTGAATTCGTCTCAAAAAACATACATTAAATTACAAATTTATTGTTTAATACTGAAAATGTTATCACATTATGCTAACTAAAGAGCAAATAAAGAACAATTTTATCGCAGTTTGCCCATCTAAAATAAATAAACGAATTATTTTATCGTTTAGACATCATAAATATTACTTTTGGTTGATTAAAATCAACTTTGTACATCAAAACAAATTTAATTTTTCCGTTTTGTTTACAAATGTTTACATTTTAAATTATTTTTAGTGTAGCAATTCACCGATGCACAAAACAAATCCGCTCAATAGGAGGATTTATTTTTGTATGGGAAATCTGGTAGATTTTGGCTGGATTTAGCAAATAAAACCTGTAGTGGGATTCTGTAACTCATTTTTGCTGTTACCGACAAAAATCGGTAAAATTAAATCGCAAAATTATGACTAAAAACATAAAGAAAAGTTGACATCACTGTTTGTGTCGGTAGAGGCTAGCGACTACTTTTTATTAATCGTTAACTTACCGAAAAATTTCGTTAATTATCGAAATTGTAAGCATTTTAATTTTCCCGACAATTATCGATAACAGCAAAAATGAGTTACAGAATCCTACTACTGATAATGTGCAAAATCACGCTAATGAAATCATATCTAAATGGGCTACAAAGTAGGTGGTCAAACAACGGAGATATCGCAAAAGTCGGTAATGCATCCAATTTTGGTGGTGAATAGGGTTCACAGAGAGGAAGAAGCATATTGAGTTTGGTGATGGTCGAATAATATTCAAGAGTCGAAATGGGCAAAAAAACTTATGTGGACAAAAATTCAAAGTTTTAAAGTTTCTTATGCGAATATGTATCTCCGGTTTTAGTAGTCGTATTAAAAGGGAAATCAATGGATAAGGAAAATCTCATCTTTATTATGATGCAAAATAGGTTGCCGCACATCTCCCTTTCCCATTATTTTATTTGAATGATGAGTTTCTCAGTAATGAAGACATTCTGGGCTTTAAAATGTTCCCAATTGCTAGAGACGGGAAATGGGTAAATACCCAAATGGTAAATACCCATTAAAATGGGTAAATTGGGTAAATACCCGGAAATTTACCCAAAATGTGGGTAGAAACTATAAAACATGCAATGCTAAATTTAGAGGAGAAAACACGGCGGATTAGCAAATTTTAGCTTCAATAAAATAAAATTATTTATTTCACATAAAATTATTTATTTCACATAAAATTATTTATTTCACAGCTTAAATAAGACCTATTTTGGTCCATATTTTGACAAAACTCCTAAAAATAGTAACAGCACCCTTTCTGGTATTTTAGAGCATTTGGAACGCTTGGTTGAGCTGCGCCTTGAAGGAAAACACCAGTGATGGGCCAGGTCTCATGGTATCCCATATATCAAGTGACCATATCCTCGATTTTCGTTGATTATCTTGAGATTTGGTCCTCTCTGGAAAAATTTACTTTTTATTACTTTTTGCAGCCTACAGCCCACATCTGACATTAACAATAGATGTGAAACATATAAAATATTGAAACGGCGAATTTAAACCGAATTTCTTGTCCTTTTTTGTTATATTTTTGCTTTTCTATATGACATAAAAACAAAATGTTCATTTCAAAATAAATTTTTAAATACCCAAATAAACACCCAAAAAAGGTATTTACTGGGTATTTACCCAAGTTTTGTGTAAATACCGGGTAGAATCCCATCTATACCAATTGCGATACAAAATTGGTGAATGCCTGTGATGTCGAAAAAGACGCAGGGATATTTCAATTTCCACTATATGGAATTTTATTTCCATGTCAGATACCTATTTCTTATTTTGTGGGACATATTCCAAGGAGGGAGCTTGATAATAAACTGAACCATCTGAGTTTTAAATTAATACAAAATGTGGCATTTATGGTAAAATATCAGAGTTACACTATGTTTACATTTACGAAATCCACTCGATTTCAACTGTCAATTCCATTGCACAAACGTCAAATGAAATGCAGTCGATTTCAGAAGAGTTTTCATTTGAAGTATATTCAAAGGAATTGACAGTTGAAATCGAGTGGATTTCGTAAATGTAAACATAGTCTAAATGCAATAGGCGCTAAGTCCCAATTTACATTAGGCAAGTTTATTTGCGGCAAGTCTCTGTTTGTAGGAGAGACACGTAAGGCGAATGGAAATGGAAAAAAATTGCTCGTACCGGCAATTTTCATGCAATTTCTTTTATATTTGAAAACAAAACTTGTCGGAACAGACAAGTATAAACGCAATGAAAATGGTCTAATGTAAATTGGGACTAAGCTATCACAATTTTAATATTGTTACGAAGGTAACTGATAGGTTTAAGTAAATTTAGTTTAATTTCAGCATTTCAAATTGCTGTTTTGTAGTAATTTTTACCATTATAAGTATTCAAACACCAAAAAACAGTAAAACCGGCAAAAGTAGTAAAATTTGTAAACTGCTCCCATATGAATTGTATGGTGTCTGAAGTAAAGGAACGCTTTTCGAGTAAAAAGTGGTAAAACTTGAAGATTCTTGCACGTAAAGGAACAGAGCTACATATGTATTGTTGCGTGGGACTTATTAATTATTGATGGCGTCCCTTCTTTTTTTGTCGTGGAAGCAGCATCTCAATGATGTGTGGTTCGTGGCTGCCGGCAAGTAAAAAGTGGGCAAACCGGATATATTGAGCGGCCGGTTAAAATATGAAAAGGTGATGCCAACGTCAGGGATGATTTCCACTGTAGCAATTCTCTATCGTTGACGTATGGCAAATGCACCCCTGATAGTATTATGAGGTTTAGAAACAGATGATTAAAAGACATGTAAATAAATGTCGGAAAAACGAGGGAAAATTATGGAAAATCTGATTTTGGCGTCCTCGAGAAGCCGTATTTAAGCGAGGAAAGCGAAGAAAAACGCCATTATTTAATTGTGGTGTGCTTCCAAGGACAGATAACCTTTGTCCTTAATCCTTTAAAAAAATAGACAACCAAAAATTTTTGAATTGATTCTTTATTGGCACTCGTGTAACTTCTGTGTTTTTTATTTATGTTTGAAGTGTACAAATCAAAATGTGAGTTGTGTTACATGTTGATTAAATAGAAAAAAGGTAGTTACAACGTGTTTTGTGTTTTTCTTTAAGATTACACCAGACTATACAAAACCGGAAGATTAATTACTAAGAGGGCCCAAGTCCTAATACCCAGAAGCGGAAATCAATTAACAGGGTTCTGGGGTCTTCAAGGTGACGAATACGCCGGAGGCCACAGCCCTGAGAAATACCAGTTTTAACCTGAAAAGACAAGATAAATTCCCAATAAGTATACAACTAATGAGGTAACAAAGCAAAACTATTAATACCTACCAGAGTTGAATTCCCAGACGATCTGGAGTAAATTGAGTGTTGTTTTCTTTTGGATTTATGGGCATGATTGTCCTTTGATTTTTGAAGCCACCTGAAAAAAAATGAAAATTTAAAATTATTAATCTTTGAAGCTGACAATTTAAAATATATAACGTCATTGATTTTTGACTAAAGAAAAACCCACAAAAAAATTAATAAGTTAATGTAGATTTAAGTTTAAGTTAAATCGTGTTGTCCGTAGTTAGTTAAGTGTTTACATTGAATATTGTGAGGATTAGTAATGCCCAGGTTGTTCTAAGAAAATATCGTGAGTGTAGGGTTACCTTTGAAGGCTGCTAGATTTTGTTTGGTTATGAAAATGTTTGTGGGGACAATTATAAAGTGCCCAAAACCTTACTAAGCGAGCTCATTTAGTTAGGATTTTTAAGCTTTTAATCTTGTGCCTCGATTGGCAATTTTTCTAGTGGTAAAAAGGGGTAATCTGAGTCAGTGACTCACCTTTAATTAATTGAGCGGGTATTAGTGATCCCAAACTTGAATATGTGTTAGGTTTAAGTGAAATCATGACTATGTCAATAAATACATTTTTATGTTTAATAGTTTAAATTGAATATGTCTTGCTAAGTGTTTTTCTGTAAGAGAGGAAAATAGGGGTATGTTGATGTGAGGTAAGTGTGTGTGGAAATTGGGGCCCTTAAAAATTTGCTTTATCGTAAGGACAGGAAGAAAGGGTCAAGGCAGGGTGGGCAAAGTGGGGGAACTATAACACCAAGTTCCTTCATCATGGTTGTATGTAGTGTTGTGTCGTTTTGTTTTTTTTTGTTTTTATGTTGAGTCCCTCTTTCATTATTGTTCGACCCCTAGGGCTGATGGTGGCAGGGTTATGAATCCCCCTGGAAGTGATGCCCCGACTGAGCAGTTGGAACCCCACCATAGCGCCGCATTAGGCGGTATGTAACAATATGGCGCCCAAACCAAAAATGTTTGTCCTATCGTCCAAAAAAATCAAAGTGCAATACAACATCAGCACTGCCTAAATAAGAAAATATTTTTTTTAAATAGACGAAGGACATTAAATGTCGAATATGTGCAATAACACCTAAGCGCAATCCAATAGACCATAGGGTGAAATATTCCAAAACGTGATATCGCATTTTCTAATGTCTAACAGATATTGTATCCACAATTTTTATACAAAACTGTGATAATAGTGCAATATTTAGTTTAGGTTTTTTAGAAAATTAGGATGTCTCGTTCCATGTTATAGGGTCTATACAATAGCTCTTGTTCGTCGATTGTAACAAAGAATGTATTGTGTTTATGACCTGTCTTCTATGTTTCCGTGTTTTTGTTTATTTAATAATATTAAAGGCAATAGACGAGGGTTAACATTAGGAAAAGTACAATAACTGCTGTGACGTCGTCAGTCGCAGACTGTATTGTACGAAAATTCCCTTTACACAAGGACTTTTTTCCACAAAATAAGTAGAAAACTGCCTTGTTGTTACCCTTTGCATTAACTGTGTTCATTTTTTGTGTAAGTCCATTTTATCCATACAACATGATGACCGATTAGGACACTTCTAGAAATCTCAATTTATAATAAAAAAAATAAACCACACAATTGATCTCACAAGCAGCTGAAAATACCTCCTATTACCTCTCAGATGTGTATTTTGTGTTCGTAAAAAAAAAGAGAAAACAATTTTGTTTTGTCGTAGTGTGTAAACTAGAAACTAAACTTATAACAAACTATTATTATTTTTATCATATATCTGCTAACGACTAAGTATTTTAACAACTAGAAATAAGTAGCTCTAACCTGTGTTTAAAATTTTCCATTATTTTTTTTAACATTGACCTAAATTTCATTTCAATAATTGCATTCCTGAACTGGGATTAGAAATTCTAATGAACACACCTAAGTCAGCCAAAAGAAGAAGTAAAAGAAATCGTTCCTCAACATTTGATTTGAGTAGGTTTATTCTATCTCCAAAGAAAAAGTCAAAAAAGAAAACAATGCAAGACGCAAATGCAAATAGAGACCCATCAATACGGGATCTATCTGGTACCATAATAAACAGAGAAGCTTCCACTAGTGCTGAAGCAAGATTAGCCCAGAATACTCAATCCACTTTACCAACTAATACGTCAATGAATCAGTATGAGGTTAGTAATTTAGTGAAAAGTTTGGTCCAAGAAAGTTTAAAAAACGCCAGTACAGACATCCACAATTTAGTAAAAGATAGTGTGACCAAAGAGATGCAGCAGGTGTATGGCATCATTAATAAATTAAATGAGTCAATAACTAGATTGACTAGTAATGGTCCAACTTCTCAAAATACTAATCCTCAACCACAATCCAATGGGATTCATGCTCAAAATAATATAAATCATGGACATCAGTCACAATCGAATCCAAATCAATTACCTCAGCCAGGTTCGATGCCCAACATAGAACCTCAATCGTTAAACGATAACAACTCTGTACCTCAACCACAACCCCCACAACGGGATAATAACCAAAATTCAAACCACAGGAATAATGTACAGTCATATATTATGAATGTTCCTAGTGCACAAGGAATTAGAGTTGAAAGATTCGGAATAAATTTTTCAGGACGACCTAATACCCTCACTGTGGAGGATTTTATTTATCGCCTCGAATATTTCCAATCTCATTATGGACTCTCTTGGGAAGGAATATTAAATGAATTCCATATGCTTGTATCGGGTCCTGCGATCGAATGGTTTTGGTTGCAACAAAGAAATAATGCGATTTGGAATTGGGAGTCACTGAAATATGGGTTGCTAGAAAGATTTAAAACTAGGCGCACTTGTTTCGAGGAAATGAGGGACTTACTAGAAAGGAAACAATTACCCGGGGAATCAATAGATTCATTTTTCCATGACATCAATTTAATGCGTTCGAAATTGGAAAGGCCAGTTTCCGATTTCGAAATGATTTCCCTTGTCAAAAAGAATTTAAGAAAAAACCTTTCTAGTATTGTTTATTCCATGAATGTTTCTTCACTGGAACAACTGCGGGTTGAATGTTTGGAAATTGAAAGAACATTCTTCCGCCGCGACCCTGTTTCAATGCCCCCACCACCAGCTAACAAACCGATTAGAGTAAATGCCATTCAAGAAGAAGGAGAAACCAATATATTTCCTATGTTCGAAGAAGAAGAGGATGTAGTAGAGATATCAGCAATCAACAATCAGATTGTATGTTGGAATTGCCAGAACCCTGGTCACGTCTTTAGGGATTGCACTTCAAATCAAAGAGGCTATTTTTGCTTTAAATGCGGAAAACCAAACACGACTGCACCAAAGTGCATAAATTGTAGGTCGGGAAACGGGAGGAAGAACGCGGTTGCAGCGGGGAACCAGCGTTCCTCCGAACAACCCGCTGTTCCGAACCCCCAAACCAATTAAAAGAACCCAATGAAGACATCCACTATACTAAACTTCGACACTATCTGCCCTTAAATGTTAGGGAAGAGTATTACGCCAAAACAAGGGCAAAAATTTTCCAAAACGAGGAGATAGAAAACCCAAATGAAATATCCAACATTCAAATTAAAACTAAAGAACGTATTCTAAAAATGAGAAACAAGCAAAAGCAATACAAAACTTTAAAGAAATCTGTTTCGGAAGCTATTTTAAGATGCCATGGCAGAAAAGATCCAAGACCATATGCCACGGTGAAGATAGAAGGGAAGGAAATTGAAGGCCTTCTCGACTCTGGTGCTACTGTGAGTTTATTAGGGAAACATTGCAGAGAAGTCGTTGAAGAACTGGGAGTAGAAATAAAAACCTATCTATCAAATGTCAGCACTGCCTCAGGTCAGTTGCATAGAATTTTAGGTACCATTGTAGTTGACGTTGAATATCAGGGAAAAGTGGCTCAAATGACCTTAATATTATGCCCAGATCTAGAGCAGGAATTATATCTCGGTGCAGATTTTTGGAAATTATTCCAAATAGCTCCCGAGATATTTACTGTCGAAGAAGTCGATTTAGATTTACAACGAAAAATACATGGTTCATCAACCAATGAAGAAACGAAAATGCATGTCCTGACGAAGGAACAACAGGATAGACTAGCAGAAGTAATAAAAAAATTCCCTACTTTTGAAGAGAATGGACTAGGATGTACGAAATTAGAAAAGCATGCGATAAAGCTCGTCGAAGGTGCTAATCCGGTTAAGGATAGGCATTATCCCATGTCACCGGCGGTCCAAGATATAGTTTACCAGGAGATTGACAATATGCTGGCTTTGAAAGTGATAGAAGAAAGTGACTCCCCATGGAGTAACCGAACAACGGTGGTACGAAAACCTGGCAAAAATCGCTTTTGCTTAGACGCCAGGAAATTAAATGCATTGACTGTGAAAGATGCTTACCCATTGCAGAACATCGACGGCATCTTAAGTAGAATAGACCAAACCCACTTTATAAGCAGCGTCGACCTTAAATATGCCTTCTGGCAAGTGGAGCTGGAAGAGGAAGCGAAGCCGTACACAGCCTTCACGGTACCAGGTCGACCGCTGTACCAATTTAGGGTAATGCCGTTCGGGTTATGCAATGCGGCGCAGAGGCTTTGCAGGTTGATGGACAAGGTGATACCGGGAAGACTAAAGTCCAATGTGTTTATCTACCTTGACGACCTATTGATTATTGCAGACGATTTCGAACACCACATTAAATTACTGGGAGAAGTAGCCGAATGCTTGCAGAAAGCGAATTTGACCATCGGCCTTAAAAAATCATTGTTTTGCTTCAGAGAGCTAAGATATCTTGGTTTCATCATTGGAGATGGATGTTTAAAGACTGACCCAGAAAAGGTCAGCGCGATTCAAAAAATCCCTGTACCGAAAACTCCCAGAGAAGTACGAAGCTTCCTAGGAACCGCTGGGTGGTACAGGCGATTCATTAAAGATTTTGCCTCGATATCCGCCGCCCTCACTGACACATTGAAAAAGAGTCAAAAATTCGTAATCACTCCGAAAGCATTAGAATCATTCAACACCCTCAAACAAGCCTTGACATCTGCACCTGTCCTCCGGCACCCTGACTTCCGCCGAGAGTTCTTTATCCAATGCGATGCGTCGGACTATGGAGTCGGTGCAGTATTGTTTCAAAAAAACGACGATGGAGAGGAGAATCCCATCGCGTTTTACTCTCAAAAATTAAATGCGTGCCAAAAGAAATACTCAGTAACCGAGAAGGAATGTTTAGCGGCCGTGCTTGCAGTAAAACGTTTTCGTCCTTATGTGGAATTAATGCAATTCACAATTATTACTGACCACGCTAGTCTCAAGTGGCTAATGTCACTAAAAGACCTCAGCGGTAGACTGGCCCGATGGTCACTCCAACTTCAAACATATAACTTCTCGATTGAACACAGAAAAGGATCAGAAAATGTGGTTGCTGACACACTCTCTAGAATGCCCATCGATTCAAATGTCACCGTAGAAGAAGTAACTGATGAGAGTGAACTACTAGATTTCGAAACAACCGCATTTGAAGGTGAGGAGTATGTCGAATTACGAAACACCATATTTGAGAATGCCGAAGTACTTCCCGACTTAAAAGTTGAAGGCGACAAAATATTTATAAAAATGAAAAAAATCGACACAGATTTGGCTGAATGTGAGTGGAAAATGTGGATCCCACAAGAGATCACATATGCTCTAATAGAAAAGGCTCACGTCTACAATGATATCGTACACGAAGGAATCACAAAAACTATCAATCGGTTAAGAAGATTTTATTATTGGCCTAAGATGGTTTCCCAAGTGAGGCAGTTTGTGAGAAATTGCAGAACCTGCAAGGAAACCAAACCCTCAAACCAGAACATGAACCCAGAAATCGGAAACGAAGTGGTCACTGAAAGGCCATTTCAAAAATTGTACGTGGACTTTCTCGGGAAATATCCACGATCAAAGAAAGGAAACGCATATATTTTCATCGCAGTGGATCATTTCACTAAATTTACCTTTCTGCACGCGATGAGGGAAGCAACCGCACAAAATGTGGTACAGTTTATGGAAAGCCAGATTTTCAACATCTTCGGCGTCCCAGAAGTTATCCATAGTGATAACGGGAAACAGTTCGTGTCGAAAGCCTTCGAACAAATGGTCAACAACTACAAAATAAAACACATGACGACTGCATATTACTCCCCACAGTCGAACGCCTCCGAGCGTGTCAACCAGTCCGTGTTGGCAGCTATAAGAAGCTATGTTGAAAGTGATCACCGCGACTGGGATTTATATTTACCCGAAATCGAGAAAGCCCTTCGCACCTCTGTACATGCAGCCACCGGCGTGAATCCCTTTTTCGCCCTCTTTGGGTTTAATATGTTTTCAAGTGGCACCGATTATAAGTTGGCCAAAAAGCTACAATCACTAACAGACCACCAAATAGATCCATTAAACAGACATGACAAAATAGAACTTATGCGAGAAAAGATCAAAAACAATCTGCACAAGGCATATGAAACAAGTGCCAAACGTTATAATCAGAGAGCGCGGAAAGTTAGTTTAATACCAGGGCAAGAAGTGTATAGGCGTAATCATATGCTTTCAGACTTCAAGAACAACATAAACGCCAAATTTTGTAAAAAGTTTTTGAAATGTAGAGTTGTGAGGCCTATCGGGAACAACATGTTCGAATTAGAAACGCTGCAAGGTAAACCTTTAGGTAACTTCCACGCCAAAGATATTAAAATATAACAAAGTGCAATTATTCTGTGATATAGTAATATAAGTGCAATATAGGTTAAGAAAATGAATGTTTGTGAACGTCCATTTTTTTTGCCTTTTGCATTTACTTTTACTATTAGAATTATTGACATTGATAGATTATACACATATATTCCATTAGGCTAAGAAGTACCTAAGATTGCCCGGCTTTTTTGAGACTAACAGGGTGTGGGAGTTCCCCACGTTGGGATATGACAGGAACCTGGCATACCAACAATTCTCAAAACATAATACTCAGTGCGCTTTCAATAATTGTAATTGATTCAAATTAGCAAAAACCCATTTGATATACAGTATACCTGAAAAAAGAATCCTTCGAACCTCCCAGCCAGCTTATGCTTTACCCAAATTAATAATATCTTCCAAAATTTTAAATCATAAATGGTTGGTTTATTAGTATTTTTTTAAATATAGGGTAATAAAGTATAAGGATAGCATTATTTGCTTTAATAAGACGATATAACATATAGATGGAAATTATTAATTATTAATGGTATACGTAACGATAAATCAATATGAGGTTGAATGAGAGTTAAGAAAAGTTATCTGTCTGGCCATGTTTTTTTTTAGAAAAAAAAAATCAAATATTTTATTCTTAGCAGTGTGCTTCGGTTATCGTCACAAAAATCACTGTAGATATCCTTTTATATTCAATTAGTCCAATATAATTCATAATAGTATCCGGAGTAGCAATATTATAAATACACCCACGTCTGCTAATTAATATCCACAGAATTTTATTTAAATCTCTAGTACATCTGTTATGCGAATAGCCTTCAGCCACAAATTAATACAATAGACTCAATCACGTCTAGTAGCACATACAAATTTTAAAAAAAATCACCACTCACAAAATTTTTAACAGGCTATAGTTTTTATCGCATGCGAGAAAATGTTCACCGGCTCAGGTCTTAACCATTACAAATTCCCTCCAAATGTTTTCTCTATACCCTGAATCAGTTAACATTAATAAAAATCGCTGGTACTAAAATCACACAACGTCATTTTTAATATAGCATAGAATCCCGACACACACGGATAATGATCCAAAAAAATAGTTAAATCTAACGTAGTATATGCCGATTAATAAATAGGTCAAATTTAGAAGCAATATTTTTTTAATCAACAATCACCAGTAAGTAAATAAAAATAATAGCGTTATGAATAGAATAGGGCACAGAAGATAAAAACATATGGTAGCATAGAGTATATCGTTGGCAAGCCACGCACTTATTTTCAATGATAAACTACGAATCCACAAGTTTTATTCTTAATAGCCAAAATCTTTTGCGTTACTTTATTTTGTTTACATTCCACATTTCAAAACAGTCTAATATATTCACTAGTGCACCATTGTTTTTGTCTGCCATGCCAAATTCACAATAATAATAAAAAAAAAAAACAAAATGAAAAACTCACCCCAATATTAACGTCCTTTCATGATGGCAGGTAATACTCCATGAACAAATAATCAGCGTACACAATTCTGATGATCGGCATGTCAGGTATATTGACAACTTGTATGTCAGCCAAATAAACGGATAATTTTTGGTAGTGCATTTTTTCACTTCACTCATTTATAAATGTAATTCACTCCACAATAAATTGTCACAAAACACCTAAAAAAAGGAAATGAGAAGATATTACTAAAATGAAACTAAAATATTTCAATAAATTTTTAAAAATTGTAAAAGGGCGGTAGAAAAAAATATCCATGGCAATTTTAAAATATTCAACCATCTCATATTTGTATGGATGTAAAAAAAAAGTCATGTCAACACTTTTTGGTAGCCTTATTGGGCTATACTACACAAGAATCCACTGATAAAAACACACAAACACACATGTCTCATTTAGGTAGCCATGGTCACAATCCATAAGTTTTTTTGTAAACTGTAAACTTAATCAGTATTCTTATTGATGGCAATTTCTGACCCATAATAATCCATAATGCAATTTTTGGAAACACTTGATCATGCTTGTGTGTTTTTTTATGGAGAGTTTTAGCACACAACATAATTATTAGGTCACTTTTTAATATATTCGTCGTAGCCGATTATTACCATTGAGTACACAGGAGAGTTTTTGAGCACACAACACAATTATTGGGTCACTTTTTAGTATATTTGTCGCAGCCATGAGTAAAAATGAATATGATCTAAACACACAGGTACACAGGTATCTCCACTTTTAATTTTGTTTATCTTTCTCGTAATACACGACACTGATGATTGTTTTCAATGATAAAGGCACACACTTTCATGTCATAAAAACACCAATTAATACTAACCATGTATATTTTGGGGTAAGACACTGCGCTGCAGCTGGTGATGTCAGATGAAGAAAGATTTTATTGTCCACACACAATCCATGACGAAAAAAATGGTACCTGCCCAAAGTGTTTTGTAAACAATGTGGGTGAAATGCTCTGCAAACGGGTCCACACTAATAGTTGGAAACACATAAACAATGGCAAAAAATAAAGTAGAGACCTGAAAGGAAAAGAAATACAAAAAATTAGATAATAACCAAAACAAATCAGGCAATACACCATGCATCTAGACAAATAAACAAATGAAGTAACCTACCTGCTTTCTACACAGGCTACACTAGCGAGAGCATCCACAGGAAAAATTAAAATCCACTGCGCTGCCCAAGCTATCATAATTGTGGCAGGGTGTCCAGGTAGATCGTTCGGGTACATTCGGCTCAGTAAAACATGTCATCAGTAGTAAGGCTGCTAATGAAATATTCACCCCCTACAGCAAGAAGGTAACGATCAGTTTTGCATTACCCAAATTATCCATTATTCGGGGTAATAAGTTTTAAGTGGTGGGTGGGTGTAGGCATAAAATTAAAAAAACGAACGTCGATTAGCCAGCAGAATTCCACAGATTTAAATTCCTGAAAATAAACAGATAATTATTAAAATTTATCATTATCAGAACAAAGTAAAAAAAAAACTCACCAACTTCATTGTCTGTTCAATGGGATAACCGTAGAAAAATGTTTTTGTTTCCACTGTGTCGATGAGGAATGAAAAGACTCACACACGTTCAGGTAGACTTCCTTGTGTAATGATGTGTATGTATGTATGCATGGGTATCCAATTGAATGGGGTGAGACAGCAACAGCATGAATAAATGGCGGTGAATGATTTACCGGCACGTACATTCACACACACTCATACATGTATGTATGTGTAAAACCACGCTACAATTTTTTTTGTGCGTACGCACAAATCTACAAACGCCAAACATGTTTTTTCACAATGAGAAAAATCATGGTTATACCTGAAAAAAGGGAAAAACACGCTTTAAATGAATTTTCAGACAGGATTTTTTTTTACACGAACTTACCATCTATTGCAGATTCCAGCGTGTGTATGTCCATTCACTCCATGTGCCGACCATATTTGATGGGAAGATAGGAACCCATTCATCTCAATGTTTCATAGCCATCCGTTGTAAAAAGTTTTTATAAACACTTTATAAGTCCCGCACATCGTCATTTTCATCGAACACTTCGAAAATGTCGAAGTTTTGTTGCGTGGGACTTATTAATTATTGATGGCGTCCCTTCTTTTTTTGTCGTGGAAGCAGCATCTCAATGATGTGTGGTTCGTGGCTGCCGGCAAGTAAAAAGTGGGCAAACCGGATATATTGAGCGGCCGGTTAAAATATGAAAAGGTGATGCCAACGTCAGGGATGATTTCCACTGTAGCAATTCTCTATCGTTGACGTATGGCAAATGCACCCCTGATAGTATTATGAGGTTTAGAAACAGATGATTAAAAGACATGTAAATAAATGTCGGAAAAACGAGGGAAAATTATGGAAAATCTGATTTTGGCGTCCTCGAGAAGCCGTATTTAAGCGAGGAAAGCGAAGAAAAACGCCATTATTTAATTGTGGTGTGCTTCCAAGGACAGATAACCTTTGTCCTTAATCCTTTAAAAAAATAGACAACCAAAAATTTTTGAATTGATTCTTTATTGGCACTCGTGTAACTTCTGTGTTTTTTATTTATGTTTGAAGTGTACAAATCAAAATGTGAGTTGTGTTACATGTTGATTAAATAGAAAAAAGGTAGTTACAACGTGTTTTGTGTTTTTCTTTAAGATTACACCAGACTATACAAAACCGGAAGATTAATTACTAAGAGGGCCCAAGTCCTAATACCCAGAAGCGGAAATCAATTAACAGGGTTCTGGGGTCTTCAAGGTGACGAATACGCCGGAGGCCACAGCCCTGAGAAATACCAGTTTTAACCTGAAAAGACAAGATAAATTCCCAATAAGTATACAACTAATGAGGTAACAAAGCAAAACTATTAATACCTACCAGAGTTGAATTCCCAGACGATCTGGAGTAAATTGAGTGTTGTTTTCTTTTGGATTTATGGGCATGATTGTCCTTTGATTTTTGAAGCCACCTGAAAAAAAATGAAAATTTAAAATTATTAATCTTTGAAGCTGACAATTTAAAATATATAACGTCATTGATTTTTGACTAAAGAAAAACCCACAAAAAAATTAATAAGTTAATGTAGATTTAAGTTTAAGTTAAATCGTGTTGTCCGTAGTTAGTTAAGTGTTTACATTGAATATTGTGAGGATTAGTAATGCCCAGGTTGTTCTAAGAAAATATCGTGAGTGTAGGGTTACCTTTGAAGGCTGCTAGATTTTGTTTGGTTATGAAAATGTTTGTGGGGACAATTATAAAGTGCCCAAAACCTTACTAAGCGAGCTCATTTAGTTAGGATTTTTAAGCTTTTAATCTTGTGCCTCGATTGGCAATTTTTCTAGTGGTAAAAAGGGGTAATCTGAGTCAGTGACTCACCTTTAATTAATTGAGCGGGTATTAGTGATCCCAAACTTGAATATGTGTTAGGTTTAAGTGAAATCATGACTATGTCAATAAATACATTTTTATGTTTAATAGTTTAAATTGAATATGTCTTGCTAAGTGTTTTTCTGTAAGAGAGGAAAATAGGGGTATGTTGATGTGAGGTAAGTGTGTGTGGAAATTGGGGCCCTTAAAAATTTGCTTTATCGTAAGGACAGGAAGAAAGGGTCAAGGCAGGGTGGGCAAAGTGGGGGAACTATAACACCAAGTTCCTTCATCATGGTTGTATGTAGTGTTGTGTCGTTTTGTTTTTTTTTGTTTTTATGTTGAGTCCCTCTTTCATTATTGTTCGACCCCTAGGGCTGATGGTGGCAGGGTTATGAATCCCCCTGGAAGTGATGCCCCGACTGAGCAGTTGGAACCCCACCATAGCGCCGCATTAGGCGGTATGTAACAGTATAATATTAAACACATTGTCAGTTTTGAATGACAACTTTGCTCAAATAATCGGTTGCTTGCTAAAATATTTTGTGGTTGTTGTACGGTTGGACAGTTATCCATAATTGCGAAAAATCGTCATTCATGCCCGTAATTTTTACGCGTAGTTATCTATGAGTTCATAGATATCTCCCGTGTAATACCCCGGTTACCCTTAACGGGATTAACCCAGTGCGTTTGGATTTCAAATGTCAATTCCATAGCGAAAACGTCAAATAAATCCTCTCGAAGTGGGTTAACCCGGCAAAAAACTCTAGTGTAACCGTACTATAAGGGTCTACTCATGAAAATTGAAACTTGAAATTTGTTACCATAAATTACTTCTCCTCATCACAAACGTGTAATAAATAGGACCTACGACAGCACTGAATGCTTTATATTTACATTTTTTCAAATTCGTTATACTTTTGAGGATTTTCAAAATGTATTTATGTTTTTCTTGAGAAAATTTTTAGAACGACCCTATTATTCCATATTTTCTTTGACATTCAATTTTCAATAACAACAATGTTGTTTTTGTAAATTTGTTGTAATTCATACATCTACGTCCCGGTCCACACTATCGTGAATTTCATTACTCTTATGTAACACGCTGAAACTTTCATACGAAACTTTCCCATTATTTTGGCGTTCTTAGGTCGAGTTCCCCATTACAGTAATTTCATAAAATTACTTTTGTATGGAACTCGATCTATGAACGCCAAAATAATGGGAAAGTTTCGTATGAAAGTTTTAGCGTGTAACAAAGGAGTTAAAAAATTTCATGAAATTAGGCGTTCTTAAATCGAATTCCCCACTACAGCAATTTTATGATTTTACTCTACTATGGAAGTCGATCTAGAGACGCATAATTTCATGCAATTTTTTCAATGAAATCACTCTTGTGTGGACCGGGACTACCTTATATAAAAGTGTCTTTTACAGAAGAACCAATTTTTTTATTAACCGAGGTTGGCAACTCCTTATTTTATTCTTGCCAATTTTTCCACACACCAAACAATCAATAACAAATCGAATTTTGTATCCCTATCGAACTATAGATCCATATAGGATTTTCTAAACAAGCGGGGCATTTGTTTGACAATCGTGTTTGTATGCAAAAAATAAATTCAGAGGAGTTATTAAAGATAAAACTACGAATTTGTGTTGAAAAGCATCAATAGTTCTTTAAAAGAGAGCAGCAAAATGAGTGCAGGTAACATGTTATATGGTGGTGATGAAATTGGAGCATTAGTCTTTGATCCTGGACATCATTCGTTGAGAGTGGGTTATGCTCAAGAAGATACACCAAAAGCCGAAATACCCTCCGTTGTGGGAGTGGGACCCAGTGCTCCGGATACTAATATGGATTTGGAGACGAAAACAGATAATAATGTAACACAAAATAGTAAGTTAATAGTTTATAGAATGAGTCCCTGCGAAGAAGAAATACACGCTGTTTTTTGTTTCTCTTGCAGACACCTCACACAAATATTATGTGGATACAACCTATATCAATGTACCACGATCTCAGATGGAAATTCAAACATATATGAAAGATGGCATGATCGATAATTGGGAATTGTTTGAAAAGGTGATAGACTATGCCTATGCCAAGGTCATACAATCTGAGCCAGAATATCATCCAGTATTGTTTTCCGAAGCATCGTGGAATGTACGCAATAATCGAGAAAAGCTGACAGAGTTGATGTTTGAAAAGTACAATGTTCCAGCATTCTTTTTGGTAAAAAATGCAGTATTAGCTGCTTTTGCTAGTGGTCGTGCCACTGCCTTAGTCGTGGATAGTGGTGCAACGCATACATCTGCCGTCCCCGTACATGAAGGCTATGTACTGTCACAAGCCGTTGTTAAATCACCACTCGGTGGTGATTATCTATCCATGCAATGTCGCCAACATTTGGAAAAAATTGGCATAGATTTAACACCAGCTTATCACATCGCTTCTAAAGATGTGGTCAAAGAAAGAGATAACCCGCGCTTTACAACACGTAAGGTGCCAGAGAATCTAACACAATCATGGCAAAATTATATGCAAAAATTGCTATTGCAAGATTTTCAAATGAATATTCTGCAAGTTTTGGAAAATCCATATGATGAACGGGTGGCTTCGCAAATTCCCACTGTGCACTATGAATTTCCAACAGGTTATCATCAAGAATTTGGTTCAGAACGTTTTAAGCTGGCCGAAAGTCTGTTCGACCATGCTCCATTGGGTGCTGGGCAGCTGGCATCAACAAGTGTGGGAATGTGTGATGCTGATGTACGTCTATCGCTGTATGGTTCTGTGGTGGTGACAGGTAAGTTGATTTACATTACATATTTTATGTTTAAATACTGTTCACTTAATTTGAATACCGTATGCCTTTAAGTTGTATCCGAGTTTGATGTGACAACGTTCTGTCAAGTCAGTAGTTAATTAATCTGTTGCGAAAAGCCCAAACGATACAATATGCAACCTACTTTAGGTATTCTCTAGGACCGTTAGTTCAGATACAATATGCGACCTACTTTAGGTATTCTCTAGGACCGTTAGTTCAGATTTCTAGGCCTATGACATATGCCCTGATTACAACGATATACATTTTGAAGAAATTTTTCGAAGTTCCCTAAGTATTCAACCTACGAAAACTTATAATTTTTAAAATGAATTTTATTCAGGTAGCCGGTTTTGGACTCTGACCAAAGGTGAAAGTCTTAAAACTCCAACCGAAGGCCAGAAGTGTGAACTTCCGCAACAAAAAATGTATATCGTTGTAAACGGGGTCCCACGGACTACCAACAGTACATATGACAAGGTGATCCGCAATGTGGCCTTAAACTTGAATTGTTCCCTTGAAGTTTTTCAAGGCCTTACTTTTTTATTTAAGGCATCATATTCTTACTAGAAGTGTCCCATATACCCTATGAAATGCTTTTTGTGTGTTATTAAAACCTTAAAGTTTTACACTGGAATTATTTTTTTATATAAATCTCTTTTTTCTTTTAGGTGGCAACACATTATTGCAAGGCTTTCCAGAACGATTAAATCGCGACCTACAATTGCGTGCTCCATCCAATACCCGACTGAAAATGATATCGGCCAACGGCAGTGTTGAAAGGCGATTTGGTGCCTGGATAGGAGGTTCGATATTGGCTTCCATTGGTACATTCCAACAAATGTGGATATCATCTCAGGAATATGAAGAATCGGGAAAAAGTCAAGTTGAAAGGAAATGTCCTTAAAATGCTCAACAAAATAGATTAAGAACAGATAACGTGTACGACAAAAAATCATATGAAGAGGGGAAGATTTTTTTATAAATTAAGGAAGACAAATAAAAAGGGGATTACAAACACACAATACATATTTTCTTTCTTTGGTTACATAAGCAATTTTGCACGAGTATCGCCTATCTCTCTCTCATACCAAATTTTGTTTTAAGCTGGACTATAACCTCATGTCTATCGTCAAGAGAAAGAGTGGATTCACATGTAGGAAATACTAAGGAAGTGTTAACCAACATTACTCAGGTTGAAAATATGTGATGCTGCCTTCTGGAGAGTAACAATTGTTCTTTATTATTTAAAAATAAATGCATTTTTTATTTTGTAAAAAAGAAAACAAAAACAATTCTACTGGGCACGTGAGATTAAATGTAGTAGAATGAATGTGGCCGTCTAAATTTCCTCCTGTTCTTATTTACCTCCCATGGTATTGTTAACAACACATTGCTATAAAAAAATATGAATTTGATTAAAAACAATAAAACCTATTCTTAAAAATTTCAATTGTCACAAACCTTAGCCTCTGCAATAGCCTCTGTCCAATCTTCGGCAGCAACTTTGACAACAGCCTTCACCAATATTTGTTTTACTTTTTCAACATTCTCTGAAAATGTTTTCAAAACATCTTGAACATTGACACTTTCACAACCTTCACGCCAGCAATCATAGTCGGTGGCAATGGCCACAGCAGCATACATTAAACCAGCCTCTTTGGCCAATACGACTTCGGGACATGTTGTCATGTTGACAAGATCACCACCCCATTGACGGAACATATTACTTTCGGCACGCGAAGAAAATCTGGGACCCTCAATTGTCACCATTGTGGCCTTGTCATGGACATTAAATTCCAATTCTTGAACAGTTTTCAATAGAATTTGTCTACAACGTTCATTAAATGCTGGATACATGGGTAAATGACAAACACCTTGAGGACTTTCCGACCCACCATCATGGAATGTCTGACATCTCTTTGTGGTACGATCAATAAAATCGTTGGGTATTACCAATGTACCTGGTTTAATTTCTTCACGCAATGACCCGCATGCGGTTGACACAAGCAGATGTGTACATCCTGCCTGTTTTAAAGCCCATACATTGGCACGGTAATTAACATTTGATGGCATAATATTGTGTTTACGGCCATGGCGGGCCAGCAGGACACATTTAACACCTTGAATTTCACCTTCTATCAGGACATCTGAGGGATTACCATAAGGTGTGCTAACAGTTGTTTTACGACGATTCTCCAAAATATCAGGATCATCTAAACCTGAGCCACCAATTATGCCTATCTGCAATAGAAGGGTGGTACAATAATTAAACAATGTTTACAAATATAGTGAGAAGAACTTTTGTTGATTATTTTTAAGCACAAAGGAGGCTGACTTCCGTATCGTCAATTGCAGTGTGCTGTTTAAACTTCGTCAAAATATTTCAGTTGCACACTCATACATTGTTCCTCGAAAATGCAACTAAATGTATCAGGAAGTCAGCCGGACTCTGTGCATATCGGAGAAAATTACAGTAATAGTGGATTTCATGAGTCTGAAGACTATTTTCTTCGTGACATGATCAATAACAGATCAATAGTTTTAACAACTGTAGTTAGAGGGAGGATAAGCTTTTCTATTGCACCAGTATATAAATAATGTATGGGGATATCCTTCATGTGTACATACCGCCGATGAATAGCTGTGCTTAATGTTATAAAAGGGCAATAAAGGTGGTGCAAGGGGACTTCAATGCCCATCATGAGCTTTTAGCATTCCATCCTAGGCAATGACCTGAAGGGTATAGCGCTAACCGAGCAAATTGATAACTCCAAATTTGCACAGATCGCCAGACATAGCTTTTGTGGTCTGATTAATGACGTGTACTGACAACTCGTTATTTCCCTTGCCCAGACCATCTTCCGGTCATCTGAACTATATATCCGATTGGCAAGTGTTTGGAGAATTTACCTACCACTGCTTCAGAGAGTTGTCCAGGGGGTTACTCTCTATTGCGAAGCGTTAGAAAAATTAAATGCGTCTCTAATACGTTTTAGTATCTCCTTTCGCCATTATTTTCGTTCCTTTTTTCCTTTCTGGCACCGCCGCAATTTGTAATACAAAAGCATATGTCAAAATCGTGTGTTAACGCAAATATTTTGCGCTAAAATACCAAAAGCAAACGCATCGCAATACAGAGTAACACCCCAGATCTTCGGGTAGCTGACAGAATTTTCAGGTACATCGTCTTACAGCCGCACGCTACAGTCCTGCTGATTGAATATCCGAAATAAGACCAAATTTCCCAGCAGAGGCGCCACAAAAGTTACAGAGCTTACTCTTGAAGTCAACAGGCTAGGAGGCGAACATAAGCGGAAAAAGTGGATAGACCACTTAAAGCAATGCAACATTGGTACAGGATTAAGTAAATTTCAACTGCTTGACAGTGACAGATCCACAGATCAGTGGTAATGCTTAAGTAACTGGATGAACATTGACACTTTCACAACCTTCACGCCAGCAATCATAGTCGGTGGCAATGGCCACAGCAGCATACATTAAACCAGCCTCTTTGGCCAATACGACTTCGGGACATGTTGTCATGTTGACAAGATCACCACCCCATTGACGGAACATATTACTTTCGGCACGCGAAGAAAATCTGGGACCCTCAATTGTCACCATTGTAGCCTTGTCATGGACGTTAAATTCCAATTCTTGAATAGTTTTCAATAGAATTTGCCTACAACGTTCATTAAATGCTGGATACATGGGTAAATGACAAACACCTTGAGGACTTTCCGACCCACCATCATGGAATGTCTGACATCTCTTTGTGGTACGATCAATAAAATCGTTGAGTATTACCAATGTACCTGGTTTAATTTCTTCACGCAATGACCCGCATGCGGTTGACACAAGCAGATGTGTACATCCTGCCTGTTTTAAAGCCCATACATTGGCACGATAATTAACATTTGATGGCATAATATTGTGTTTACGGCCATGGCGGGCCAGCAGGACACAGTTAACACCTTGAATTTCACCTTCTATCAGGACATCTGAGGGATTACCATAAGGTGTGCTAACAGTTGTTTTACGACGATTCTCCAAAATATCAGGATCATCTAAACCTGAGCCACCAATGATGCCTATCTGTAATAGAAGGGTGGTACAATAATTAAACAATGTTTACAAATATAGTGAGAAGAACTTTTGTTGATTATTTTTAAGCACAAAGGAGGCTGACTTCCGTGTCGTCAATTGCATTGTGCTGTTTAAACTTCGTCAAAATATTTCAGTTGCACACTCATACATTGTTCCTCGAAAATGCAACTAAATGTATCAGGAAGTCAGCCGGACTCTGTGCATATCGGAGAAAATTACAGTAATAGTGGATTTCATGAGTCTGAAGACTATTTTCTTCGTGACATGATCAATAACAGATCAATAGTTTTAACAACTGTAGTTAGAGGGAGGATAAGCTTTTCTATTGCACCAGTATATAAATAATGTATGGGGATATCCTTCATGTGTACATACCGCCGATGAATAGCTGTGCTTAATGTTATAAAAGGGCAATAAAGGTGGTGCAAGGGGACTTCAATGCCCATCATGAGCTTTTAGCATTCCATCCTAGGCAATGACCTGAAGGGTATAGCGCTAACCGAGCAAATTGATAACTCCAAATTTGCACAGATCGCCAGACATAGCTTTTGTGGTCTGATTAATGACGTGTACTGACAACTCGTTATTTCCCTTGCCCAGACCATCTTCCGGTCATCTGAACTATATATCCGATTGGCAAGTGTTTGGAGAATTTACCTACCACTGCTTCAGAGAGTTGTCCAGGGGGTTACTCTCTATTGCGAAGCGTTAGAAAAATTAAATGCGTCTCTAATACGTTTTAGTATCTCCTTTCGCCATTATTTTCGTTCCTTTTTTCCTTTCTGGCACCGCCGCAATTTGTAATACAAAAGCATATGTCAAAATCGTGTGTTAACGCAAATATTTTGCGCTAAAATACCAAAAGCAAACGCATCGCAATACAGAGTAACACCCCAGATCTTCGGGTAGCTGACAGAATTTTCAGGTACATCGTCTTACAGCCGCACGCTACAGTCCTGCTGATTGAATATCCGAAATAAGACCAAATTTCCCAGCAGAGGCGCCACAAAAGTTACAGAGCTTACTCTTGAAGTCAACAGGCTAGGAGGCGAACATAAGCGGAAAAAGTGGATAGACCACTTAAAGCAATGCAACATTGGTACAGGATTAAGTAAATTTCAACTGCTTGACAGTGACAGATCCACAGATCAGTGGTAATGCTTAAGTAACTGGATGAACCCGGCATTCATTATTTAACAAGTGTCCAAAACCCTGGAAAGTTGGCAGAGTGTTCCCGGTACTGAAGTCAGGCAACGATGGCAGCAAAGGTCAATCGAGAAACTACTCCTTGCCATGATGAGAAGTAGTTTCGAAATTGCCCAACATGGATTCCGGAAAATGCACAGCACCAAAACGCAATATCCACATACAAAGTCCAGGTTTGAGCCAGGACTGTTATGGTTGCTCTTGACCTATCGAAGCTTCGATATCGTCAACCATGCCAAGCTGTTTGAGAATATAGAGATAACTGCTCTCCAGCCGTGTTTGAAACGTTGTATAATCAACTTTCGTGTGTATGTCACTTGTTTGCAGAATTCAGAAATAAGAAGTCCAAGACCCGTGGAATGAATCAGGCAGTTCTGAGATACCACAACCACCAGATGACAAAGAGATCGTAATTCATGCGGATGATTGCACGATCGTGACGTTAGGTCCTATCGTGTTTGGTTGAACGTCTTCTTCAGCTCTTCCCTCTGATGTATATGAAAATATCCGCCGCTAAATACACTGCCACACTTTTCACCACCTGGACGGTTGAAATGAGGCTCCCCCTCAACAATACATGCTCAAAAGTAGGATCAATACCCTCAAGTTACCGGCCGCACTTGGGTCTCTGGCGAAGATACCTTGTTGACCTCTTATAAAGCAATAAGCCGGTCTGTTTTAAGTTATGCGGCGCCAGGGTAGTATGTAAATGTTAGCTCTACATAGCGGAAGAATATTCAAACCTGCCGAATGCCGCCCTGAGGACAGTAACAAGGTGCTCACCGTGACACCAGTGGGCCATCTTCGTGGGAAGGCGAAGATTTTACCGGTTCACCAACTAAACAAGATGTTGTAAACGGATCTTGATGATATATATACTAATATAGCCCTTGTGGCCCTGATTATAAAGACATGCATTTTGTCTTCCACAAGTCCATGCTTCAGGAAATATGTGCCTTCAAAGTTCCGCAAATACCAATGACATTCTCGAGAAAGGGGACAAAATTTTCTTTTAAATTATATTTTTTCAAAATAGCCGGCCTCGGCCGGGGAATTTAAGACTTTCTCCTATGGACAGGTGCATATCTCGGGAATGGAAACAAAATTTTATTTTAAATTGTAAATTTTTCTAAGTAGTCGGTCTTGAAACTATAGCATTTTTGGAATTTCGGAGGCCCATATCTCGGGAAGGGAAGTATGGACTTGTGCAAGACAAAATGTATATCATTATACTTAGGGCCACAAGGACTATCTGTGGTATATATATATATCATCAAGATCCGGGACCGGGCCCTAAACTCTACTTATGCCTTTTTCTAAAATGTCTATATTTAGCATACATCACTTTCCCGGTTGGGCTCATGTATGTTTATCTTTTGCCGGCAGTCGGCATCATACATATCTCATCGTAATCTCCACCTGCCCATCAAATTCCACAAATAAACTTACCTTGACTTGTTGTGCTGTCATTTCCGCTATCACTTCTGTTTCCAAACTCTTTGAGACACAAAATTCAATTGAATCGTGATTACTTAGATGTAATCACCCTCGAAATTTTCCAAAAAATATAAACCTTTCACAAGCAAAAGTTCACAAATGATAACCTATTACAGAGTTGCCAATGTTTACATTTTTGTAAAAAGAAATTGATGGCAATAATTTTTTTATTAACACCAACTTTAAAAAAAAGCGCACCATGTTTTTCAAAATGTGGCAACATTTGTTTGAGTGGACAATTTGTTTTGATTCCTCTATTTTATCATTTATTGTCATTATCATCTATTTTTAAATACAAGACAACAAAGCAGAAGAAGCCCGATATTAATTGTTTATATCACCCTCTATCATTCTTTTTTATACTATAGTCCCTGTCCTCGACTAGGCGTTGCGGTATCCTGGTCTGTTGGATGCTAGACTGCTCGATCTCAACAAACTATAAAGCTGTCCTGGATGTCGGTTTGGCCATACTACGATTTATACACTAGAAGCTAGATTGATCTCAACCAGGTCTTCGTGAGTCAATAACGTTTTTTAATTGTTTATAATTTTAAAAGTTTTTTTACATTGGTCGTTAATTTAATGTTTATATTTGATGTTTTGTAAGCGCATTCATTTTGTTTTATTGTACTACTCAACAGCTGCTGGAATCAGTCCATTGGTCTTGTCTACGTTATATCTTGTCATCATACTGGAGTGGAGTGTTAACCTTGAGTTTTGAATTCTGAGGATCGCCACTGCATTCTCTCTTCGAAGTGAAGAAATCTTTTTATAATCCAAAAAAAAAAAAAATATCTGCCTCGAAGAAGCCCACCATTTTTTTTATTTCTACCTTCAACAACTTAATAAAAACAGTCCTTCAAGTATGGTTGGTGGCGATGGTGGTCGTGGCATTCAAGTTCTGAATATTTCCAACGTCAACGCACAAGGAAAAACCGTACTCAACGATGGTAAACTCTTGGAATTAATACAACAATATCCCTTCATCTACAATCCTCGAGTGCGTTCCTACGGAGATGATGACTATACAATGTGGGCGTGGAAACGTATCAATGCCGCTTTTAATCGCAGTTATGAAAATGACCCCTTTGCAGCGTTTTCAATATCCGATTTAATGAGTCGCTGGCAAGTCCTGAAACCATTGATACAATGTCTCAGCAAGGCATACGATTTACAGGCCGTACCCAGCTCTTTACGACAATCAGTATTACACATCAATGCAGAATTAGAAGATCCACGATCGAATTGTAATCAAAAAACCAATACACCTGTACAGAAACTTTTACAGGATAATATGTCGGAAATTGCAAAATTACCTCTTGAACAGCGATTGGCGTTGGAAAAAGAAGTTCTCGATTTGCTGTTAAATGCTGAACTGGATGGTAAACAGATAAAAAAATTGGATGCCCAAGAAAAGAGACAAGCCAACCAAGAGGCTGATGACTTACTGAAAGATATCGGATTTAATCAAGTTTTCGACAGAGCATGGAGACAAAAGAAAATAATAGGCGGAGCTGGTGGTAACAATAACAAGAGACCTTATGCAAAGTTAGTTCCATTGTCGGAGGCTCACAAGCACATACGACCATGTTATGTAAACGTAAAACGCATGAATTTAGAAGATTATTTGCCCTTGGCTCAAATCAAGAAATTTTATAGTCAAAGATTGTTGTGACGAGTGTAGAAATGCACTTGCTTTAATCCACGACACTTTCCTTTCTATTCATAAATATTATTTTTACAAGTTATTAAGTTACTTATAAGTAATAACACAATTAAATGAAGGAATGAATCTAAATTTTAATACAATTTTATTATAGAAAAAGTTATTATTAACTGGGTCAACCATGAGGTAACTTAAACAGGTTTATTTGTGCGATTTGAGTAGATTCTAAACAAATTTACTTAAATCACCCCTCCTACTGCATTATCTACTTTAAAGGGTCGATTATGGATATCAACTGAACTGTAGTTGCGTTGCCAGAATAGAAAATCATGCAATTAAAATAAGTTAAACGACAGCAATTTTTGAAAAATTCATTCAATATCGGTGTTTGTACAAAGTTTGTGGGAAATACTAAGATTTTTCGTAAACTCCCTTCAGTTTTGCAAGGGAGATTTTTTTTGGGGAAAACACATGTTTGAGAGCGTTCATGATATCTACTTTTTCTCCATCGGATTTTTTTTTTTGTGATAGCAAAGAAGGGAAAAGAGAGAAATTCCGCGCGGAATTTTCATTCATGATTGGGCTGTATAACTTTTGTGTAAAACTTGCTCTGATATTTTTTCTGATTTATTCAAATCAAAACAAAAAACGCTCCACTACATCATGACATGACTCCCGTCGCAATACGGAATCGACCCATAAATTGCTTTATTGTAAAGGCATGGGACGTGGGCGATAATAAATCCTATGCAGCATCAATGTTGATTTAGCTTATTTTTGAGGTGACATTTTTGCAGAGCATTTAGAAGCTGAAAAACGTCATCTTGCGGTACTTTTATAGCGGCTCTTAAAATAAAGGACGAAAAGGACATTGAAGGAAGCGAAGACTGAAGACATGCCATCTCAAAAATAAGCTAAATCAACAGTGAACAAAGATATAACGTTAATTCCTGATGGCCTACATGGTCTCCGGCAAAAACTTCATCACGCCATAACGAAGAAGTTCGACTCACGGCGAATCTGTCCTTCGGGGTTCTTAATATATTCACCAAGGGCTTTCATCTCCAAAAGGAATTATCTCTGCCCCAAAATGTGTGTTCATAGTTGGTCTGTTCCAGAACTGCAAGAATCTCCTAATTTTTACTATTTTTTCCGATAACATAAAGGAAAAAATGTTATCGTAGTAAAAAATAGTAACTTCTTGCAGCTTCTGGAACAGAGCAAGTGTAATCAATCACGTTGCTATGTCCGAAGTCACACGTACAAATTTTGCCGTTAAGTAAACTGAGTTTTTGGGAAATAGGGGTAGGAAAGAGTATAAAGGTGCTCTTTTTTCTCCGCTCACTACCAAAAAATCAATTTACCTAAAGGCAGATTTTGTACTTGTGACTTCGGAGTATTTAAATTTCTGCTGTAAAAAATTATGATCACATACCGCGAAAGTGGTGGGGAAAAAGGTCGAAACACATGTTTTCTTATTTTTGGACTCCTATTACTCCACGGTGTTAGAATATGCCTAATTTTTCACGCACATTTTGTAATAAAACAAATTGGTTTATTGTGTTGTTTATTATAAATAAGATTTTTATTATTTATAACAATGCTGCATTTGTATTGTTTTAGTTGTATAATTTTTTATTATTTCTTTTATATAGTTTTGTTATTGCAAAAAATACATTTTTACTAAACAAAACCAAAATTGAAACCAAAACGCATTTAAAAATACAACAAAAAAGTTTAAGTAAAAATTAACATTTTTAGAGCAGCGTCTGGCAGCATGCATTTTTAATTATGTCTTTGTTTTTTTCGTATTGTTTGCATTTTTAGTTTGTTTGTTTTGTTATATACAAAAGATAAATGTTTTTTGGGGTTTTTATGAATTGTTAAATAATTGTGGATTTAAGAATTGAATAACACACGGAAGTGTTTTTTTTATCTGAAAAAAAAAAATGAGTAAGGGGCTTCATGTAATTGAACTGAATATCTAGAAATCCGCGCACTTGTTCAATACCACCAATAAAGCAACGGATTCAGATATCTATGAGATGAGAATGTCCCTGAATGTGCAGGTTGACTGTAGATCAATTCCGACCACGAAATATCCCATGATCATCGGGATTGCATTCGATAGCATGTTATAGTCGATCTGGGGGTGCATATAAAGTCAGATCCTTGCTCTCTTATAAACTGATAGGTGGTTCTGTGGCATTATATGCGTCTATAATTATAAGCTCTTAAGAAATGTTCAACGTTGCTACAGAGATCATCCAAATCGGAGGAGGAATAATTACATCAGTAAAAAATAAAACACGAATGCAAAATGTCTGCCATCATTCAATTGTAACCCCTACACAATACAGTGGCTGTAGCAAACCTGGAAACTTTGTAGGGACTACAACAACATCTATGGAGAACGTCAACAGACCAGTAGGCGAACGTAAGCGGAAAGTGGATAGACCACCTAAAGCAATACAACATTGGTACAGGATTAAGTAAATTGTGGGTAACGGTTAAATCACTCCCGAATCCGAGAAAGAAGAATGACAGAACGGCTGTTACTTTCAACGGCGAGATAGTAATTGACCCAAAGAGGTTCGCGTGCTTTTTTTACAGGCAGTTAACAGAGCAGCCCGAAAGTTATATGTCGAAGAGGAGTGTGCTACGCCTGTTTTCCAATTGCCCATCATCAACATGGAATTCGGAAAATACATTGTACTACAACAGCGTTACACGCCATATCCAGACATGTCAATAGAGGACTGAACCAGAAGAGGCCGTGCGTCGCGCACAATGGTTCAGGAATCGATTTTCCTGGCCAAAAATCAAAATTTTGTTTTGTCAAAGATATTTAATTTCCATATGAGATTCGATAGTAAACATATTGAAACTAAGGAAACCAAAAAATTAGGCCCAAATATTGGAAGGTGTGGGCGTGGCGTGCCCCTAAAGACGAGCATTTTCCGCATTTTCCCCATTTTTGGAAAATACGTCATTTTTGCAAATTTCTGGAGAAAGACGAGGCTATTTCTCTGAAACTATAACAGTTATTGTGTTCATTGTTTTTTTCGTAAGGTAGGTAGGAATGTTGCCTTTAAAAATCGTTTTAATAAATTACCGTAGCGTTTACACAGCATGATCTATTTTATTTTTCCTCGGGTACTAAATTTTATGAAATTCCAAATTTAGTGGACTAGAACTTTTGTGGAACAACTTGGAACAAAGTTCTGTTTTCACAGAAAGATGTCCGAAAGTCTCCTCTTCCAGCCCATATAATCCTTTGTGTTCCCGTCCCGTTCCGTCCATTTAACACTTTTTTCAATTTATTGAAATTACATGGGTAAAAATGTAAAAAATTTAAATTTTTTTGTAAATTTTTTTTACAAATTTTTGAAAAAAAATTTTTTTCGAATTTTTTTTTTTTAGTTTTTTTGGTAATTATTTTGTTTATTTTTTGGTGTTTGACCATCTTTAATACATATGAATATATAAAAACCACTAAAACACTCATATTTTGATGAAAAATAGTTAAAAAACTCAAAAGTTTAACTTTGACCTTGAATTTCTCTGCTACTACCAGACCGAACTTGACCGCTTATAATTCGTCTGAAAGCTGATTGTGTTATCTGTCTACCAAAAAAAGAATTATGAATATATCTCTATCCGTTCAATGGTTACAGAATTTTGACCAGGAAAAAACGATTCTGAACCACTGTGCGTCGTAACAGTCATGGTAGCTCATGACCTATAGAAGGCCTTCGATACCGTCAACCATGCCAAGCTGTTCAAATATATGTTTAAACGCCAGTCGTTTGTGGTAATACATGGAGTTCCTCAAAGCGGGGTGATATCTCTGGAACTGTTTAACCTCTACCTCTACCTCTCCTGTATTCCACCCCTTCCAGACGGCATTGAGATCGTAACGTATGCGGATGATTGTACGATCTTGGCGTCAGGTTCCTTCCCTGATGTCATTCGTGAAAGGCTGAACTGCACTCAATCTACGGCCACTCTGTTTACCACATATACGGTAGAGGTGTGAGAAGAGAATTGAATTACATGGTACAATCGATGGTAGCAGAATTACGACCACAAACTACCCCAAAATTCTAGGGGGCGGGTAGAAACAAGGACTAATCAATTACGTTTACGTCTACGCCGATATCTTGAAGCAAATTAAAACTTTCATTAAACTAGTGGAAATTACAGTGGGTATAAAGAGAATCCACAAAACCAAAGAAGGCAATGTACGCATTGAGCTAGAAAGGGAGATGGGCACGCCAAAAATGGAAAGTGTAATTACATCCTCGTCCGGATGTTTTACTCTCCTTAAAGCATTTCAGACGCGGACAATCGAGGATATTTGCCCGTATTTATTAAGTTGCAACTTTCGACCCTCACGCCTAAGGTCAATTGATTTATGCGCCAACTGATTGCATTGATTCTGGCCTTCAATAACCTTACCTCAAACAGGCAGATTTTCAAGGTTACGCGCACATTTTCATAGGTTATGTAAACAAACATTAATAATGAAAAAAAGAAAACAAAAAAATTAATAAAACTTTAAAAATTAATTCATTATTTTTCAAATTTTACGTAAAATTATCAATAAATAATTCATTTCGTTTGCATTAGATTTGTTTTCGTGTTAAAACTTAAATAAAATACAAGTATTTTTACTATAAATGTTTACTATTATTACAACCTCCAATCATCTATCGGCCGCAGAGTAAAGCGTGTTCACAATTTGCCTCTTATTGTTTTACGCTTTGCTGTGGTAAAATTATTCCTTCGCATGATCGTTTTATCTCTGTATAGTACACTACTGTTCTCCTTATTTTATGATACAAATTGCGCATAATAATTAACATAATTTATATATAAAAAATTAAAAAGATATACAAACGCACATAAAAACCAAAAATTAAAATAAAATGTATATATATATAAAAATAATAACAGAACAAAAAATAAAATATATGTATTTATGTATGTAAATAGCAGGAACGAAAAGGTAGATAGAGGATGTATTTGTTTTTGTTGCTGTTAGTTGGTAAGGTACTTTAACAAAATGACAACTGGATTGGTGATCTCTTCTTCTTTCTTCTCTCGCTTGTTTCCTAAAACAATTGATCGGCTAAAGTACCAATAAATGTGGCTAAATTCATGGCAGAACCTTCTTTAAATTTAAGGCCAACTGTTTTTCCATACGCCTGTATGAAAATTGCCCTAACGGCATTTAAACGTTTTTTGCGCCTGAAAATACAAAACACGAATAAATTATTTTTTAAAAATTATTGCTCTGTTCCAGAACCTGCAAAAAGCTACTATTTTTTATTACGATAAAATTTTTTGCTTTATGTTATCGAAAAAATAGTAAAAGTTAGTAGATTATTGCAGTACTGGAACCATGGTTATATTAGCCAATATTACAAGTTAGCATTTGTTATTGGTTGGATTTTAAAGGACGTAATGAACACTTTTCGAAACTTTTAAAACCTAAGCTTAACATATTCTCCATTTAATTAACAAATTACTCAGTTTTAAGGCGTAAATTGAAATGCTATATGACTATACTTACATTATCGTTGATGTTTTACTTGAACCACCATTCAGCTGATCCTTATCGTTGATACCATTCGTTATGAAATTAAGTGCACCACCATTGTTGCTAATGCCATTACTGCTTAAACTGCCATTACTACCATTGCTGGGTGTATTTGAATGACAATTGTAACCATTTCCCCCCATACCACCCATGCCGTTTCCAGTCATCACATAATGACCACTATTACATGATGTTATCGAAATATTATCCGGTTGTTGTTGTGATATAAAATGCATCATATAACTGCCATTCATCATTGAATCAATGGATCCAGTATCGGTAACAACTTGCCAGCTACCATTTGATGATGTGGACTCTTGACGTTGTCGTGTTGCGCTAACTGGCACTGATATAGGACTAGTTTTTGATCTATGAGAAAGTGAAAAAGAAGTGAAATATTATATTATTAGGATGATAGGAATATCTAATTAAGAGGACAAGATTCATTGAGAAGATATTTTTCTTTAAGAAAATTTAAAATGGGTTGATGTTCTACTACATCGGCAAACTTCGTGATAACTACCTAGAGATGCGGATCACAGATGGCTTATGGATCCTGGATGCAGGGTATCCAAAACAATATGACCTGCGATCTCTCAACGTAGAACCATTTCCCTTTTCCCATTCGATAAGATAGGGAAGGGAGGAGGATCACTGTGGGACTTATTACGGTAAGATCACAAACTTAAAGATGAGATTACAGTGGCGTCGACCTATCGCATTATATGTAGTCGACATGGTTTCTTTCTATGCGCACCAAGCGCTGGCGGCTAGGGACTTAGGACCTTGTTCCTACATCTTAACCTATCGCAGATAGCTGTGGCATGCGCGGACGACGTGAACATGCTGTCTAGAATCTTGGGATAGTTTGTGGTCGGAATTCTGCTACCATCGATCATGACATTCTGTTCTCACCTCTGGATATTTTCATATTCCTCGCATGGAAAAATGTGGTAAGAATCGGAGTTCAGCCTTTCACAAATGACATCAGGGAAGGTACCTGACGATCATACAATCATACAAATACGTTATGATCTCAATGCCGTCTGGAGAGGGTGGAATACAGGAGAGGCAGAGGTTAAAGAGTTCTAAAGATTTCACCCCACCTTGGGGTACTCCCTGTTTCACTCCACGGGGCTTGTACTTCTTGTTCCGAAATTCAACGCACGACTGGCGTCCACACGTACAATTGATTGTGCAATGCTTCAACCTTGGCCGCTGGGTAGTCTGCTCGGTGTCCTCAAACAGCGTGGAGTACTTGACTGTATAAAAGGTTGGATAGCCATTTATAACGCTGAGGGAGGAGTGAATCCTCAAGAGCCTTTGCTACGGACAAGCAAAAGCGAAATCGGCAGGTACGTCTCACCTTTGCTGGTATCCTTGCTTGGCTTCATTAGCGGGACCATCCTGCCCATTTCCAACTTCGGGAACGATGTGGGTGGCTAGCGACAAGTTGAGAACAGTAGTGGGATACTCGACTCCCGGCTCATCTAGCAGATTCTGCATTACCATGGAGATTCCATCAGGGCCCAAAGTTTTAGATGATTTGCGTTCCTGATGACATTCGCAACATAAACCATTGTAAACTGTGGTGGTTCATCGTGGGCAGGAAGAGATCTGATGAGAAGTAATAATCTTCTCATTTGCTAATCACGTCGCCTCTCACTTCGGATATTCGACTAACAGGTATATGGTGAGCGGCTGTAACATTGTCTATCTGCTCAGCCAGGACTATACCCCTCTAGTCGTTTCGGATGCCACAACTTATGATGAACATAGAAGTCCCTAAGACCACTCAGCTATGACCTTCCATATCGATCGATTTAGCTCTTGATGAATCTGTTAAGCCACAGATGTGCTACTACATGGGCAAACTACGTGAGATCTACCTTAAAAAGCGGCACCGCAGATGGCTTATGGAACCAGGATGTACGATATCCAAACAAATTTGGCTTTTGACAGACTATTGTCCAAATTGTTCTGTTGCACAGTTTTTTATGGTTGGGGCCTCGACTAATGTTCTTATTACGGAATCTAAAGAAAATAAGGCAAAACTCTATGGGTTTTTCTTAGTTGCTTCGCTATCTTGGCTTGTATTTCTGATAAAAGAATAATATGCGGTCGAAACAAATTCGAAGTAGGTTGTCCTTTGCCTTGTAAACAGAAGAACTTTTAAGATCTTTACTAGTAGACAGAAGACCTTTTAAGGTATTCGCTAATAGAGAAAAGGCCTTTTAAGGTCCTTACTAGTAGACACAAGACCTTTTATGGTATTTTATAGTAGACAGAAGACTAAGGTCTTCTATAGTAGACAGAAGACTAAGGTCTTCTCTGGTAGACAGAAGACCTTTTAAGGTCTTCTTTAGTATGTAGAAGACCTAGTATGTAGAATACGGTCGTTAAAGGTGTTCTCTAGCAGACACAAAATCTTTTAAGGCCTTCTATAGTAGGCAGAGTACCTTTTAAGCTATCTCTAGTACACAGAAGACTATTTAAGGTCTTCTCCAGTGGACAGAATACCTTTTAAGGTGTCCTCTAGTAGACAGAAGACCTTTTAAGGTGTTCGCTGGTAGACAGAAGGTCTCTAAGGTCTCTACTAGTAAACACAAAAGAAGACCTTTTAATGTCTTCTCTAGACCTTTTAATGTCTTCTTTAAGGTCTTCTGCAGTAGACATAAGACCTTTTAAGGTCTTCCGCAGTAGACAGAAGACCTTTTATGGGATTCGCTGGTAGACAGAAGATCCTTTAGTTCTTCTCTAGTAAACAGAAGAGCCTTTAAGGTGTTCGCTAATATACAGAAGATCTTTTAAGGTGATCGTTAGTAGACAGAAGACCTTTTAAAGCGTTCACTAGTAGACATAACACCTTTTGAAGTCTCTAGTAGACAGAAGACATTATAAGGTCCGATCTAATAGACAGAAGACCATTTAAGGTCTTCTCTAGTAGTACATTTATGAACAGACCAACGTTCATGTCTGGTCGAAGCATGGACGCGCATATAAGACTGATTCTTAACGCCATGATATCGCAAAACTTTTTTTCTCCGACACTACTTATAGAGAAGATTTACAAATAAGGCATTTATTACCCTCCTACCTTTTAGGATTCGGTGAACGGCTTGTTAAAGGATTCATAACCATTTGTTGTTGTGCTGTTACTGTGGCGGCTGGCATTGTAGTTGTTGTCGTCGTCGTTGCAGCAGTTGCATAAAAATTATCCGTTATGGACATATCACAGTTGGAACTATTGGAAAAACTATCATTGCTGTCTTGATCGTAACTTAAGATAAAGTCTCTGTAACGAAAAACAAACCAAACATTCCCATTAAAATACATTAAATATGGATAAGGATCAAAAGGCCAAGAACTTACTCTTTAAGTGGTTCATCATCACAGCAATCAGACTTAATAACAATAACACTACTACCACTACTACTTGAGGTTTTAGTACGTTTCCTGGGAAAAAAGAAAGAACGAATCTTTGAATAATTTTATTCTACAAGGCCAATAGCGAAAAACTCACTCACCTATGTTCTACAATACTAAATTCTTCATCGGTTATATATTTAAGCACATGAAAACAAAAAAACATTATATCTTCACCCCGTTTCAAACGATCAGGCAGTTGGTGGCCAAATAAATACCAGTCATAGGCCAGTGTTAAATATGCCATTTGTAGAGCATTTAAATTCTGATGTATTAGACCATCGGCCCACAGTGATAGTCGTACAAGTGATATAAACAACGGTGTACGATCCCAACCACTGATACAGTGTATTAAGAGGCCCGAATTCTCTTCTTGTATATATTTAAGGCAGGCCTTTAGATAATTTTGTGTTATTTGCACCAAATCCCATTGTTTGTAGTCGTACCAGTTGATATTCAAATCGGCAGTTGGACCAATTTTCGGTACACTTATAATGGCATCATTAAACGATTGTTTCCAATTGTAATAAAGATTTTTGGCCATATAATTATTGTCACGAAATTTCTTAAAGAATTCACAGCCAGGATAGGGCAGAGATAATATATTGAATTCTTCGTAATGATTTTCTGGATCGGCTTTTTCCGATGAAGAGACGCTGGAAAGAAAACAAAAACGTTCTTATCATACAGAAAATCTTTCAAAATCATTGTCACCTCATCTCATGGACATTGACCCATGTAAAAGGTAACACTGATTTACTAATAACAATAGTACATATGTGGTTGTAAAATTGACACTTACGCCATAAAATACTTGATTTTCCTCTTCTCCACCATTAAGTCGACAATTGTCGACACATTCAGTGCATTCAACAGCTGTATGTCACTCTTAATCACTTCATCGTATGAAAACGGCGAAGATTCATTCAAGGCATGATTCATCAAAGAATCTTCATTGTTATCGTTGTTCTCATCGTCGACAATATGATTCCCCCGATCACTGTAATTGGTGCCATTCAAACAGTCATAGGCATAGTCGACCACCTTGCGTCCATATGTTTCGGGCATTACGGATATGGTGGCCGATCGACAAATATACTTCCCGCGATACATAATAACAGGAACGGCAAAACGTTGACGACATCGTGCATATTTGGCCATGGTAATTAGTTCACGTATCTTATTGACGTCATACAAATCTTCATAGATGGTATGTTGATATGCTGAGGAGGATGTTGTTGTGCCATTGCCACAACTACCAACACCACCACCACCATTATTTGTCGTCCCCACATTTGGACTTGTTGTTGTCGTGGCCTGCATTAGATGATGATGCTGAGGATATTGCATTTGTGTTGAGAAATACGGCGGATGTGACGGATTATTGGATACAACTCCGTTATTAGTATTTTGTGACATTGCACTGTTGGCAAATGTCACAAAGGCATGTATACCGTTATTGGCTGTTCCCATGTTGAGGGCTGAGGTCGCCGATGACGACGACATAGAACCATTAATGCTGGTGGTAGTTGGTGTTGTTGAGTTGTTGTGATGATGATGGAATCCATTTAGGCTGGTATTCTGTGGTGTTGCATTTTGTGAAAAGATATTGGTATTATTGGCGGTGATTGTGGAGGCCATACTACTGTTTCTATTGTGCTCATATTCCGGTATAAAAATTCGACCCGGATAACGTGGACTTAGGATACCATTTGAGTTTTCAAGTTCGATTAGGGAATAGTCTTGTTTAAATAGGAATTCACATTTTTTCGTTATTTCTTCTTCCTGTAAAGAGAGAGAGAGAGAGGAAAATGTTGATTAATATAACCTCCATAGAAAAAGGAGTAAAACATTTGTATTGTGAAATATAATAGTGGATTAAAAAACGGAGATATATTGTTTCCTCTTTTATTCCATATGAAGTAGATACTCTGGATATACTAGCCAGATCTACAGCAAGTCAAAATCAAACCCGCACTGAAGTAGATGAACCTGCTGATAGATAGATTAAGCTTATCTCCCAAGACTACAATGAGCAATTAACAACTTTCAGCCATACAGAAATGCCATAATTAACGTGGGTAACGACCTTCCGGTTAACCCTCGGTGACCAATCAGGGCCCCTTGCACCGTAGTGTGGTACTAATTGTGTTGAAGTGTTTGGCCCTGTCCACCACCTTAGTTTGGTGAGGAACCCATCTAAAATCCCTGTCTTTATATGGCCCAGACAGCCGGTTGCAATGCAACTCCACATTCAAGCCGAAGACTCTACCCGCGATTTGGGTACAACCACAACCACGATACTCCAACAAGTGGGCCGACACCAACTACTACACCAGATCAACAGATCTTGGGACAACTGGTACCCATGGTCACAGAATTAAGTCTCTGGTACGACTTCGTAACCATGAAGACTACCAGTTGGTCCCCAAACGAAGCCGGGACTGGTGGCCCACTTTCAGCCATACAAATGGTTATGACGGTAAAATACCACCTATGCTTCAGAATGCAGCGGAGCCGGTGTTTATATTTCTGATGTAGACTTTTAAGACCTCCATTCGTTCCTACTTGATCAAAGGGAGAAAGCCGGGTCACACATTACCCAAAGACCATAGACCAATTCAATTCCTTGGCGGCGGGTTCTTCGATATCAGCGGCTGCCACCTCAGGGTACATAGGTTTGTATTTGTATCGTATTTTGAGATAGAGGCAGACATCCAACCCGTAATTTCTATTCTGAATTCTTTTGGTCCGCGCCGGGATCAAGGAAAACCCAGGATCAATATGGATGTGTTCGGTTTGTCACAACCACATCCACCACACTCAAACTTCGGTCAGATGCAATAGATGCCGGGAGTGGGTGTATCTCAGGGATTGCTCTGGACTCGAGGGAGGGACAACGACAGGGATAATGTTGCTGCATGCTGCATGAAAACAGCCTTCATTAAGACATCGTTCTCAATAGAATACGAGACTCCTCTGCAGCCCCCACTACTCTTCCAAACCCTGAAAATGTATCCCATTTGGCAATTTAATTGCAATGGATTCCGAGCTAAGGTCGAGGAAATAGTGGATTTTATGAGTCGGAATAATAACACGGTCGCGGCGGTGCAGGAAACCAAGCTCAACAACAACTGCAACCTCTATGTGTCGAGGGCCCCCAACCCACCCGAGAATGTGCATCTAATTTCCTACGCTGATGATTGCACAGTCATGTCCACAGGCAGGAAAATCCTAGACTTAGAGTCAAACTTAAATGGTTACCTCCCTTCCCTTAAAGACTTCTTTGAAGGCAGAAATCTGCAGCTATCCGCCCCTAAGTCCTCAGCCACCATCCTTACATCGTGGACTAAAGATGTAAACGCTCAGCTAAACATACACATCTGCAGACAAACCATCCCGACGATCAAAAACCCCAAAATCCTGGGTGTAACATTTAATAATTTACTTTATTTCTGTAAACACGTAGGCAAAAGAAACAAAATTCTCAAAGCGCTTGCCGGTGGTACGTGGGGCAAAGATAAAGATACCATCTTGACCACCTACAAAGCCATAGGTCGCCCCCTCATGGACTATGCTGCCCCTATATGGTCATCTGGACTAAGTGACACACAATGAGGAAATCTTCAAAGGGTCCAAAATACCGCATTGCGCATCGCAACTGGATGCCACTCCAAGATCCCTGAAAATCACTTACACCATGAAACAAAGCTTCTCCCGGTGCAAGCACTCTGCACTCTCCTAACAAGGTAACATGCGATTAAATGCAACAAACGGGAACACCCAAACAACACAAGTATCTCCAGACCTCCCAATGAAAGAGATGAACCAGTCAGACTTGACTTCCGTAAGGAATTCCCAAACCTTCCCCAAATCCCCTCAGACAAACGATGACATTCAAACAGCACTGAGACAGGCCCTCACAAAAGTAGTTGAGGACCAAATATCATCCTACACAAGCAGTGTTGTGTTTGGTGGGCGACCCCAACCCATTCATGAAGATGGAAGGACACTACCTAGGGAGACCAGGTCGATACTATCTCTCCGTCCTGAATCCTGAGATAACAGATACATGCCCTAAACGCATATATGGAATGTATTGAGGGTTGCAGTTAGGTGTGGATCAACCGAGGTAGAGTTGCCCAACGTACAACAAATAGCTGTATGTACTCCAGGTTATAGGGCCAACATTAGCCCACTTTTGGGAAGGTCATAACCGACTGGTCTTGGGGTATTTTTAATGTTTATCATAGTTGTGACATTCAATACTTGGAAATAACCACAGGGGTATAGTGCTGATAGTGCTGGCTGTGCAGATTGATAGCCCTACGTTTTACACGATCAATAAGGACGCCCCTACCAGAATTACCGGATAGTGTCAACTTCTCCCGATATAAGCATCATCTTACCTGGTCTGACAAATGATGTTACCAGGCAACTAGTCGTTTCTCTTGGGTCAGACGATTTCCCAATAACTGTCTCCATCAGCAGACCGGCGGATTTCAACACCTCTGAATGCCGCACTTTCGTACATATACATTCAAATGTATTCCAAAACATGTCTAATTTTAGTTTCCCCGCAAAGCTCAATCGGCTTTGTAAGATGACATTAACTGATACTCGGTCCTTAGTTAAAATAGTAAAGAACCTCTCCGAAGATGTGAGTGTGATCTCTTCAACATCCTGTTGGAAAAGGTTATATGAGATGCGAAGGTAAAAAGAAATGGAACAATATATACAAACATCCATATGTTACTTGCTTATGCCGATGACATTGACATCATGTGTCGATCGGTAAAGGAAGTAACTGATACCTTTTCAAAAATCGAAAGAGAATCTGCTAGAGTCGGTGCAGCAGTAAACGGCGATAAAAATAAATTTATGGTATCGACGCGTAATACGTCCACAGATTTCGCTCCAACTGTGAATTTTGGTACCTAAAATTTTTAGGTAGTAAAACACTTCGTCTACCTCAGCACCGCCATAAACACAACAAACAACATCAGTTGTGAAATACAAAGAAGAATTGTATTGGTCAGCAGATGCTACTTTGGGCTGAGTAAGCAGTTTAGGAATAAAGCCACATCTCGTCAAGCAAAAGTAACACTTTACAAAACGCTGATACTACCGTGCTAATGTATGGTTCCGAAGCATGGATACTTGCGCAAGCAAATAAGGTACTGCTTGGAATGTTCGAGAGAAAAATTCTTCGAAAGATCTACGAGCCAATCTGCGTTGACGGCGAATATCGACGTCGTATGAACAACGAACTGAATCAACTATACAACGACGTCAATATAGTTGAACGAACGAATCGAGATACAACGATAGCGTTGGCTGGGTCATGTCATAAGAATAAGAACTGGAAGGCCAAGGCTTCGTTGGAGCGAACAAGTGAAACGCGACATCAGAAAATTTCATGTCACAGATTGAGAAAATATAGCAGCAAACAGAGAGGATTGGAGAACAAATGTTCTGTGAAAAGCCAGATATGTAAATAAGGTTATTGAATCAAATGGATAAAAATTAGGGAGTAGGAGTTCTAAAGTTTTTTTGTCGCTCTATTGTACTAACGTATGTATGTAAGCATATTGCGGATATATACAACAACAAAGAAAATCATAGATATAATCCCGGTTTCATTATATTGTGCTTTATTAAAAAAAATGCAATAAAATAATTATTTCAAATTTTTAATTTTCTTTCTGTTTGTTCACGTGTTTCATTTGATTTTGCAATATCAATGCGGAAATGAATGAATGAAAAACTAAACGTTACGTTAAAATATTTTAATTAATACATGTAGGTAGTATTTTTTTATTAACGGACACATTCCTACAAACACATATTTACATGAAAATTAATACATACTTAAAATCAACCAATGTCAACTAGACTTGTATGTATGTATATTACGATAGTATCTGAGTTCCCCCCATTGTCATTTTTCATCTCGCTCTCTCTCGTACACACTCTAAAAAGGGGACTTTTTTCAAAATATCATCAAGATTTATTGCAAAATAATTTTCTCCGGCTATGTTCATTGACAATGCTTGTTTTGTTATTGTTTGAACTCCGAACAATTAAGTTGAACAACAGCAGCAACAACATCATCACAACCAGATCGCGTTTAATGATTTAAACGTGCAATGACACAAAACGTATTCAACGCCTACAAAAATAATGACCACGACGACAATAACGACGACGTCATCTTTTAGCACATTGTTAACTGGCGCTCAAAAATATATATCAACGTACGTACAGGTAATCATCAACCAACCACCAGCAGCAGTAATTACCTGTAGAGACAATGAAAGTAACGAGGTTGGAAAAATAATTACAAGTTTATTATCATTGGGTATTGGGGGAAGCATACATGAGTTCTAACCGATGCGTCTGTGGGTTGTGGTTTGTCAAAAGTGCGAGTGTTCAGATATATATTGGGTAGCTGAGAATCAAATGCGCAAACGTGGATAGCTCAGTGGGACTGAGAGAGAACGTATCGGAGCAAAATGTCCGTGTGCCCGAGATCCCTGAATCTACAAGGCGAGTCATTGGATGGGAAAACTTGCGTTGATACACCCGGTTAATAATCTCCATAAAAATGCTGTAAACTACCGCCGCTGCCAGCTACCGCAAAATTAGTTAAAATAGTTTTAGTATTCAAAAGTCAGTAATAGATAGAAATAATTTTACGTCTTTGTGTTTATTTCAGCTCGAGTACATATTTTGTTGTATTCAAACATTTGAATAACAACATTTTTTAGAGTGGATATGAAATTGATTAGTTGAGGTAGGGAAGACTATAGTTTCCCCCCATACCATTGCTATCGCAAACGATTCGTTTTCGAATGTTTTTCGATAGTTTTGCGGATATTTTGTTCGAAAACGACACACGAGAACGAATTGAAAACGATTCATTCGTCGCTCAGTTTGTGGCAGGAAAACCTTCGAATTCGAATATTGTTAATAATATTATTAGTGAATGAAAGATGATAGTTTTTACGATAGTGGTGAAAAACATTTTTGTGGAGTTTCTTGATGTTTCTGTTATGTACCTTTTCCGTTTTTATTTCTTTATGTTTGCGACTCGATATGTAACTGTTGATAAACATTGTTGTCTTGTGTTTGGCAACCTACCCATATGTTGTCTTTATCAACACTTATTGTCTATATTATACGTAGCATTTATATTGAAATTATTTGAAAAAAGCAAATGGGAATTTTTTACAAACAATATAAATTTTTTTTTGAAACAAAAAATTTTTCAAATTAAAAAATGTTTCTCGAAACAATTTTTCTTGTGAAGAAAAAACATTCGCCAAATATTCGAAAACGATATCGTTTTTAAACCTTTGACGAACAAAAGAACAACGTGCTTGTGTACACCCAAAAAACATTTGCCAATTCTTCGAATGTGATATCGTTTTCGAAAGTTGTGCCGAACATTCGAATAATATCCGCAATTGGTATGAGGGGTGTACACAAGCACGTTGTTCTTTTGTTCGTCAAAGGTTTAAAAACGATATCGTTTTCGAATATTTGGCGAATGTTTTTTCTTCACAAGAAAAATTGTTTCGAGAAACATTTTTTAATTTGAAAAATTTTTTGTTTCAAAAAAAAATTTATATTGTTTGTAAAAAATTCCCATTTGCTTTTTTCAAATAATTTCAATATAAATGCTACGTATAATATAGACAATAAGTGTTGATAAAGACAACATATGGGTAGGTTGCCAAACACAAGACAACAATGTTTATCAACAGTTACATATCGAGTCGCAAACATAAAGAAATAAAAACGGAAAAGGTACATAACAGAAACATCAAGAAACTCCACAAAAATGTTTTTCACCACTATCGTAAAAACTATCATCTTTCATTCACTAATAATATTATTAACAATATTCGAATTCGAAGGTTTTCCTGCCACAAACTGAGCGACGAATGAATCGTTTTCAATTCGTTCTCGTGTGTCGTTTTCGAACAAAATATCCGCAAAACTATCGAAAAACATTCGAAAACGAATCGTTTGCGATAGCAATGGTATGGGGGGCACCCAAAAAACATTTGCCAATTCTTCGAATGTGATATCGTTTTCGAAAGTTGTGCCGAACATTCGAATAATATCCGCAATTGGTATGAGGGGTTCAGTTGTCACCAAACAACTTCATTAGTTCCCCTTTGCTGCCGACTCTGCATCGATAAACAGGTCAATAAGCCCATCCAGAAAATTAAACAAAATGAGAAATTTGCTGTATGTCCCCAAAGCTGATTACCCTACAAATAGACATGGAAGGAGAAGCACCCTTTCTATATAGAAGGACCCTTTCTTTCAGAAAGGGTCTATAGAAGCACCCTTTCTGTCAGAAAGGATCTATAGACGCACCCTTTCTGTCAGAAAGGATCTATAGAAGCACCCATTCTTTCAGAAAGGATCTACAGACGCACCCCTTCTTTCAGAAAGGGTCTATAGAAGCACCCATTCTTTCAGAAAGGGTCTATAGAAGCACCCATTCTTTCAGAAAGGGTCTATAGAAGCACCCATTCTTTCAGAAAGGGTCTATAGAAGCACCCATTCTTTCAGAAAGGGTCTATAGAAGCACCCATTCTTTCAGAAAGTGTCTAGAGAAGCACCCATTCTTTCAGAAAGGGTTTATAGAAGCATCCTTTCTTTCAGATAGGATCTATAAAAGCACCCATTCTTTCAGAAAGGGTCAATAGAAGCACCCTTTATTCCTGAAAAGTCTTTAGAAGCACCCTTTATTCCTGAAAAGTCTTTAGAATCACCCTTTCTTTCAGAAAGGGTCTATAGAAGCACCTTTTCTTTCAGAAAGGGTCTATAGAAGGACCTTTTTTTTCAGAAAGGATCTATAGAAGCACCCTTTCTTTCAGAAAGGGTTTATAGAAGCACCTTTTCTTTCAGAAAGGGTCTATAGAAGCACCTTTTTTTCAGAAAGGATCTATAGAAGCACCCTTTCTTTCAGAAAGGATCTATAGAAGCACCCTTTCTTTCAGAAAGAAAGGATCTATAGAAGCGCCCTTTCCTTCAGAAAGAAAGCATCTATAGAAGCACCCTTTCTGTCAGAAAGCATCTATAGAAGCACCCTTTCTGTCAGAAAGGATCTATAGACGCACCCTTTCGGTCAGAAAGGATCTATAGACGCACCCTTTCTGTCAGAAAGGATCTATAGAAGCACCCAGTCTTTCAGAAAGGGTCTATAGAAGCGCCCCTTCTTTGAGAAAGGGTTATAGAAGCACCCATTCTTTCAGAAAGTGTCTATAGAAGTACCCTTACTTTCAGAAATGGTCGATAGAAGCACCCTTTCTTTCAGAAAGGATCTATAGAAGCACCCTTTCTGTCAGAAAGGATCTATAGACGCACCCTTTCTGTCAGAAAGGATCTATAGAAGCACCCATTCTTTCAGAAAGGATCTACAGACGCACCCCTTCTTTCAGAAAGGGTCTATAGAAGCACCCATTCTTTCAGAAAGGGTCTATAGAAGCACCCATTCTTTCAGAAAGGGTCTATAGAAGCACCCATTCTTTCAGAAAGGGTCTATAGAAGCACCCATTCTTTCAGAAAGGGTCTATAGAAGCACCCATTCTTTCAGAAAGTGTCTATAGAAGCACCCATTCTTTCAGAAAGGGTTTATAGAAGCATCCTTTCTTTCAGATAGGATCTATAAAAGCACCCATTCTTTCAGAAAGGGTCAATAGAAGCACACTTTATTCCTGAAAAGTCTTTAGAAGCACCCTTTATTCCTGAAAAGTCTTTAGAATCACCCTTTCTTTCAGAAAGGGTTTATAGAAGCACCTTTTCTTTCAGAAAGGGTATATAGAAGGACCTTATTTTTCAGAAAGGATCTATAGAAGCACCCTTTCTTTCAGAAAGGGTTTATAGAAGCACCTTTTCTTTCAGAAAGGGTCTATAGAAGCACCTTTTTTTCAGAAAGGATCTATAGAAGCACCCTTTCTTTCAGAAAGGATCTATAGAAGCACCCTTTCTTTCAGAAAGAAAGGATCTATAGAAGCACCCTTTCTTTCAGAAAGAAAGGATCTATAGAAGCGCCCTTTCCTTCAGAAAGAAAGCATCTATAGAAGCACCCTTTCTGTCAGAAAGCATCTATAGAAGCACCCTTTCTGTCAGAAAGGATCTATAGACGCACCCTTTCTGTCAGAAAGGATCTATAGACGCACCCTTTCTGTCAGAAAGGATCTATAGAAGCACCCAGTCTTTCAGAAAGGGTCTATAGAAGCGCCCCTTCTTTGAGAAAGGGTTATAGAAGCACCCATTCTTTCAGAAAGTGTCTATAGAAGTACCCTTACTTTCAGAAATGGTCTTTAGAAGCACCCTTTCTTTCAGAAAGGATCTATAGAAGCACCCTTTCTTTCAGAAAGGATCTATAGAAGCACCCTTTCTTTCAGAAAGGATCTATAGAAGCACCCTTTCTTTCAGAAAGGATCTATAGAAGCACCCTTTCTTTCAGAAAGGATCTAAAGAAGCACCCGTTCTTTCAGAAAGGATCTATATAAGCACCCTTTCTTTCAGAAAGGATCTATAGAAGCACCCTTTCTTTTAGAAAGGGTCCACAGAAGCATCCCTTCTTTCAGTAAGGGTCCATAGAAGCACCCTTTCCTTTAGAAAGGGTCCGTAGAAACACTCTTTTAGAAAGGGTCCATAGAAACACTCTTTCTTTTAGAAAGGGTGCATAGAAACACCATATCTTTCAGAAAGGGTCTATAGAAGCACCATTTCTTTCAGAAAGGGTCTATAGAAGATCCCTTTCAGAATGCCTCTGTAGAAGCACCCTTTCTTTCAGAAAGGATCTACAGAAGCACCCTTTCTTTCAGAAAGGATCTACAGAAGCACCCTTTCTTTCAGAAAGGATCTACAGAAGCACCCTTTCTTTCAGAAAGGATCTACAGAAGCACCCTTTCTTTCAGAAAGGATCTACAGAAGCACCCTTTCTTTCAGAAAGGATCTACAGAAGCACCCTTTCTTTCAGAAAGGATCTACAGAAGCACCCTTTCTTTCAGAAAGGATCTACAGAAGCACCCTTTCTTTCAGAAAGGATCTACAGAAGCACCCTTTCTTTCAGAAAGGATCTACAGAAGCACCCTTTCTTTCAGAAAGGATCTACAGAAGCACCCTTTCTTTCAGAAAGGATCTACAGAAGCACCCTTTCTTTCAGAAAGGATCTACAGAAGCACCCTTTCTTTCAGAAAGGATCTACAGAAGCACCCTTTCTTTCAGAAAGGATCTACAGAAGCACCCTTTCGTTCAGAAAGGATCTACAGAAGCACCCTTTCTTTCAGAAAGGATCTACAGAAGCACCCTTTCTTTCAGAAAGGATCTACAGAAGCACCCTTTCTTTCAGAAAGGATCTACAGAAGCACCCTTTCTTTCAGAAAGGATCTACAGAAGCACCCTTTCGTTCAGAAAGGATCTACAGAAGCACCCTTTCTTTCAGAAAGGATCTACAGAAGGACCCTTTCTTTCAGAAAGGATCTACAGAAGCACCCTTTCTTTCAGAAAGGATCTACAGAAGCACCCTTTCTTTCAGAAAGGATCTACAGAAGCACCCTTTCTTTCAGAAAGGATCTACAGAAGCACCCTTTCTTTCAGAAAGGATCTACAGAAGCACCCTTTCTTTCAGAAAGGATCTACAGAAGCACCCTTTCTTTCAGAAAGGATCTACAGAAGCACCCTTTCTTTCAGAAAGGATCTACAGAAGCACCCTTTCTTTCAGAAAGGATCTACAGAAGCACCCTTTCTTTCAGAAAGGATCTACAGAAGCACCCTTTCTTTCAGAAAGGATCTACAGAAGCACCCTTTCTTTCAGAAAGGATCTACAGAAGCACCCTTTCTTTCAGAAAGGATCTACAGAAGCACCCTTTCTTTCAGAAAGGATCTATAGAAGCACCCTTTCTTTCAGAAAGGATCTATAGAAGCACCCTTTCTTTCAGAAAGGATCTATAGAAGCACCCTTTCTTTCAGAAAGGATCTATAGAAGCACCCTTTCTTTCAGAAAGGATCTATAGAAGCACCCTTTCTTTCAGAAAGGATCTATAGAAGCACACTTTCTTTCAGAAAGGATCTATAGAAGCACCCTTTCTTTCAGAAAGGATCTATAGAAGCACCCTTTCTTTCAGAAAGGATCTATAGAAGCACCCTTTCTTTCAGAAAGGATCTATAGAAGCACCCTTTCTTTCAGAAAGGATCTATAGAAGCACCCTTTCTTTCAGAAAGGATCTATAGAAGCACCCTTTCTTTCAGAAAGGATCTATAGAAGCACCCTTACTTTCAGAAAGGATCTATAGAAGCACCCTTTCTTTCAGAAAGGATCTATAGAAGCACCCTTTCTTTCAGAAAGGATCTATAGAAGCACACTTTCTTTCAGAAAGGATCTATAGAAGCACCCTTTCTTTCAGAAAGGATCTATAGAAGCACCCTTTCTTTCAGAAAGGATCTATAGAAGCACCCTTTCTTTCAGAAAGGATCTATAGAAGCACCCTTTCTTTCAGAAAGGATCTATAGAAGCCCCCTTTCTTTCAGAAAGGATCTATAGAAGCACCCTTTCTTTCAGAAAGGATCTATAGAAGCACCCTTTCTTTCAGAAAGGATCTATAGAAGCACCCTTTCTTTCAGAAAGGATCTATAGAAGCACCCTTTCTTTCAGAAAGGATCTATAGAAGCACCCTTTCTTTCAGAAAGGATCTATAGAAGCATCCTTTCTTTCAGAAAGGATTTATAGAAGCATCCTTTCTTTCAGTAAGGGTCCTTAGAAGCACCCTTTCTTTTAGAAAGGGTCCATAGAAACACTCTTTATTTTAGAAAGGGTCCATAGAAGCACCCTTTGTTTTAGAAAGGGTCCATAGAAGCACCCTTTGTTTTAGAAAGGGTCCATAGAAGCACCCTTTCTTTTAGAAAGGGTCCATAGAAGCACCCTTTCTTTCAGTAAGGGTCTATAGATGTGCCTGTTGTTTCAGAAAGGCTCTATAGAAGCTCGCTTTCTTTCAGAAAGGGTCTATAGAAGCACCTTTTCTTTCAGAAAGGTTTAATAGAAGCACCTTTTCTTTCAGAAAGGTTCAATAGAAGCACCATTTCTTTTAGAAACCTTTCTTTCAAAGAGGGGCCTATAGAAGCACCTTTTCTTTCAGAAAGGATCTATAGAAGCACCCTTTCTTTCAGTAAGGGTCTATAGAAGCACCCTTTCTTTCAGTAAGGGTCTATAGAAGCACCCTTTGTTTCAGAAAGGGTCTATAGAAGCACATTTTCTTTCAGAAAGGTTCAATAGAAGCACCCTTTCTTTTAGAAAGGGTCTATAGAAGCACCCTTTCTTTCAGAAAGGATCTATAGAAGCACACTTTCTTTCATAAAGAAAGGATCTATAGAAGCACCCTTTCTTTTAGAAAGGGTCTATAGAAGCACACTTTCTTTCATAAAGAAAGGATCTATAGAAGCACCCTTTCTTTTAGAAAGGGTCTATAGAATCACCCCTCCTATCAGAAATCGTCTATAGAAGCACCCTTTCTTTCAAAAAGGGGCCTATAGAAGCACCTTTTCTTTCAGAAGGATCTATAAAAGCACCCTTTTTTTCAGAAAGGATCTATAGAAGCACCATTTCTTTCAGAAAGGATCTATAGAAGCACCCTTTCTTTCAGAAAGGATTTATAGAAGCATCCTTTCTTTCAGTAAGGGTCCATGGAAGCACCCTTTCTTTTAGAAAGGGTCCATAGAAACACTCTTTATTTTAGAAAGGGTCCATAGAAACACCCTTTGTTTTAGAAAGGGTCCATAGAAGCACCCTTTCTTTTAGAAAAGGTCCATAGAAACACTCTTTATTTTAGAAAGGGTCCATAGAAACACCCTTTGTTTTAGAAAGGGTCCATAGAAGCACCCTTTCTTTTAGAAAGGGTCCATAGAAGCACCCTTTCTTTCAGTAAGGGTCTATAGATGTGCCTGTTGTTTCAGAAAGGCTCTATAGAAGCACGCTTTCTTTCAGAAAGGGTCTATAGAAGCACCTTTTCTTTCAGAAAGGTTCAATAGAAGCACCTTCTCTTTCAGAAAGGTTCAATAGAAGCACCCTTTCTTTTAGAAACCTTTCTTTCAAAGAGGGTCTATAGAAGCACCTTTTCTTTCAGAAAGGATCTATAGAAGCACCCTTTCTTTCAGTAAGGGTCTATAGAAGCACCCTTTCTTTCAGTAAGGGTCTATACAAGCACCCTTTGTTTCAGAAAGGGTCTATAGAAGCACATTTTCTTTCAGAAAGGTTCAATAGAAGCACCCTTTCTTTTAGAAAGGGTCTATAGAAGCACCCTTTCTTTCAGAAAGGATCTATAGAAGCACACTTTCTTTCATAAAGAAAGGATCTATAGAAGCACCCTTTCTTTTAGAAAGGGTCTATAGAAGCACACTTTCTTTCATAAAGAAAGGATCTATAGAAGCACCCTTTCTTTTAGAAAGGGTCTATAGAATCACCCCTCCTATCAGAAATCGTCTATAGAAGCACCCTTTCTTTCAAAAAGGGGCCTATAGAAGCACCTTTTCTTTTAGAAAGGATCTATAGAAGCACACTTTCTTTCAGAAAGGGTCTATAGAAGCACACTTTCTTTCAGAAAGGGTCTACAAAAACACCCTTTCCTTCAGAAAGGGTCTATAGAAAGAACCTTTTCTTTTAGAAACGGCCTATAGAGGCACACTTTCTTTCAGAAAGGGTCTATAGAAGCACCCTTTCTTTTAGAAAGGGTCTATAGAAGAACCCTTTCAGAATGCCTCCGTAAAAGCACCCTATCTTTCTGAAAGGATCTATAGAAGCACGCTTTTTTTTAGAAAACTTATATAGAAGCACCCTTTGTTTCAGAAAAGTTTTATAGAAGCACCCTTTGTTTCAGAAAACTTATATAGAAACACCCTTTGTTTCAGAAAACTTATATAGAAGCACCCTTTGTTTCAGAAAAGTTTTATAGAAGCACCCTTTGTTTCAGAAAGGGTCTATAGAAGCACCCATTCTTTAAAAAGGGTCCAAAGAAGCACCCTTACTTTTTGAAAGGCTCTATAGAAGCACCATTTCTTTCAGAATGGGTCTATAGAAGCACTATTTCTATCAGAAAGGCTCTATAGAAGCACCCTTTCTTTCAGAATGGGACTATAGAAGCACAATTTCTTTTAGAAAGTGTTTATAGAAGCACAATTTCATTCAGAAAGGGTCTGCAAGAAAAAACAACCTTTCTTTTTAAAAGGGTGTATAGACCCTTATATATACAGAAGCACCCTTTCTTTCAGAAAGGGTCTATAGAATCAAAGACGAAAGAGATTAATTTTTTTTTGGGAAAAAGATGTTTTGTTGAATGGATTTTGAATTTTTTTTTTGGACTTTTAAACAACATTACACAATTATGTTGCCATTATCTATGCTCAACATATCCAACATATCCCAAAGTTTTGTATACCCTCTTACCACCATTAAACGGGAACTCCCGATATCAGGTATTTCGAGAGTTTTTGGGTCTTATTCGCATTCAATCGTCCTTAATTTTGCATATAGGGTTCACAGCAACACATAATCTCCCTCCAAAAACATTCGTCATAGGTCCATGTTTCGTGGGCTATTTAATCTGTTATATTTCTCATCCTTATCCATAATTCCCTCATAATGTTGACCTGGTCTGTACAAAAACAACAAAATCAATTCATAAAAATCAATGCACATTTAAGTGTCTTTCTTAATGTAGTCAGACAACAACAACAAATTGAAAATTACAACAATAAAAATGCAATATTGCAAAAATAAAAATAACAGCAAAGGCAAACAAACAAAAAAAAACTCAAGCAATATCAGACGCAGAAATATTCATTACAATTACAGACAAACACTTACATACATACATATGTAGGTATGTAATGGATATGTATGGGTAAAGTAAATTTACAACAATAACACGAAATGTGCAATTTTTATTTTGCCCACAATGAAAGAAGAAAATAAACAACATTGATGGCGTAAAGGGGAGAGGGCTTGTTGGGGGGCATTACATCAAGACCAGAAGAGTATTGTTGTCGGTACTGGCTGGTGGTTCATTGTTGTCGTCTCGTCATTGTCGTCATCAGCATTGCACCGACGTGCTAAAATATCTGAGCGCCTGTTTCTTTGGCGGAGCAATAGTTTAGTGAAAAAACAACAACATGCTCATCATTAGCAAGCATTGCAGGCTAGTTGGTTGCTTGGCTGACATCGTCCAAACACTATCATCATCATTCCAATGTTTGTCATCAACATCATCAACAATTAATTGTCTGCTGCTGTTGAGGAGAAGAAATAGTTTTTCAGTAGTTCAGTTCACTGCCAGTCAGCTTCATTTAGTTGTTTGGTTGTTGCTCTTTTTGTATGTATTTTTTTAGTGGTTAAACAAAGAGATTGTTTACCGCGTTTTTTGTTTTGTTTTCGTGTTCAGGTAAATTTAAATTTCAATGGATTTTTAGAAACGTTTAGAAGATGTTGATAGTTTTGTACAATGACGGTCAAAAGTATGACAAATATGGTGAAGCATTTCAACTAAAAAAGTAGGTTGGATAAATTTAAGTTTGTGAATAACACTTTTTCGGGGATGGGTTTTGTCTTTTTCGATCCCGTTTGGATTTTATGGCTACCAGCGTAAAACTACATTTTTAGACCCTCATAATTTAGACTAATATAAGTATATACACTCATCGAAATAATGGTTTTAGACCCCAATTATGTTTGGACGAAATTCGCTTCAGCCAATTTAGAGTCGATTGAGCAATGTCCGTCCGTCCGTCTGTCTGGCTGGCTGGCTGGAGCGCACGATAACTCTCGAACGGATCTGTCGATTCGGTCCAACATTTGGCCTCAGTAATATTTTGTCCAAACATAGTTTAAGTTTGAAGATGGGCTATATCGGTCCACTGCTTCGGGTACCTTCCCCACAAAAGTTCAAAATTTGTAGGTGCATTACGATAACTTTTAAATTTAAGTCCCAAGACACAAACCACGCATTTGACAGAGCGTTAGCAGCGCATAACATTAAAGCTATTGCAAAATTGATTTTGCTACAAAATCGAATTTATTTACTCAATTCAGCCTAAAAAGGATCAAAAAGGACACTTTTTACTAATTTCTATCGTTTATCAAGTAATCCCGGCTCTATGGTTATTTACAACCTGTATGTAATAACAGAAGTATAGCGATAGGTCATTTGCGTACTACGTCCACAAGGACAATCCTGCAAGGACAAAATAGATACCAATGGAAAGCTCTTGAAGAGTAGCATCTACTGAAATAATAAAACAGTCGAAAATTTCAGATAGTTTTCAAGATATTTGACCATTTTGGGAGGTTACCCTTAGTCAGGGCGATTATTCTAACTCCTGCGTGCGCAAGGACAATTCTGCATGGTCAAAGAGGGTACCAATGGAAAGCTATTGATGAGTAGCATCTACTGAAATAATAAAACAGTCGAAAAGTTCAGCTAGTTTCCGAGTTATTTGACCATTTTAGCGGTAACCCTTAGTCAGGACGATTATCACGGTGCGCTTTTACTAATTTTAAATGG